>NC_138376.1:62069045-62085545 GCF_054177405.1 Leptonychotes weddellii | reverse complement strand
AAAAATTAATTAAAAAAAAAAAAAGACAGCTAGTATATACTGTCATCCCTGCCAGATGAAAGCAAACTACTTCTGTTGGGCTCTGCTTATTGAGATAGAGATAAAAGAGTTTGCTAGTTTGATAGCTGCCTATCAGGTGTCAAGAATGATGCTGATTTTATGCCGGTAAGAAGGACACGTCTGGAAATCTGCAAGTCAGGGTCATCACCTGATTAGGTTCACAGTAACCTCCTGTAAATCTCTACCTACAACCCATTTCACAAACCAGATACTCAAGTTAACTGAGGAAATGATGGAATTGCTACCCCTGTATCTTTCAAGAGGTCAGGAAGCCAGTGTGGGGACTCTGCTAGTTTCAAAGTATTTCTGTTCCAGTTATGTATTCAGGTAACTGGGGAAACAGCCACAGAAAAGTTGCATACATCCACTGGATCTTATTTTCTTTTATCACCTAATCCCCAAAAAGCTTCCACTCAAGTTGGTAGAACATGGAGTGACATTTTGGGCCCCCAGGGAGTAACATCAGTTTAGAGTTAGTGTTTCTGAAAAGTTTGGGTATGTCCCCTTTCCCTGGGCCTACTCACCCTGATAAAGGTCTCCTCTGCAGAAGAGGAAAAAGTGCTCTTGACTGTGTTTCAAGGACATTTCTCAAGAATATTTGGAGAGCTTATTAAAATTCAGATTGCTAAACCTCAACCCAGAGTTCCTAATTCAGTAGGTCTGGGGTTGAGGCTGAGAATTTGCATTCCTAATAAGGTCCTGAGTGGTGCTGTTGCTATTGGTCTGGGATTTCACTTTGGGAATCACTGTGTTAGAGCTACTTCCAGATGCTCAGGCTAGCATTTTTGAATCGATGATTTTGGCATGTTCACCCAAATTGACAAATTATCAATTATATCACAAAATCTAATGTAATATACTTTCCTTCCTGTTCAGAACCTTTACAATCCATACCAACTCTCTACATTTTTATCAATGATGGTTGCCAGATTCAGAGGGAAAAATATAAGATGCCCAGTTAAGTATTAATAAGTCCTATGCAATATTTGGGACATATCTATGCTAAAAAGTTACCTATTTACAATTCAAATTTAACTCAGTATCTTGTATTTTATCTGGCAACCCTACTGCCAACAGAAATTTGCAAGAACTTGTACTTCTTTTAGCATGTGTATTTTTTCCTCTTGGGTCAGACTTTGTACTTGTCTCCCTAGGGCATGCAGAGATTGCTGCCTTCTCAATCTCATTTTAGGTATTGAGGCAGTTGGCAAGGTGACAGGGGCAAGAAATAGATGGATTGGACATGAGAAAATTTTTCGTTCCCTCATGAAAGGTGGCTTGATTACAGGATCACCAAGCAAGGCAGGACCAGCCTCTTCAGACTGAGAAGGAAAAGCATTTACTAGCAAGAGTAGCTCACTTTGGTTTGAATCTACCCAATTAGTCTCCTTTCTAGTTTTTTCTTCTCAATAAACATCCTAACTTTCACAAAGGAGACCATGGTGAGGCTGGGAATTTAACTTAACCACATACGTTGTAATTCAGAAACTTACAAGATTAGACTTTCTTTCAGCGATGACAGACCTGTGTCTGCAAGAGATAAGATTATTTGAGGGCAGTTTTGGAGTACCACTGTCTGACTGGTGCCTTGAGCCAATAATTTAAAATCCTGTGTTGTCATTTCCTTTGGAGTCAGGAGCAGCCATCCACTGTACATTCTACTTGCCTTATTCCCATCATGGTGGTCTCTCCCAGCAGCTGCTTGCTCTGGTAAACTTCATTTTAGCTGCTCATTTCAGAAAACCATAGGTGATGATTTATGTAATCATTTTGCTCCTGTATAGCACAGACTGTGAGAATCCAATTTTCCAATAGTTGTGGGTAGCATCACTACCTTCAGATCCAGCCAGTTACTTATCTAATCCCATATTCCCATCTTTTTGACATTTTTGAGGGTCTGATTTCTACAACTACTTCAAATACCCAATACTGTGTTTATTCAAGAAACAGAAACCACACTTACCACTCTAACTAGAAAGGGATCTAAAGTAGGGAGTTTGGTGCTTAAGTAATTATCAGAAGCCTGCAGGAAGTGGTTCCTGAATGACTTACAGAATAATAAATTCTTACACGCTGGGGAAGCTTCTACTTCTGAGGCCACCACTTTACAGTACACTAAAAGTAAGAAGCTGCTGCACCCCCTCAGCTGCCTTGTGGCCCGAGGAAGCTAGAAACCAGACACCTGGAGCCATAATCCAGGAAATAGGGAGTCACATCAAATGGGTGTGACTATAACCACTACCCCTCAAAACCGGGGAAGCTGGAGGGTGGACCGTGGAATGCTGCCAAAGGATAATCTTACACTTTTAAGTGTAAGATTATTTTCTTGTCACAGAAATAGCTAGAGATGTACAGGAAGATGGCTTCTGCCTCAGTTTTACTTTCCAGATCTCTCACAGGTCCATTTGATTTACAGAATTGAATTTGCATCCGACATCCTGGCTTCTCATGAGTTTAGAAAGAGAGAGAATGGGGGATCAAACACAGTGCTCTTAGAGATTTTGCCTTATTGGGGAAAGATACCTGTTCTTAATATGTAATCCAACACTGTATTACCTTTATTTCAGATGGGACTGTTGATCAGTAAACCAAGTAACAGATCTTCCCGTTCCCTTTTGTGGGCATATCTTACTCTTCCTTACCACTCATAATAAGTTTTTGTTAAGGTTCATTTCTAGCCAGTTATTTGTTTGCTTTTTGTGTATATTTTTCACTGGAAACCCTATGGTTTCCTATGGAGATGTCCTTATGATGAGTCCCAGGTCTATTATTTCAGTCCATGACCTTTCTTCCGAGCTTCAGTTTTGCAAGTCTTATTTGTAGACACTTAAATTTAGATATTTAAAATTCAGCCATCTCCAAAACTGAACTCTTGAATTTGCCCTTCCTAATCTCATTTCTGTTGATATATAATTTGTCTTTTAAACCTGAAGCCTCAGTTATCTTTGAGTTGCTCATCTTACTCAACTCCATAGCCATCAGAAATGAAGTTCTGCTGATTCCTTCTCACATCCTCTTGCTAGTGTACCCTTGTTTGTTTCCTGCTTCTGCTTCAAGAACATTGAACTTACTACCTTTAAAATTCATTTAGCAGTTAAACACATTAAGCCATGTGTTTCTCCTCTGTGTCTTGAACATCTATTTAAATGCTGCTCTGTTTTACTTTCTCTTTATGTTGACTTCAGAGATAAGATTGTAGTAAGAATGCATTTTCTCTGTATTTTAAAATAACCATGCAATGTGTATTTTTATTTCATCTAATTTGAAAAGGATAGTCTATGGGCTAACATTAGGAGCAGAAAAGGAGAGTTGTATCTTCATATTAAAGACCTGACTTCAAAAGTGGTAGAGGTGTGCGTTCAAGCCTTACCATATTCTGGTGTTGAGTGGCCTTCATTCAGCGTTGCTGTGAAATTGCTCTTGCGAAAGTAACACTCTAGAAGATAGGTATGCTTAATATCCTAAGTGTTTTGAGACAACTGTGTTTTTTGTTTGTTTACTAAATAGTGCTAAGAATTAACTATTATAAATACATTACGGGCTACTTTTAATCAAGGACTTCATGAGCAATTCTCTGCATCTAATGTTGGAATCAATGTTGGTGCTGCAAATCTTTGCAAACATTTTATCACTATAATGAAACTGATGTGCGAGTAAGAAGATGCTTTCCTTCTGACTAATGGGCATTAGTAATAGTCCACGTACAAAGCCTCGATTTACTTCACAGGAATGAGATTCCTTTTCATCTAGTTCTTTTCCTTAGGACAGTTGTTCTGTGAAAATTAATACTAATATGACAAGGGAATTTATCAACACATTATAAAGACTCACATTACAAAGGCCAAATTTAAAATTTCGTTTCAGATACTGAAAATCAATATATCTTATCTTTTGTATAAAATAAAGACAGAGGTTCATTTCTCGATGACCCATCCCCTCTATTAAAAATATGAATTGCTCCTGGCCCTACCCTAGTCTCTAAGAGGACAAGGGCACCTCACAGCTCCCCCTGTAACAGTACATGTTGCTTTTCTGTGTCATTACCACTGTTACAGAAAAAATTACGAAATTATAACCTAAAGCCATAAAATTTTCATTACTTTTGTTCCTGAATCCTAAATTACCATGGAAGATATGAACAATTTAAAAAGCATCCAGAGGAGACAGAGAAAACTTGCTTAAGATTCTGATGCATTGGTTCTAAAAGGAGATTGAGATTATTCAGTTGATTTATCTTTTTGTGTTACTGCTCAAGATCTGATGCAAAGAAATAAACTTAGATTATAGTAAAGAAAAGTAATTTAGACATTTGGAAGAAATTATTTATGTGACGATTGTTTAAGAAGAAAGAAAGAATTATATTTTACCAGAATAAGTCCTTTTTTTCAAAAGTTTAAACTAAAAAAGATTTGTTCCCTTATAGCAGCAAGATTCTATCTGTAGCATTAGAAAACAGGATAGAGACGATAAAGATTAGATTTGGCCATTTTTTAAAATTGAAGTGTAGTTGACATATGTAGTTATATTAGTTTCAGATGTATCAACATATTGATTTGACAATTCTATACATCATCACTCAATGCTCACCATAAGTGTACTCACTATCTGTCACCATACAGTGTTATTACAGTATTATTGACTGTGTTCCCTATGCTATACTTTTCATCTCTGTGACTTATTTATTTTATAACTGGAAGGTCATACTTCTTAATTCCCTTCATCTATTTCACCCATCCTCCCACCCCTTCCCTCTGCCAACCACCAGTTTGTTCTCTGTATTTAAGACTCTGTTTGTTTTTTGTTTGTTTTACTTTTTAAATTCTACGTCTAAGTGAAATCATATGGTATTTGTCTTTCTCTGACTTGCTTCACTTAGCATAATACCTTCTAGGTTAGATTTGGCCATTTCTTAAAAGACTCACTTCCCTCTCAAATCTTTAGTGGAAAACTGTATGTGTTTGTTTTCTTGATCTTTTTGCTTCCCTTGAATGCCCTACAGGGAGTCTGTGTTAAATGTAAAATTACCCAGACTGTCAACAGAAGGTAATGAGTAGCTACCCTCAATAATTAGTTCTTTGTGTAATTATATATTATTAAGCCTTTCTTGAGAAAATTAAAAATACTTTTAAGGTAGTAAAATTACATGCTGAATGAAATTAAGAACTTTATGAGAGAATATAAAAATAGCATATGTTTCACCATGTGAAAATATAAAATAATGAAGAATGCTAAATCATCTTCAGTTCTGATCCAGAGTTGCCTGGAAGCTATTGTAGACCCTGGCCTTCTCTGTCTCCATCTGCAATGTCAATAATTATTGACTGAATGAACTGATAAATGACTGGCTGGCAAAAATACTGATAAAGTGCTGGTTTTCTTCCAAACGCATATGGAGAAAATACACTCATAATGTAATTATAATGGAGCTATAGCACCTAGTAATTGTGAATTCCAGTCTTGGGAGTGCAACAGAGAGCAGCAAAGGGATCCTCTGTTTTTCTGTTTGGGAAGCTGAAGGCTGAGAAAGGATACAATTATGGACTAGAACGCCATGATGAGTTTGGTAAACCAAATATTTATCACAAAACTCCACTACTTTAAGAGACACATTATAATGTTTGAAAGAAATCATTTATGGCCAACAAAAGTATCAATTTATAGAGTGTAGACAATTTATTCTTTAACTTGGAGAAATTTATTGCTTTATGATATATAGCTTATTGGTTTATGGTGAGCTAGTAAGAAAGTAATGGTGCTGTAGAATGCAATCGTAACTTTTGAGATTATCAGCAAGTATTTGATGCTATTTTCTGAAGCAGGGCACCGGGATATATGGATCATGAGTTTAACTTGTTGTGACACTTCATATGTTCTTCTACTTTAATTATCCTTTCATTATTTAAATGCTTCCATTTGAGACACCTAGAACCTAACACTGTTCTTAAACTTCACAGGTCCCCCTTGTTTAGGTGCTTTAGAACCTCATATAGGTTTTAGTGCCTAGTGTTTTGATCCAAACATTCAAGTTTTAATTAAGAGTATTAACATAAGCTTAGAAGAAAATTGAATATAATAGTCTTTTCAAAATGCTTATCTGTCTCTTCCAGAAAAGTTTTTTGAAATGAAGAAAGGACAATGTAAAGATGCCCTAGAAATTTACAAACGATTTCTAACTAGAATGACACGAGTATCTGAATTTCTCAAAGTTGCAGAGGTAAGTAATAATAAGCTGTGTGGGGAATATAATTTAAGAATATTAACTTATGTATCTGGAGTCAATAATAAGGCTTATAATCTGGCAAGACCTTCTGTCCCAGAGCCCCAGTGTATTAGGGTTGGAAGTGATCTCCTCCCAAGTTCTCACTCAGAACTGTACTCTACACTCCTGCATCCCAATTAGATGATCATTCTGTGTTCAAATACAAGTTTCATGGGTACTGAGCAGATTCACAGCTTTGCAAGGTGGTTGATCCTTCCTCTCCACTTAATAGCTATTTTTGATTGTAAGGAAGGGCTTCCTTTTTACTGAACCCTGAAGAAAAAAAAAAAGCCCTTAGGAAAATCCATTTATTGTTCTTAGTGTGTAGAAATCATAAATAGGACCTTCTTATTTTGTTAATTTTTAAAATACAATGAAAAAATGAAAGTATCATTAATTTTATGAAGTTTATAAATTGTTTCTCAAGGATGTCTGTTTTGTACTTAATCACAATAACTGTGTAACTATACAGTTGGTGTTCCTGAGATAATCCCATAAGTTGGTGTTTTCTCTTAATGAAATCCAGTTATTGATTCATACTGGTATTGGAAGTTATGACATTGTTATTACAATCCTTTGGCAGGTTGGCCAGTTGATTCTTATCTTACATTGTCAGTGAACGAATTGTTGGGCTGTCTGGAATGCCATGTGCGAGAAACGTTCTGAAGCCCAACAGCAAAGCATACGAGGCCTTGGGCATGGGATGTTCGTGTCATGTTTTTGCTGTTTTTGTCATTTTGAGAATATAGCACAAGAACAAGCATTTATACACACAATTCCAAAAGCACTCTAGTCCGAACATTATCTTTCAAATTTCATTTATTCGCAGGAATAATAATTATCACATTCAAATTAGGAGACTGATACTACAAAATGCTGTCTCTTGACCTTTGCTCCATATAGTTTGTAATCAGAACAGAAGTCTTTCTTTATATATAATATGGGAAACAAAGGGTAAAGAATAGTTTATAGGAATTACATATACTTTAAAGCATGTTCATGTGTATTTTTCTTGGGCTTATTGATACTGATTTGTCTTTATGAAAGGATAGAATTGCTTGAAACTTTTGCTTTGGCTGCTACATGGTTTGACTTTTTGTATTTGATAAGATTTTCCTGTGGTTTAACCCTAGTTATCAATATAATCTAGTAAAACTTGCCTGACTTTTTTCTGTGGAAAGATCAGTTATGCCTAAGCATCCAGAGCAGAAGATCCTTTCATTGTTCCATTAATTCCTCATGCATGTGCTGCCCAGTTCCCCCATCTCTTATTGCATATGTTAGATATGTGTAAGGAGCTGGACATGTGACAGTCTGGGGTATACATTTCTCTAATCAGCACTGTAAGGCTGGATCCAAGGTCTTCATAAGAAAGGGGGTACTTATTTATTAACTCATTCTGTTTTTAGATGTAAAATTTTATTTCATGTCTCCTGATCACCTTATGTTAGCACGGGCCCATTTCAGGCTGTTGAGAAGGAAATACACAGAAATTAGATGTTATTTTGAGAGTCTAAATAACTGAATACAAATATTCTACTTTGATTTGAACACTATGACTAAGACTTTTTTAAAGAAAGATACTAATTTACAAAATTATTTTTTAATGGAATAGACAGTAACTCACAATGGGCTAACAATACCGTTTGTGTTTTCTTTAAGTAAATTACATTGTTCATAATTTAGACATTGTTTGAATACCAGTGTTGAGTGGTTTTTGTTATTGGTAAATACAGAAATTTCTTAACAAATGTACAAAGCTTCTCTCTGTACCAAACAGCTCTTGTGTGGTGTACATATGTATGGACTCATATCCAGTAGCTACCCATTTTCCTGAAGAATGTGTAGAAGACTTCTGGAATGCCATTTTAAAAATACAACTATATATATTGGCTATTTGGTAAATGTTAATAAATTGTCTGCAATATTAAAAGAGACATAGGGTAGTTGAACAACTGCTATGGAAATGTTCAAATATCCCAGAGGAATTGCTTGAAGTATAGAAAACTTAGCATGTTTTGAATTCTTACAATGAAGTCTCCTAAAGCAGGCAATTGAAACTTTGTAAAATGGTTATTTTATACGTAATAGGCATTTCTGCTAAACACACTTCCCTTTTTATAGAACTAAGTTATTCTTAGTTTGCTATTCTAAGATAAATACCACGTCGTAGGAGTTACGTCTCCCAGAATATTTGCAGATAGAAAGTGATGAGATTTCTGTAATACAGTCACACCTCAGCTCAAGCCTCCAATTATATTATGGTTCAGAAGTTCAGGTTAGTGAAAATAGCAGTGTCAAGGAAGAATTCCTAAATTATGTCTTTCTGTTCAAGAAAGTTCTGTTAACTCTCTATTTAAGAGAAACACATCACCTTTTATCAAGATGATCCTAATATTAAAGATCCATAATACTTCAATTTCAAAAATACTGTCTTCATTCATATTAATATTTTTAATGGATCACCTAAAGAGATACTAAAATATGGAAATAAATGGAATGGAAGGAAGTTACCTCAGTTTGTAATTTCCATAATTTATAATAGTTAAGTGAATTTAGGGAAGCAACAATAGCTTCCCTAAATTCCCTCCACTTCCAGAGTGGAGTCATTAGCAGGTAATGCCTGTACCTGTGGGAGGAATCTGCAGCCTAATTTGCTCTAGGAGGATGAGGGTCAGTGCTCTACATCAGTGGTCCTCCACACTGGGCGATTTTGTTCCCCTCTCCTCCCCAGTGTCTGGAGATATTTTTGGTTGTCACAACTGGAGGAAGGGAAGGTCTACTGGCATCCAGTGGGTAGAGAAGATGTTGCTAATATCCTACAGCGCACAAGACAGACCCTACCAAAGAATTATCATCCTAAAACGTGAATGGTGCCAAGGCTGAGAAACCCTGCTGTAGACATAGAGAAAGCCAAAGAAAGAACTTAACTAAGAGCGTTTGTCAAACAAGTGGATTTTCCGATCTCTAGTTTGCCTTGTCTTTGTAGGAGCCCAGCACTTACGCTTCAGGTATTTGCTTCTGCAGTTCCATCAAAATACACAAAGCAGTTCATTTCTCAAAGGGAGAGACGTGATTTAACCCACTTTGTTTCTTTGAGCCTAAATTTCATCATTTACATAAAATGAGAGAATTTAAGTTATGGATTTGTATTTTTCCCCAGGTTTTTATTTTGAATAATTTTTAAACCCGCAAAAGAGTTGACAGAGCAGTATAGTGAACACATATATACTCTCTTCTTTGATTCACCTTCATTTATATATTCCCATATTTGTGCTCTTTCTTGCTCTCTATTTCCCCTTTCTGCTCTTCCTCCTTCCCCTACCTCCCTTCCCCAAGCTACCAACACTAAAAATTCAATGTGCTTTTACCTAGTAATTCCATTTCTACAAATGTGTCCTACAGATGAGCAGCATTGCTTGCAATGGCAGGAGATTGGAAGCAACTTCGGTGTTCGTTAATACCTGACTTGTTAAATAAATAAATCATAGGAAAAGAAGCTGTTTAAAAAATAAGGAAACTCTGTGTGTTAATATGGATATAGGTCTGAGATATATTGTTAAATGAAAAATATAAGCTCAGTGTATATAATACATTGTTGTTGTATAATAATGTGGGAAATAAATACGTATTTATATATTTCCAGTTTCCTTGGATATACATTAAAAAACTCTGGAAGGATATGTAAGAAACAAACAAAATGGTTCTCTCTGTGGGAAGAGAGGTGGATACTACACCCTGAACAAGTTATTGAAACTAAATAAACATTCCCTGCCCCAAGGATTTACTGAGTATTTATAACAATTTAAATTTAGGCTAAACTTTTTTTTTTTTTTTTTTTTTTTTTTTTAGCTGCCATTAGCCATGGAGGAAACCTTTAAATTTTATACTTCAATTTCTTAAGTCTTTTTTTGGGTTCTAGTAAAATTCTGTACATTTGTTATATTAAACTACATTAACAAAATTATTGTTCGATTATATTGAGTGGAAAACTACACAAAGCATATTTTCAAAGTGAGATTGACAGTTTTTTTATACCAAGATTGAGCTGTGGTTTTAACTAATTCTGTGGGTGATCTTCTGTTAAATGCAAAGAAATTAGTAAAAAAAATCCCATTAAGTAACTTATTTTTTTTAATCCTCAGCAAGTTGGCATTGATAAAGGTGACATTCCTGACCTCACACAGGTAAGTGATTCTCTGAGTGAAAAGTGTAGTATGCATGAAATTATTACTCCATAGTTTGCCATAAAAGATCTTACCTAGGGCATAGTCTTATAAGCATTTAATGCATTTTTAATTTAGGCCAATCAATTTTCTTGGAAATTATTCTAGCTTGCATATTTTTTCTAGCTATTGAATGTATTTCTGGAGTTACTGTGAAGATTTACCTGCCCTCATAACATAGTTTCTTCTTTAAAGGCAACTGAATTTACTGTTTTGAGACCCATCTTTTCATTCTTAAACTTGATTCAAAATGAAGCCTTAATTAATGTTTAAAAAGTGCTTTGTCTATGAACAGTAACTATTGATAGGCATGTAGTTGGAACACTTGAAATGTTCTTTCTGCTTGTTCTCCTAGTTTTCAACATTTCCCGGGTACGAAGGAGGGACATGAAAGAGGAGCACTCTGATATCATAGTTCTACTACATTGATTCTTGCCTCCCCTATGAAGTAGAGGAATTTCTACTATAAAAGAGCCTTTTTTTAAAAAGTCATAGTGGTACATAAGTGATTTTTCTGGGGAGCATCTAGTAAGCAAAAACAATAGTAGTGCTTTCTTATCAATCCTTTTATCTGTCAAGAGGGTACATTGTAGGGCTCCTAAGATGTAGAATCAGGAACCATTCACATGTGCAGAATTACTGTGTGACTTTTCTCATAATTGGCAGGAACTGTTTTTATTTCATCACCTCTTTGCTATGGTAAATTTCTACCCCAAACATGTCCTTTAACTAGAGATTGTGAGATGATAAGAGAGAATATAGAGCTTCTATCTTACATACCAGTAATGAATGTATGAGTTTTCTGTCTTTATAAATAAAAAGAGTCATTATAATAGAGAAAATTGTCATAATAAAAGATGACCCACTTTTTTAATAATATCAAAATGCATATAATGATTGACTATCTTTATAATCCATTGAAATGTTTCTATATTTAAAATATTAACCTTAAATTTTTATTAAAAATTAGGATACCATAAAGTAATGGTCTCTGTATCTATATTATTTAAATACCAATAATTTTTCATAAATAAAAGTCATAGAATAATTCAGAATATGATGGCATTGTATTTTTTGGCTTTAAAAGTTGGGAGATCACTGCTTCTAGTAGACAGAATATTAATATAAAATATTTTTGCTATTGTGAGAAGACCGTATTCTTTGATCAGGTACATACCTGAATAAGATAAATTGGTATTATTTTGGACATGGCTTAAATATTAAGTGTGCGCAAAGTACTATTAAAAATCTTTTTATTAGATATAGAGGGGCACCTGGGTGGCTCAGTCGTTAAGCGTCTGCCTTCGGCTCGGGTCATGATCCCAGGGTCCTGGGATTGAGCCCCATATCCGGCTCCCTGCTCGGTGGGAAGCCTGCTTCTCCCTCTCCCACTGCCCCTGCTTGTGTTCCCTCTCTCTGTCAAAGAAATAAATTAAATCTTTAAAAAAAAAACTTTTTATTAGATATAGATTTATGAATTTGATAACACTGTAATAAAAAGTGAAGACAATCAGTGTGCTTTAATTTTAAATTATTTAATGATAATAAATATTTACATTGTAGTTTGGTAAAATAGCCTAGATAAATAATGCATATTAACCTAAAAAAGTTAGATATTAAAATATTTTGCTCAATAAATAGCTTTTAGAAATGGTAAATCATCTTTATTTCAACTATATAGACTGCTCTTACTGTGGAACAAAAGTAAAACTGTTATCAGAGAGGCTCCCAGTTAAGAAGAAAATAGGTCTCATTTGTCTCAGTTTGTATAGTATCTGAAAGAGACAAAGAAAAGTTTAAAGAATACTTAAAGATGTTTTTGTTTTGGGGCCCCTCGGTGGCTCAGTTGGTTAAGCCTCCGACTTGATTTCAGCTCAGGTCTTGATCTCAGGGTCGTGAGTTCAGGCCCTGCTTGTTCTTTTTTTTTTTTAAGAAAATTGTAGTCTGTCATTGAAAGAAGGACTCACATACTTGGTTTTAATTTTGAATGTTACTATAATATTCATTATAATTTATAGAATCTCCTTCTCTGAAGAAGTAGTCGAGAGACCTACTTTTTAATGGTGTATGTTGTGTTATCATAATTTGGTGAACAGAGATCCTGTCCTTAAAGAAGGTAAAATCTTGCCCTAGGTATTCTGTGATACTCATTAGAATCTATTATCATACTTTACCTTTTTTTTTTTAAGACCTTAAGAGCCACATAAACTTCCATGTTAACATTTATTTTAAAACTACCTCCTCATACACACACAAAAATTCTCTAGTTCATTTCTCCAGTATATATTTAAATCTCAGTATAAAAGTATTGTGTGCTTTTGAAATTTCTTAATAAGTAACCAGATTGTGATTTCTGTTGGGATTGTGAGTGACAGAGCTAAACACTCTCTCTAATTCTTATTTAGAGCTCCTTCCACAGGTCTAGTGGAGGCTTCTCATTGATCTGGCAACTTACACCCACTGTGACAGTATGATCAGGTCTGAGCTGGAATGGAAGCTGCTCTAGGGTTAGTCCTTTAGACAGTGTTGGGCCACGATTAATCTGGAGATGGGTCAGAGATACCAGGTTGTGTGGACTCAGTTTAACACCTTTGAGATTAGAACCTAATCTCTGCTCTCTGTGGCCACCACAGCCACTGAATCTAGCTGTGGCAATGAACCAAAATACCCAACATGGATGAGGGTTAACGAGAAATGGAGACCAGGAGTCTGCCTAGTGACTGGGAGTAAGAATAGGCTGCTTGTAACTGAAAAGAAGATTAGAATTGCTCTTGCAGCAAGGCAGAGAAGAGGAATTTAATAGGTATCATATTGGTTGGAAAATGCACAATATAAAATACCAGTGTGGTCATCCGTAGCCCTCTTTAAATAATTGTGCATATCATATCATCATGATTGCATTTAAATGATTTATGAACATCAATGAATTTTTAACAAATCATTCAAAAGTGCTGTATTGCATGAGAAGTGGAATACGATATCAAAACCAAAATGTTTCTCAGCACTTTCAAATGGTTTCTTAGATCTAATGATCAAAAATTCAAATGATCTTTTTGTTGCTTTTTTTTTCCTGTTTGGTTTAAATGATGCTTTAGAATCTAAAGCATGTGAATTGTAGATGGATGCTTACTTTTCAATCCCGGACTCACAGTCAGCTTTCCATTTGTTCCAGGAAAAGAATTTTCAAAATACCATTTCCTGTTTGGCGTGTGTGTGTGTGTGTGTGTGTGTGTGCATTCCAAATTTAAAATATCTCCATTTATGAAAAACATCTTAGGTTTTGATGTTAGGAATTCTGGTTGACCTGAAAACTATGGGTAAAGAAAAGGTTTTTTAAAAAACCTGTACCACTGATGAATCAGGAACTGTGATACATTGCTGTTACCTGTTAGCTTCCATAGAATGACTCTTGATCTTTGGGTTGGTGTTTCCATCTGACTCGTCTATTGACTTGGGCATTTTTAAAAACAAGCAACTAAAGATCCTGCTAATTATAGTTTGTTCTTTAAGTTCCTTTTACAACAGCAGGGGCATTCTCAAAGTTTTGCTTGTTGGAAATTTGAGACAGTTTTTGCTTATTTGTCTACTACATGCCAAGATAGACTCAGTGCCATAGATAAGAGTTAGGAGGCAGCCAGTATTCCTACATTTGTGAACATTACTATCAAAATAGGGGTTTTTTTCCTCCAAAAACATTTGAGTAATTTATTTCTATTAGATTTCACATGCCCTGATAAGAAATATAAATGAAGTATTTTAAACTTTTAAGATGAAATGCTCCAAACTTAATTTTAGGTGCAATTTATCACAGCATAACTCCCCTTAAAGACAAAAGTCAGTTTTGTAGTCTGTGCTCGTGGTAAGATTTTTTTCAACTGTTGTTATTTTTGTGACTGCTACTTTATTTTAAACTTTTCATCCTCAAATTATTAAGAAACCTTGCAAAAAGAATGAAATTGCAAACTGTCTTCCTGGTTTTTGGTTTGTTTGTTCTTTAAGATAACTAAGGAAGTTTATAGGAGAAAACACCACCTCTTTTTTTGTTATCCCTTATTGTTCTGTTTTGTAACTTTAAGTAGCATTTGTCCTTTTAAACAGTTTTAACACGGAATCACATTTTCTTTACATTGCATTTAACATTTAGAGGACCTATGTCTTGTAACCAGAGAGAGGTTCTGTGGCTTGATATATTTTTTCCTTACTATGACCCCAGTGAAAAAAAAAGAAATATGAAAATTTTGAAGTTATATGTCCAGGCTTCCTAAGTTCCATTATTATGACAGTTATAGTAATTATTATTATTATGACAATTACCATGATAATTTTGAAGTTATCAGGAGTTAATTCACCTAAAAATTGTGAAGCCTTTTCTATTTTCTTGCTTTTAAGAATACAGTGCCTATTCAATTTATTAAATGAATACATCTTTATAGTATGCTATTTGTTCTATGGAGCAAAATTTTCCTTAACCCTTAAAAATTTATTTTTTTTACAACTTAAGAGTTATACTCTTAGTTGCAGTTTATTGGAATTTGTTGAGTAAGTCTATTTTCACCTGAGTTATAGTTTTAAATTCTAATTTTTATAACTTCTAAATTTATTATATCCCCCATAATCATTACTTTTTCTACTCTATAGGCCATAACTTTTTAGATAATGCTCACAGGGCTGACTCTTTCTACCCTACCTCCATCACGTTAAGCAAGTTAATATTTTTGTTCACTTAGTAATTTATATTTATAATAATCATATCATTACATATAATAATCACATAATTGTTCATGAATCTGTTAGTGAAGTGAAAAATGAAATTAAATATCCTGAACTTTTAAAATTGAAAATTCTTAATAAAAATTCTACTTGATTTTGTCATTATAGGTATAATGTAAAATGTACAGTTATATGAATTTCCTTGAATTCTGTGAACTATTTTAGCAGTTAGCATAAAGGTCTTCAAAATTAATTTCATATTAATTTGAAGGATAATTCTTAGAATTAAATGTCTCTAAATGTAGTTACATATTTCATTCATGGAATGCTATTCTTTGAATGCTTACACTGCTGTTAAGGTCTAATTTAGATTAAAATTATTTAAAGATGACATTAAATTTCTAATGCTTGAGGAATAGTTGAGGTGGAATATATGTATGAACTTATTATTTCTCTTTCTAATATACAGTAAAATGCCATCGCTTTGTATTGCCTAAAATGTTAATATAAAAACAAATATTCAGGTACCTTTTAGTAAAAGAGTTGAAATATATTAAATCTTCTAACACGGTAGTTTAACATTACCACATTTGCTGAAGTATTTATTGTGTATATAAATTAAATAGCTCAATAATAGGAAAATCTTAATTGTTGTTGACTATTAAAGGTGTAGCCTTTTCTCCACCACTATCCCTTACACCTCCCAAATTTTATTTACTATAGTAGCAATTTTTCCTAACATTTCAGTCACATGTAGATAAGTGAGATTTTACTGTATTTTCAAACTTCTGTAAGTTTCTATTTGGGCACTTATGTTTTTTACTTGGATACAAATACCTATTCCTTTTTCATGCGGTCTTGTGGAAACATATGGTGGACTTGATTTGAGTTTACTGCATATAAGTAATATCATAGAAAAAGTCTATCCAATGTAATCTGTACACTGAAACCACTCTGTAGTGCCATTTGCTGCACAGTGGAGTTAACTATATGTAAGATGGGCCTGTCTGAGATTCCATGGTATTTAAATATTTAAGTGCCAAAAGAACCTGGAATGAAATTATCTCACATCTGTAGTGGGGTCCACCCACAGAACTCCACCATACAAAGTTACAGTGATGTTCTAGTGTATTTACTTTGAAAGAAAGCAATGCAGACATTTATTTTTACTTTCTTATTGTAGGCTCCCAGCAGTCTTATGGAGACCCTTGAACAGCATCTAAATACATTAGAAGGAAAGAAACC
>NC_138376.1:61956854-62068545 GCF_054177405.1 Leptonychotes weddellii | reverse complement strand
AAAAAAAAAGAATGCAATTCCTTTCCTTTTTCTTCTCTCTCGGCGTTTGCCCAGAATCTATTCGTGTCCTGATGTTACTTGTTGCTTGTTGTTCCTTTAGCTAAGTGTCGTTTCTGTCATCTTTTCCAAGTTAGTATAAAAATTATTGCATGTTTTAAATTTTCGACGATGAACAACAGTATAGGAATCTCTCAGGACCTCTCAGGAGCTCTGTTGAGATTGTTACCACAGTGCAGGTGCAAGGTCTACCCCCGCTTCATTGTGGCCATGGGTGGTTAGACTTTTGTGGATAGAATGATGTCAACCAGAAAGACATGAGAGTGCATTAAATGACATGGAGTACATTAAGATGCTCACTTCCAGTGATTGCTGGAGCTACCCTGTATTAGAGTATCTAAGAAGCCAAAGGAATTGTGTGGGATTTAAGCAAAAGGGGGCAGGGAGCCTAAGAAATGTCCCTGCTCCTGTGGTAGAAGGACCTCTTTGGCGAAGGAAATACGCATATCCTCAGGACTTAAAACCTCTCCCTTGGCAAGGCAATGCAGGATGCTTGGTGAAGAGTCAGCTTCTCTGTATTCTTTTCCCTTCAGAGACCCCTTCACCCTGCACAGAGCCACACTTTCCCCGTGTTAACATCTGCTATTACTGCAGTCACCAAAAGCAGCCTTCTGGGGTAAATTTCATTAGCCTTAACTTCATGTCTAAATTCGCCCCCTTGTGGCTGCTGTAAACTATTTTTGGAAAAGAGCTTTGTACACATACTTATTTCTAAGAGTAGGGAAATAGAAATCCAGTGATCTTCTGTTTTGAATTACCTTTGAGCATAATGTTTCTCTCTCCTTTAAAATCATTTTATGCTTGTCATATTCTCTGAATTGGCTGAGACCACATATGAACTTGTCTTTTGCTTATTCCCTATTTTTAAAATAAATGAACTATAGTAGTTAACTGTTTTCTTCTTTGTATGTTTGTGCTTACCTGGGAACTTAAGTGAAGGGTGAGTACTACATTGAGTGACTTTTTTGCATTTGGTTATTACTAAAAATGCAAAAAGCACTCTTAAGACTCCACATTTGGTATTTAGAACATTTAAAACTGATTTCTGTCAATTTTACACATCTGTGTTTTTTCATTATACTTTTTTATTTGTCTCCCAAGGTGACTGGCATAAATGGTTTTACTTTATTTTGGTCTTCTTAAATCAAGACTAACAGTCTCTCGTAGGTGTATAGACATTCCTCTTAGATTTTGGAAATCAAATTTTTTTGATTAGTGGACAAAATATTTTCCCATGGCATATGGCAGAAGTGCCAAAAGATAATGTGATAAAGAAAATTAAAGTTGTTTGTCTTTTAAGTAGCAGTATAGAGTGATTCTAATCTCTGAGGCAATGAAGCGTTTTCAAATGTCTACTATAAAAATATGTATACTCTTTATATTTAATGGCTTTTATTCACTGATATTCATTTTTGAAGTTTTATGTAATACTGTGTGATATATTTGTATATTGTGTGTTTCTGTGATTCCATAGAACAAAAGAGAAATTGATTTTATTTTACATGTGGGTTTACTAAGTGCTGAGGGTACAGAAAACCTGATGAGTTGATTGTAATTAAAATTACTTGGAAGACATAGATAGGTTTTTCACATCTGTATTTTGGTTTTTTGTTTGTCTTCTGGCTAGCATTTATAGCCAAAATTATTATATTTATATTTATTATTATTTATTATTTACTATTTATTATATTTATTATTATTATAGGGATTATTGTTGTGGATAAGACATAACAAAATTTCCTCTTTTGATGACTTATTATTAACATCCTGGAAGTAAACCTTGGCATTTTCTATGTTCATCATAAAAATCCATAGATTTATTTGTAGCAATTCATTCTCTTTTATAAAATTATATTCGTGCTTTATTCTTTCCAGCGCAGTTCACTATGTACTAGATTTCTCTTGCTGAAATCATTAAAATAAGTATTGATTTTCAGTGTCATTATCAATATATATAAAAGATGGTAGCATTTTCTTTTATAAAGGGCAAATGACTGATGGTAGGGTAGTAAATCAATGAAGAAACAGGTAAAAGGAAGAGAGGAACACGCGTGCCGGGCCCATCTGAGTAATTAGAAGGGTCGTTTAGTAATGGTGCTTGTGTAGGAGCTTGGCAAACTGATTCTTATGCCAGTTATGATATTTCTACTTAGGCTTGAGGATGATAATCTTTAATAGCAGGTATTTGCCAATAAGGTTGAACATAAAAGGTTATTAATGTGATGTATATTATTAAATCTGTTTTGCTACATTCAATAGAACAAAAATTCATGATACTATACAAAATTTCAGTTACTAAATCTCTGCTAATTTTGTTTGGCTGGTGCCACTTGTGCTCCTTTCTCTGTAGATGAGTAGAAAGCCATCCCTGCCATCCTCTAAGACTCTGACCGTAGGCTTCCTGTTGAAATGTGTTTTCTCTTCATTTTGTTTTATCATTAATTTATTTTTCACCAACCTGGGTTGGTAAAATATAAGTTGTTTAGGCAGTCATTTCTGAAGCACGTTGCTAGAAATGATGTACAAGTCAATGCTAGAAATAATCTCACTAAAAAAAAAAAAAAATTACTCCTTTCTAATTTTCCCTCACTCCCTTAGAAACGAGCATTGAGGTTACTGTTCTTTTTCAAGTTCTACTAGTTCTAACAGGATAATGGGAATATTTTCCATAGATAGTTTTCATTACAGCCATGAAAAAAACAAACCAGGAGTATACATGTGGAAGTTGAGACACATTTCAGGCACATGGCTCATATTTAAATTTTGGTGTTCCTTCTGTGCTTCACAATTATGTTTAAATGAATCACAATGTACCTTAATGAGTTTTCTAACTTTTTAAAATAATAAACCAGAGGGTTTTTTTTTTTTTTTAATTCTGTGAGGTCTTATTTTCCCCAAGTCTGGGCAACATTTTTAAAATTCCAATTTTATTTTTGTTGGATGCAGGCAATAATGATCAACTCGAAGATTTGAGTTGCTAGAGATACAGAAAAAAAACTTGGGTTTAAGAATTTCTAATACTAGAAATTAAGTGAATGGAAAACATTGAAAGAGGGTGCCATAATTGAGTGAAGGATAAATTATTTTTTAAAAAATAGTTTATACGTTGCTGAAACATCTGTATATAAACCAGTTAATGCTTGTCCAAGTGATACCAAACTTCAGTGCTTCTGCAAATGTATTCACGTATATTCAATTTTAATTTTTTTGGTTGCCTTTTAGATCTGGTGCTCCCTCTCCATTAAGTAAGGTAAGTTTGCTGTTTGTTCTGTTCTGACCATTTTAGGAATTTTTGAGTGTACAGGTCAGTGACATTATGTACATTCATATTGTTGTGCAGCCATCACTATTCATCACTGTTCTGCAGCCAGAACTTTTGTCATCAAAACTGAAACTCTGCACCCTTTCAACACTAACTGCACATGCTTCTCCTCAGCCCCAGGCAACCACCATTCTGCTTTCTGACTCTATGGACTGGACTACTCTAGTTACGTCAAATAAGTGGAATCATCCAGTGTCTGTCCTTTTTTGACTGGTTTATTTTACTTAGCAAAATATCTTGGGGGATTTATTTATGCTGTAGCATATGTCAGAATTTCCTTCCTTTTTAAGTCTGAAAAACAATCCATTGTATGGGGGCACCTGGGTGGCTCAGTGGGTTAAGCATCTGCCTTCGGCTCAGGTCATGATACCAGGGTCCTGGGATTGAGCCCTGCGTAGGGCTCCCTCCTCAGCAGGAAGCCTGCTTCTCCCTCTTCCTCTGCCTCCTTCCCACCTCTCTCTCACTCTCTCTCTCTCTCAAATAAATAGATAAAATCTTTAAAAAAAAAAAAAAAAAACATTCCATTGTATGTATACACCACATTTTCTTCTTCCATCCGTCAGTTGGTGACTTGGGTTGTCTCCAACTTTTGAGTGTTGTAAATAATGTTGCTGTGTGAACATGGGTATATTAAAATACCTGTTTGAGTTCCTGATTTCAATTTTTTCAGGTGTATACTCAAAAGTGGAATTTCTGGGTCTTATGGTAATTTTATTTTTAATTTTTTGAGGAAAAGAAAGGTAAATTTTGTATATTCTACTTTATATTAGTTTCTCAATCTCGTGTGGTATAGCAGTGTCTACTTAGTCCTCTATTTGGACTAAGTTTTTTTTAAGTAGGAGAAATTTTCATACATTTATATTACAACTGAAACCAAACTAGTTGCAAAGCACATATACCTATTCTAAATCCCAGCCCTGTGAGATAAAACACATAATTTGGCATGTGTTTGAATGGTGAAGAAGTCAGTTGTGGTTGAGTGTCTTTCTGCAGCCATGCCTTTTAGACACTCCACTGTAATAATTTTAATAACTCTTCCTGCTCTCTTTTTTTTATCAGATTGAAGGACAGGAATAGGGTTATCAGTGACAGTAGTACTTATTTCCATAGGTCTCTAGCTCACATTTGCCATTGTATTTTTCAGACAAAAATGTAATAAATGTGCTCTTTCCTCTATGATAAATTTCCATTATGTGATTGCTATTATTACAGAGACGAAGGATGTCATTATGAGTGACCTGGTGGTTCCCAGACACCCTGTACTGTGTCAGTACCTGGCTGACTGCCTAAGATTCCCTCCGGCAGCTCAAGCCAACAAAAAGCTCCCTGGTGATTCTGATATAAAACCGGGTTTAAAATCATTATGTCTATGTGAAAAATTCCAACATATGACTGCAGAATAGAGTGTGGTAAAAATTACAGAATCAATTGGGGATGGTCTGTCTCTACATTTTGGCCAAATTGAATTTTATTGACATTTTCTTTTTGTAATAGGATTATTCTGGTTCTGTTTCCTTAGTTCTATCCTTTCTTTAGAGCTTATTGTTACAGAGCAGTTTATTTAAACAAGCCTTTGAAGACCTTCATTTTACATTTATGTTGGTAGCTTCATTGTTGTTTTTAAGTTCTCAGTGATATCTTCATAAACATCACTTTCTTTTTTATTTTTTTTAAGATTTTATTTATTTATTTATTTGACAGAGAGAGAAGCAGCAAGACAGGGAACACAAGCAGGGAGAGTGGGAGAGGGAGAAGCAGGCTTCCCATAGAGCAGGGAGCCCGATGCAGGGCTCGATCCCAGGACCCTGGGATCATGACCTGAGCCGAAGGCAGACACTTAACGACTGAGCCACCCAGGCACCCCTAAACATTACTTTCTACGCTTATTTGCGTGTATTGGTTTAAAGAAATCCACTAATTTCTTTAAGAGGAGTTGTCAGTGTCCACAGTGGATAACATACAAATTAAATTTGGTTGGTCCTTTCTATTCCCTTGATAATCTTTCATATTCCATTTGAAAATTTTGAATTTTGGTGAAGAGAAAGGATTGAGTTGACGTTTTCTGAGCAGCAATATCCATACTGCTCATGTGTTTGTCTTTCTTGATATGCTGAATGCTTAACACTTGTGTATCTATTGAATTTTGACTTCTTGATTCTTGGACAAATAGATATTAGATAAATACTACTTAAGTCTGAATACCCCTGAACATTATCTCCTCAGTCCTTTTACTTAATTTATACTTTTTAAAACTTTCTTTAAGTTTGGTCTATTTGAAATTAGGTGTCCATTTATAGCAGTATTTGATAGCCTTTGGTTGGTGTTAGTCTTCATGTTTTACTTGCTATTTATCACATTTCCACTTACATTATCAGTGGACTGGTTTGAGACGCCCCATTAATCTTTCTCTTGTAAATACATGGAGAATTAAATATACCAAATAAAGGGAAATAGAACTAGGATAGTTACCTCAACAAAAATCTTAATTTTTAATATATTACCTGACTATTAAGTTCTCTTTTTAAAAATAAACCAATCCAGGACAATAAATGTTAGATTTTATTTCACTTTTTTTATTTTTATCTATGTCATATTAGTGATGGGATATAGTCATGGTACCTTTAAACTGTCAGTGACTTGAATCTTGTTTATAAATTGTTCTCTGCCATCTGTGAACTATTTTGAAAGTCAGATTTCTAGAATTTAAAGACACCTGAGAAGACTTTATATGAAGTCTGGTTAGGATGCAAAGGAAAAAGAATGGCCTTGGTTTTTTGTTTTTTGTTTTGTTTTTTGTTTTTTTTTTTAAACATATAATGTATTATTTGTTTCAGAGGTACAGGTTTGTGATTCATCAGTCTTACACAATTCACAGCGCTCACCATAGCACATACCCTCCCCAATGTCTATCACCCAGCCACCCCATCCCTCCCACCCCCCACCACTCCAACAATCCTCAGTTTGTTTCCTGAGATTAAGAATTCCTCATATCAGTGAGATCATATGATACATATCTTTCTCTGATTGACTTATTTCGCTTAGTATTAAATACCCTCTAGGTCCATCCACATCATTGCAAATGGCAAGATTTAGTTTTGGTTTTATAGCAGTTATCCCAATTGATAATTGTTTTCATTTTTAGCAGCTGGTAAGATCTTTCCTGCTAATTTTATGTTTAGGAAATACCAGTTAGCCTTGACTTTAAATACATGAGTAGAAATCATTGCAATGTTAAGCCAAATACTTAAAACATAATTTTATATAAATTGCATTTAACTTTTTTGAAATTTGAAAACTGTTTTGTCCAATATTGATTACTTATTACAGTTCTCCATTTCAAATTTTCTTGAGTTTTTTCTCCCACATGGAGTTACCAAAAAATTGCTGTGAATATCAGAGTTTCTGCAAAGTGGAGGTCCTGTTTCCCTG
Organism: Leptonychotes weddellii; assembly: GCF_054177405.1. Lineage (NCBI taxonomy): Eukaryota > Metazoa > Chordata > Mammalia > Carnivora > Phocidae > Leptonychotes > Leptonychotes weddellii. The sequence continues at coordinate 62,061,737 of NC_138376.1, read as the reverse complement.
TGTCCTCTAGATTCGCATTTGACTAGAATGTGTTGTGCATCTTCACTTTCAGTCGTCTCCAGTCACAACTGTTACGTCTCCTAATTCTACACCAGCTAAAACTATTGATACATCCCCACCGGTTGATTTATTTGCAACTGCATCTGCGGCTGTCCCTGTCAGGTTAGTTAATGACTATACACTGAACTCTTTATTAATATTTTGATTAGGCTTTTGTTTTATTTTTATGTACTGAACCCAGATGTTTTCACAAAATGAAATCTAGTCCTAGTAACATATGATAGTTTGGGCTATATTTAGGTTCACCACGTAATTACTTTTACGTTTTCTACAGTTCCCTAGGCCTGTACTCTCAAAGCATCAGAAAGACGTAAGCTGTAGAAATCTCCTTCTTGCTCCCACATTTTGGAAAGGAGGTGGAAGAATGGTACACACACTTCAGATTCTTCTGAAATTGTGAAGATATGGAAAATGATTTCAGAAATTAGCTGCTTCTTGTGTGAAATTTAAACGGTGTCTTAAGGCACTTAAAAAACAATAACAACAACAGCAACAACTTTGCAGTTGTAGGCCAGTTAGCTGGTGCTTTTGAGGAACTCAGACTCTGGTGGTAGGTAGAGAGCATCGGAATCTTCCTAATCAGCTTTTATAGCACCTAAAGGTCAGAAGGTAGTGAGAAAGGTGGAGATGGCTATGCATTGGGTAAAATCTCAGGGCTGCCTCAGATGAAACCCCAATTCAAAGAGGCTTCCTCAGATCATAATTTTAGGTCTCCCTTTGTTTGGTTCTTTTGTCTTGAGAGGATTTATAGTATCTGTGACTGATTATGAATGCCCTGTATTTGGAGACCTGAATTTTTAACTGAGCAATAAATCCATGTCATGTACCCATATTAACTATGTGTGTTACCCCTATTTGCTTAGTTCCACTTTTTATAATCACAAATTTGATAAAACCAAGTCCTTTTTGCCTCTATACTAAGATAAATTGCTTCTTCTAAAAGTTTTGATTCAGGTCTTAATCATGTTTCCCTATCCTAGGACTTAGACCAGTTATGTTTATGAAATGGAAATCAAAACTAGGCAAATTTCATGTGCTTTGAAATTAAAAAAACAAAACCAGCAGTATCCTTTCTTGAAAAGAACATTACCTGGAAATCTAATATGTAAAAAAAGGTAAAGATGGAATTGCTATTTATGAAGAAGGGTGGGGAATCTGGCACCCTGGTGGCTTGGTACCTGGTCTGGTAACCTGTAGGCCAGTGTGTTTCAATCCTGAATGAAACCCCTGAGGCCATGTTAAAATGAAGATTCTGATATAGAAGATATGGGGTAAGCCCAAAATTCTGTACTTCCAACAGTGTCTCAGGATGTTACTAGTTTGAAGACCACACTTTGAATAGCAAAGCTCTAGGCTCCTCCTTAGAGCCTCTGCAGATGGAGGAGCTTTGAAAAACACAGCCCTAACTGAATGACAATAAAAAATATAGAAGCATTTTAGATGAGGTCTCTTATAGGCAAACTTGCTACGTTATAGTTTAACTTAGAAAAAAAGGTAAATTAGTGATTATTCATTTTAGTATTCTTTCTTTATAAATAAATTCTTAAGGCAAGAATTTTTTTCCATTCAAAAAATTTTAGAAAACAGAGAAAGGGGAAAAATTACCCGTAATTCTCTTACTATAATACCTTTAATTTTTGGAGTATGCTTCCTTTTATCACAGTCCTAACCAGCACTTCAGATGCTACCCAGTGGACAGTAACATATTTGATAAAATTCCCCCTTAATTTGAGGCATTTAGGTTTTCCCCTTTAATTTCTGCTTTATGATTTGTTGAGTGGCCCAATGCTTGAAGGATGGTTTACCTGTGTTATTGTGTATAGAAAGGGAGTTGGCAAACTAGGGCCTATGGGTGAAACTAGCCTACTGTCTGTTTTTATAAATAAAGTTTTATTGGAACAAAGACACATTCATTTGTTTATATATTTTCCGTGTCTTATTTCATGCTATACTGGCAGAGTTGAATAGTGATAGACCATCTAGCCCACAAACCTAAAATATTGCGCTTCTGGCCCTTTACAAAGTAGTCTGCCAACCCTTGGGATAGAAGAACATATGCTATACTTTCCAAAATACTCTTCTCTTACTGGATTTAAAATGTCCAAAATCTTTGATGCTTTCGGCATCAGTCTTTATTTAAAAGCATTGCTATATTATAAAATTTTAAAATCTGATTTTAAAATTGTGTTTTCCTTTCAGCACTTCTAAACCATCTAGTGATCTCCTGGACCTCCAGCCAGACTTTTCTTCTGGAGGGGCGGCAGCAGCCACAGCACCAGCGCCACCACCACCTTCTGGAGGGGCCACCGCATGGGGAGGTGAGTGAAACCAGCCAGCCATGCCATTTTTCTATTCAGTTGTTTTTATTCAGGCTATTATTGTTATACTTACCTTCTGATTGTCCAAAATGTTGCTAGAAACTTGGAGGGAAAATGCTAAGAATGGCACCTATTGATTTAAATATATACTGAGAGAGAGGCAGAGAGTCTCTTTGTAGTAGTCATATAGTTTTTATTTTAAGAGTTGAAACAAAGGCAGTATTTTTCTTTGCTATTCTAAAATTCTAACTATTTTTAATAATTGGCCTGTAGAGATTCAGGCATTAGAGGATTGGGTGTTCCTGTGAACTTCTGAGATTACTCAAAGGCAGCACTTCTAATTTGATTTGTTCAGGTGTAGCCTCCTTCCTGGATTCCTTTACACCTAAATTGGTTTTAATTCATATTGTATTTGACTTCAGGCAGTTGAAATCTGGGATAGATTCTTGTTTGTACCAGAAAAGATCCATACTAAACTAACTGAGAAGAATCACATCTAAGTGCTTGATTCCCATTTTTATTCAAGGATCTTGAAAAAATTAAAATTTTATAAGCATTTGATTTAAAAAGTAGATTAAATAATAATATAAAAATTAGTTAATTATTTTCAGTGCTGCACTGAGTTGGTTTTAAATACCTTGCCATATTGCACCAAAATACCAAAATAAATTTTTTTAAGTTTAAAAATGATTCATACAACTATAGAAACAACACAGAGGGAACAACATAAGCAATGTGGTAGAATAGGAGGTGCCCCATCATAGCTCCCCACCGCAAAAATAATTTTGGCAGCCATTCATGGACAAAGTGCCTTTGTGGGAGCTTTGGGATCCAGGTAGGGGGTTGTAAAACCCCAATGGAGCCTGAGAGAAAGAAAGGTTGTTTTGAGATGGCAGGCCTACACCCAGAAGGGAGACTCACCAACCTTGTCCCTGGCTGCAGATCTGGAAATACCACCTGTCCCTATGGAGGCATTTATAGTCCTGTTTGGCCTTGGTCCTGCCATCAGCAACATCTACCAAGGGACCCAGAAGGAGCCATGCTTGCCCTTGCCTTGGGTAACAGGTCTGCTGACCTTTGGTCTCAGCTGTGAATTCTAAAATGGCCTATGACCCAGCTCCAGCCTTTCTCAGTCATGGTCTGGGAGCAGTCCTGCCTGCCCAGGAATCCAGCAAGAAACACACCTGTCCATGCCCCTAGAGGCAAACCCACTGAACTTGGTCCCAACTATGGACTTTAAATCAGCCCTCTGACTTGGTCCCAGCTCCTCCCAGCTATGGTCCAGGACTAGACCTGCCTACCCAGCGACCCAGTGAGAGCCACACCTATCCATGCACTTGCTAATCAGCCCACCATCTGTGGACTCAACTGCAGACCCTGAAATGGACCCTTGTCCCAGTTTTAGCCCTACTGACCAAGGTCCTGAAGGTCCACCCAGGGATGAGGCAGATCCAAACCCATCCAAGCCCCTGGCAAGAGGCCCACCAACCATGGGCATCAAGCATACCCAGCAGGTAGCCACATGACCGAGCTCCAACCCCTCTCAGTTGTGATTCTATTCTGATACTCTGGACAATGTCATTAGCACAGAGCAGGTGACAGTCTTTACTTGCCAAAATGAGTCTTTAAAGACTGGAAGAGCTATTTACTTCTTCAAATGCACAGACACTAACACAAGGCTACATGGATTACAAAGAATCATGGAAACAAACATGACACCACCAAAGGAAGCTAATAATACTCTAATAACCAATGCCAAAGAAATGGAGATCTATGAATTGCCTGACAAAGAATTCAAAATAATCATCTTAATGAAGCTCAGTGAGATGCAAGAGAACAGAAATAGACAACAAAACAAAGTCAAGAAAACAGTACGTGAACAAAATGAGAAATTTAATAAAGAGATAGAGGCCATAAGGAAGAACTAAACAGAAATCCTAGAGCTGTAGAATATAATGACTGAACTGAAAATTCAATAGAGAGCTTCAACAGCAGACTTAATCAGACAGAATAAAGAATCAGCAAACTCAAAGATACATCATTAGAAGATACCAGTTAGGGGAACAAAAAGGAAAAAGAAACACATGGGACCTGTGGATGCTATCAAATGAATGAATATATGCATCAAGGGAATCCCAGAAGGAGAAGACAGAAAAAGAAGGGCAGAAAGCTTATTTAAAGAAATAGTGACTGAACACTTCCCAAATTATACAGACATGGATATGGACATTCATATTCATGAAATTCAGAAGTCCCCAAGCAAGATCGACCCAAAGAAGACACGGTATAATCAAATTGACAAAAGTCAAAGACAAAAAGAAGATCTTGAGAACAGCAAGAGAAAAGCCACTTGTCATATAGAAAAGAACCCTGATAAGGCTATCAGCACATTTCTCAGCAGAAGCCTTGCATGTCAGGAGTAAGTAGGATGATATACTCACAGTGCAGAAAGGGAAAAAAAAAAACCCAAAACTTCAACCACAAGTACTGTACCCAGCAAAGTTGTCCTTCAGAAATGGAAAGATGAAGATATTCCTCCACAAATAAAAGCTAAAGAAGTTCATCACCACTAGACATGCCTTGTAAGAAATGCTAAAGGGAGTTCTTCAAATTAAAGCAAAAGTATGTTAAGTACCAACATGAAAACATATGAAAGAATAAAGCTCACTGGTAAAGGTAAATATATTGCCAAATTCAGAATACTCTAATACTGTGGTGGTGGTAAGTAAATCACGTTTAACTCTAGTATAAAAGTTAAAAGACAAAAGAATTCAAAATAACTAAAGCTACCATAATTTGTTAGTATAAACACGATATGTAAAACTTGTGACATCAAAGCATAGAATGTCAGGGGTGAGGAGGAGGAGTAAAAGTGTAGACTTTTGATATATGATTGAAGTTAAGTTCTTAGCTTAAAATGTACTGTTATAACTATAAGCTGTTTTATATAAGACTCATGATAAATACAAAGAAAACACTTTTACTAGATACTCAAAAGATAAAGAGAAAGGAATCAAAACATACCACTAAGGAAAATCAACAGTAAACAAAATGGCAATAATAAGTCCTTACTCATCAATAATTACTTTAAATATAAATGTATTAAATTCCCCAAATCAGAAGACACAGAGTGGTTCAATGAATATTAAAAAAAAACAAAAACACAAGATCCAACAATATGCTGCCTATGAGACTCACTTTAACTTTCAGGACACACATAGGTAAAGTGAAAGGATAGAAAAAAGATACTCCATGCAAATGGCAATCAAAAGAGAGCAGGATTGGCTATACTTTTATCAGACAAAATAGATTTTTGGTCAAAATCTATCCAAGACACAGAGAAGGTCACTATATTATATAATGATAAAAAGATTAACCCATCAAGATGAAATAACAATTATAAATAAGTATATACACTAAACATTGGGACACCTAAATATATAAAACAGATATTAACAGAACCAAGGGGAGAAATAACCACACAATAACAGTAGAGGACTTTTTTATGCCACTTTCAACAATGGATAGATAATCCAGGCAGAAAATCAATAAGGAAACAGTGGACTTGATAACTTTATTCTAAATGGGCCCAACAGACATATACAGAACATTCCATTTAACACAGAAGAATATACATTCTTCTCAAGCACACATGGAACACTCTCCAGGATAGATTGTAAGTTAGGGCACTAAACAAATCTTAGCAAATTAAAGAAGATTGAAGTCATAGCAAGTATCATTTCTAATCTCAGTGGTATGAAACTAGAAATCAGTAACAAAAGGAAAATTGGAACATTCACAAATATGTGGAGATTAAACAACATACTCCTGACCAACCAATGGGTCAAAGAAGAAATTGAAATGAAATCAGAAAGTATCTTGAAACAGATGAAAATGGGGACACCTGAGTGGCTCAGTCAGTTAAGTGTCGCCTCTGAGGCCTGGGATTGAGCCCTGCATCAGGCTCCCTGCTCAATGGAAAGTCTGCTTCTCCTTCTCCCTCTGCCTGCCACTCCCCCCTACTTGTGCTCTCTCTTTCTCTCCCCCAATAAAGAAATAAAATCTTAATAAAAAAAAGAAACACATGAAAATGGAAACATAACATACCAAAACCTACAGGATGCTGCAAAAGCAACTCTAAGAGGGAAGTTTATAGTGGTAAAGGCCTACATTAAGAAGAAAGATCTCAAATAAGCAAGCTAGCTTTATACCTCAAGGAACTAGAAAAAGAACAAACAAATCCCAACATTAGCAGAAGGAAGAAAATAAGAAAAATTAGACCAGAAATAAATGAAGTAGAAACTGGAGAGACAATAGAAAAGATCAGTGAAACTAAGAATTGGTTTTTTGAATAAACAAAATGACAAACCTTTAGCTAGACTAAACAAGAAAAGAAGAGCAAGAACTCAAATAAAATTATAGATGACAGAGGAAACATTACACCTGATATTATAAAAATACAAAGGGCCATAAGAGACTACTATGAACGATTATATGCCATCATATTGATAATCCAGAAAAATTAATAAATACCTAGAAACATAAAACTGAGACAGAACCATGAAGAAATAGAAAATCTGAACAGACCCATAATGAGTAAGGAAATTGAGACATGAATCGAAAACTCCCAACAAAGAAAAACCCATGACCAGATAGCTTCACAAATGAATTCTATCTAAACATTTAAATAAGAATTAATGCCAGTCCTTCTCTAATTCTTCCAAAAAATTGAAAAGGAGAAAACACTTCCAAACTCATTTTTTGAGACCAGTATTACCCTCAGACCAAAGCCAGATAGGGACCTGCAAGAAAAGGAAATTACAGACCAATAACCTTGATGAACAAAAACACAAAAATGCTTTGCCAAGTATTAGCAAACCAAATTCAGTAACCGATTAAAAGGATCATACACCATAATCAAGTGGGATTTATCAATATATGGTTCAATATATACAATATATGCAAATCAGTAAACATGATATATGATATTACAGAATGAAGGATAAAAATCATATGATCTCATTGTGCCTGGGTGGCTCAGTTGGTTAAGCATCCAACTCTTGATCTTAGCTCAGGTCTTGATCTCAGGGTCATGAGTTCAAGCCCTGTGTTGGGATCCACGCTGGGCATGGAGTCTACTTTAAGAAAAAATCATATGATCTCAATAGATGCAGAAAAATCATCTAACAGATTTCACCATCCTTTCATGATAAAAATTCTTGGCAAATTATAAGTAGAAGGAGTGTACCTTAACATTATAAAGGCCATATATGATGAGCCCACAGCTAACATCATACTCAATGGTGAAAAGCTGAAACCTTTTTCTCTTAAGATTAGGGACAACACAAGGATGCCCACTCTCCACTTCTATTCAACATAGTGCTGGAAGTCTTAGCCAGAGCAATTAGGCAAGAAAAAGAAATAAAGCACCTGATAGGCTAGCAGCACCTTGGCTCAGGGCCTGATGGTCACTTTTTGATCATTAGACATCATTAGTCTTCTGTCTCAAGAATATATCTATAACTGTACTATTTCATGGTAGTAGAAGGTCAGCTAGAAAGAAAAAATACTAATAAATTCTCTAATTCCTAAGCAGAATAGTAAAATTTATAAGCCTTAAGAAATTGAAGTAAAGTTGTATAATATGAAATCGAGAAATATTCACTACCTTCAGTTTGCATTTATCCTATAGATACCCGGTAGGGGTTGAACGTGATGCTAAGTTATAACAAATATGTTTTGGTCATTTGAGCAAAAATAAATAAAATCACTTTCTCGATCTTGTTTGATAAATTCATGCCACTTCTATTATTGAAACACATTTTAATTTTGTATAACCAGACAATAAACTATAAACCTTAAAACTCTGTAGACTTATTTAGATATTCTTATCTGACCATAATGCTAGTAAGAGGATTCATTTTCCAACAACCAAGGCCATTTCAGGTGTTTATGAATTCAGGTGTTTATGAATGGGTACTGATAAATATTACCATTTTAAGGTACATACTGTAAATGATAGTACTTTTCCTGTTGGCATAAGACAACCATGTTTTAGCGAATTCATATTTTAGTAAACCTAAGTTAAATAATGCCATATAAGATTTGCATTCTGTGGGCTGATAATGAACATGTTTGACTGAAAGATGACAGAGCGTTTTTTTAATCCCTGCCATTGGCCCCATAATGAGAGTGTTTTTCTCTTCATAATAAATTCCTCTCAGCAGAAACAAGTGAGTATGTGTGTTGTCTTTCTGTGTATCTTAGAAGTGGGAAACAGATCATTTCTTCTTATAAATGCTTGAAGTGAAATTTCTCTTTTCTGAGAAATATAGAATTCCTATTAGGGTTTTATTAGTTGACCTAATTAGGGTTTTTATTAGAATTAAGAGACCTAATAGAAAGTAATTACCAACATCCATTTGAAGGCTCACTCTTATTATGCAATCATATGACTTTAATAGTTTCCATGGGGAATATTACCCACAGTACAAACAATTTTAGTGACATATTACCATTTGCTTGTCAATTAAATCTGGGGGCATATCTATGGGCTATTTTGGAAACATGCATGTGTACACACACATACATCCAGAAAGATGTATAGAAGCTTTGAAAGTCATAGTTCTGTAATGAAAATTATAACTTGACTTAAATGTTAGCTCTTGCTATTTTTATTAGCAAGCATTTGATATGCTCCAGGTAAGAGTGAGCACTTAAATATATTAACACATTCAACCTTTATAATAACCTAGGAAGTTTAGCCTCATATCACTGTAAAATATAGATTTCCTTATTAATTTAGTTGTAGTTTTGTTTCCTCAGTTACAATGAGTATTTTCTAGCAATTTCCATAACACAAAAAAATAACTCTGATTATGTACTACTTGCCAGTGAATTGAACTCTGCTGCTGTGGGTTATGGGGAAGAGCAGTTTGTATAGTTTAATCTTTTATAAACACTGGTAGCTTTGAGAATAACTGTTCCCATCATCATAAAGTAGGGCTTTCTTTTATACTAGGGAAAATTTTGCATAAAGCAAGAAATAAGTAACATAAATTATATTTCATCCAGAAAATTAAGATTTTAGAGATTGACACCTGTAGCAAAAGTTTTCAGCATCAGTTATGCACCACTATGTTTAGTCGTCATACATTTCCCTAGGAAATTTTACTTTCCATCTTTCATCATATTGCAACAAGTCTTATAACCCTCAATCTGAATAAAACACTAGTCAAAAACATGGAACTAGTATTTTAATCTTTTATACTTTTTAAAAATATTTCTATTTCTCTCTCTTTCCAATACACGTGAATAGTCTTCTCCTTTCTCACTTACCAAATGTACGAAATAAATTGCCCATTCCCTGGCATAGACAGTAGCAAGTCTGGAAACTATTAAATCACATGGCTCTTAGCTCTTCTGCTATCACATTGTTTCTTGAACTCGCTGTTATAAAGCAAGACTAGAGAGAGTCCCACCAATGCCAGGAGAATAGAGAAACCAAGTCTGTCTGGCTTCTGATGACCCAGTTTGGTTTCTAATTAATATTTTGGGACGTATGAGTATAGAGTAACAGTTGTATTGGGCCTGATAGTGTTGGTTTGAGGAATTATTGGAAGTACCTTCTGTTTCTCAGGATTTGGGGCCTACCTGTTCAGCTTACAGCCCCAAATCAACATAGCTCCTTTTTGCCTATTGTTAATTATGCATATGTTCTAAAATTAAAAAACTGTTTCTAATGTGAAGTACCCTGTGTGCTATAGTTTGTTAATGCTGTTATGAAATATAAAAGATTTGGTTAGAAGGGCTTTGATTACCTTAGTGTGTCTGTAGAGTGCTTTATCTAATATTTATTGGGTTTGCAAATTGCATAGTTAAATGAATATGATTATTTATTTTTTTTTAAAGATTTTATTTATTTATTTATTTATTTGAGAGAGAGAGAGAGAGAAACAGCATGAGAGGGGAGAGGGTCAGAGGGAGAAGCAGGCTCCCCGCTGAGCCGGGAGCCCGATGTGGGACTCGATCCCAGGACTCCGGGACCATGACCTGAGCCGAAGGCAGTCGCTTAACCAACTGAGCCACCCAGGCGCCCGAATATGATTATTTTTAATGTCAAATTTATGTTTCTCAGTTTTTTAAATGTCCTCTAGAACTTTTAGTTTACTTAGTTCTCATATTGTTTCTAAGGCTCTTAAGAAAATAGCTCCCTAATGAGTTCTGATAAAATTTCTTCATGATTAAAATAACTTTCCAGTAAATTCATGAATTCAAATATGAGCCCTGGGTTATATCACATGATTGGGAATACAAGAATGCTATTGGACTCTCTAAATGTTTAACCTAAAGTTATAGTATAGTTAAGAATTACCCTTCCTGGGCTTTTTATTTAGGATGCCAACTGTAATCCCACTGTTGAACACTAAGTATGCACCTCCAAAAGGAATGCAGACCTCAGAAGGCCTGAAAAGTTTGGATGCTACACAGTCTTGTCTCGTTCATCTTAAAAATAATTCTCATTATGTTGTCACATAATGTTTATAAATGGAAAGATTATATATAGAATTGAAAAACATCCAATAATGTGAAATTTATGAAGACAAAAATCGTGGAGGTGAGGGTTATTTTTTTCTAGCCCCTAAACTTCGACTGTTCTTTGACTGTGTTTGGTATGTTCTACAATCAAACTACAGCTATCAGAAAGCCTGTATTTATTCTGTGGTATTCTGGACTGAAGTGACACATCAAATAGAGGATTAATAAAGTTTCATTGACTACAGTTTCCTTAGAATTGATATTTATCGTGTAGTGAAATGCATCAAAGCAGATGAAATAGTAAATCTGGTAAGAAATAGAGTTTGTCAAAGTTATTTAGAGCTGACTTCAGGTAAGTCTCTTGACCTTGCTTGCCCTCCGTTTTCCCATTTATAAAATTGGAAGCTTGGTCTACGGTCCCTACGATCCCTACGGTCCCTTCCAGCTCAAACATTCCATGATAATAATAGGCAATACACTATTTCGTGATTATAAATGGTCCAGAAAGGTGCATACAGCTAAAATGTCTTCAGTTAGTACCTCGCCCTGCTTGGACATTGGTGTGGCTGCATGTTTCAGCTTTCTTTCTTATTTCTTCATACGCTGACACATAATGGACATCGGTAGACCTTTTGGGAGAGGGTGAGTAAAGCTTTATTTTAAACTTCTGTTTTGAGAGACCTCCATTTCTTAATAACTGTCCTTATTTGGTCATTTGGAGTCTGGTATATCTTCTGTCCTTTTCCTCCTCTTCTCTCCTGTTGGTTCTCTGTCTGTGGTGCAACGTAGATTCTCTGGCTACACTTTCCTCTGTTCCCTCTGAAGCACAAGTTTCAGATCCCTTTGCACCAGAACCTAGCCCTCCTACTACAGCTTCTGAAACTGCAACTGCTTCAGCCTCTGCCTCAACCACTACAACTGTCACTGCTGTCACTGCTGACGTGGATCTCTTTGGAGGTTAGTCGGTCACATCACGGTTTTGTCTTTTTCCTGCCAGGTTTGCTAAAATTACCTTAGAGTTAAGGTACTTAAAAATGTTTACATTATATAACAGCACGTCAGAGTGTTCCACTACTTTTTACATGTTTATTCATATGTATTTATCTTCGCTAACTTCATCAACTTTATCTTCACTTAATTTTAGTGGTTTTAGCGCAAAGGTTGCAATGCTTTAGGCCCACTTGATTTTTCCATTTTTTAAAAGTGAGGATTTAAGTTGCTGTTAGAACTCTTGTCCCCTATATGCTCCTGCCCAGCAGTATCTATATGAAGGTGGTACCAGACCTCTCTATCATATTTAGGTGTGACTTTTTGACCACATTCACACTAGCTGAATGAATAGTACTTGGAGAATATGGAAGGGGATGTCCTGGCTTAAGTTATTTTTTAAGATGTAAGACAAAAAATCATCTAAGAGTAGTTCAGATTTGGAAGTCTCTGAAGAGAGTTTAGGGATATGCCCATTTTTGTAACTGTAAGCTTGTTCTGTACAAGCAAAAACTTGGAGCATCTTTGGCTTTGGAACTTAGAGAGATCATCTGATACCAACACTCAAAATGCTGATGGAAAACAGGTTTAGGTCAGGCTTTGAAATGATTGCCTGAAAATATACTTTACGTGCAAATGTAAATTCTGACAGAGTTGATTTACAGCTGTGAGCTTGAGTCAGGTATCTAGACTCTGGCAGCATAATATGCCCGGACCTGAGGAACCGTCTGCAGCCATTTACACATTCCCATCTGAGTGGTGCTGATGTCCACACCTGGAGAAGTGCTGATGTCAAATACATACATCGAATGGTGTTATAGTCATCATAGTTTTGTGTTTCTTCATTACCATATAACATCTTTCCCAGGGCATTTTGAGAAAATGGTAAAGAAATTGGAGGAGGCGAGTGACAGGGAGAGCAGGAGAGGTTTGGCAGGCTCTGGTGGAGTCAGTACATTCCCCAGGGAAGGTACGCTTGCACACTGCCACATGGGCTGTGCTCCCCGCCATGGCCCAGTCGCTGAGGCTGGCCGGCACCAAGACAAGGAGCACTCAACTGGACACAGCACTGCGCCCAGTGTTTCACACGAGGAAGTTGCTGCCGTCTTGCCATGCTGCCGTTCCTATTACAGGAGAAACCATTTTTTTAAAAAGTAGGGGAAGGCTCTTGAATATTTAATTAAAAATAGTCAACCACTAGCAAAAGTTAGTTTTTCAGGTACACCTCTATAACTTCTGAGACCAAAAATTAAATTTTTAGCTTAAATTTATAAAATCAACTTCTTCACCCCCTCCTACGCCCCCCACAATTGGTATTGGGTATGAGTGGTTTCTCATAGGCTTATGTTGACAGAAAAACGTCAAGGAAGATATGGACACGATGGATAACTCTTGTGTGCTTGAACATTTCTACATCTTTAGCTGTTTAGATTTTTGTTTTTCAGTCCATTTGTAAGGAGCTTAATTGCCTTTAAGAAATCATTCAACTCCAGCTTGCTTCCCTCATGGCTCTCTAGAATAATAAAGCCTAATATATTGCTTTGATACAGTCTTTGTGCCATCCTTGATCACTTATTACTGATTTTTCTGTATTCCTCAAGCAGAAAAATCTGTGCATTTGTAAATATTGTCATGGCTTTTTCTAACCTGAAATACAGATTTAAAAGACTAATGCTTCAGAAAGCCATCTAACTTAATGCCAAAAAATGGAGCCCTCCTTGGGATTTTACCAGTATCCTTTCTAGACATTTGGCTGTAGGTTTAGTGAGTACATCTGTAAATCTCATCACAATCATTTTTATTGATCTGGATAGTCCCACAACCTGTCTCCTGACCTCTGACAGCTATAAAATCTCTTATCATTTATGGTCAGGAGCCTATACGTGTCACTGTTATGTAGCTTTCAAGGATATTCCCTAATTTCTTTCATGCTCTTTATTGATTTACAACGAATTATTTAGAGATGGGTCATGTTGTGTGGCCATTTTTTTTCTTATTCTGTATCACTAAAATGGGTAAGTGATAGAACTCTTAAATACACAAGGGCACCAGATATTTTGTTTACACGACTTTAAAACGTGCTTTTGAGGTTTTATCTAGCTTGTACAGCAGTATTAAATAGATATCTTTAGAAGTAAGTTAAAGAGCTTTAATTTCTGAAAAGTAGCTAATTAATTTCATGAGTATGAAATATTAAAACATTGAAATTTTCTATGCATTCTCATTTCAAATTTGAAAAATAGGAAATGTTATCAGTTTTAAATATCCAGATTGACAATCCACCTAACATTTTAGTTATTTCAGTGTTAAGTCATTAAAAATTTTTTTTCAGAAACATTATACTTACTAAATGCTTTATTTTTTAAAGTGAACTTTTAAGAAAAAAATCTGCTTTCTGTGGTCATGCAGAACAGGACTGCAAGGTAGTATTGTGCTTTTAAAAAATCAGTAAAATTTACAGATACTGATAAAAGACAAACTTGTTTAAAATATTCTATTTTTCACTTGAAAACTTTGCTCACAGCAACACATTAGTCTGTGACAACACAGGGTTTTTCTAAGCACGGGAATGCTAAATTGATACTAATTCCTCTACACTTTTGCCAGGGTACCCTTTCAATCACCTGTGTCAGTACGTGAACAAGCCCTCATGAGGATGTAGTCTATGGGCATGAAACCAAGTGGCTGGAAAACCAGAGAACTTAGCTCGCAAGCCTGCTTTCATTTGCACGAGTTTGTTGACAAACTAAGTTAATCAACCTTCCTTAAAACCAGAACTTAAATACAAGCACTTAAAAATAGATTTCATGTAAGAGTCTTATAACCTGGGACCTTTGGGGAAGACTGGAATGGTGACTTCCAGGCTGTTGACAATGATTGAAACCTTTGTGCCAAGTATGTGATTTAAAGATGGCTCATGTGACTGGAGAACATGGGGAGAGTTCAGGTGGGGAAAATTACAGCTAAGTAAATTTCAAATGAAATAAAAATGAAACAAAAAAATTTTCAAATGAAATTTTTAGAAAGGTAGTCACATGCTAAAAAAATTAAGAGAAAATTCTTCCTAGATTGCTAGAAGGAAAAAAAGGCTGGTCTATAGCGGCGGTATCAGGGAGATGATTTTGCTGGGGAAGGTCTGGACTGGGTACATAATTGTAGAACAGCAGGAACATGCATTTCCAGGAAATAGGACTGTTTGAAAATAAGCAGAATGTAAAAATGAACTGCAAATGGGTAACAAGGGAAAGAGAACTTGATTGGAAAGAGCTTGAGTTTTCAGAACTGGAAGGATAATGCTGCCATTGATAAAGAAAGCTAGGTAGTAGAACAAGTTTTGTTTTATTTACAACAAAAAAATTCTATTACCTCTCACAGCTCTGGAGCCAACTGAGCTCTGCTGGACTGTTCTCATTCAGGGTCTCCTTCCTGGCTAGTCAGCCAGTGGCTGGGGCTGGGTTCGGCTGCAGCCTTGCTCATGCAAATCTCTCCCTCCTGGCCTGGAAGACTTATCAGACAGGACCTGGAGCAGCTGGCCTCCTGTCCTTAAGAGAAGTTCTTTTTTTTTTTTTTTTAAAGATTTTTATTTGTTTATTTGACAGAGAGAGACACAGTGAGAAAGGGAACACAAGCAGGGGGAGTGGGAGAGGGAGAAGCAGGCTTTCCGCCAAGCAGGGAGCCTGATGCTGGGCTCAATCCCAGGACCCTGGGATCATGACTGGAGCTGAAGGCAGACGCTTAATGACTGAGCCACCCAGGTGCCCTTTAAGAGAAGTTCTGATGGGACTAGAGGAGTTTGTAATGTTTAGTTTTAAGTAACAGGAGAAGCATTAAAAGGAGATGACAGGGAAGGAAAAAACCTCTTCTGAGGACATGGTTACAAATATGGGTTTCACCTACTTACATGTAGGTGAAAATTGGTAGGTAATTGAAGAGGCCAGCCCATGGATATTTACTTGACCCCAACACTGATATAACTGGTGTTTATTCCATCCAACAAAGACGAAACAGTAGAGTGTGACATGGCTCTTGACGGTGCAGCGTAATAGCTAAACACACAAACCTCCGTCAATTTACGACCAAATCCTGACACCACCATTTGCCTGTTTGGTGACCTTGGTCAAGTCACTCAGACGCCCCAAGCTTCTGTTCTTATCTACAAAGTGGAGATAATAGAACCTATATTGTGAGATAGTTACAGGAATTAAATTTAATAATGTCCATAAAGTATTTACACAGTGGTGCATACTCACTAGTGACTGCTATTACCATTTTTACTAGTTCTAGTATTATTAGCCTTGGTTCAAGGTTTTATGGGAATAAAAAGAAAGAAAACAGACCTGACTTGTGGCAAAATACTTTCAGCGCTGCCAACCTCCTCTTACACTCTCTTGTGTTCTGCCCTGGTTCTTAGGGTTTTCATATTGCTCTAAGCCCTCTATTACAGTGGCCTTAGCATTGCATCTGGGGAAGCAAGCCTGGCCTAGCCACACTCCAGTATTATTTGGCCTCCCCCCTGACAGACCCTTGCTCCGAAAACATATTCATCCTTGTGTAGCTGAGGGAAGCAAGCAGATCAAATAAGTCTGTAAGATATGAATAACTGATTGTCTCATTGTGTCTTCTAAGGATATTTGTGTTCTTTTTTTTTTTTAATTTTATTATGTTATGTTAGTCACCATACATCATTAGTTTTTGATGTGGCGATCCACGATCCATTGTTTTCGTATAACACCCAATGCTCCATGTGGTACGTGACGTCCTTAGGATATTTGTGTTCTTGTAAAGGGCCTTTCACCCCAAGTGACCAATTTATTGTTTGTTGTTCCACTTAATGCCGGGCCTCAGGACAGGAAAGCAGGAAAGTCTGTTTCATACTAAGATCAGTTTCAAACATGCTGGGTTAAACTCAGAGACAAGTGCCTTCACTATAGGACTTCCTAGAGCCTAATGTATACTACGTAAATCTCCAAGAAAAGGGATATACTGTGTAGCATTTCACAAGCATATATGATAAATCCTTAACAGCCAGAGGAACAGTGTTCTAGGGGACACTTGTAGATATTGTGGAAGGCAGTATTTTAGGATGAGAAGTCTAGCAGGTAAGTGGCAGATTCTAGGTGGATATTTCCAGGAATTTCTTCTCAGCAAATCATGCTAATGATAGCTTCATTCTTTTGTACTTTCGAGCTATCGAATCTCTTTGAAGACTCCAGGATTTTTTTTACCAAATTAACATGGTTTACTGACAGAAACACATTGGGTGCTGTTTGTACACATCAGCCATTTATATATTGGGCATTTATAAACTGGGGCTGCCTGTATGTTAACGGATTTTCTGCTATAAATAGTGATACGCTTACAGTCTTAAAGCATGAAACTATGTTTTTAGTTTGTTGAAAATAGATCATTTTCTAAATAATGAGAGGAATACAATATTTTAAAACAACGATAAATTTAAGTTGAAATAAAGGCATTATAGTGTCATCCCCTAGTTTTGTTATCTATTTCCTTAAATCCTTAGTTGTATCTGAAAATGTTTTTCAAGAATAACAAAGACTTAACTTTCTTATGAATACTTAGTAAACCTTTCATGTTAACAGTGTTTATGCCTGTACTAGACCATAAAACTTTTTTAAACTATAATTATTTGTTTACATTACCATCGTATGTTTAATTTTATTGCCATTAAAGAAGACATCTGTGTTTGGTAGAAACCACCAGTCAAAGAGACATCATAGTAACATAGTGAATAAGTGCTCACCGGCCATGAAAGATTAATGTCTTAAATCACTTAATAAAGTTATTTTTTGTGTTTTAATTTTCACATCCATTAATTTCTAATGTTACATAAAACATGCTTCTCCGAGCCCTTATACAATGGGAATCGTGTTACCTGATGGATCCTAACAGGCCTCAGCAGTATGAACGCTGTACCACTTGCATGTAACTAACATGAAGGAGCGCAAAGAATCACGATTTTGTGACCGCCAACAGTGCATGGGCCGTAAGAATGCATTTGAAGAAATTCATGTTGTATAAGGGAGCCTTTTCTGCAATTTAACTTGGTTCTTTTACTATATTTTCTTCTCTTTTTATTCCTTTAATTTGTGTTGTTTTAAAAACCGCACCCAAGATGCCTTTGCAGCTTCTCCCGGGGAGGCCCCTGCAGCATCCGAAGGGGCCGCAGCGCCAGCGACCCCGGCCCCCGTAGCCGCCGCACTTGATGCATGCTCAGGAAATGGTGGGTCGATAGTCGCGAGCAAGTCTGTTGTTTTCTCTGTCCCAATGTGAAACTCCCGTAGTGAGATGTGGCCATATGTTCTCCTGACTTTAATTTCTTCTGAGTATAAAGGATCATTCATCGTAACTGAATCAGTAGCGCCGGCACTTAAAACATTAAGACGACCAAATGCATACTCATCAAAATTGACAATTTCTCAAGATTGACAATTTTTGTCAGTGCAAGTATGCTCTCTTAATGTTTTTTTGGTCCCCTCCTGCTGGATTGTACTCTTCTGTAGCACTGAGTTCTACTATATAGGCATGTTTTAGTGAATTTTCAAAGCTACCAAATTGCCCAGATTGAGGATTTGAAGAACAATCTCTAATCCTAGACCGTAGGCTCATCTTACATTGAAGCGTTTTAGTTTTTTAACTTGTGTTACCTACTAAATTTTCTTTTTTTTTTTTTATAAAAACATCCTAATCACTGACCGTTGCTAATAGGATAGTAGTTCAGTCCAGGCAGCCTAATGCCTAGCTAGTGTGTGAATATCTGCATAAGGTGCCTCTTACCCATAGTTATGATGCCTCTCTCTCTCTCTCTCTCTCTCTCTCTCTCGTCTCCTTCCTTACTGATGCTATATGTGTGTCTCCACCTTCCTTTTCCAAAAGACCCCTTTGCCCCGTCTGAAGGTAGTGCAGAGGCTGCACCCGAGCTGGACCTCTTTGCAATGAAGCCACCTGAGACCAGTGTTCCTGTAGTTACCCCTACAGCTAGCACAGCCCCTCCGGTTCCCGCCACTGCTCCTTCTCCTGCTCCCGCTGTCGCAGCTGCCACCGCGGCCACCGCCGCCCCCGCCACCACCTCAGCCACCGCCACCGCCGCTCCTCCTGCTCTAGATATCTTTGGTGGTAATGTTTCGTTGTTGTTGAACTCTCCCTCGGGTGGACCGAACTCTGGTACCCGAGATGCCCTGCACACACACCCGTTACTGCATGACCCCGTGCTGATGCACAACTGGGAGGTGATGCTGTGCCAGGCTGGTCTGTCCAGTAGAGTAAAGGCATGTGTGTTCTTGGTCTTAGATTTGTTTGAGGCCCCTCCGGAAGTCGCCGCGGCGCCTAAGCCGGATGCTGCTCCTAGCATAGACCTGTTTGGTACAGGTAAAACCAAAGCCACCCTTTTTTTTTTGAACATTAGTTCCCCCCTCCCCGATGTTTTGATGACTGAACTCTTGATGCTCCCCTGTGGTAATGCATTTGTTAGATATTGAACTTTGATTTCCGCTTTCTACTGACCTCTGCTTGGTTTTGGTTTGTTTCACTTTGGGAAGACGCTTTCTCCTCTCCACCACAAGGGGCCTCTCCTGTGCCTGAGAGCTCTCTCACTGCTGACCTCTTATCCGGTGAGTGCTTCTGCCAAGGCCAAGCCTTCTGAGATGTCTGGTGGGGGTTGTGTGTGGAGAGGCGGACACGAAGACGTGCAGGTTTGTCTGGACTTCTTTTAAACTCAAAATTCACTTGGAAAAGAAAAAAAAAAAATCTCATTTTGGCCCATCACCAACCGATGAGGTTCATAATTTCCAATCTAATGCTGGTGAAAAGAGACAACTCCCCCCACCCACCCGCGCTAAAACCTCTGAGTTCAAGAAGTCAAATGTTATTTTCTTTGGGAAAGTGTATATTTTTAAATCCATTTGCTTTGTCTTAACTGTTAAGACTGTCTGCGATCTTACTGCCCGCTGTTAAACACGAAATCCCAGGAAGCCATCTGTCAAGGCTCATGCGTGGCTTTATTTTCCCTTGGGTGACGTGTGATTCTTCCTGTTGTGTGCTTCACTGCAGTGGATGCATTTGCAGTACCGTCTCCTGCAACCACTGCCTCTCCAGCAAAGGTGGACTCTTCAGGCGTGATAGACCTTTTTGGGGGTGCGTACCTCTCCTCCTTCAACACGTAAACAATCTTTATTTTTTTCCTCCCTCAATTTCTACATCTTCTCTTTCATTATATTCCATCATTCTTTCTTTTGACTCTGAAGTTATTTCCATCTCTTAGCTGTAAACTTAAGTTTTTAAGATCTTTCCCATTGCTTTGCCATCATCATCTTCATCCTCATCAGTTCATCACAATTTTCAGTGCATGGCCTAACAGAACCAGATCATTTTTCATTCGAAGTCTTTGTGTCTTTAACTTTCTGTTCATCCTAATGTAGAATCAGCTGGTTGGAATTTCCTTCTACTGTTCTTCCTTGGTGAACCTGATCTATTGGCTAAATCAGCATTTCTAAGTTCTTAAAACCAATATAAACGTTAACTAGATAATTTAGAATTGAAAACAAGCCAGTCGAAACTGAAAACATAAGCCGTACAGCCATACATTATTCCGTAGGGTTTATTGAGCTTAATGTTTTAAAATCTTCCCAGAGAACTAGGAGATGTTTCACTGGTTTAAATGTATTTTCCCCTTCCTTTATATGTTATCTGACGGCAGGGAGATGTACTGAACTAACTCTTGCACTACTCATTAGGGTGATGCATTTAAAGTCATTTAGTAGCAGTAAACTTATAGGGAAACGTACAGATTTGAAGTGATTTCTTCATGAACATCCACAAATGTGTATGCCCCGGGCTCAAATGCCATTCTTAGCAAGTTAAACCACACTGAGTACCTTACCTACTGTATGTAGAAGCATCATGGTATGTGCCCTAAGGGGTACAATGGTGTCACAGTCTCTGACATGCAGAGCTCAAAACTCGTGGCAAATAAACACTGAACTCTGATAAATGGGTACAAGTGGAGCTGCTGCTGCTGCTGCTTGAATTAAGTCTGTTAATTTTTTTTCTAAGTTTAATAGAGTTCTAAATGGGAAAATTCCATTGTATTGCCTTCGGGCAAAATTTTTTAAACCTTGGTCCTATTTTAAGAGATGTCAGGATTTAGTCCAAAACTTTTATTCTTTAAAAAAGAATTGTCTTACAAAGGGGTGTTAATCTGAAATATTCTAGAACTCTTTTTTGAGAGAATAAACGGGTCAGAGCATAATTCAGCTCACTCAATCATTTCAGTTATCCACAGGTGACAAGCTCACCACACAGTGTCATGTCTATGCATTTCTTGGCAAAACACTTAATTTACTTACTGTACTTACTGTTTACATTCTTTTACTTTTTTGCTGCATAATGGATAATGGGTAGATGCATTTGGAAGTAGTGCTTCTGAACCCCAACCTGCACCTCAGGCTGCTTCTAGTTCATCAGCATCGGCAGACCTACTAGCTGGTAATTAATTAAATTAAAGTAAAATGGTATTTTGTGGAAGTTAAGTTTGACTGTATCTTTATAAGTAACAGATATGTAAATTTCACAGTGCATGTTTTCTTTCCCTTTTGAGACATAAAATTGAAAAACAAGACACTGTCTGATAGAAGGTTATTTCCTAGGATTTTATTAAATGAGTATTAAAATCACAGTCGTATACAAGTCACCCCTGTGGTTCCTGGGATGTTCCTAAATGCCTTACTTTCAGTTAGCCATTTCTTTTTGTTTACTAAAAAAGTAATGTGCTTATGTAGCGAATTTTATCTTGTATTGCCTGTGCCCATTTTTTAAGGAATTTCTGTGGAAAGATACCATTATGTTTGACAATTGATTCTGTAACATGAATCACTCTAGGAGAAACTGTCAGATTTCTACCGGGGTTGAAGCTGCTGCTACCTGTGCCACTTTTTTAACTAGTTGGGGGTTTTTTTGTTTTATTTTGTTTTTGTTTTGTTTTGTTTTTTAAAGATTTTATTTATTTATTTGAGAGAGAGAAAATGAGAGAGAGCACATGAGAGGGGGGAGGGTCAGAGGGAGAAGCAGACTCCCCGCCGAGCAGGGAGCCCGATGCGGGACTCGATCCCGGGACTCCAGGATCATGACCTGAGCCGAAGGCAGTCGCTTAACCAACTGAGCCACCCAGGCGCCCCTGTTTTGTTTTGTTTTTGATCTGAAAACCTCTAGAGAGAAATCCCAGTTCAACAAGGACATAGTGTGGAGTAGTCTGGTCCAAGATGCCTAGGATTATTGCTTATTGCCAGGATGGGATAGATAACATAAAAGGGAACATTTCAAAGACTCAAAGATAGTAAAAGTCAACTATCAGACTTCCCTGGAGGCTGGGCGAAGAGTGCTTAATGATAGCTGCATGAGAAATTACTGTTTTTACAGGCAAAGCGTTTGCCATTTGCGAGACTGCAGTCGTCCGTTTCAGGGTCAGGTTATCAGTCAGACTCACAAGACACTGCTGGCTTACCTCACCCTGACTTTACTGAGAAGGGGACGCAACAGGAAATGCGGCGGTGGCCTCACAGAGGCCTCAGATACTCAGATGCAGCTTCCAGTGCCCCTCCCCAGTCACCACAAGGGATGCATTTTGGTCATGAGGTTGGCAGGGGACTGATGAGGGTGTGGGTCATGTCGGCACAAGGAAGTTGCCATGTTTAAATTTCCTGCTTTTCATGTTACCCTTGAAAGAGTTGGCGGCCGGGTCTTATTTTTTCATGTAATGAACGGTCCTGGCCAGCTACGGCAGGCACAGAACATCCATTCCTGGATTAGTAATGCGTGATGACCTCACGAAAGGACGCTTGTCACCTTTCAGTAGTGTAGGAAGTTTGGTATGAGGTCCAGTCTTCTCTCAAGAGGCCGGCAAGGGTAAGCACAGCCCAGCCGCTACCCTCCCCTTTCATCGGTCATTCAGACTGGCTATTTGGCCATCTTTTTTTTTTTTTGAAGATTTTATTTATTTATTTGACACAGAGAGAGAGCACAAGCAGAGGGGAGCGGCAGGCAGAGGGAGAGTGAGAAGCAGGCAGAGGGAGGGGGAGAAGCAGGCTCCGCACTGAGCAGGGAGCCCAACGCGAGGCTCCATCCCAGGACCCTGGAATCATAACCTGAGCCGAAGGCAGACGCTTAACCGACGGAGCCACCCAGGCGCCACTTGGCCATCTTTCTTAGGGGCAACAGTGGTTCATCTGTGTTTGTCCTCTCCTCTCCAGACTACCCTGGCTAAATATGACACTCCTGGTTGCTGAATCCACTTCATACCAGTGACTGCCAGCTGGTATTTTCCTGAATGGTGAAGAACCAGGGTTCCACTGTAATGTCGCTGTGGACTTTGGAAGCTGCAAATACGAAAAGAGGCAGGGCACTTAACACAAAACACAGTTGTTTATTTGGGGAAAAAATACTGGCTTACCTGGCTTTTCTCCTGGCCTGGGTATTCTTCATCGCAGCTTCAAATTGGTCACAAAAACCTTCAAGCTCTTACAAAACCAATAACCTTAATTCTGGTTTTCAAGATTCATCAATAGGTTTTTAACAAGCCACAGAAATACCATAGTTTTAAATGGCTATTTGAGGGAAATGACCTTGTCAATTTCAATGAGATTACTGATTATAAGCCTTTGGCTTTGCAGTTATAATTAAGGTTGAGATGGCATAGGAAATCAAATGTTCTGGCATTTTGCAGAGTTCTAAGAAGTCTCTCTTTCTCTCTTCTTACACAGACCCCAAAGAGGGGTTGAAAGCCTATCAGACAGCAGCCTGACAGGAGCCTGGTCCACCATGTTGAGCACTTCCAGGGCTGCAAGCCTCCCTGTGCTTCCAGTGCTGAAACTTGAGATCTTGTGTTTCCAAAAAAGCCAAAAACACTGGAAGTAGGTGCAGAGAGGCTGGTCAAAGCCTATGGGAAAAGACAATGTTCCCTTCCAATTCAAAGTCAGAAGTCAGTGGCAGAGCCAAGAGATTTGCTCCTGGGGGTGAGACAGGGTCTAAAACACACCTGGAACAAATAGGAAGAGTTTTGTCGCCTACTGCCAAGTGCAACATCGGGGACCTGAGCCTCAGCTGCACAGCTCTGAGGGCCAAAAAGGGAAGTACACAAAAAGTATAGGTTAGAACACTTCACC
Source organism: Leptonychotes weddellii (assembly GCF_054177405.1). NCBI lineage: Eukaryota > Metazoa > Chordata > Mammalia > Carnivora > Phocidae > Leptonychotes > Leptonychotes weddellii. The sequence goes on along the minus strand of NC_138376.1, from coordinate 62,037,661 downwards.
AAAATCAAGCTTAAAATTGCTCAATTGTGTTGCCTATCCTGAAATCTTAGTAAAATGGGAGAGAAAAGGAAAAAATCAGTGATGAAAGTGACAGTGTCATTTACATAGGTTTTACTGACTGTACACTTCCCATTTTTTCCACCGCATCATCTTGTGACTTTTTTAGTGATGGGAAAGTATTTTGTGCACCTTTTCTTCTTTCTCTGTTTTTTTTTTTATTTAAATCAATTAATTTTAATGTAAGTAGGAGTGAATGGGTTCTAATGTCTAGCTTGCTTTACAAACAATTTTTATAATTTAATTTGTACATATCTGAGTCTGATTTACATGGCACGAGCCAACTATTCTTTTACCTTATATCCTGATATAAGAGATTTTAAATTCTAATTTCTCTAGGTCTTAATTATTTGGGCTAGTTTTTCATACTTCTCTCTGTTCTGCTTATAGAAGAATATTTCTCATCCTTGTTTAGGTAACAAAACAGCAAGAATCCATATTCTCATTGAAGAATATCATGGAATATTAATATAATCTTATACTATGAGCTAGAAGCAACTTTCCTAGCCAAAAAACCCTGCTAATGTACACAGTATAAAGTCCCAGTGACATTTATATATTTAATCTAGCTGACAGTGGCTATTTCAGAGTTTTCAGATTGCCCAGACATTTCTGTTGAATGAATATCAATGGTAGAACAAATATTTGGGGCACTGTGCTATGGTAATTTGCAATGAAGCTTAATGTGTGTTATACTTTTGTGTGTATCTATGGGGAGAGAACAGTTAAGTCCACAAGCTGTTGAAATGAAGAGGAAGTTGTTTGTTTTTTTAAAGATAAATGAGCCCAATCATAGATAAAAAGGAAGTCCACAAATAGCAGGTTCAAAGTAGGAATTTGAACTAAAAAAGAGAGAGAGAGTTATATTCTGTGAGTCTTTAAAGTCTTCTGTTATTGGCTTTTAGTAATGAGAGTATTTTGTGGGAGAATAAAAAGGAAAAATAATACACATACACATTAATGGAAGGTATAGACTCTCTAAAAGTAACGTTGGTTGCTGAACAGGGGCTCTTGCTCCTCAAATTTTTTTTGAGGGAATAAATTTACATATATGTAACTAAGGGAAATGCGATAAAATGATTTTTAGAGGTTTTTCAACTGAAAATTAAGAATCATCTCAAAATTGGGGAAGAAAGCTTTGTCAAAATTGGTATATAATTTAAAACTAGAAAACAAAGCCTAAATGGATAGTCTTTTAAATTGGGCATATATCTCATAAAAACTGGTTATTCTTCTTTATTCAAATTTACTTCTAGAACTGTCAAATAATACCAATCCCAGAATTGAACTGTGTATGAAATATCATCCTAGTCATTTTCTACCCCTTGAGTAAAAATTTCACATTCTGTTTGGTATACCCAAAGTGGTGAAACTAGAGAATATTCTAGAAAAGACATCTGTTTTGGCCAATGAGAACAGACTCAAAGAATAATTCTCTCCAAATCATTGAGATTATTGGTAGGATACAGATATTCTCCATATCTCAAGTGAAGTCTGAGTAGAAACTTGAAAGTTAAGTTTGTGTCAAATAAAAGGAAATATTATTTCATACAGTGAAGAATAAAGCTCTCAAACTCCTCTTCAGATACACCAGCTAAAAACTTAGACGTTTGAGATATATAGATTACTGGATGACAGACGTAAAAATGGATTATTAAGGGAGATTAGATGTATTATGCCTAACTTCTGAGGTTGACATCAAACAGGAAAACCATGTTCTTCAATAATAGACACGATTCTGGGGTGACTGTACCATAGATTTGTACTAGTATAGGAATGTGCCACATCCTATCTTTAATTCCAAAGGCAGGGAATAATATGAGCCCTTTGTAGTTTTGCATTCTCTGTTAACCAAATGACACAGATGACTTTTTAGCAGAGCCACAGAGGTCTTTGAACGGGTTTAAAATATAAAAATGTTCAGTGTGGAGTTAATAACTAATAATATCCACTGAATGGGAAGATCTACAGAGAACCAATTCTTTCATACTCTGGGGTGGAGGGAGCAGTTTGAAACGTGTCGGACAAAAGGGTATTAGTTCTAGAAATATTGACTGTCTCGGATTGATCTTAGTAAATGGAATGTGTTAACAGCTGATTATATTACAGAGTAATTGAGATGACATCATCTTTTACATAATGGAACGAATCTGAGTGTGAAGGTGGTATGTGTGGGAGTGTGTTTATCTACCAGTGGTTTTAAAATTTCACTCTCCTGACCCAAGTGATATATCAACTGTGACTGTCAGTTTTGATATGTCTGTTAATAGAACTTCCTTAAGTGTGTTGGCTGTTCCCTTTAGGAAGGTAGATTCATAAGACTACCTGTGACAAAAGGCAGTGTATCTGTAGATGGTTGAGCACTTGAAGAGAGACGGCGATTTAGTTATAGTGTAAGACAGTCCAAATATGCCTGTAGGATATCCAGAAGCCTACTGATTGTTACCTTCAATTCCACAGAACATCTTCCTTAGTATAATTTAGAACCATATAGAAAGAAAGAGTAGTGGTTTGGGTTTTTGTATTACTTACCTCTATTCCAGGCCTCTAAAACTTTTCACTTAACAGGAGGAGTTTCCTTATTAATGTCTATAATATCCTATTTAACCTTTCATTCAGAGTATAGCAATAGGTTTTTTTTCTTTAAGACAATCAGTTGGTTATTTTGTATCACAGCTTTTTAATTAGTCTAGATTTGTGAGGGAGGCACCTACTTCATAAGAACTGAGTATAATGGGAAAAAGTCATCTTTCTAGATCTCTGTCAAGTTTATAAGCCTGCAGGAAGAGTACAACTCTGGAGTCATTCCTGGCTATGGAAAAGACGCCATGTAGTATTGTGGTGAAAAACCCAAGCTCTGGAAGATTGCTGTGTGGAATCCTGGCTCTCGTTTGCCATCATTTGACCTTGGACAGATTATTTAACTTCTCTGGCCTCAGCGTTTTCATCTTTAAAACTTCACAGAGTTGTGAGGATTAAATGAGCTAATATATGGTTTGGTTTGAACAACCTGCTGTTTTTGTGGGACCAAAAGGGTCAAATATTAGCAATCCATATGGTTCATAAGGTTCAACCTAAAAAAAAAAATGCTTAGAATTGTGCCCCTGGTGGTACGTGGTGAGCCTCATGCCAGTGTTGGCTTTACCTTCACTTTGTTAGAGAAGTCACTAATTTTTTTTTTCATTATTCACCTATGGACATGATCCACTTATCTTATGAAACTCAGTAGTACTAAGCAGATGAGCCTTGTGTAAATGTCGTTTTTCTCTTTCTATCACTCAATCCTGGGTGGATATGTCACCTTCCCTTTGCATCCCTTTTTCCAGTCATGGAAAGATAGGATTGAATCAGATGATCGGAACGCTTTTTCCAACACCAATATGCTGTGATTCTAGAATAAATTGTCTCTTCTTGGTCAAGTTTGAAGAAACTGAGAGTCAAGAACAGTTGTTTCCACATTCACCTATAACAAAGAGAACCACACCATAGAAAAATTGCCTAAATTAACCACAGCCATATTCCAACTTGAGGTGTGGGATGTTTCCCAAAAGTCAGCTTTAACACAGCCATCAATCTCCCTAAAACCAAGCAATCCCGTCCACAAAAATACTTCTAGCCCATTTTTGTTTCATAATATCAGTTCTTAAAGATCTGGAGAATGTCTTTTCTTCAGTTAGGAAAGTTACATAATGCCTATGTCACTAAAATACTAAAATTACGTCGGGGTAGCCACTGTGAACTTTAAAGACCATCCTCTTTTAGGTAACAGTTTTCCAAATTGCATTTTTTTCATACATATACAAGAAAAGCCTAAACTTGTATCATTATCAGTGTCTGGGAGCAGCATGACTTGAACGTTATTGCCTGCTTTAGAAAACAATAGCCGGAGAATTTCAGTGGAAGTAATTTTCAGACTTATAAATGAGTTCTATAGAATGAAAGTTTAAGGATTTTTTTTTTTAAGCATTCTTTATGTTTTTGCAAGCAGTTTGTGAACAAGAAGATGTGGCTAGATTAGAAAGGAATATTTATACCCAAACTGAATATAGAAAAGACTTCTGGAAGTAACAAATTCTTTGGTAATAGAACATCTTCCACTGTCTTACTGAGAAATTGCTGCCTTCACTGGTTGTGTGTTTTATACAGAAACAGTACAGAGTGAGCTTTGCTTCTGCTTCTATCTGTCGTTTGAGAGAAATTATTTGCTTCCAGCCTTCAAAAGGTAAATAATTTGAAGGCTGGTTACTTTACAATGGAATTTGATTTCTCCCCACCTTTTATATTCAGAAGTATCTTTATTCAGTAAATATTAATTCAGTGTTTTAGGCATTATGCTGAATATTAGTGAAAAACAGGAGAAGACAGTTCCTGACACCAAAAAGCCATCCCTGAAGCAGAGGCTGGGGATGGAAATAAGGACATGTGATGGGAATGGGATGGAGCTGTGTATCAGATACAGAGGACACAAGAGCAGAGCATGTAACTCACACATATTTGCAGTGGGAGGGGCGGGCATAGCTGTGGCTAATAGCAGTGGGTGACAGTTTCAGTCCAAGAGGCCCTCCTGGAGTGAGCATCTGACTCCCCGTGATGGTGTTAGGGATGCAACCTAGTTTGCAGGCAGGGGAACAAAGACAGAAGAACTTGATTGCTGTACAAAGGAATCTGCATTACATGAATCTGAAAGTTATGGAGAGCCAGTGAAGGACGTTAGAGAAGTAACTTTGCCAACGTTTTCTACTCAGAAAGATCACTCTAGCTGCACGGCAGAGACTAGATTGGAGGAAGTCCAGACTAGATGCAGGAAGCCCCTCTGGGTGGCTGTTTATAAATCCTGAGAACTGATCTGGGGGAGCCCACATTTAGCAGGAGCAGCAATGGGACTAGAACATGTATGAAAGTTATTAAGGAGGATTTGGTGGCAAAGTGCATGCATATTTTTCTGATTTGTATTTTATTATTACACTGAGCCAATGTGTACAACTAAGCATTTTCTAGCTACCCAGTATTGTGCTTTGAAGAAACAAAATTTTGATATAATGAAATTATCTCAGTTTTAACCCTAGTGAGACTTTTTTAGCTTTAGGTAGCTAGGTCCATTGTAATAATAGACTTGGTTGCCACAGGTTCTCTTAACAAGAGTATATATTCTTAAGTGCTATCTTGTTTCTAACGAACTTCGATCTCATTAATACATGACAAAACTGGCCGTTCCCGGAGGGAAGGTGGGGGGGGTGAAATAGGTGATGGGGATTAAAGAGTAATTTATCATGATGAGCACTGAGTCACGCATCGAGTTGTTGATTCACTGTACTATACACCTGAAACACTAGTGTAACACTGAATGTTGTACTTGATTTTAAAAACTAAATGAAAATCTTTTAAAAATACATGATAGATACCAAGGCACATGAAAAACTTTTAAAAAACTAACTTCCCAGTTTTACTGACTTCTCATCTATCTACATGCATTCAGTCCCTCCTCAGTCTCCTATAATTTGTCCTGTTTTCCTGACCTTTACCTACCTTTAGTTGTTTCTGCTTATATTTTTCTGGAACTGTGTTTTTCCCAGGATTTGGGGGTTCTTTTATGGCCCCTTCTCCATCACCAGTGACTCCAGCTCAGAATAACCTGCTACAGCCCAACTTTGAGGCAGCTTTTGGAACAACACCTTCAACTTCTAGCAGCAGCTCCTTTGATCCGTCAGGTAAGGCAGTGATTTTTCAAATGTTCATTTTTTCTGATTGTGTAATAGCCCACCTAAGGTTAGTATGATATCAGGAATCTTACAAGCAGATACTGAGTGGTGACCTGGTTTTAAAACTTTAATAAGTCTCTTATTCTGTATTTTAAGTAAATATTTTCAGTACATTTTGGAAGATTTAAGGATAACCTGTAATCCTTTTCTGTGTTTCTGTTTTAATTTTTAGCAGAAATCTAACACCACACACACCATCTGTTTGCATGAGCTTCCATGCACGTGGTTTAGAGGTGGTTAAGGGAAAACAAACACTTTACACAGTATCTAGATGTGTGGACACTCCCACTGCTATTGCTTACACCCTCTGAAGCTTGCATGGCCCTCAGTTTTATGAAGTTGGGACACAAGTAGTATTCTTTGCCTGCCTTTAATCTTTCATCCTGCTGTCATTTTGTTTGTATTCTCTTCCATTCTACTCTTCCCATGCTGGGTCCTTACTACAAATTTTCAATTGGTGAGTTTTTGGCAATTAAATGTGTTTCAGAAAACACCCTAAATATATCCCCTGCCTGACAATTTGGTTGCTTCTATTGCCAGTGCTGTCTTTTTCCAACTTAGAATTATTGTACAATAGTGTTGATGATAAATGTTCGAAGTTTTTTAATGAAAATTAACTACAAAAATTTTGACATGGATAAGATATTAACGTCAATTTATGCAAATCCTCTGAGTCTGTATTTTGAATGGTCTTTCTGTATTCTAGGAACTAAGCAAGTTGGTAATTGGTTATATAGTGATCAGGACCCACCAATAACAGCATGATTCCCAATAGTTAAAATAGTTTTCCCTTTAAACATCCCTTTAAAGTTAGAACCAAAATTGACTGCTTATAATGAGGGGGGGTCAAAATTTTTACTTCTAAAATATGGTCAGCTGTTTTTCAGATACTTACTACTACATCCTGCCCAGTAGATCAGGTTTTATTCCAACACCGACTTCATAGGAAACCAGGAGATCCAGCCTTCTTTTCTCATTTAAGAATTGTTTTAAAGATAAGCATTGTAGAGAAAAAAGATAAGCATTGTAGGATTTGAGAGTAAATTATTTAGGCTTTGCTGTAAATTACTACCATTTTCAATAAAAAGCATTTCAGCGATTGTTTTTGATAAGCGTATCAGTGGCTACCACTTACTGACTGCCTGCATAGAGCAGGCATTATAATAAAGACATATATATTATCTAATTTAATCTTCACAGCAAAACCATGTGGTAGTAGTACCCTCCCCATTTACAGATAGAAAACTAAAGCTCAGGTGGTAACTTTCTCAAAGTCACACAGCTAGTGAGGCATGCAACTAAATTTGAGCCTAATTCCAACCCCAAAATCTGTGCTCTTTCCTGTACATTACACAGATTTTTTTTTCCATCTTTGTTTATGTGTACTAGTATTTCTGTACTTTATGAGTAGACATATGTAGAAATGTTCTTCTTGGTGTTATAGTCATAAAAAGTATGGATGACATGCCCTCTTTTGTAAGATTGTATATTCACTTGTTTTATCGTTTTTCAGAAGATAATTTCCCTTTAATTTTGCATATGGCCTTTTTTTCCCCCCTAAGCATTCTGAACCTGGTCTATTTGATTTCCAGTGTTTGATGGTCTAGGTGATCTACTGATGCCAACCATGGCACCAGCCGGGCAGCCTGCACCCATTTCAGTGGTACCCCCCAGTCCAGCTATGGCAGCAAGCAAAGCCCTTGGGAGTGACCTTGACTCATCTCTTGCCAGCTTAGTAGGCAGTGAGTAATACAGTTTTTGTTTTGATTTGTTTTTTACTGCATCATATGCAAATTTTTTTCTCTATCTCTTTATATGTATTTTTTTCTGGATTCACTTGTGGGTGAGTATATCAAGGAGTGGACAGAAATTCTTAGTGCTTTACCCAGTACAGTTCCTTGGAAGATGAACAGTGTGCCATTGTCTCACAAGCTGTCCCCATGCCATTTTTAATCTAAATTACTACAGGTATAATTAGCATATGAAAGTGTGAAACCAAGTGCATTATGTATAGTAAGTACTTAATTTTTCATTTCACTTGGAAATAAGAACATAGAGTAACTTAAATATTGACAGTTGAGCATCCATGTGAATTTTTTTTAAAGATTTTATTTATTTATTTGACAGAGACAGAGAGGGAACACAAGTGGGGGGAGTGGGAGAGGTAGAAGCAGGCTTCCTGCTGAGCAGGGAGCCTGATGCGGGGCTTGATCCCAGGAAGGCAGACGCTTAACCGACTGAGCCACCCAGGTGCCCCCATCCATGTGAATTTAAGTTACTCACTGAACAAATATTTATTGAGTACCAAGCATTCTTCCAGGTTCTAAAGATAAATCAGCAAACAGAATAGGTATAAATTTCTGTTCTTAGGGTACTCAGCAAGGGGAGAGACAAACAAACATTTTCAAATAAATTCTATAGTATGTTAGGTCATATAAGCACTATGGAGAAGAAACAGACCAGGCAAGGAGGAATTGGAAATGCTGCAGAATGGGAGTTAGAGTAGGTCTCACTGAGAAGGTACAGTTTGAGCAACGATTTGAAGATAAAAGGATGAGCCACATGGATATCTGAAGGAGAATATTTGCAGGCAAAGGAGACAGCCAGTGCAAAGGCATTGGGGCAGAAAACTGCCTGGTATGTTCAAGGAACAACAAGGAGACCAGAGGCTGGAGATGGACAAGTGAAGGAGAGAGTCCTAGGAGATGAGGGCAGCTGGTATAAAGATTGACCTTTTCTTTTAACTCTGAATTTGATTCTTCATTAAGGTGAATGGGTTCACCACTGCAGATACCTTTCACTTTTCTCAAGGCTTTAAAAGGTCCTTGATACAGACTTTTTTTCCTATGAATTATCCAGTGGACATACTTTTGCTTCCCATTCATTGTTCCTGGTCTGGACATCCATGAAAATGCTTTGATGACACCCATGGAGAGGTTATTTGAGTATTTGTTCCTACTCTAAAATTTCATCTCACTGAAGGATGGTTGCCAGTGGTAACTGCTTTTGCTGGCACTCTAATGTGTCATCCAGATTCTCCTTTAGAAATAAAGGATTTATACCTCTTAACTGCTGAGAGTGCATTTTTTATTGCAAATGGTAGTAAGAGAGAATATTTTTGAGTAATTAAATTGCTATGTGTCCTGATTATAGTAATGATTACATGAATTCATGTATTTGTCAAAATTTATAGAAATGTAACAACTCACCTCCCCCCAAGAAAACACTGATTTCCACTATAGGTAAACATTTTTTTAATTAAAGTATCTTCTGGGGCACCTGGGTGGCTCAGTCAGTTAAGTCTCTGACTGTTGATTTCAGTTCAGGTCATGATCTCAGGGTTGTGGGATCAAGCCTCGCGTCACTTAGGATTCTCTGTCTCCCTCTCTCTCCCCTCCCCTCCCCTCCCTCTTGTGCTCTCTCTCTCTCTAAGATAATAATAATAATAATATAATTAAAATATCTTCCAAAACTGAAAAAAATTATCTACATACTCCTTACCAATATTCTAGTTGGCTTTTTTACAGAAATTGACAAGCTGAACCTAAAATTCATATGGAAATGCAAGGAAGTCAGAAGAGCCAAACACTCTAAATAAAAAAGCATAACCTTGGAAGACTCACACTTAATGATTTTAAAACTTAACTGCAAAGCTATAGTCATTAAGTGGTACTGCTGCATGGGATAGACATATACCCCAATGGAATAGAATGACAGTCTAGAAATAAACTTATACATCTGTGCTCAATTGATTATCAACAAAGGTGCCACGACAGTTCAATGGGAAAAGAGTTGTCTTTTCGACAAATGGTCCTGGGTCAGCTGGATATCCACATGCAAAAGGATAGAGTTAGCTATCTTGCCTACTCTAAAATAATTAATTCACAGTGGATGAGAACTAAATGTAGGAGCCAAAACTATAAAACTCTAAGAAGAAAATGTATTAGTAAATAAATCTTTATGACCTCAGATTGGGTAATGTTCTTGCTATGACACCAAAAGCACAAGCAACAATAGATACAAATAGATAAATAGAACTACGTTAAAATTAAAAACTTCCGTACTGCAAATGACACTATCCAGAAAGTGAAAAATAACCCACAGAATGGGAGAAGGTATTTGTAGAACATATTATCTGATAAGGAATTTATGCCCAGAATGAAGAACTCTTACAACTCAATAATGAAAAGACAACCTAATTTTAAAATGGTCAAATGATTTAGATAGGCATTTCTCCAAAGAATATAGACATGTGGCCAATATGCGCATGCAGAGAGGCTCTGCACCAGTCATCTGGGAAATGCATATCAAAACTGCATGAGTATCACTTCTCACCCATGAGGATGGCTATAATCAGAAAAGACAATAAGTAGTGTTGATGAGAATGTGGAGAAATTGAAACTCTCTAACATGGCTGGTGAAAATGTAACTGTGGAAAGCAATTTGGCAGTTTCTCCAAATGTGAAACAGACTTACCAGTAGGCAGAGAGTGCATCACATGAGTAGCCTAGAAAGCTCTTCCACCACACCTCTGCTCAACTTTGCTCAAATCTCACCTTCTCCATGAGGACTTCCCTGAGCACCCCGTTTAATGCTGCCTGCCCCTCACCCTCACCCTGCCTGACCAGATCCCTCGTACCCTGCCCTTCCTTTGCTTTTTCCCATGGGCTTTCCTATCACCTTCTAGGGGCCTATGTAATTTATTATTTTATTGTTTTATCATCTATCTCACCCTATTAGAAAGCAAATTTCTCCAGGGTTGGGATCTTCATTTTCTTCACTAATATATCCCAAGTGCTTAGAACAGTGCCTGGCATCTGTAGAGGCTCAATAAATATTTGCTGAAGTAATACATGAACTGAGATTAGAGTAGAATGAATAAGCCAGTTCTGGGGTCCCCAAGACCACCTTCACTCAGAGATTCGCTAGGACTCACAGGACTCAGCACATGGTTGTACTCACAGCTAAGATTTATTATAGCAGCATAGTAAGGACACACAGCTGGATCATCAGGGAAAAAGACACAGCAGAGCTTGGATGAATCCACATACCGACTTCCTTACGCTCTCCCCTTCCCATGAGGGGAAAAGCACAAGAAAATGCGGCAACACGCGTGATGGTTCCTGCCCGTGGAAGCCCTGTAGAGATTCCACACCCAGGGGTTTTGTTGGATGCTGATCATGTAGGTCCTCTGTGCCTAACATGTCCCAAAGTCTCAGTCTCACAGAAGGAAAGCAGGTGTTCAGCACGAACCACACTGTACAAACAGCTTAGACACAATAAGCCACCCTTATCATTAGGAAAAGTATTCTCTCAGGATAGAGAACAGTTTACTAAGCTAGGTTCCCAGATGCCAGGCACATAGGCCTTTCTAAGAGAATAGTCTCGAGCCTGCTATGTTTACTCTTTTCTAGACACCAGTTGACATTAAATTGTGATCCTTAAGTATAACGTGAAGTAAAAGAAAATGTTAGATTTCTGAACATGTTTCCTAACATAGTTTCTCCTTTGTAAAATTGAATACAGTCATTCTTAGGCAAAATATGGACTTTTTCTAGACCTCTGACTCTTTGATCTTTTAAATGGCATGTCATTTAAGCTGAGTATAGAGGTTTAAATTCTGCTTTCTTTTATCCTTTTATAGATCTTGGAATTTCTGGTACCACATCCAAAAAGTAAGTGTTTTTGAAGTTATCTGGTTTTCTTGTGACAATGTATTTATATTTATTTGAGACTATTAAACTCATTGGAGCAATAACTCACTCTCAGGCTAGGTAATTTCAAAATTCATTTTTATTACATTCTGGATTTTTGTTTTTGTTGTTATTCTACTAGAACTTCCAAACTGTTGACTCTGCAATGAAAAAGGACAATCTATTTCAGTCTCCAAGATTACCACTAAGTTAGGCTAGAAATACTTGGGAATTATGGTTTGAGTGCTTTAATAGCTTTAAATTCTAGAAGCTTTAAATTCTAGAATTATTACACTGTTCCTAGCTAATATTGGTTTTAAAAAGTCTCTCATGAAGGGTCAATTTTAAGGAGGATAGTAAGAATAATAAACAATGTGCCTTTTCTTTAGATGCACTTCTCAACATTTCTAAAATTGGGATGCATTTTACAATAGATGTATCTTACAATTCACTGTAATGCAGGTTATAGTCATGATGTAGTTGTGTGAAACCTTCTGATGAGCCCTCTCAGATCTAGAAGTGCCATCATGTATGAAACAAAATATAGGTATTTGACAGAATACAGGTATACAGTTTTTATTATATACTTATTTGGAATTTCTTATAACCAGTGAGGAATGCGGTTGAATTTTGTGACACATTCTTCTATTGGAAGTGATAGGAAATTCCTGTTACCACTGGGATCCAAACTCTAAATGATTTTTTTTTTTATCAAATGCTTTTATGCTTTCTTAGATATAAGACTCCTTTATAATTTTTAACCTTTCTCTCAATAACTCAAACAGACTGCTTCTAACCCCAAGTTATGAGCCACACACACTCTCTTCTGATTAGTGTCTTTTAATACTTTTGTGTGTTTTTGCCCGCTTGATTTTAGGGGAGATCTTCAGTGGAATGCGGGAGAGAAGAAGTTGACTGGTGGAGCCAACTGGCAGCCGAAAGTAGCCCCTGCCACTTGGTCAGCAGGCGTCCCACCAAGTGCACCTTTGGTACGTAGCCACTGGAGGCCAGGGCAATGCCGACAGTTTGCCACTTTCCTAGTGTATAGGACCAAGTGTACTTTGTGTAATTTTGCTACTGACATTTTATTTTTTCACCCACATGGAAGGAACCTAAGCCAGAAGCAATATTTGCCAAAATGCAACTTGCAATGACTTTCTATTTAATAAAGATTGTGACCTATTTTTTATTTTCATTATTTCAAAATAGTATTTAAGCTTCTTTAGCTATCAGTTCTATATTTACACAATTATGGAAACAACTTTTCAAAAGTCTTGAACATCATTGATCATTATCTATATTTTTATCTCCTTTCTTGCCCAAGTTATCTGATTGTCTTAATAAGTAAGGAAAAATGTTTTTTTCTTACCAGAAAGATGGGGCAGTTTTCTATCGTGTAAGTGGACTTTCATTTTAAAACCCTATTAATTCTGCTCACCATTTTTTTAAATTGAAGCTACCAACACCATCTTTTCTATAAAATTTAAATAGATTTCATTTTTGTGTATTAAATCTCGATTAATACCATCGTTCACTCTGGAAAGAGCATCTCACTGGAATTTATTATTTTGTGAGATTTGAAACCACAAAAAAGACATTTCCAGGATAGGAAATTTACTGTTTTCCTGTGTATGCCCCATTTTTAGCAAAAACAATACTAGTCACTGTTTCCCAAGCTTATTTGTAATTTCACCTTGGCTCACTCCCTGCCCCTAACTCACACTCTTCTCTAAGGCTTTCTTGATGCCATCTCTCCTTGTTGCCTGAATTAATTCCTAACCTCACCCACCAACCCCAGCCAAACACATGGAAGTGAATTAATATAAATTAGAATATAAACACTTCAGATGCCATTAAAAGTAATCATGCTCCATAAATTAAATACTTGAATTTTAGAATTTAAAATGTTTTCTTTTAAATAACTTGATAAATAGTAATGTTTTATATATAAACAGTTTTATTACAGCTTAATAAATAAAAATAAGTTTAAACCAATTGGAAAAAGACCTTTTAAACTAAAATTTATCACTAAACAATACTAATAGTATTAATCGAATTACAATTTATACCGTAGTTTCTATAAGAAAAAACATTCTGGGGCACCTGGGTGGCTCAGTTGGTTGAGCGACTGCCTTCGGCTCAGGTCATGATCCTGGAGTCCCTGGCTCGAGTCCCGCATCGGGCTCCCTGCTCGGCAGGGAGCCTGCTTCTCCCTCTAACCCTCCCCCCTCTCATGTACTTTCTCACTCTCTCAAATAAATAAATAAATCTTTAAAAAAAAAAGAAAAAACATTCTGTGCTCAGTATTGAGTTCTCAAAACCTCTAGTCTCCTTACCCAACCCCATGGTTGTTAGTTAGAATGAGGGAAATTTAAGGACTAATATTCTCTGCCTTTGGTGAGCTCAAAGTCTGAAAGATCTTAATTTTAAGATGTAATTTCTAACAAATAACAATGAGAAAATTGCATATTGTATCTAGGTATTTATCTCCTTAAATATTTCTTTGGATTATCTTAAAACAGTGTTTAAGAGGACCATACTTAGCTTTAAAATAAGGAGTTCCATTTTAATTTTACAAAGGATACTTAGTAAAAAACTATATATCTCTTAAACTGACCTGTGCCCAGGATGACCATATAATTTATTGTCCAAACCAGGACTCATTTTGAGGGTGAAAGGAGCATAATTATTACCCTGGACCTCAAGCGTTTACCTGTAGCTGGTGGCCCAGATAGATGCTGAGACCATAAGCAGATAGTTCTCTGTCTTAGGGGGCTGCACTCCGTTCTCAGAAACAGAAACATTTGAGAGCTACTATCTTGTTGGGGATAGAGGGAGATTCAATAAATGTAAATAGAATCCCTAAAGAAAGAAAGGGCTTCTTTAGAACTGATCTTATAAATCTCTGAATACCACATATTGACATCAAATCTCACAATTTATATTATCATTACCAAATTAAAGGAACTCATTTTCCTATTCTCTTCTATGCAAAATTAGAGAGGTGCCATGTGTTCTGAGAAGTTTATACTTTAGTGGTGTTGCCCTTATCAGCAGGATAAATCTTTTAATTGCTTTTTAACAGGTTGATTTCAGAACAGTCATGGTGATAGGTGCTAACAAAATCTAAGGTAGACTGGAGGAAAGGGTGGTGAGAATATGGGTACTTGGCAGATCAACTGTAGGCTTAAAACAAAAAGTGGTTGAGAGCCTGAAGTGAAGGTGGAAAGGAAGACAAAAAAGAAAATTTCAGGTAGAATCCACACTACTGGTGATCATTGTGAATGAAGCCAGAAGACAGTGGTTGTCCACGTTTCTTTATGGGGCAGTTCACTAAGCAATGAGGCCATTTAACCAGGAAGCAGACAAAGGAGAACTACTTTAAAAATAGTATTCAGGGACCCCTGGGTGGCTCAGTTCATTAAGCATACAACTCTTGATTTTGGCTCACATCATGATCTCAGGGTCATAAGATGGAGCCCCACATTGGCCTCTGCACTGGGTGTGGAGACTGCTTAAGATTCCTTCCTTCTCGCTCTGCCCCTCCTCTCTCTCTCTCTCTCTCAAAAAAAAAAAGTAGTAAGTTGGAGAGCTTACTTGGTCAACGCATTTCCTGAGATCAAGACTGTAACCATACAAGGTTGGGAATTTATCAGATACTTAACAGCTGTTTTGCTTCTTCAGGACAACAAGGCCACTAATTATCTGATTGGCAGGCACCGTCACCGAGAATGAGAGTAATATTCTCCTTGTTTTTAAAACTCCAAAACTCCTTATTTTTATTTATGAAGCAGAAGACTTTAAGTTGTTTGTAATTAAACTCCAGAGAGGAACAGACATTATGCTTTAGCATAAAATATCCACAACAGCTGTGGAAAGAAACTAGAACAACAGAAATAATTTATCAGGAGGGCAGAGTTAACGTGTAGTTCTGTTTCTTTTGTTTATTTTCCTTGACATTTTAGGCAACAATATAAAGGTGGTCAAATGCAGAGTTATTTTATCTTTGTTAAGATAAAGTCTTAGATACAGTCTATGTAAATTCACTGCCCTTTATCCCATTTACTGCAAAGCTCTTCTTTAACAAAGCTCAGGCTTTGCTTTTACTTCAGAAATTATTCTGGCTTAATTATGTAAGAAGGCCTCTGGCTTCTCCCTCCAGCCAGTTCTTTCATAAGAACTCTCTTCCACTTTCCTATTCCTTAAAATATGTTTGAGTCTCCTTTTCTAAGAATATTCAAGAAAAAGAAGAGAAATGACTGACATAAGACTTATGCCTCAGAAGCAGCAAAGCAGTGTTTCCATATTTCCTGATAATCTGTAGACCTCTCCTTTCAAATAGGAGATGAAAGGGCAGATGTGAGGATGCGCATCCTCCTGCTGCCTTTTAAAGTTTGTCCTGATCAACAAGAGCTAAGGTTGCTCTTCCCAGTTTCTTTCAAATTTCCTTCAGTTGCTGCTTGGAGGTGCAGCTATAGAATTTGTCAGAGCACAGAACTCAAGTTAGATCTAAAAATTGTTAACAGGACTTGAACACTTGAAATATGTCTGCTGGCAGGGCTCAGTCGTCATGGCCATCAAGGACCCTGTGTTTCCACGGCTACTTCTTCCTGTTTTCCAATGCACAACAGACCTCTTAAGTTTTCATCAGACAAACTGGGAAGATACTTGAAATTCAGAAATATATGCATTTGGCAAGAGACCACAGAATCCACAATTCTTTCCCTAAAAACAACATTTTCATATGCCTACAGAAGAAACATTCAGTTGAACATTGAAAAAGAAAACAAAAAAAATTAGGATAAATAATAATTGGGGAGTAAATTATTAAGAGTTAATCTATTTGGGCAAAATAGCAAACTTAGACTATCTTTAAATTATTTGACCCATTTATTTGCTCAGGAATTTCTACAGGTTCATTTCATTTTGATAACTAATAAAAACCTTTTTTCTTTCATATCCTGAAGTTCTAATGATAACAATTCTGGTAAATAATACAGTTATCACTGTATGATACAATCCTGGTAAATGATAGGATTCTGGGTCTGGTGAATAGTCTACCACCTAACCTATTGAAATGATGAGTAAAGAGTGAATCTGAAAATATAAGACCTGTAGCATAGGGGAGGAAAAATAACTTGCCCTCTAACTTTCTGAATTCTTGGTTGAGACTCCTATAATGAAAGACAGGTTAGCAAAAGAAAACAGTTTAACAACATGTATACCATATATATATGTATGTATAGGGGAGCTACCCAGGGAAAATTGAGTAACTCCACAAGGTAGCCTAAGCCACTGACTTCAACACCATCTGCAGCTGAAGACAAAAGCAAGCAAGCTGTTCAGTGGCCAGGCTGGGGGAAATTACCAGGAAAAGCAGGGTAATCGAAAGGTAAGATTTGTTTTGTAGATTTCAGGCAGTATCTTCTCCATTGATAAGATCCTCTTGTGATTTAGTCAACCTTCTCTTCCTGCTGCAGTGGGAGAGACCCTTCCAAATGGAAATTTCCAGAGATTTCCTTTGTAATGTAAACGTCCCTTACAGAAGTTTAACTTCTACTCTGTTTTCAGAACTCCTCCTGCATCTGCTGTTTCTCAAAATAATATTATGCCAAAGAGGCGTACTTAGGGATGGCATATTCTGCTACCCTTCAATATGTTCTCTTTTTTTTATTTTTTGAGATAAAATTTACATAAACACTAAATTCGCCATCTTCACAATTTTAAAGTGTACAGTTTAGTGATTTTCAGTATATCTGCAATGTTGTAAAAACCATCACTATTATCTAATTCCAGAGTATCTCCATCACCCCCAAAAGAAACAAAGTCCCTTTTCAGTTTCCTCCTCTCCCTATCCCCTGGCACCGAATAATTTACTCTGTTCCTATAGATTTGTCTATTCTGGGTATTCAATATCAACAGACTCCTATAATATGGAGGGCTTTGTGCCTGGCTTCTTTCACTTAGCACAGCGTTTTCAAGGTTATCCATGTTGTAGCATGTATCAGTACTTCATTCCTTTTTATGGCTGAGTAATCCATGGTTTGGATATACCACATTCATCAACTGATGGGCATTTGTGTTGTTTCCACTTTTTGGCTATTATGAAGAATACTTCTATTATTTGTATAGAAGTTTGTGTGTGAATATATGTCCTCAGTTGTCTTGGGAATATACCTAGGAATGGAATTGCTGGCTCATGAGTAACCCTCTGTTGAGCTTTTTGAGGAACTGCCAAACCTTCCCACAGCAGCCAATTCATTTTACATTCCCACCAGCAATATGTAAGGTATCATTTGTGGTTGTGATATGCATTTCCCTAATGACAAATGATGTTGAGCATTTTTTCATGTGCTTCTTGGCCATTAGTATTTTTTTTTTTTTTTTTTTTGAGAAATGTCTTCACATCCTTTGCCCATTTTATTTTTGGGTTGTCTTTTTATTGTTGAGTTCTAAGAGATCTTTATGTACTCTGGATACTAGATACTTATTAAATATATGATTTGCAAATATTTTCTCACATTCTATGAGTTGTCTTTTTATTTTCTTGTTAGTGTCATTTGATAAATTTGATAAACTTTGATAAACTCCAGCTTATCTATTTCTGTTTTTGTTGCTTGGTGCTCTTGGTGTCATATTTAAGAAACCATTGCCTAATCCAAGGTCTTGAAGATTTACACTTATGTTTCCTTCCAAGAGTTGTATAGTTTTATCTCTTACATTAGCTCTTTCACTATTTTAGACTCATTTTCATATGTGGTGTGACATAGGGGTCCAAATTCATTATTTTGCATGTGGAAATCCAGTTTTCCCAAACCATTTATTTAAAAAACTATTCTTCACTTATTGGTCTTGGCATCCTTGTCAAAAATCAATTGACCATAGGTGTATGAATTTATTTCCAGACTCTTTATTCTGTTGTACTGATTTATATGTCTGTCCTTATGCCAGACGTGTTTCAATGTAGCTTTGTAGTAAATTTTGAATCCAGGAAGTGTAAGTCCTCCAAATTTGTTCTTCTTTTTCAAGATTGTTTTGGCTATTCTGGATCTCTTGCATTTCCATATAAACTTTAGGCTCCAGTTGTCCATTTTTCCAAAAGAAGTTGAAATTTTAATAGGAATTGTACTAAATCTAAGCAATTAGGAAATACTGCCATCTTAATATTAAGTTTTCTAATCCTTGGACACAGGATGTCTATTTAAGTTTTGGATGTCAGCAGTGCTTTAACAAATTGTTTAACAATATCTCAACAAGTCTTGTCCTTTTTTTTTTATTTTTTTTTAGTAATCTCTATACTCAACATGAGGCTTGAACCCACAACTCTGACATCCCTCTTCCAACTAAGCCAGCCATGTGCCCCAAGTCTTATATTTCTTTTCTTAATTTTATTTCTAAGTACTTTATTTTTAGTGCTACTGTAAATGAATTATAATTGTATTTTTTGATTGTTCATTGATAGCAAACACTACACTGAGTTTTGTATATTGATGTTATATCATGCAACTTTGCTGAACTTGTTTATTAGTTCTGATGGTTTCTTTTGTATATAAATTCCTAAGGATTTTCTATATATAAGGTGATGTCATCTACAAATAGAGATTGTTTCTTTTTTTCTTTCTGGATGCTGTTTCTTTCTTTCTTACCTGATTGCCACAACTAGAACTTCCATGACATCTTTGTCTTGTTCTTAAGGAGAAAGCTTTTAGTCATTCACCGTTAAGTACGATGATAACCATGCGTTTTTTGCAGATGCCTTTTTTCAGGTTGAGGAATTCCTTTATAATAGTGTGTTGAGTGGTGTTTGTTTTGTCATGAAAGGGTGTTGGATTTTGTCAAATGCTTTTTCTGCATCTAGTAACATGATTATGTGGGGTTTTTTCTTTTATTCTGTTAATATGATCTATTACATTGATTGAGCAAACTTTACATTTCTGGGATAAATCTCACTTGGTCATGGTATATAATTCTTTTAATATGCTGCTGGATTTGGTATGCTAGTATTTTGTCAAGAATTTTTGCATCAGGGTTCATAAAGGATATTGATCTGTAGTCTTCTTCTAATGTCCTTGTCTGGCTTTGCTATCAGGGCAATACTGGCATTAAAGAATAATTAGAAAGTGTTCTCCCACTTTTTTTTTTCTTTTTGTATGCTTGAGGAGGATTGATATTAATTCTTCATTATACACGTAATAGGATTCACCAGTGAAGCCATCAGGTTCTGGGCTTTTCTGTGGTGGAAGTTTTTTATTGTTGATTATATTGCCTATGCTGTACTTTTTTTATAACTAGAAGTTTGTACCTCCTGACCCCCTTCATCTATTTTGCTCATCCCTGCCCACCTCCCCTCTGGCAACTACCAGTTATTCATATGTAAGGATCTGTGTTTTTGTTTGTTCATTTGGTTTGGTTTTTAGATTTCATATTTAAGTGAAATCATGTGGTATTTGTCTTTCTCTGATTTATTTTACTTAGCAGATACCCTTTAGGTCCATCCGTGTTGTCACAGATGGCAAGATCTTTCTTTTTTATGGATGTATAATATTCCATTTCATATGTATTCCACATCTTCTTTATTTATTTATCCATTCATCTCTTGGTGGATGCTTAGGTTGTTTCCATATCTTGGCTATTGTAAATAATACTGTAATAAACATAGGGGTGCATGTATCTTTTTGAATTCATGTTTTCATTTTCTTTGGGTAAATAGTAGTGGAATCACTGGATCATATGATATTTCTACGTTTAATTTTCTGAGGAACCTACATACTGTTTTCCACAGTGACTGCACCCATTTAATTCCCACCAACAGCACATGAGGGTTCCCCTTTCTCCACATCCTCGCCAACACTTGTTATCTCTTGTCTTTTTGATATTAGCCATTCTGACAGGTGTGAGGTGAGATCTCATTACGGTTTTAATTTGCATTTTCCTGATTGTAAGTGGTGTCGAGCATCTTTTCGTGTGTCTGTTCACTGTCTATAGGTCTTCTTTGGAAAAATGTCTATTCAGGTCTTCTGCCCATTTTTTAATCAGATTGGTTTTTTGGTGTTGAGTTGTGTAAGTTCTTTATATATTTTGAGTATTAATCCCTTATTGGATATGTTATTTGCAAATATCTTCTCTCACTCACTAGGTTGCTTTTTGTTTTGTTGATTTTGATTTTTTTTTTTTTTTTTGGTGTAGTCTCAAGTTTATTTTTACTTTTGTTTCTCTTGCCTGAGGAGACATATCCATAAATATGTTCCTAAGGCCAATATCCAAGAGATTGCTGCTTATGCTTTCTTTTAGGAGTTTTATGGTCTCAGGTCTCACATTTAGGTCTTTAATCCACTTGAGTTTATTTTTGTGAATGATATAGGACAGTGGTCCAGTTTCATTCTTTTGCATGTAGCTGTCCAGTTTTCACAACACCATTTATTGAAAACACTGTCTTTTCCCCATTGTATATTCTTGCCTCCTTTGTCATAGATTAATTTCTGGTTTATTTCTGGGCTCTCTGTTCCGTTCCATTGATCTGTGTATCTCTGTATCTGTTTTTGTGTCAGTGCCCTACTGTTTTGATTACTCTAGCTTTGTAGTGTATCTTGAAATCTGGAATTATGGTACCTCCAGTCTTGTTCTTATTTCTCAAGATTGCTTTGCCTATTTGATGTCTTTTGTAGTTCCATACAAATTTTAGTATTATTTGTTCTAGTTATGTGAAAAATACTATTAGTTTTTTATAAGAATTGCATTGAATCTGTAGATGGCTTTGAGTATTATGGACATTTTAATAATATTAATCCTTCCAATCCATGAGCAAGGTTTATCTTTCCATGTGTTTATATCATCTTCAATTTCTTTCATCAATGCCTTATTGTTTTCAGAGAATAGATCTTTCACTTCCTTGATTAAATTTATTCCCAGGTATTTTCTTCTCTCTGGTGCAACTGTTTTCTTAATTTCTCTTTCTGCTACTTCATTATTAGTTTAGAGAAATGCAGCAGATCTCTGTATATTGAGTTTGTATGCTGTGACGTTACTGAATTCATTTATCAGTTCTAATGGTGTTTTTGTGGGGTCTTTAGGGTTTTCTCTATATAGTATCATATTTTCTGCAAATGCTAAACGTTTTGCTTCTCTCTTACCAATCTGAACACCTTTTATTTCTTTTTCTTGTCTGGTTGCTGCAGCTAGGATGTTCAGTACTATGTTGAATAAAAGTGATGAGAGTGGACATCCTTGTCTTGCTCCTGATCTTAGAGAAAAAGCCTTCAGTTTTTCACCATTTAGTATGATGTTAGCTGTAGGTTTTTCATATATGGCCTTTACTGTATATATTATATATATGCATGTATGTATATATTCTATATATGTATGTATGTATGTATATTATGTATATTCCCTCTAAACTTACTTAGTTGAGAGTTTTTATCAACAGATACTGTATTTTATCAAATGCTTTTTCTACAGCTATTGAAATTATCATATGGTTTAGGGCTTTTTTGATTACTGATGGAAGTTTTTTGATTACTGATACAGTCTTTTTCTTTACGTCTATTTAGATTTTTTATGACTTCTTCAATCAGTTTTTGTTGTTTGTCTCTACTCCCATATTTATTATTTCCTTCTTCTGCTTACCTTGGGTTTAGTTTCCTTTTTTCTAGTACCTCAATGTAGAAGTTTAGGTTATTGATTTGAGATCTTTCTCCTGCATATGGGCTATATGTTCTTGTTTCTTCGTATGCCTCAGAATATTTTTGTTGAAACCTAGACATTTTGAATATTATAATGTGGCAACTCTAGAGATCAGATTCTACTTCTTCTCCACAGGTTTGTTGTGGTCACTTTTTTGTAGTTGTTGTTTGTGTTTTTGTTGAGTGACCATTCTGAACTAATTCTGTAGTCTCTGTTCTTTATTATGTGTGACCATTAAGATCTCTGCTCCTTTAGCTAAGTGGTCAGCTAATGATTAGATAACTACTCCTGAAATTCCTTGAACCAGAATATCTCCCAGTCTTTGTAGAGGGGCTTCGAGTTGTGTTGAGGCATGTCTTCAGAGTCAACCAGGCAGTTTGCCACTCTGCCTTAGCGATCACAATCACATACTGCTTGCTCAAAGCCTTAGGGTCAGCTAGAGGCCTTCTCATGTCTTTCCTGAGCATGCACACAACCGTGGGCATGTGCATGAACTTCTGAATTCCCAGGAGTATGTCTGAGCTTTTTAAACTCTTAATCCCCCAAACATCTCCTTCTCCAGACTTTCCTACAAGCTTTTTGTTTAGTCTACTATTTGCCCTGTTATCCATTGCTTCAGACAGCAACAACTGAGACATTTGCCTGTAAACGTTTTCCACAGGTGGCTTCAGGTAACAACTTTAGCACTAAGTGCTTTCCCAGTTTGGTGAGACAAAGGCAAGCCTTTTGAGCCAGTCTTTCCAGGGAGCCATCCAGATGAGACAAAATAAAGAATTCAATATATTCTGCTCCCTCTGGTACTATTACTAAGAATATAAGCTGTTATTTTCAAGACTACAGCTGAGCTGGAGAACAGTAGATGACACTAGGGTAAGTTAAGATGCCACAAAGCTCACTATTCTTGCGAAGATCAGCTGATTTTCTTGAGTAAGTACTTTCTTGGTTGCTGCAAGCTTTGTTGGTTTCCAGAGTTCTAAAATAGTTGGTTCTAATAGCTTTTGACTGTTTTTCCACTGATTTTATGGATTAGGGAGAGTTTCAGAGTTCCTTACTTCACCATTTTTGCTGACATCACTATAGTATTTTCTTTTTTCATTAGGATTTTGCTTTAATGGTTAAGTTTAAGGGATTGCAGTAGGGTTAGTTTTAAACATAAGGGAAATATTAGGGGACCTGTTGTATGACTGAAAACTGTCAAACCTGTACCTGAAATGGGATATTTGTGCTTTGTTATGTGTAGTCTTCTAAATGCTTCCTAAAACTTGGAATTAATTTTGGCTCTTGTGCAAATGTATAGCAGTCAAAAAGAGAGAAGTCTAACACAGAAAAGGAGAATCTAAAAATGGGGGAGGGGACAAGGGGCGCCTGGGTGGCTCAGTTGGTTAAGTGTCCGACTCTTGATTTCAGCTCAGGTCATGATCTCAGGGTTGTGAGATCGAGCCCCACAGTGCTGGGCATGGAGCCTGCTTAAGATTCTCTCTCTCCCTCTCCCTCTGCCCCTCCCGCACTCTTAAAACACAATAAAAATGGGGGCAGATAGAAACCAAGCATTGATATGTAAATGAAGACACATTCTTTAGATGTCTACCCCAGTACCTGTAGGAGGATATAATGATAGGAAAAGAGAAATTTGACTCATTTACAGTGAGGGTAGAGGAGAAGCTTATAAGGAGGTAGAGAGGAAGCCCAATGTTGTCAGGCTGCAAGCTGGGGAGCCCAAATAGCACCATGACCATGAACATCAAGTTAGTAACCTTGTTCATATCACTGGCATGGTGCTAGAGCCATTTTTTAAAATTTAAAACAAATATTTTTCTTTACATAGCCAACACGTATTTAAAGGGGCATACATTTTAAAATTATATTCTGTTATTTTAAAACCAAATTATGTCGGTTCTTTTTGTTTGTTGGTGGTGGTGTTGTGTGTGTGTGTGTGTATGTGTGTGTTGTGGGTTTTTTTGGTAGCAAGGAGCTGTACCTCCAGCCAGTTCGGTTCCTCCTGTTGCCGGGGCCCCATCTGTTGGACAGCCTGGAGCAGGGTTTGGAATGGTGAGTGGCCACCTGTGCTAGACATTGTAATTGACATTTCTGAGGCCTTTGCCAAATCCCAGATTGACAAATACAGCTACAGAATATAATTCGTCCCCCAATGCAGTAATGTATAACTTAAAAAATTAAGTTATCTGTGTTAGACATTAAGAAGTCTACACATGACATGATAAAGTCAGCTATAAAATACTTAAATTCTGTCATCAAAATAATTTCTGTAGCATATAGTTTTGTCATTTTGGGAGTAATATCTACCAAACACATTCTTAGCTCAATCATCAAAATCAAACTCTTAATTACTGTACTCAGACTTTCCACTTATCACTTTTATCACTAGCAAATTTTAGGGCCAGGGTCCATAAATAAACAAGGTTTTATCTCTTCAGAATTATGCTCACAGAAGACAAATAATCACCAGCAAAGCCTGGTTGGGAGAAGGATGCCATGTAGCCAGCCAGGCTTCTACTATCCCTTGGTGATTCTCTGCCATCTGTCAGCCTCACAGCACCCATCACTCAAAATTACAAGTTATACTTTCTCACAGACCTGCTTTCCTCACACATTTTCAGGAACATTGAACACTTAAGTGTCAGGCATTCCCCTAGTGGATTCCACTCATGCTGTGAACTGCTCTTCCTTTTCAGCCTCCTGCTGGGACGGGCATGCCCATGATGCCTCAGCAGCCCGTCATGTTTGCACAGCCCATGATGAGGCCACCCTTTGGAGCTGCGGCTGTACCTGGCACACAGGTCAGTATTTTTAATGTCCTTAAAATAATGACATTGTAAGTATAAAACTGCCATGTGGCAAACTGTTTAAAAATGTTTTTACCTAAGATAATCCTCATATCTGTTTCTTCAGAAGTAAAGGGGGAGGGCGCCTGGGTGGCTCAGATGGTTAAGCTTCTGCCTTCAGCTCAGGTCATGATCCCAAAGTCCTGGGATCGAGTCCACATCGGGCTCCCCGCTCAGCAGAGGGAGCCTGCTTCTCCCTCTGCCTATCTCTCTCTCGCTCTCTCTCATGAATAAATAAATAAAATCTTTAAAAAAAAAAAAAGTAAAGGGGGAACATGGGAGACAGATCAGCAATAGTGTGAGGTTTGGAGGAAAATGATAGAAGTAACTCACTCTCCTAAGTCCCTCCATTCCTCTCCTACTTAATTCAGAATAGTTCCGGAGGACAACTAGACATTTAAAGTATCTGCACATTTATTTCAGAAAAATGAGTACTTCTGATCCATAGTTTTATCATGTGTCCCAGAACTAGCTAAACTCAAGATTAGGGACACCCTCCTCCAGGTTGTCAGTTGTGCCCAAGAATTGTGAAGCTAACAGCAATGGGTTTGCCAAACTGCAGAGTCTAAGGGAGCAGTCCCTACAAGACTATGTGCACCTCAGACACCAGCCACAGGTTTGGGAGTCCCAAGGGCTACCCCTTCACTTCAGACCAGCTGCCTACAGATTTGAAGGTTCTCAATATCTTAGAACAACTTACAGAACTCAGGAAAGCATGAAATTTATTGCATTTTTATTATAGTGAAAAGATACAAATTAGATCTAGCCAAAAGAAGAGATGTGAGTGAAGTCTGGAACTGGGAGGGTTCCAAGCATGATGCTTCTTTGTCCTCGAGGATGTGTTACTCAACCTGACATCAGTGTGTAGCAATATACGTGCAGTGTTGCCAACCCAGGAAGCTCACCTGCACTTCAGTGTGCAGAGTTTTTATTGAAGTTTCCTTATGTAGGAATGATCGATTGAATTATTGCCCATGTGGTTGAACTCAATCTCCAACCCCCCAGCTTCACTCAAAGTCAGGCTGAGATCATGTGGCCCCAGGACCTGACGCTCTCATCATCACATTGTTGGTCTTTCTGGTTGGCTAGTCCCCACCCTCAGTCCTCTTGTTAGCATAAACTATCAGGTGTGGTTCCAAGAACCCACCCTGAATAACAAAGACATTCCTATTACTCAGGAAATTCTGAGGGTTTAGAGGTTGCCTACCAGGATCCAGGACAGAGGACAAACCTCTCTTTAGATGAGGTCAAATTTCTTACTACCAAAATGGTAAAACACATACACTTTGTTGAAATGTTTTGCTGCCAATAGTGATAGTCATGTTGATGAGTAACCAGTTCTTGATTCCTTTTGTAAATTGCCTGGCCAAGGTGGAGGTATAGGTAGAACCAAAGAGGTTTTTACCATGAGAAACTGACTCGGGTGGAGTCAGAACATCACTTTATGACTTTACTAGCACCGTGCCCAGCAAACCAAAACAAAAAGCTCAAATATATTACAATGGTATCAGTAAATGGTTTCACTTCAATAATATTTTTTTAAAGATTTATTTTTTTATTTTGAGAGGAGGGAGCAGGGAGAGGGGCAGAGGGAAAGAATCTCAAATAGACCACCTGCTGCACAGGACTCATCTCCCAACCCCGAGATTATGACCTGTGCTGAAATCAAGAGTCAGATGCTCAACCAACTGAGCCACCCAGGAGCCCCACTTCTGTGATATTTTTAACTCACCAAATGGATGTTTATATTGTTATCCATAGGATTCCTACTTTGAACTCTCTGAGTATACTTTAATCCCTTTTGCTTCCTTTAATCATCTCCAAAATCTATTGTCTGCCTCTTCCCAAATTTCACTTTCAGCTTCTTTAACCCTTCAAAA
Source organism: Leptonychotes weddellii (assembly GCF_054177405.1). NCBI lineage: Eukaryota > Metazoa > Chordata > Mammalia > Carnivora > Phocidae > Leptonychotes > Leptonychotes weddellii. The sequence goes on along the minus strand of NC_138376.1, from coordinate 62,010,749 downwards.
GCCACAGTGACCAGAAGAGAGAATGGTGGGTGTTCAAAGAGATAAATTTAGAATGTGAGAAACCCTAGCCTTCAAGGCTATCCTCAGAGCACTGGCTTCATGAGTAATTTTCTAGTCTGCTCTGAGTCTAATGAACTCTGCCTCATATTGTTTCTGAGGGGAGTGAGGAAGGTTTAGGGGGTAATAGTCGGGGTTAAATTTAATCTAGATATATTTAAATTCTAAGAAGGATCTCATTTATTATGAATGTCTCCTTGATGGTTGAATACATCTATGATTATTTAACACCTTTTTGAAAAAAGGCAGGACATTTCTATTTTTATTAACTTGGAAGAATAATATTAAGGTTTTAAAAATTTTATTGTATCTTATGTGCTAAAAGCTTTAGAAATAAATTAACACAATTTTATTAAAGTAGCTGTTTTCTTGCATGATACCAGTGTTACATAGCATCAGTTTACTTAATTCAAAGAATGAAAAATAGATAATATGATGAAAGTAGTGTTTTAATCATTTAATTGAATTCATACTGATTTAGGAAATGGTATGCCATATTTATAAAAGTTTTAGATTGTAGGGGTGCCTGGGTGGCTCAGTCAGTTAAGTATCCGACTCTTCATTTGGGCTCAGGTCCTGATCTCAGGGTTATGAGATCAAGCCCCGTGTCAGGTCAGACTCTGCATTGGGTGTGGAGCCTACTTAAGATTCTCTCTCTCCCTCTCTCTCTGACCCTCCCTCCCTCTCTAAAAACAAAACAAAACAAAACAAAAAACAACTGTCTTATTTCCTGTATCAGAGAAGCAGCAGAGGTGATTATACTAAATAGTAAAATAAATATGATTTTATAAGTTCAGAAAACAAAATACTGTTTTCCATTACTAATTACTGGACTATTCTACTATATCTCAATTGGTTGGTATCATCCTTCATGATGTCATCTCACCAAATTATTAACGAATCAACTCTTACATTTCTCTTTTCTTTTTAAGATTTTATTTATTTATTTGTCAGAAAGAGAGGGAGAAAGAGAGCGGAAGAGCACGAGCAGGGGGAGCGGCAGGCAGAGGGAGAGGGAGAAGCAGGCTTCCCGCAGAGCAGGGAGCCCAATGCAGGGCTTCATCCCAGGACCCTGAGATCATGACCTGAGCTGAAGGCAGATGCTTAACAGACTGAGCCACCCAGGCGCCCCTCAACTCTTGAGTTTCTTACCTTCCAAATAACTTCAACCCTTGCATTTATTTTTTCTGATCTTTCTATGAAGAATGATTCCTGTTTTAAAAAATGGAAATCTGATTGATAGGTAATGCAGTCAGTCAATAGTTTCTGGACATAGGAACAAATCTAAAAATCTTTATTTCTGGAGCTCTATTTACTGAACCAATAAAAACATACATCTCTACCCCCATAATCCCAGATTTTTGAGATTTCTACCAGGCACAAGCATAGGAGAAGAATTAGACTCAAAGAATCCATGTCAATTATTACTCTATACAGATCACATGACCTTTTTCAAGGCTTCATAGCCTAACACTCCTGCAAAAGCCTGCTTCCGCTATGTCTGTCACACAGTAAAATAATTTAGGTATTAATTAAACAGAAACAAGGTAAGTTAATTCTTTGTTGCTTTTGCTAGCAAGTGCAATATGGTTCTTTCCTATAGCATTTAGTAATTAGTCTTCTCTACAAGCTGGACTGGCAATATTGTAATTTTATGACATTCACACCTGGGAAACTCTTTTCCATCTGAAACAAACAGTGCCCCCAAACTTGACTGGTTTTCGTTTAAAATACTTCATGTGAAATTCTATATTTAGTTAATAATTTAAAGTAATTTCTTAAATGACTTTCTGCAAATTATTTGCTTTCAGTTTTTCCCTCAAACTCACTCTCACTATAAGGAAAAGTCATTAAAATTCCTTTATTAGTTTAGTGGTACTAATAACTCAAAGTAAAAATGCTTTTGTGTAGAGCAATTGATTGTTGTGTTATTGTATTCTATATTCATAATATCTGAATGTGACTAGTTTTCTACATCTTCCCTAACTCATATCCATATGGTTGTACCAGAATTCTCAAATATTACTTTGGCTAAATCTGATGTCAGAGAATTTCAAGAAAGCCAAAGATCATTTGAAGTGTACTTTATGAAACCAAAATTAAACAACACTGTGGCTAAGTAGAATGAAGTAGATTTTGTAAACCTTTAGCCATCTGATCTTCTGCATGTTTGTTTTCTGTGGTATGTGCTCTGCCTAATGCTTACCTGTCTCTCTGTTTGATTTCTGTTTCTGCTGTCTTGGGCTGGCTTTTCCCCACTAGCTTTCTCCAAGCCCTACACCTGCCACTCAGAGTCCCAAGAAACCTCCAGCAAAGGACCCATTAGCGGATCTTAACATCAAGGATTTCTTGTAAACAATTTAAGGTATCTAATATTGAGCTTTTCCTGTGGGCTTATAATGACCTTGTAATGCTTAGCTATCTCAGATATGATATTTGTATTTCTGTTCTTTGAACACATGTAAGAAATAAAAACAACAACTTGAGTGTTTTTACTTTTTAAATCAGTATTAAAGCTGTCAATGAATGATCAATAAGTTTTTTAAAACCTTGATTAATTTACAAAACTAAGAGAGAGAAAAGCCTCCAAGTTGCCCTGAGAAGCACAAAGATTTTACTGATAAAGCAAAAAGTTGCCCAGGCTACTTGGTAAATTAGAAAATTACCACTTTATTACCTGATGACAGGAATTTATAGAAAGCTAACATCTATTACATTGCATTTAGAAACCATCTAAGAATATACTTGGCTACAAAATTGTATTTTTTTGTTTATCCTTACTTGGCCTCATCAAATAAAGCTTAGATTGTTACCCTTTGCAGCTTCTGCACTTAAGCAGAATTTTAAATTTCTAACATTCTAGTTTTAAATTTCTAACATGATTTATGACATGACTAATAATGGACTTACGGAAGGAAACTGATAAAGGAAAAAAGTTTACTGCTAACCCCAGCACCTAACACAGTGGGTAGATTCTCAAGTACTTGCAGAAAGGGGATAAACAATAATAATGCTGCTTTTCCATTACACAGTACTTTTCATCCCCACTTCCTAGTCATGAACTCCTTTAGTCGTCTCAGTGGGAAATCAAACCCTGTGACGTAAACTAGCCAGATACTCTTTGTCTCCATTTCGCAGCTAAAGGAACTGATCCTTGGCATTGAGTGGTTTGCTCAAGGTCACACACTGGAGGGAAGAGTACGAGTGTCAAAGTTTTGGGACCACTGTCCAATGTAATTTTTATTATGCTTCGTACATCCTATACATAAATATATTTTTAAACTTTCTCTACTGCATACTAAGATTTTTGTGGATTCAATTACTTTATGATTTGTTTTTTCTTATACAAGGTTAATGAGTTTATCATTTTGAGGCTTTGATATCTCAGTCAAGTAATTGCTCCTTGTGCCTGACTTTTCTATTCCGTGTTGGGTCGGACTGGGTTGGTGTAGGCATAAGTGAGACAATGAGCACTTCTTAGCTACTAAAGGTTCAGGGCTGACTAAGGATACTGCAGGGAGCAACCCTTCATCCACCTCTCACTCAGTAAATATGCTCTCCTGGTGTGCCAGGAGCTCTGAGAAGCACCTGAAGCAGAGATGCTCGACATAGCCCTCAGAGGTTCACAGTCAAAAGGAATCAGACACAGACTAATTTATGAAAAAGAGTTCCCCACGTGGCTAAGCCTTCACCCCAGGCAGATTCCCTGGCAGGGATGACTGGGGAAGCAGGGACTGGTGTTCCTGGGGATAGAGGAAGGGGGAGTGACGTTCCCAAAAAGGCACTGTCACCATAGATTATCTCCCTCCTCCTCTCTTCTGTTACTTGTTCAACTGTTGAGTGACTCACTGAACACCATAACTGAAAAAAAAAAAAAAAAGCCAAAAATAATGAAAATTGCTGTCATTCCTTCCCCCCCCCCGCCCTTTTTAAAAGGCGAACTGTTCTTATATAATAGTAAATGTCTCACTACTGAGATTTCTAGTAAGTATCCACATTTCAAAATTTTGCTGCTACAATTTTTATCTAAAATGAAACTTTACATTAAAAGTTTTCCTAAAAATTTCTTCCCGGCTGAAACTTGAAGCAGAGAATCGTGAAGAGTGTATAAATGTGAATTTGTTATAAAGAAACCTTTTGCGTGAAGATTTTTCATAGTAACTGTGAGGTGAAAATGCAAGGGAGGTAATATGTTTGAGGAGTGTGTCATGTTGTTTTCTAATTCAAGTGCTTTTTATCTTTACAGCTGCGATTTTTGTGACTGAATAGGAAAAAAAATAATGAGTTTGGAGACTTCAAATAAAATTGATGCTCAGAGTTTCAAAGTGAGCCACCAGTACCGAACCCAATGCTTACTCGTAACTTCTCTTCCAAAATGTGTAGCACAGCTGTGAAAGTGAACATTAGGAATGTGTACTACCTTAGCTGTTATCCCTATCTCAAAATTGTAGTGTATTTGGGTTCTTTGTGTGTTGTACGATGTAAAAACAATGAATGGATGTTTCTGATGCCTTTAGTGCTTTTCTGGACCTCGCCCATGGACGGATGATGCAGCTGTTGTGTGGTGAGCCAGTTGGAAAGATGTGTCTGTGTTTTTGAGGGCTTTGATGTATATATGACTTTTGGACAAACCTAAACTCTCCCCATAAATTCTCTTTTTCTCTGTATCTCTGTTACAAACATGGTGTGATAATATCAAATAGTAAGGAAAACACTCTTAAATATACAAAACTTTTTCGGTGTGGAGTACATTTTTCCAATCACAGGAACTTCAACTGTTGTGAGAAATGTTTATTTTTGTGGCACTGTATATGTTAAGAAATTTTGTTTTAAAAAAAGTATAAGGGTTAACATCCATAATAAATATTTCTCCTTGAAGCTACCTTATCAAGAATGAAAAAATCATATGGAAAGAATTCCATATTTAATCACTGCTATATTAAAATGTATATTTTGATTATATTTGACAGGTTTTGCATCTAAATTGACCTATTTATTCATTCTTGATTAAATGCACTGAAAAGTAAAGGGTCCGTTTCTATCCCATCCGTGAAAATGCAATTAGAGATGTGCTACTCAAATGATTATGAAGACACCCCAAGGTATATGTGTAACTTAAAGATTACTGCAAATATTTTTATTTTATTGTGGGTTTTATGTACATCTGTTAATTTAGTATTTCTTTGTGTGTTCTGTAGACTAGTGTTCTTCCATGCCTCAATTGAGCTCAAAGTAGGTTTTGTTGTACCATTGTGATTAGAATTTAAACTAATTCAGAGACTTGTATCCTTTACTGTACATACTGTATTCTTTAATTTTTAATTTGTTGTCATACTGTATGTGCTGATGGCTTGGCTTAAGATTTTGATGCATAAATGAGGTCACTGTTGATCAGTGTTGCTAGTAGCTTGGCAGCTCTTTGTAAAAGCATATTGGGTTGGAAAGGTGTTTGCCTATTTTTCAAATTATTTAATAGATGTATGGTACCATTTAAAAGTGGTTGTATCTGAATTTACTGTGGGGATAACATACACTGTAATGGGGAAAAGTTACCTAAAACCAATTTCAAAATGGCATTTCTTTCTATTTCAGTTTAAAAACCCAGTGCATGTACGCCCTCTGAGATGCAATAAACACCTTGAACAAAGAAATGCAAACATAATCTTTCTCTTCTTGATTATTTTTTAGAGAAAATGTCTGTTTCAAATGACACACAGCATATACAAAATATTGAAAATTTGAAAAACATTCACAGTGAGAAATGCTGTTCATGCCAACATAGTTCTGATTATTTTACAATAAATTAAAAATAAGGGGAAAAAACACTTTAGCTGTCATTAAACTTGGGACTCTGGTTGCTGTCAGATAAACTGAAATTTCTTTTTTTTTTCAAAAAAGAAAAGGAACTTTCTTTTAAATTATGCAACTCCTATAATAGTTTTGTGAGAATTCTCCATGAAAGTTGAAGAATAATAAGATAGATTATAGTGTACACACACACTTGCCTGCCCATAAACTCAGACACACAAATCTAGAAAACGGGCTGACTTTATGCCTGTAACTCAATTGTGACCATGACTCAAAAAGTAGTCCAACCTCAAATAGAAGTATTTCTCAGCTACAAGCATATCCTTATTTCTAAAACTCTCTTGCCCTTCACTAACTAGGATTTGTATCTCGAGGACTAACTTTCAGAAGCTAGTATCTGATTATGTATTATGATTTTTGTAGATTACGTTTTGGTCCTATATTACTCTGTAGGCATATTGTAACATAAATGTGTTTTAGACTTCAAGTAATTTTAAGTTTAATACTGTATTTTTTAATAAGCTTTTTCTCTTCATTGAATGGCCCATTCAGTGGTATAAATTCTCAATAGGTGAAACTGCAAGAGCATTATTTTTAAATCTGACACTTGAACCTTGCCGCATTGAGGTTCTTGGAGGTCCTTGTACAATTGTCATATAGATGAGATGCTGAATGAGGTCCTCTGGGTACTTAAGAAATGAGTCTCTCTGGATAATTTTCAACACAGGTCCAGTTTAGCCTGTGGCTCTTCCACACGTGAGCCTGCCTCCCTAGCCTCACCTCCGGCTCAGCCCCGTCCTCTGCGTGCATGAGGATGTGGGCACAGACACACTGCTCTCTGCATCACCACACCACTCCTGAGGCAAGGGGACACCGAGCACTTTGCTGGCTCACACAGGGCCTTCTGCCTGACATGACCTCACCAACTCCAGCATTGCAGCTAAATCCTACTTGTCTGTCATGGCTCCCCACCCTACTCTTATCAACCCTTATGGCACTTAACATATTATAATCATCTGTGACAGTGGCATCCTCTGGCCAGTTGTGAGCCTCAAAGGCAGGAAACATCTCCTGTTCATACCCTCAGGAACTAGCACGTCAGTGGGTGCCTGCCGGTAAGTGTTTGGGATGAATACAAGTATACTAGTTCTTAGAGGTGTCCTCACTTACCTGGACACTGCTGAACTAATACCAATTTCTAATTCCTGAAGAATAACTCTCCTATGGACGTTTATTGTCAAATGTTAGAGTTTTAATAGCTGTCAGCTCATCCTAACAGAAGAACTAATATCAATTAAAAACTCATCTTGGGTTGAAGATTTTGAGTCACTTTTTATTTGGTATAATGGTTGCAAGTGGTTCTCTCTATATTGTCTCCTTTGTTCGCTTTTGTGTTATTTGTTGTACTTTAAAAAAAAAAAAAGAATAAAGACCAAAGACTTTTTTGGAGGAGTCGTGGGGTTTGCAAGAGGAGGAAAGGAGTACAACATAAAAAGAGAAATGGAAAGTCACAGAAAGATAAATTGTGTGAAGGCCTCCTTCTGCCTCTTAGGTAGACATCTTTAATAATATAGCCCCAAATTTTTGTTGGCGGAAGAGGGGCATGCTCTGGTGGCAGTGATTAACATAGTGTTTCTTGTGTGGAAGTACTGGTTCAAAATAAAAATCAGGGTCATCTTAGTTGAGAAGTCACATTGGTCTCTATTTTCAAGGCAGTGGGTTTTGTGGTAGTTTATTGTTAATCCTCTCAGGCTTTAAGAAAATTTCAATTTCTCATCGCCTTGCTGACAGATTTCACTACTGCACACGTTATCTGGATCCCCTCTGTGAGAGGAAACATGAGGGAGCTGTGTGTGAGTTAGTGATATGGTCATTAACCTTAGCTAAAGCCTCAGAACAGCAGCGCTGCATCACCTGAGTTCATTCCCACGCACGCATGCTCAGACAGTTCTGAGACAGAAAGGGCTTCTATAACTGACTCTGTAATAGGTGCCCTACAACTCCTTTACAGACGACGGGTCTTCAAACTGGTTTCGCTCTGCACCTCGGCACTTGTTTTTGAGGCCCTCAAAAAGCTCTCATTTATATGGGTTATATCTGTCAATGCTTACTATGTTAGAAATTAAAACTGAGAAACTTTCAAATGTCTTTAATTCATTTAAAAATAAAAATATTAAGGGCCACTTGGGTGGCTTCGTCGGTTGAGCGTCCGACTCTTGATTTTGCCTCAGGTCGTGATCTCAGGGTCATGAGAATAAGCCCTGCATCAGGCTCCGCACTAAGGGGGGTCAGCTTGAGATTTTCTCTCCTCTGTGACCCCACCCCCCGTTCATTCACACTGTCTCTCAAAAAAAAAAATACAACTCACAATTCAATACAGAGCTGGGGGATGAGTGTGTCAGCTGGAAAAGGTGTCCAGGCAGGACACAACACCCACCAGAGTTCAACTCAGTCGCCTAGAGAATCCTTCTTAGAGTTTCCAATACCTAATGATACTTTTTAAGAGCATGAATGGAAGACGATGACATGATAAATGCTTTATAATAGAATTAAGTCTTTTATCTGGAGATCAAGAAGTTTAATAAATATACTTTGACAGTGATTTTTAAAAAAAGCTAGAACCATTTAGTGATGATTGGAGATGGAAGATACTGTCGAAGTTAAATATAACCAGAAGGAACACGACATGTGCAGGTGGTAGCCGTCAGGGCTGCAAGAGCGAGACAATTTGGATTAAAAGCCTATGGCTGCAAGAGATGGCAGCCTGCAACAGAAGCCAGGCCTGCAGAAAGCAGCACCCAGAAGGGTCAGGACCTAGAAGGGTCCCTTCCCAGCGAGGCGAGGGGTACACAATCATCTTTTCATGATGGTCTCCTCTGCTGTTAACCCAATCTTGAGTACTAGATTCATTTCCAACACACCCAAACATCCCATGGTTCTTTTCTCTCTTTCAGAGTAGAGAACACCTCTGGGGTAAGTCAACTAATTTCATAATTTATAATTGTCTTTGTAAAACCTAAACAGGAAGTAAACTTTACAGCCTGAAAAGACTTAAAAGTATATCCCGAGGAAATTTGGAATTGTTTTTTAAACTGTCTGCTATTTTGGATCACGTGGATTTGTCACCCTATTGAAAACAGGAAATGGAGTTGTGACCGTGTATGAAATATTTCAGATGTAAATTCAGGGCCAGATTTTTAGAACACCTATCCCTTCTCAGGGAAAAACAAAGCTATGGCTTCAAAGCTAAATTAAAAGGAGCATTTAGTTTTTAGAACAGAGACAAAGGTGTGGTTGCTATGTGATTGAGTTCAGAATAAAATATAGCTAAATGACTTACTGGGTGGTTATGTGTTAACTAAGTGTTAGTTCACTAAAAAAACCACGTATGTTTGTTACCTAACTCTTGGCATTGCATTCTTTGTGTATGGATGTTATCAACCTTACTGATAGTCTACAAAAATGTTAAACATACATGTCTAAAAATGAGCTCAGTCTTTTTCCTCAAGTCTAGTTTTCAGTCTTGCTTGGTGGTCTCACCATCTACCTAGGCTCCCAAGTCTCCCACCTGGGTGACATGACACCCTCAATTCTCTCCTGCATTCAGTGGGCTATTGAATATACTGAGCATTCTGCCTGACTTGCCCTCTCCTGCCATTCCCACTATCACTTCCTTAGCACAGCAGCTCCAGCGGCCTCTACACAGGGCTCTTTGCCTCTAGTCTAATCCCCATCCAAACCCACCCGAATCCAGCCTAAAGGGTATTGCCAGGTTTCCTTACCCAAGTGCCCATCTGATCACATTTCTCTAACTTAAAAACCTGCATCAATTCCCGGTCAACTAAAGGTTAAAGTCAAAACTCTCTAACATTGCATTCAAATCCAAAAATCTTTTCAAGGCTCGAAGTCTAGCTTGGTAACCTCATTTCTTTCCATTCCTCACCAGTAGGAGGTGCTAATCTCCTATAGCAACAATCCTTAAATACTCACTGTAGCCTGAACACACCACTTACATACTTTTGCACCCCTCCCATGGATGCCCTCCTCTCCCCCAGGTTCCCCACTGATAGGTTGGAAAACTTCAACTTACCCTTCAAAACCCAACCTAGGCCTCACTTCCTCTAAGAAATATTTCTTTATCATATCTGCCCACCCTGAGAGAGTCAAACCTTCTCAAATGTGTTCCTTCAGCACCTTATACTGAACCTTTTCCACACTATTTTTTTATATGTCTGACTTCCTTAGTATATTATGAATTCTTTGAGGAAGGGTAGAACCTAGGACTTCACTCTATATCCTATGTGCCTAAGATTAGACTCAATAAAAATTTGTTGAATTAAATTGATCTAACCTACATTGTGAAATGGATTATAAATAAAAATATATATATATAGTATCTAATTTTCAGGAAGTATGTAGAATTGGATTTTGTCACAAATTGTAAAATGATTGCATATGCTCAAGAGTTTTGTAAATTTGACTCATTTCTTACCATCATAAAACAGTATTATAACAATGTTATTGCGAAAATGTATTTCCACTTTAGAAAAATACTGAAAAGAATACTCTGTATGTATTTGATAGTTTACCACCACTTTCATTACCAGAGTCCTTGAGGTAGCTTACAAGAACATGTATAAAGGCAGTTGAAGCCGAGAAAACATTTACCCTGGAAGAAAAAGACAAACGTCATCATTGTGTACAGAGGGAGAGCTATGGAAGGTGGAAGAACAATTCATTTAGGAAACACTGTGACAGTGGTTCCCGCACCTGGGTGATCATCCAGTACTTGGAGAGCTTTATCAAATACAGATCTCTGGGCCTCACTCTGGCGGATTCTAGGGTAGATCTCGGGGAGGCCCTGGAAACAGGCTTTCTAAAATAATTCCCTAGGGCCTTCCGATGAGCAGCCAAACTTGGAAACCACTAGGCTAAGGGAAACCACTGAAAACCCAGAGATCCAGATCTGTTTAAAACTTATGGGTGATTCCAGGGAATTTTAGAAAAGGGGAATTTTCTAAATACTTCAAAATAGGAAAGCCACAAAGAGTATTGTGTTTCAGCTAGTCTAAAAATTGAGACGTTTAGTTACTAGTCATAAAAACGATGGTCCATATTGCATTATGATACAATAGTTTCCACCAAAACCCAAGCTTTAATTTGAGGGTATGTGCAGGAGAGAGATGCTGCCATCTGTGGGCCTACGACGGCCCAGGACAGTGATGTGGAGCCACATCAGTCACATGGCCGTCTGCATGAAGAGGCACAGCTGCCCATTTGGTGGGTACAATAGTGTCACTTAGTTTCCCAGGCCACAGAGAGCCTTTTAAAGTAAATGTTCTAAGTACAGTGGCAAAATACTAAATTCAGGTCCTGTCTCCCAAACAACATGCTTTTATTTTTAGGCAATTGCTTGATAAAGTGGAACTTTTGTTTGGCAGTAGAATCTTGTCACCAAGCCCATAGTGATTTTTTAAAAGAAAAAATAAGCAGCGTGTTTGTAGGTATCACAAAGAAAAATTTTTGAAAAATTTAAAGCTGTATCTTCCAAGATTTGTTAGCTGCAACTTTTTCTAACAGCTGATCCATTCAAAGTGGTTTTGAGGGGAAAAAAATCCATGTGTCCTCCCAGATCTCTCTACTATGTACTAGTACATTCTTTTCTCCTATACCCTGAGATTTATGTTGTTGTGTGATCAGGTATGTGACTTCATTAGCAGTAGTTTAAACTCTAAGTAAAGCAAAAATTGCAAATTAATTCATGGGAGGAGAAGGGCTGGTAGGGGGAAGGTGCTTGGAACCCAAAGGGACTTCTCCTTACCATCCAGAAGCCTCAGTACTGTAAGGATTATTTTAGGAAATCCCTGAATTGCTTATCTAGTTTATAAGCTCCTTGATGGGCAGTTTTTAGAAAAACATTATGTTGTTAGCTAAACCCCAGTAAGCTGGAAGCTTGGGAATAACATAATGGGGGGGTAGGGGCAGGGAAGACGAGTTTCAGAGAACAGAGGCACATTACCCTAATCCTCCCAGCACACGCACCACACACAAACTTCCCTGTTCGTCAGGAGAAATGATTGCTGGCCTCTGCTTATGGGAAATGCCAGTCTGTCTTTCTTTCAATTATATCAGGGAATTTCTATAATCTTATAAGACTAACTGTAACTATCAGCATATTATATTTGCTGAGCATTGACTTTATACAAGGCAGTCCAGTGTGGTTGGACAATTAAAGGTATTTTATTCCACACTCTGAATGTTTTCCATCACACCAGAGTCGCTGTACCTCTCTGCTGCAGTGCTAAGTGTAGGCATACGTCGGCGGCAGCCGGATGACAGATTCTGAACCTGCAATAACATGTTAACATTCACAATGCGCAGGTATTTTAACTGTGAAGGAGGTTGGGGGTTCAATAAAATATTTGGGAAAGATATTTTTCTTGACTTTTGAGATTAGAATTTCATTTGAGTATAAAACAAGTCAATTATGTAGTCCGCTGATGTTTCTCTTAAAACTTTTTGAAAGTGTTAATGGGGCATCTGGGTGGCTCAGTCGGTTAAGCATTCGAGTCTTGATTCGGCTCAGGTCATGATGTCAGGGTCGTGAGATGGAGCCCCCACCACACGCCCGATGCTGGGCATAGAGCCTGCTTAAGATTCCCTCTCTCCCTCTCCCTCCACCCCTCCCACACCCCCCGCCCCCCCACTTATGTGCACACGTGCGTGCGCGCGCACACACACACACATTCATTCTCTCTAGGAAAAAAAAAAGTTCAGCTTTTTGGATAAAAATTTTTCTATGATGTAATGCCTTCCAAAACTCATACTGAACATAACTAAATTTAATATTGATCATGTAATCATTATAAATATGACATATATTGGTATGCCTCCAGGGGCCAGTGTGGTTCACGTAACTAACAGCACCAAAACGATTTTGTAGTCTTTATACCTTTTTTTAAAAAGTCCTTTAGTGGTTTGCCTGCATCCTCCTTTTCTGTCAGGCTATCACTTCTTGGGATTATTGTAGACTTGCCTTGGCAGCAAGCGACCTTCTAACTGTAATTTGAGAAATTAGATCACCAAATTTGTTAAGATTATTTCTACAGCAAAAGTAATTTCATGTCACTCATTTTGGGCCTCATATTTTTTGTTGTATTTTGGACACTTGAAATTGCCCACAAAGGAAATTCTAGGTAGCAGATCTTAATGGCATATTACAAATTGCTGATGAAATTAAAAGTAAAATATACAGAAGAATAAGGAAATGCGTGGTCATCAGGCTGAGCAAGAGCCTGGAGGAAGCTTCCAAACTCTGTATTCAGTTGTGGGAGCAGTTTCTGACGTATTCCCTTTATCTGTGCCCAATGGGTGAAAGTGTACACACTTTTTCAGCTTACAAATCGATACATACAGGATTTCAATGACATAAATGCGAGTTTCTGTATTAGTAAAATGTTCACAAACACAGATGGGAATGTGACAGGCTTAGTTTGATAACACCACACTGGAATGCAATCATGGATCATATGATCACGTGGACTGCCGTGTAGATTGAAGTAGATGTGCTAAGTAGCCTACTTGTCCCCAGTGCTTGATGAAAGTAAGTGGATTTCAAGATGTTATTGGAAAATTTTAAATATGACTAAAGCAAAAAGATTTTAGGGGCAAATTTTGAGGCAGAGATGATCTGATTAAATGTTTACATGGCAGATGGAGAGGATGAGGGGTACTACGGATGCCTGGCTCCATCAGTTTGTAGGCCCTTTTATCAGAAACACACACATGAGTCAGGAGGGAATATTGCAAACATCTGATTCCTTAAGTGCCTTGCTTCAGTATTCCCATGATAAAATTCATTGCAAATATTACCATTATTTAAATATGTAGCTGTAGCTTTAGTGCAATATACAATTAAGACAATACCTCTAGCATTTCGGAGCCTTGTCATGTAGCACAGAATTAGTAATGCCCTGAAAGAGGAACCCTCAAGGTTTACTTGGTGATATTTTTTAGCATGTATTGGCCACCTCCTCTGTGCCAGGTACAAGCACTCGAGGTAATGATGATGAAAGTGGTGAGAAAGAGTTTGGTTGCCCTGAGCTGCCATTCACAGCCTTCGCCTTGCTCCTCTGTTGGCTGCTGTGTTTGTGAGGTTTCCTGGGCCCGGGACAAGGTACAACTTCTGGCTCTTGAATGGGCACCTGTTGTGAACTGACTGTGCCACCCCCCAATGCATACACCCAGTATAATGCTATTTGGAAATGGGGTCTTAGCAAGGTATGTGGGGTTAGATGAGGTCATGAAGGTGGGGCCCTTATAACGGGATTATCCCCTTATAAGAAGAGACACCAAAGAGCTCGTTTGCATTCTCTCTGAATGTTCACAAAAAAGAGGTCACGTGAGTCTACAGCAAGGTGGTACCTAGCAAAATTCCGGTGTTTAAGCCCCCCAGTCCATGGTATTTTCTTCTGGCAGCCCAAACTAACTAAGACAACACCTTACCTGGAGGTAAAGCAAACTAGCCTAGATTTGGATTACAAGCTAAGTTGGCCACCGTGCTCTCGACAGTTGAACTAACTGAATCAAACTGCCAGTTATCAACCCCAGAAAGTAGACAAGGAATTTCCCTCCCTAGGCTTATTTGTAAGTAGAAAAGAAAGCCATCCAAGACATTTTTTCCCCCTCAGTTAAATGGTGAATCAATAAAGAGTCGTGAATCCACCTATACACTGACCTCATCTGATGAGAACATGATTTCATGATCAATTAGACCAAATCTCCTAAGTATCTTGGAGCCTTATGATTAGGGCATTAAAGAAAGAGCAATTCTAGCTGGGGGGAAAAAATCAATTTATTAGAAATATTCTTCCATTAATTAATTGGAGATGTTTACTAAACATAAAACTATTTTTTAAGCCTTGGCAGGTTATCTTTAAAATCAGTAGCGAAAATATATTTGTTATAGTGACACCATATAAAAGAATATATGATCCTATTTCCAGGCTATTTCCGGCTAGAGATCCACATCTTTGTAATGCTCAGTGCTTGGTTCAATTGCCTTACCCCAATATTCTTAATTAAGGATCAACACAGTTCATTTTTGATAAGAGTAAACACCCAATTTGCTAGCAGAAGGGCAAAGAATTATGAGTAATTGAAATGTGGAGTTTGGGATAAAATGCAAGATAAACAATGTAATTTTTGCAGAATGTAACAAACTGATCTAATAATTTAAACTAAAATAGTAAGTTATATTCCTGAATTAATTTTAATAACTAACCAATATTTAATGGGTGAAGTTTTTTTACTGGAAAACCACTTGAATGGAATGTGATGGAGGGAAGTTAAAATCTAAATTTTGGAGTTAAGCGAAATGATCTTTATGGTCTCTTCTAATCCTGAGATTCTTTCTATGAAAAAGAATTTCAAAGTATTTTTTCATCTACAAATAAAAAGGCTAATAATTTGTCTGGAATTCTGATCTTGCTCACATATGCATTTAAATCTTTTTTCAAAAAGAACATTTGGGATTTAAGTAAGCACATCAAAAAAGAAAAAAAAAATGTTGTCTCTTCTACCCACACACTTATCCATTTGAGCAAGAAAAAAAAAATGAAACACATTATTTGGGTAAAGAAAAAAATCACACAATTTTAAATTTCAGTTGGTTTGTAAATACTGTAGTTATTTGAATTCAAATCACTGATAAGTTTCTTCAGGCAGAAACTCACTATAGACCTTTGCACGCAAAAGACATCAAGAGTGTATTTCTTCAGCTATATGAAATCAATTTCTATTTCAAATCTGATTAAGTGTAACAGGAAAAGATTGTGAAATAAAACTTTCTGAGTAATACAGTATACTTTAGTGGTCCTAAATAGGTCATATAAGATTCATGATTCACTTGGTAAAGAAAAGAGAATGACAGAATAAAATAAACCCCTGCAAATAAAATAGGCTAAATTTTGTATTTTTGGAAAGTACAATGATTTTAAGGAAATCATATGTATTCAGAATTTAAGCTTCAGCTCCAAACTACTGACATCAAATACCCTAAGTTATTCTGAATTTACAGAAATCCCAGGAATTATTTTCTAAGAATCTAAGATGAAGATTGTGTGCATTTGCAAGCATGTAAGCGTGCAAAATTCATATCAAAGCACTTTCAGTTGCAGTGATCATATAGATGTTTCCCCCAAAAAAATCTGATCAAAACTTTAGAGTCAATAGCCCTATCCCACTAGCACCAATGATAAAATACTGCTTAGTGAAATGCAGTTAGACTTAAATAAAATCATTTTTTTAGTAAACTACAGTTAATATTCACTGAAACCCTGTATATAAAACATATATGTGGATATAGTAAGAGTTATGATTGATTTATTTTTTTAATTTTTATTGAATGATTTTTAAACAGATTCACACTACAAAAGAATGTATACTTGTATTGAATTCCAGCTATTTTGGACAAGATATACAAAATCACTTTTTATTATAACCTAATCAAATGTTCTTTTGCATACTAATCAAGGGTATAAGTCCCCATTCTTTCAAAAAAAAAAAAAACCAAGTAAAATAAATTTGAACTCTGGCAGAATCAGTGACTTAGGTGAGTCATGAGAGAAAAGAATGTGTGCCCTAGAAACTGCCAAAAATAGCAGACCAGAAATTAGGCTTGCAATTCCTGAATTTTATGGTGCACTCAACTGCAAATCACTAAAACCCTTTAGACATAATGGCCTGAACAAACTCACTTTTACTACCATTCAGCAAATATCTGTTCATTCAAGAAATGTGTGAGTAACGACTGTGTTTTGCCTGAAGACAGCCACCGGTTCTGTCTGCTGGGGCCACCATGACGGCCTGAGCCAGTGTGCGGCCTTGGCCCGTGATGAAGAGAATCAGAATCTTCTTTTAAAAATTGTATGTGTAAATTATATTCATTTTAAGGGATTTATCTAAAACTGCTAGTCAGAGAAATCGCCAAAATAATATGTGTGTGGCCCTATTAAGAAAGCTGAAATCTATCAAGGGGAAAAAGGCTCTCTCTTGAGAAAGATTAAAATTCTTGGTCCTAAAACTCTTAACACCTCATACATAGAAGACTAGCATTAAATGAAGAGGCTTTCAAAACATGACCATTTATAACTTGTGAACTGTCTTCCTTCTGCCTTCATGAAAAGTCCACGTTCTGAACATTAGTTAAATAAAAACTTGAGATCTTAAAATAATCTCAGCTTCCCTGTTTTTAAACTAGATTCATTTCATAGAACAAAGTATTTCTCCCATTTTTAAATAATACACACTTCAGTTGACATTTTTTAAAGCAGTAAAATAGTTGCTAGCTTTGTTTATAAAATTTGCTGTATCTTGCAATTCTTAAAAACACCACCAACAACAACTAAACCAAAGTTTCTCAGACCCAACAGAAAACACTATATAAACATGGAGGGCATGAGCTGAATGGGTCCATCTCCAAGTAATACAAGCCGTTGTAAATTATTGTCTCTACCCTGATGCTAATCATGTCACTGTCTCTATCTGTATATGCAGTTTCCCCTTTAATATGCAACCAGCACCCTATTAGATTCTTGATAGAGTAGGACCCTGAGAATAAGTCCATTAAGAAATCACATATTATTTATAGTACCAGTTTGAAGTTTTAAAGTGTCTAATCTTAAGAA
Source organism: Leptonychotes weddellii (assembly GCF_054177405.1). Taxonomy (NCBI): domain Eukaryota; kingdom Metazoa; phylum Chordata; class Mammalia; order Carnivora; family Phocidae; genus Leptonychotes; species Leptonychotes weddellii. The sequence goes on along the minus strand of NC_138376.1, from coordinate 61,993,197 downwards.
GGCAGAAAGAAACAAAAGACTTCCCATAAATGATACTTATCACCCTGTAAAGAAGAATATATACTTGGCATTGAGGTGCCCATCTAGTTTCAGTTATTTATGCCTAGGTATTTTTTAAACAGATAAAAATCTCCTAATTTTGAAACGATAAATTTATAAAAATGTTGTTGATAGGGTTCGAGTCCAGGCATAACCTAGGAAGTGATCTTGCTACAATAATCATAACTGGAGTGCTCTGCGATTTAAATAATCCATTGACTCACTGCAGGTTTTTGTTAGCCGTAAGTACAGTTGGCATTATTTCCATGAATCCAGAGGCAGATCTGGGCGTACTTGAGGGGAGTGATGCGCACCGCCACGTTGTAGTCCTTCTGCACACCGTGGACATCCACCCACTGGTGGCCTGAATAGACCGCAATGATTTTGCGCTTCCAATTCTTCTTGTCTGGCTCTTTCAGACGCAGATAGACCCCGGAACCAGTGGAGCCTGACTCGGCGTCGCAGTATTGATAGAGGAGATCACTGGATTCGTCGGACACGCTACAAAACCTGTAGACTAACTGATCGGCCCTATCATGATCAAATCCTGAGAAGTGGATCATTCCCCCAGGCAGCTTCTTGATGGTTGGACTGATTCCTAGTTCCATGTATTTCTTTTTGTGAGCGCGCTTCAACTCCAGAAGAGCATAGTCATAGTCCAAGGCAGCATCCCCCTTCCCTCCTCTGGCCCAGCCTTTGGGAATGTGCGTATTCTTGACCCGGGTCCACTGGAAGGAGGGCCTCCCCTCAGGGACTCTACGACCCCGACCAGATTCCTTTCTTCTTCTTCCAGCCTTGGCTCTCTCCAGATTGTCTGTGGTATCCTCTCGCTGGTCGCCACCATTGGCTTCTCTCCTGCTCCTCTTAGAACCCCTCCGTTTCTTGCCACTGCCCTTATTTCTCATCTTCAACAACCCTACCCTTAGCTTTTTACTCCCTTTGATGTAGTCCTTCCCGTCATGCACACAGTGGGCAGCTGTTAGAACATGGCTGGGGGAAATGAGAATACCACTGCAGCCCGTGGAGAGCTTCACGGCTGTGTTGAAAGGGAAGTTGGTTAAGAACTTTTTGTCCAAGATGCTGAACCTGCTGTCTGTGCCATATACCTGTCTCTTCCTCCTAACAGATGCCCCTTTCATGCTGACATTTTGAGTGGGCTCAAGGACCACATCTTGGACTTTCACTCTGGTCAAGGTTCGGGTGCCATTCTCAAAGACAGTCTCGTAGGAAAGAGAATCTTCCAGATCAGAAAGGCTGGGAGGTGGGAGTTCTTTCTGGCATTCAATGCCACACACTCTATTGAGCACCATCTTAGCATCTGCCTCAAAGGTGGGGCTGGTAAGATGGAAAGTCCTTTCACTGACAACCCGGGGGATTTTTCTTAAGTGCCACACAAAATCCTGTTCCATTTCGGATCCATCAATGAGGGTCCACCCGAGGGTGAAAAATATCCAACAAAATAACATATTTGCCATTTTGTTCTTCTCTTCTGTCCTTAAAAATATAAAAAGAAAGAGAAGCTTTATAATGTTCTCTTTTTAACTACGTTACTTATCATTTCATTTAGGCCTTGAGTCCTTAATGTACCATCACCACAAATAGGAGTCCTTATTAGATTTTACCAAGATTAGAGAAACACCTTGCTAAGTAGGCTCACACAGACTTCCAAAATTAGTAAATTGTATTTCACCCAATCTTCCTTCCACCAGCCTTAACCCACCATCCCCCACCCCCACCTGCCATCTCCGCCTCTATCTCCCCAGACAACCCAGTGCATGGGAGGGTTAGATGGGGTGGTGAACCGGGGTCCCCTATTGCCTGAGCCACTCTCCCTTCCTAGGTCTCCTACAACCTTATTTCTAGGTGATTTAGAAATAAAGGTAGCAGCAGATGTCCGGCATTTTCCCCTGCACTTAGCTCTTCAAGAGCAGGGATCATAAATTCCTCATCTCTGGAGCATAAATGCCTAGCACAGAGCTCAGAAAATGTTCATTATAATACAGTGAATTTCCTTAAACCATGGTTTGCAGACCAAGCTGACCGATGGTGCGATGTACCATGCACTTTTCTTAAAACCAAGTTGTGCTTGGAACTACCATCTAAGCAAAGCAACATACAAAATGCCTCACTGTAGAACTTTACTGTAGATTCAAATTAGTTGTAAGAATTTAAGGCTGTGGTTCTGAATTTGCCACTTGGGAGAACATGATCACGATTAAATATAGTCCCTTTCATCATTAGTCTCCTCATCTAAGAGCGGTGTTTTTGTTAAATATGTTTTCAGTTGCCAGTGTTTGATAAATTATGTAATACCCCTTGTACTGTTTACATCTTCTTGCCCTCTTTTCCTGCTTCTCTAGGCTCACTGGTATGTAAAGCTATTTCATAGAATTGATGTTTGCCAGTTTTTGCCCTGTGTGGGTGGGGACAGTGCTAGTGTTCTTTGGAGCAGCAGTTTTGAACTTCCAGGTCACTACTGTTTGTGAGCTCTGCTCCAAGTCTCTCTTTTTTTTAAAGATTTTATTTATTTATTTGACCGAGAGAGACACAGCGAGAGAGGGAACACAAGCAGGGGGAGTGGGAGAGAGAGAAGCAGGCTTCCCGCCGAGCAGGGAGCCCAATGCGGGGCTTGATGCCAGGACCCTGGGATCATGACCTGAGCCGAAGGCAGATGCTTAACGACTGAGCCACCCAGGCGCCCCATGCTCTAAGTCTCTTAAACTAATAGTTAAAATATCAAGGCTTAGCATATGCTATTCATTTTATAGAAAGCTGAGACAATTCAAGGTTAGATTATTCCTACAATGCCTTTACTCGCAGTGTTTTCTGAGAAGGCTGGTTTTTGGTTTGGGTTGGGGGGGTGGTGGTTGGCATGGAAAAAAAGCTAATGAGAAATGTTAGGAAGGGCCCACAACCCAGTGTAAGATCCTGTGCACTGTCATGAAAAGCAAAAGTTGTCTCCGAGGCAGAGCTGAATATGGGCAGCTCTCTCTCTTTTTTTTTTTTAAGATTTTATTTATTTACTTGAGAGAGACAGAGAGAATGAGAGAGAGAGCACTAGCAGGGTGAGGGGCAGAGGGAGAAGCAGACTCCCCACCAAGCAGGGAGCCCGATGTGGGGCTCGATCCCAGGACCCTGAGATCATGACCTGAGCAGACACTTAACTGAGCCACCCAGGGCGCCTGAATATGGGCATCTCTTGACACAACAGAGTTCATTTGGCCCATATACAAGTAGATAAGTTTGTTAACAACACTAATGACATTCTTTTGATACAACAAAAACATTTACTACATGAACCACTTTATTGTTTAAACATGATATATTCACTGAAACATGACGTTAATTTGTATCATAACATATTTGAACATATTAAGTGAATTCAGAATAATCTTTACCATGACTTGCATCAGCAAAATTACACAGAAGTTTTGCAATTTCCATTTTTTATCTACTCATACTTGCATGCAGAGCAGTGGTGATTCTGGTTAATATTAGACTGTCTTGTTTGCTAAATAGCTTGTAATTTGTTTTACTTTGGAGACAGGGCATTCTTCTGTACAGAGTGATGGATAACATCAAAAAATCAATAAAGAAAAAAATCCACACTCATGTCACAATATTTTCTAATCATCATCATGGCAAATGTCACTTTATACAAAGCTATAATTATATTGGTAATGATGTTGTTGAGCCCGTTAGTATTTTCTTTTGTTATCTCCAATGAAATTTTCACAATGACTCTTTCATCAATTTCATTTAATTGAATTGGAGTGAAAAAGGCTAACAACTCAGTAACTCTATTGAGGCCTTGAAATCATGTTTTAGTGGGTAGTTCCCAAGATGAAAAATTATGTCTTTGTCCAAAAAAAAAAGCTAAAATCAGAGTTATTTGCTGCCACTTAGCCTAAGAACAGAGCAAAATAGATTATTTTTAAAAATATATGTGTGTGGGCGCCTGGGTGGCTCAGTTGGTTGGGCGACTGCCTTCGGCTCAGGTCATGATCCTGGAGTCCCAGGATCGAGTCCCACATCGGGCTCCCTGCTCGGCGGGGAGTCTGCTTCTTCCTCTCCCACTCCCCGTTTGTGTTCCCTCTCTCGCTGTGTCTTTCTCTGTCAAATAAATAAATAAAATCTTTAAAATATATATATATATATATATATATATATATATGTGTGTGTGTGTGTGTGTGTGTGTGTGTTTTTGATGTTATCCACTTGATTCTTAGCAAAATTTCAATCAAGAAAATTTTTTGTGTGTGGACAACAAAATGCTTAAAAAATTGATTTTTTTATTTAGTCCTTTATGACAACAGCTGTCCATTGTGAACTAACATAAGAATACACCAAAGAGGGTACCTGGGTGGCTCAGTTGGTTAAGCATCTGTCTTTGGTTCAGGTCATGATTTCAGGGTCCTGGGATGGAGCCGGGGAGTCTGCTTCTCCCTCTCCCTCTACCCCCTCTCCCCTGCTCGTGCTCTCTCTCTCAAATAAATAAATAAAATCGAGAAGAAGAAGAAGAAAAAGAAGAAGAAGAAGGGGAAGAAGGAGAAAGAAGAAGGAGAAGGAGGAGAATGAGAGAAGGAGAAGAAGAAGAATACACCAAAGAAGGGCCCCTGGATGGTTCAGTCAGAGTTGGGCAACCAGCTCTTCATTGTGGCTAGGGTTGCGATCTCAGGGTGCCTGGGATAGAGCTCGGCAATGGGCTCACCGCTCAGTGGAGAGTGTGTTTCTCTCCCTCTCCCTCTTCCTCTGCCTCTCCCCCCACTCGCACACACTCAGATGCTCTTTCTCTCTCTCTCAAATGAATAAATAAATCTTAAAAAAAATACACCAAAGACTGAAAGTCAGCTAAATATCCATGTTGAGAAATGCAAAGAATCACTCTGTACATTTTGACACTTGATACTAATGATCCATGGAGTAATCAATGTGTGAAAGGCATTCCTAGGCAAAACAGAGGACATCTAAATCATGGTACTGTGATATTGTTTCTCCGGTTAGGTTTTATTTTTTTTTTCACTGCTATTTAATTTAGCCTTACAACTAAAGCTAGTTAGGGATTGGAAAGGCAGAATGCAAGTATTAAATGGTAACTGACAAGATGATCTGTTGCTACACAAACCCCTGAACTGGAACATGAATCTCAAATACAGAAGTTCACCTACTCTTTACCAAATAAAACATGCACCCTGTGCCATAATTCTCTAGGTACACTTTGAAGAAAGCCCCATGTCATGGTTAATTTTTTGTGTCAACTTGACTAGGCTGTGGAGTACCCAGTTATTTGGCCAAACATTATTCTGGGTGCATCTCTGAGGGTGTTTCCAGAAGAGAGTAGCACTTGAATTGGTAGATTGCGTAAAGCCGACTTCCTCCTAAATGTGGGTGGGCCTTGTCCAATCAGTGGAAGGCCTGCATAGAATGAAAAGATGGACCCTCCTGTGAGGAAGGGGGAACTCCTCCTGCCTGCTTTGAGCACCCCGGGACATTGGGGTTTTTTCCTGCCTTTGGACTCTAAATGAAACATGAACAACTGAAAAGAATGTCATTAGTATGTTAATAAAATTCCTAACCTGTGTATGGCAAAATAAACCCTGTTTATTAAGGGATGCCCAGATTGCTGTCCCAGATCAGCAGGGTCAGCATCACCTGGGATCTTGTTAAAAATGCTAAATCTCAGGACCCAACCCAGAGCTACTTTCCAAAACTCTCCATAATGGGGGAAGCGGGGGGGATGGGAGCTGGGGTTCCCAGCTACCCATGTTTTAACCAGCCCTCCAGGTGATTCAGATACTCAGTACAGTCTGAGAACAACGGCAGCAGTAAGGGCCCTGGGGCAGCATCCTGAGCCACACCCCAGAAGGCAGTTTATCCAGGGATGATTGCTCAACCAAGTTCCAAATGACCTCTGCTTCTTCTTTGGGTACAAAACAAATTTATTCTAAACTTTGCTTTTTTACTGGGTTAGCAACTGCTAACGTCAAACGGTTCAGCCATTAATAAAGAAAAAACATACTTTTACATAACTAAGTTAATACATCTGAAAAGATTCAAATTCAGTAGGCTGGGGGGGAGGGGGGAGGTGTGGAGAATGAGCAAAATGGGTGAAGGGGGGTGGGACCCAAAGGCTTCCAGTTATGGAATGAGTCGTGGGAATCAAAGGTGCGGCTGAGGGAATATGGCCAATGGTATTGTAATAGCGTCGTCTGGGGACCCATGGTACCTCCACTGTGGTGAGCACAGCATAACCTGCAGAATCATCACATCACTGTTATACGCCTGAAACTAATGTAACATTGTATGCCCACCATGCCTCAGTTAAAAAAATTCAGTGGGCTTGTATGTAATGCTTCCAGCATCTGATGGCTACAAATTCTGCACGAGCATGTGTTTGCCAGGCCCGTCTGGCACCCTTTGAGGGAGTTCCGCAGCAGTGCGCCACAGGAATAAAAGCCATGCCCACGTCTAGCCTCGGGCATGGGAAGGGCAGAGCCTTATCATGTGACCTCAGAATCACAGTAATAAGAGGACATGAATTTAGTTAGCCTGTCTAATTTGGCCTGTAATTTAAAATTGGACAAATGTTTAAGGACACTTGCTTCTGGAAAATCTAAGTTTGCCTTGTGGGAAGCTGTCAGTGTAAGGTAAATGATAGCTCTTACTGATAGAGCAATCCACGGTTCAGTGGACACAGCTACATGTGCCCATCATCCAAAAAAGCACCAGCTCATTGATCTAAAAAGAGACACAGGCCCAACTGGCGGGGCAGCCATGACATTTTGAAAGCTTTAATGTCCCATGTCTTCCCTCATCCTCCTCCTTTTTCCTGTTTTCCATTATAATTGTGACCTTCGCTGTCACTTTCCAGATGCCTCGGATTTGGGGCTTCAAATTCCACTTTTGGTTAACAAAAGTGAGGCTGCAGTCATCGATCTCCACCATGAGTCAGCGTACACACAGTTGATGATGGGTTGGCTCGTGGAGACAAATGGAGTGGAAGGGAACTAGGGAAGAGGCAAGAATCAGGATTTGTAGATGAATTCTTACCAACGGAGTAGCCATTAGCCATTATCTCACCTTTGTACTTGGTCTATACTAGTAGAAATGACCACAGAAACTACAAGAGATAACTTACTATTACCGTTTGTTTGTTTGCTTCTGCTTTCTTTAGAGGTGTGACTGCTGATAGTATTTAGAACATTGGAGCATCTGTATCAGTGCAGTGGTTTTGACCAGGCAGTAGGAATATTTGGGCTCAGTCTCATCCTTACCACTTATCGGGCACATGAATTTGGGCGATTCGTTAAGTTCGGTGTCAGCGTCCTCATCTGCAGAGCAGGGAGAAGAGTAACCTCTACCTCAGAACATAAGCATGGGGATTAAGTAAGATGGTATGTCCAGAGAATTATCTCTGAGCCCAGAGCACAGTAAGCAGTCAATAATAGGTTCTTTTATAATTATTATTCTACTTTAATGGGTGAATTAATCACTTTAAAATAGTTTATTACTTAAGCCAAAGCTATAGCACTTAGCTTCCTAAAACTAAACAGCCAAATATTTTTATTTCAGGATAGTCTCAGACACACTCTCAAACTCCCTTTTGCTTTGTTTTGTTATGTTTTTTGCTCAAGGACAGCTACATTTTAGAGACTTCCCAAATGAATGCTTTCCTGATTACTCATGCCCGTGAATATCTGTGGCTTTGTCATATATTTTTCTCAGAGCTATTAAACTTAAGTGTGATTAAACATTACCCAGCCACAGAACACTCGAATTGCATTTCCTGTGTCTTATTTATAGCCTGGATCTACATTAGGAATTCTAGAACTGCATCAGGCCCTCAGCCTAAAAAGAAACAGAGTCCATGTCAAAATAATTACTCCAAGAGAGTGGTTTATAGTGAAATAAAAACCTAAGTTTTTGAGTGGGTCTACCTAGAGTGTATAGAATTTTACTATGGCATGATGTAATTCTATTCTAAGACTCAGTACCTCTTCTGTTTTTTGGGGTTTTTTTACCCTGAGAAGTGTATTGTTTAGCTTAAACAGGATAGACAGACTAAATAAATGATTACTCACTATATTAAATACTTCAAATGAATTATTTTTCCTGTATCTGAAAACAAGAATGCTGACTTACCATCAAGAATCTGCACTATGTGAGGTGATGGGTATGTTAATTATCTTAGTTGCAGTAATCATTTCACAACATGTATACATACCTACACACACACATATGTATATATATTTACATGTATGTATCTAAAGATATACAGTATGTATGTATTTATATATATATAAACAACATGATGTACACCTTAAATATACATAATTTTGTCAATCATACTTCAATAAAGCCAGAGGGAAAAAAAGGAATTTGCACTGAGCTGCTCTCCCTCACCAGGGGACAGACTTGCACTTCTCAGGCCTGTCTTTGCACCGGGTCCCTTGTTATGTATCGTGAGGCAGTTGTCCAATTTCGTGTGTATACTGTGCTGCCATAGAACCTGATTTTGCATGAACCTGTCACACGTCGCCCAGGGGTGGTGTGGGTCAGGGACTGCTCAGATCAATGACCTTGGAAGGCCAACACCAATTTCTACCTCGTGTGTTTGTTAGGACACAGAAACGACTGCAAAGCCACTTCTGACAACATGCCTGTGCTTTATTTGGCCATCCACGTTTCCAGCCCCCTGCCACCCCAACAGCACTGCCTACATCCACACCTTACGTGCGGAAGCACGCACGGCCGTCTTCACTCCTCCTCCTCCTTCAGCCTCCACCTGCCTGGGAAAAATGGACACACAGCGGGTGGACACTGTGGCCTGGGCCAGATAGTCTCAATCACTGCAGAGACAAGGGCTGGTTGGGGCAAAAGGCCGCAGCAGGAGGGGAGGAGTGCAAGCAGGGAGAGGAGGCAGGTGGGAAGCGAGCATCGCATGGCTTAGGTTGTGGAGAACACTTGGAAAAGCTTTAATAGTCACTCTCACAAACTGGGAGTGGATGCAGGGCAGCGTGGGTGTTTTACAAAGTCTAATTCCCAGTCCACTTGAGCCCTCACCTAACGTCACTCACTGACTGGAGTCCTGCATGGAGACAGCATTTAAGTTAAAAAGCGTATGGGATCACAGTGACAAGAAAGTAACGGTAACTAGTAATTAGTGATGGAAGGTGTTTCAGGGGTTCTGGAGGCAGTGGGCTTTGAGGGCAGTATGATTTTCAGGAAGGTTACATAACCTCTCCCAACATTATTTCCTAATATCATTGGCTAAACAGGAATGATAGTTTAGAGTATTTTGGTGAGAAACTAACATGCTGTATACAAGCACAATGCCCAGAGCCCAGCAAACACCCACAAATGACCGCAATCACTATTAATATCAAACAACCGGAACCAAAACATAGGTAGGTATTTAGAAGGGATCTCATACATCTCTAACGGCTGTGCACCTCATTGTGGTATGCCCCCAAAAATGGCTCCCGAAGAAAGCCATACCTGAATCCCCAGCACCTGTGAATATGTTCCTTACAGGGTGAGGGGGGCTGCACCTGTGATTTCGTGAACAATTGTTACATGAGGAGATTAGCTGGGATTATCCAGGTGAGGCCCATGTAATCACCGGGATCCTTACAGGAAGGAGGGTCAATGCGGGCGGCCTCTAGAATCTCCAGAGGGCAAGGGAACATATTCTCTCCTCGAATTTCCAGAAGGAATGCAACCCCGCGGACCCTCTTTACACCTCTGGCCTCCAGAACTGTAAGATAATATGTTGTTTTAAATCTCTACGTTTTTGATCATTTTTACAGCAGCAGTAGATAAAGATAAGAGTCTAGTTTTTACACCTGTCTGCCCTGGATGTTTAAAAAGAAAGAATAGTAGGGAGTGACATAAAGTGGAAAAGAAAAGTTTGGTTCAGAGACTTAGACATAAACGAAAATTTTCATTTTAAGGAAAATTATACAGTCCTTCATTTTCAAACTGAAAACAGAAGATCGTGTTAATACTTTTTGGTAGCTGTGGTAGAGAGAGACAAGAACTGGAACAGGGTAGACAAATTTGTTTATTCCACAAACGCATACTGAGTGCTTACTATGTTAGGCACCATTTCCAAGTTTCTTTCCTTGTTTAAGAACCTCTGTGATAGGGCGCCTGGTTGGCTCAGTTGGTTAAGCGACTGCCTTCGGCTCAGGTCATGATCCTGGAGTCCCGGGATCGGGTCCCGCATCGGGCTCCCTGCTCAGCAGGGAGTCTGCTTCTCCCTCTGACCCTCCCCCCTCTCATGTGCTCTCTCTCTGTCTCTCAAATAAATAAATAAAATCTTTAAAAAAAAAAAAAAAAGAACCTCTGTGATAATCCTCCGGACCTGCCACGCTGGAGTAGAACACTTCTAAGATACCTCTCAGCTCCAACGTCGCAGGCTAAACCACAGATGAGAAAACACGTCACTTAGTCATGAGTGATCCTCAAGAAGCTTAAATGCTGGTCCCCGGGGTAGGAACTTGCCTGCTGTTCGTATTGCCACCACTAGATGGCAGCGCTAGGCTACTGATGGCAAATCTAAAGTCCTGCACTGAAATTGTTTACATTCACTGAGCTATGATACAGAATTTATTCTAAAAGCATGTAGGATTCAGCAGGGGGATAAAGTCCAACTGGCTAATAATATACTAAATGGTTGTCACATATGGAATTTATCACATTTAGAAAACCCATCTACAGGCCACAGAGCCTATCCTGATGAACTGAGGGCTGATGATGCTGTCTACAGCCAGACAATTTTCTGGCAGGTGGGTTTTCCAAAAACCATTATAGCACCAGCACCCTTCCGCTCTGACCTACAGCACTGCTAAATAGTCCCCGAAAATGTGCTGCAAGTCGTTTCAACATAAAGGAAAATCTTCAACTTGCCAACTATTTCACATGTTTATCAAATACTTTATATAATCCATTACCAAAGGAGAAGCTCTCCACTGACTCAGCGCTGAAAAGAAATGGCAAGAAAGTTCATTGACAGTGCGCCAATTTCTATTCAAAATACCATACCGTAGCACTATTTTCAAGTTGAGTTTCAGGAATGGGGACAAAGTAATGTCTGCTTTAAAAATTTGGCAGTACTCGAGGGCAGGAAGATGGTGAAGTGACACAGTTAATTATTTTACAGTAACCCACAACTTCTGTTTCTCATCACAATAAAAAATAAAACCCCCTTTGTTTTTTAGCTATTTTTCCAGGACATGGACATTTCAATTTATGTAATGGATATGCTGTGTGTAAATCAACTTTGGGGTGAATGGCACTAAGGGAGCCCCAGGGGAACCCTCTGCTGGCTCGCTCATACACGGAGATAGGAAACTCACAGCATATGGCTCCTGACTTAGTTTTTCTCTGGCAATTTGGCCTTTCAGAGCCAAGAATATATGTAAATGTATGAGCCTCACGACTCTGCAGGCTTTAAAGCATCTTAGGATCACAATGTGGCTGGCTAATCGTGGGTCGGTTTAACCTATTTGCAGCTCTGGGGGAAAATAACTTCTATACCACTCATTTGGCTATGCTGTTTCCCAGCCTCTCATCTCAGATTTCTCATCTGCAAAGTTAACCCAAGGCCAGCTGAGGTGGCTTCAGCCTCCAGAATTCCGAGTCTGATCCTACTGTTCACATGCAATATGCTGGCCTTGGACATTGGAGCACCGGCCAGAGAAACATAAATAATGGACTCAATAGGGAAAATTAACTCACATTAGCAACTGTTTATTTTAACATATAACAAGCACATCCCATGTGCCAAGCTCTAAGTTAAACAATCTCACATTTAAAAGCATGAAAAAGAGTCTCAACAGTGTACAGGTTTCTGAGTTGTCTGCAAGAAAAGTGGGCAGAGTATCCATGCTCAACCTCCTCTCGCACTAAGGGGGCTCCTCTAATATCTCCTAGTAAAAATAAAATTCCATATACTTGGCCACTGCTTTCAAGCCTAGATGTCTTATTTGGCTGGAACTTTAACATTCTCTCTTCTAAAGTATAAACAAGATTCTAAGCACAATGCTCCAGGATTATAGGACTTTTATAATACTCTGTAGAGACAAATGTACTGGGATAAAGTGAAAATTAATTTTAGAAGTGAGAAGGGTTAATAAAGGGGGGAATAACTAGGTAGGACAAGCAGCTTCTTTTCAAATCAGTAACAGTGTAAAAAGGCCAAATGATGCTGGGGGGAGTGTTTCTACAACTTTTCAAAAACTGTTTAATTATGGAAAATTTCCCGACTACACAAAAGTAGAGGGAAAAGTTTAAAAAAAAAAAAAGGTAGAGAAAAAATGTAACTCCATATGCCCATCACCCAGCTTCAACAATTACCAAGATTTTGCCAATCTTGCTTTGTCTATCCCCCCTTATTTGTATTTTAAAGCAAGTACAAGACTGTTCAATTCCATTTCACCTTCTCATTTTAAAAATGTTTTTCACTGCTCCTTTTGCTGCCCCGTGCAGCCAAGATGATGAAAGACAGACAGAAAGTCAGAGAGAGATTCCTAGCTTTCATAGTAACCCTGCCAAAGAGGCTTTCAACCAGAGTAGACTTTCCAAGAATGGTTTTACACCTTTTTCAATGGCATCTGTTAATAATCATAAAAATACAGAGGGTCCCCTCTGGTACTGCTTAAGTAGAAAGAATTCCATTTACAGTCCAATGCAAACACTGTTACTGTTAATATTCAACTGTGCAGAGGCCGGCACTCAGGGCTGCCTATCAGGAGAGTAGTTTCTTTGAGGACTTAAAGTGCTAAGTTTGATCCCTATCTTTGGAGCCCTTCAAAGAAGCTCTCCTCGGGTGGGTCTGCCCTTGTCAGGGAAACGCCAGAATCTTGGGTTTTGCCCTGTCTGCGGGGGGGCTTCCGTCCTTACCTGCGAAGCTTATTCGGCGCTCGGGGCGCTGCCCAGCTCGAATCAAAGGCCCCCGAGGCGGTCAGAGCGCGGACCAGGGCGGCCGGGGGGTGCTGCCGCGAGCCTCGCGGACCCGCCCGCACCACCAGCGGCTCGTGGCGGAGACTGCGGAGGAGGCCTGCGCCGAGCCGCGCGCGGGCCGGCACATGGGAGGGGAAAGGGGGCGATGACGCGGGCGGGCGGACGCAGTGGGGGAGGCGAAGGAGGGGAGGAGGTGGGCTAGAGGAGAGGCAGGGAAGGAGGGAGGGGGAAGGAACCCGGACGCCGGGCTGGGCCGAAGGAGGGGGGTTCCTCGGACGTGCGGAGCAGACGGGCCACCACCTCTCACCCCAGTATCTTTGTCCCCAGAGTGAAAGAATGAAGCACGAGGAAAAATGCATGGGTCGATTCACAAGAGATGTCGCCGTGATATGTGCATCCCTTGCACGCTATTTCAAGAAGAGACTTGAAAGTTGGGGAGGAAGGGTGATGGGAGTGTGTGGGAGTTGTTCTTTGAGTCTCACTACCCCCGGCTCTGTCTAGACCCCAGCCATCTAGAAGAACCAGAGCTGTTTTCCCACCCCCATCCCAAGCCGTCTCTGTCGGGGGTCTCGCTTCTTGGGACGTATCCCCCACAGGGCAGATCCCACTGGTGCGGGTGCCCGGGTGCCCCGTGTGAGTGCTGCGTCTAACCTCAAGTTCCCGCAGGCGCCCACGCCGGGGCTGGGCGGCGGGGTCCCTGCGAGCATCCTGTGCCGCCGCCAGGGGGAGAGCGTCAGTTTCCGTCCGTCCGCAGCCTAGTTGGCTTTTTCTATTTTCGAAGAGTTTCGGATTCTTGCCCCCCTCTGTCTTACCAGCGTGCTAAACTCGTCGTTTCTCACTCTCCTCTTAGCACACATACTCCTTTGGAGTGCGGACCACCTGCAGAAGGGAGTCTCACTGATTCAACATCTACTGAACTGCTACTGGGTGGCAGGTCTGGGGCAAGATGCACCTATACCAAGTACAAAAACTGGGTCCTGGCCCTCAAAGTAGGGAGATCAAAGAAGTGCACAAATACTTATAACACAAGGTCTTCGCATATTCCATAGCACTTGGCTCATTAGTGGGTTATTTCATCTCTCAAATTTCTATGTATTTTTTTTAACAAAATGAAATCAGAATATATATATAATTTATATATAAATTAGAGAATTTAATTCTCTATTTATAGAGAATATAAACAGAATATATATATAACTTAGCATTTTTGTATATGCACTTACCCATATAGTAAAAATCCATTAATGCTTTTCATCTGGTATAAAATAATTAGTTCTGAAGCTCTGTCTCACTAATTAGGTCATAATCTTCATAGGCATCTTTGAATCCCCACCTTCTGCCACAGAACCTGGCATATAATAGATGTGGAGTATGTATCCCATTGAAAAAGTTTGCCGGTGAAATTGAGTGTGGGGTAGTCCTAGAGAATGCCCAGAACTCAGAGTGGGAAGTCCCATCTGACACTAAATACCTGTGCCCTGGGCCTCATTTTCTTCAACAATAGATCCAGAAGGTTGAGCTGAGTTGGGGGTGGGGGGGCGTCCAGCAGTCTGCACTTCTCAAACATTAGGGGATTCTAACACTGCATAAATCCAGAAGGATTTAGTGCGAGCCCAGGTCTGACTCCTTTCATTTAGTCATCGCCCCAGGTGAAACTGACTCCATGTGCTCTCACACTTTCAGGGCCCCCTTCCTGAACCTTATACCCTGAGCACTCTTCCCTACCTCCCCCCCCAGGTTTACTGAGATATAAGTGACATATAACACTGTGTAATTTTAAGGCAAACAGTGTGATGATTTTTTACACACACGCCTTGAAAAATGTTTACCACAATAAGGTTAGTTAACCCATTCTTTACCTCACCACATTGTCATTTTTAAGTTGTTACGGTGAGAACATTAATGCTTTATTCTCATAGCAACTTTCAGAATTACAATATTGTTAACTATAGTCACTGTGCTGTCCACTAGATCCCTGAAATGTAACCATCTTATAACTGAAGGTTTATACCCTTTGACCAGCATCTCCCCATTTCCTCCCCAGCCCTCAGTCTTTGGCAACTACTCCATTCTACTCTGCTTCTGTGAATTCAATGTTTTTAGATTTCAGAGCTCTCAAGTCTATCCACGTTGTCTCAAATGGCAGGATTTCTTTTTTATGGCTGAAAAATATTCCGTTAAATATATAAACATATATAATTTTTTTAATTTTAAGTATATTTATATATATAAAACCTTTTCTTTATCCATTCACCTGTCAAAGGACACTTAGGTTGCTTTCATGTCTTGGCTACTATGAATAATGCTGCAATGAATATGAGTGTGCAGATCATCTCTTTGAAATAGTGATTTCATCTTCTTCACATATATACCCAGAGTGGAATTGTTGGATCACAGGGTAGTTCTATTTTTAGTTTTTTGAGGACTTCCGTACTGTTTTCCAGAGTGGCTGCACCAATTTGCATTCCCACCATCAGTGAACCAGGATTCCGTTTTCTCCACATCCTCGCCTTGTATCTTTTTGATAACAGCCATTCTAATGGGTGTGAGATATTTATTTCATTGTGGTTTTGATTGCATTTCTCTGGTGATTAGTGATATTGAGTTCATTTTCATGTATATTGTGTATATCTTCTTTGGAAAAATGTCCATTCAAGTCCTCCACCCATTTTTCAATCAGATTATTTGGGGTTTTTTGGTATTGGATTGTATGAGCTTCTTATATATTTTGGATATTAGCCTCTTATCAGATACATGGCTTGCAAATATTTTCTCCCATTCAATAGGCTGCCTTTTCATTCTATTGATGGTTTCCTTTGCTGTGCAGAAACATTTAGTTGGATGTTGTTCCACTTACTTATTTTTACTTTTATTGTTTGTATTTTGGTGTCAAATCTGAAAAACTGTTGCAAAGACCAATGTCAAGTAGCTTTTCCCCTCTCTGTTTTCTTCTAGGATTTTTATGGTTTCAAAGCCTACTTTTAAGTCCTTATCCCATTTTGTGTTAATTTTTGTGTGTGGTGTAAGATAAGGGTCTAACTTCATTCTTTTGCATGTGGATATCCAGTTTTCCTAACACCACTGGTTGAAGAGACTATCCTTTCTTGAGTATTCTTGGTTTCCTTGTCATATACTGGTTGACTCTGTATGTGTGGGTTTCTTTCTGGGCTCTCAATTCTGTTCCATTGATAAATGTGTCTGTTTTTGTGCCAGTACCATACTGTTTTGATTCCCATAGCTTTGTACTATCGTTTGAAATCAGGAAGTGTGATATCTCCAGCCTTGTTCTTTCTCCAGATTGCTTTGGCTATTTGGTTTTTTTGTGGTTTCTTAAGAATTTTAGGATTCTTTTTCTATTTCTGTGAAAAATGGCATTGAAAACATCATAGGGACTACATTGAATCTATAGATGACTTTAGGTACTATGGACATTTTAACAATATTAACTCTTCTGATCTATGAACACAAGATATCTTTCCATTTATTTTTGTCTTCAGTTTCTTTCCTCAATGTTTTATAGTTTTTGGTGTATAGATATTTAACTTGATTGGTTAAGTTTATACTTAAGTGTTTTATTGTTTTTGTTATTATAAATGGAATTGTTTTTGTTTTCAGATACTTTGTTAGTGTATAGAAATGCAACTGATTTGTGTACATTGATTTTGTTTTGTTTGTTTGTTTCAAGTTTTTATTTAAATTCTAGTTAACATATAAGGTAATATTGGTTTCAAGACTAGAATGCAATGATTCGTCACTTACATATATAACACCCAGTGCTCATCACAAGTGCCCTCCTGAATCCTCAGCACCCATTTAGCTCATCCCCTACCCACCTTTTTCCATCAGCCTTCAGTTTGTTCTCTATTGTACATTGATTTTTGTATCCTAAAACTTTACTAAATTGCTGTATTAGGTCTAATAGTTTTTTTGGTGAAGTCTTTAGGATTTTCTATTTACAAAATTATGTCATTAGTACACAGAGACCATTTTACTTCTTCCTTTCTGATTCAGGTGCCTTTCATAATTTTTTCTTGCCTAATTCCTCAGGCTAAAATGACCAGTAATATGATGAATAGTGTGGTGAGGGTAGGCACCCTTGTCTCATTTCTGATCTTAGAGGGAAAGTTTTCAACCTTTTACCATTGAGTATGATGTCAGCTGTAAGCTTGTCATATATGACCTTTTATTATATTGAGGCATATTCATTCTATACCCATTTTTTTTAGAGTTTTTTTCATGAAAGAATGTTGAATTTTGGTAAATGCTTTTTCTGCATCTACTGAAAAGACCATTCGATTTTTGTCTTTTATTCTATTAATGTGGTATATCACTCATTTATTGATATGCATATATTGAACCATCCTTGCCTTCCCAGGATAAATCCCACTTGAACATGATGTATAATCCTTTTAATGTGATGTTGAGGGGTACTCAGTTCAATGGGTGTCCAACTCTTGATTTCAGCTCAGGTCATGATCTTGAGGTCGTGAGATCAAGCCCCGCATCAGGCTCTGTGCTCAGCAAGGAGTCTGCTTGGGATTCTCTCTCTCCCTCTCCCTCTAGCCCTCCCCCTCCTCTTTCTCTAAAATGAATGAATAACATCTTTTTAAAAAATAATGTGATGTTGGGGCGCCTGGGTGGCTCAGTTGGTTAAGCGACTGCCTTCGGCTCAGGTCATGATCCTGGAGTCCCGGGATCGAGTCCCACATCAGGCTCCCTGCTCAGCAGGGAGTCTGCTTCTCCCTCTGACCCTCCTCCCTCTTGTGCTCTCTCTCATTCTCTCTCTCGCAAATAAATAAAAAATAAATAAAAATAAATAAAAAAATAAAAGATTTAAATTTCTTTAAAAAAAATAATAATAATGTGATGTTGAATTCAGTTTGCTAGTATTTTCTTGAGAAGTTTTGCATGTATATTCATTAGAGATCTTCACCTGTAGTTTTCTTGTAGTATCCTTGTCTGGTTTTGGTATGGGGTAATGCTAGCCTTGGAAAATGAATTTGAGAGTGTTCCCCCTCTTCAATTTTTTTGAAAAGTTTGAGAAGAATTGGCATTAATTCTTCTTTATGTGTTTGGTAAAATTCACCCATGGAGCCATCTGGTCCTAGGCTTTTTTTGTTGGGAAGATTTTAATTACTGCTTCAATCTCCTTACTTGTTATTGGTTTGTTCAGATTTCCTATTTCTTCATGATTCAGACTTGGTAGGTTGTATTTTCTAGGAATTTATTCATTTCTTCTAGGTTGTCCAGTTTGTTGGCACAGTCTCTTATGATCTTTTGTATTTCTGTTGTATCAGTTGTAATATCTACTTTTTCATTTCTGATTTTGAGTTCTCTCTCTCTCGCTCTCTCGATAAGTCTAGCTAAAGGTTTGTGAATTTTATTTACCAACTAAGAAAACCAACTCTAAATTTTGTTGACCTTTTCTATTGTTTTTGTATTCTATATTTCATTTATTTCTACTCTAATCTTTGCTATTTCCTTTTTTTCTATTAACTTTAGGCTTAACTTCTTCTGGTTTCTATAGTTCTTTGAGGTGTAAAGTTAGGTTGTTTGAGATCTTTCTTTTTTCTTAATGCAGACATTTATTACTATTAACATTCCCCTTAGCACTGATTTTGCTGTATCCCATAGGTTTTGGTATGTTATGTTTCCATTTTCATTTGTTTTAATATATTTTTATTTCCCTTTTAATTTCATCTGTGACCCATTTGTTGCTCAGAAGTGTGATGTTTAATTTCCACATATTTGTAAATTTTCCAGTTTTCCTCCTGTTACTGATTTTTAGTTTCATACCATTGTGGTCAGAAAACATACTTGATATGGTTTCAATCTTAAATTTGCTGAGGCTTGTTTTGTAACTAGCATATGAGCTATCCTAGAGAATGTTCCATGTGCACTTCTAAGAATGTGTATTCTGCTGCTGTTGAATGGAATGTTTTATATTTGGCTGTTAGGTCCATTTGATCTAAAGTGTAGTTCAAGTCCATTTTTTCCTTATTGATTTTATGTCAGTTGATCTGTCAATTGTTAAAAGTGAGGTAGAAGTCCCCTGCTATTATTGTATTTTTTTCCATTACTTCTTTCAGATCTGTTAGTATTTGTTTAATATATTTAGGTAATCCTTGGGGTGCCTGGGTGGCTCAGTCGTTGGGCGTCTGCCTTCGGCTCAGGTCATGATCCCAGGGTCCTGGGATCGAGCCCCGCATCGGGCTCCCTGCTCCGCGGGAAGCCTGTTTCTCCCTCTCCCTCTCCCCCTGCTTGTGATCCTGCTCTCGCTGTGTCTCTCTCTGTCAAATGGATGAATGAAGTCTTTAAAAAATATATATATATATATATTTAGGTAATCCTATGTTGGGTGCCTGTATATTTACAATTGTTATATCCTTTTGATACATTGACCCCTTTCTCATTACATAATGACCTTCTTTATTTCTTGTTACAGTTTTTGACTTGAAGTCTGTTTGTCTGATGTAAGTGTAGCTACCTGCTCTATTTGGTTTCCATTTACATGGAATATTTTTTTTTTCCATCCCTTCACTTTGTGCCTATGTGTGTCTTTGAAGCTGAACTGAGTCTCTTGTAGGCAGTATATAGTTGGGTCTTGTTCTTTTATGCATTCAGCCATTATATGCCTTTGGATTAGAGAATTTAATCCATTTACATTTAAAGTAATTATTAATAGGTAAGGACTCACTATTGCTATCTTGTTCATTGTTTTCTGGTGATTCTGTAGTTTTTTTGTTCTTTTATTCCTCTTTTGCCCTCTTCTTTTGTGAACTGATGAATTTTCTGTAGTGGTATACTTTGATTCCCTTCTTCTTATCTTGTATGTATCTATTATAGGTTTTCATTTGTGATTACTCTGAGACTTACCTGAAACATCTTATAGACATAACAGTCATTTTTAAGCTGATAGAGGCTAAGTATAGAGGTGGGTGGTGGCACCAGTTCCAAGGGAGCATGTGGTTCGTTGCCTCAGGCCGTGGCCTCAGGGTCCACAGCATCGACAACTGCATGGTTCTGGGTGAGCACTGCACGGTGTCCACTGAGAGTGCAAGAGTTGTTGGAGTCTTCAGCAGCACCTCTAGGTCCAACAGCTAAGGACTAGGGCAAGCACTGGTAGTGGCCAGAGCCAGTGGTATGCACACGCTCTGCTGTGGGGGACAAGTTCAGGCGCTTGTGTTGTGGCAGGGGCTGGTTTCAAAAACACACGTAGTGGTGGGGGCCACGGCAGGTGGCAGGGGCCAAGGCCCCCTACTGGTGTACTGGCAGCTCCAGGGGCCCTAGCTATTGGCATGCACCACTGTGGCTGCTGTGTCTTGCCATGGGCACACAGCAGTGGAGGCTGGTGATGGAGGTTGGGCTGGGGCATGCAAATGCACAGGAGGGGTTAGCTGCAGGTAAGCATAGTGGTGCAGGCCTGTGACAGAAAACAGGGCTTGACCGGGGCCCATAAGCAGCTGCAGAGATTCTGGCTCTTGGCATGCTTTCCCATAGCTGCAGTCTTCTCCCTGGGCACACGTACATCAGTGAAGGTCAGTGATGGGTGTCAGGCTAGTAATAAGAAGTGCCCAGCTGGAGGAGCTAGCCTTGACCATGCACAAAGTGGTGGGGGTCAGCACTGGGATGTTCTTTCTTTCCCTGCGAGGGGAATTCTATTCTTTTCTTTTCTTTTTTTAAAGAATTGTTTATTTATTTGAGAGAGAGAGAGCAAGGGGAGGGGCAGAGGGAGAAGAGTCCCCAAGCCGACTCCCCGCCATGAGATCATGACCTGAGCCAAAACCAAGAGTTGGACACCCAACTGGCTGAGCCACCCAGGCTCCCCAGGGGGATCTCTTTTTTAGCCTGGAAGTTTCTTCTTGGTGTGGAACAATGCTGGCTTAGGAGATGGGATGATGCAGGCAAAATCAAGCTTCCCTGTTTGTGCTGTTTGTTTCAGTGTGTTGCTGAAGTTTCTTAACTGACTTTCAGAGCTCTTCCAGATCTGTTTTATTCATGGAGAGCTGCCTAGTAGTTGATCTTTGCGGGGGAAATAGAGGCTAGGGTCTCCTACTCTGCCACCTTGGTGACATCACTTCTCAGTCTACCCCAAGCCCTATTGCACTTTATTTCTGCATCTCTTTGAGGTTGTCTTAGCATCAACTTAACTTTTTAAAAATCAATTAATTACTTCATTTCTAGCATTCCCTCCTCTGGCTCTGATGCTTGATAACTCCCACTTCTCTGGTTCAGGATTCTGGCTTAACAAAGATTCTTTCTCCTGGCCTCACACAATCCCTCAGCTTTCCAGTAGCCTTGTAGAAACAACTGAGCACCCACATCCAACTACATCACAAATGGGCCCCTTCTAACTCCTTAAGTTCCCCGTGCTGGTCCTGTTATGATGATCTTACAATTTCCCACTACTCTACAACCAGTTTTCTACATGAAAATGGACACTTCATACTTTCCGACTCCTACCATTTTAGCAAATAATGCATTGTAGGGAATGTTATCAGTTTTTTTAAACACACACACACACACATTGAGGTTGCTAGCCTTTCCCCCCAACACTCCTAGACTTGATGTTCCAATATTGTGACTATCATGACCAACAATTTTATGAAATTACTTTTAATACAACCCAACCTCTCCACTAACGCACCAACAGAATTCATAACTACCCATCCTTTGTGGGCCCCTAGCTTAATGGGGGCCTTGGCATAAACTCCAGAAATGAACCAAAATGCTTGGATACATCTCATCACATTTTAGGGCATTGGGAATATTGTGATCTAAGGAGAAGTGGTGATGCCTGTCATTCCTGTTCGTGATTAAAACTATACCACTTAGCTTTTTTTCCCTAGACTTGATTTCCCAAGAGACTCCAACCAAAATAGAACAGCTCCCTTATCCAAAGCTAAATCTTATTTGTTATGGAAATGTACTTGGAAAGTTTTAGCAATGGAGAGACAGGAAGAGGAGATGCTTCATGGTCTATGGTCAAGGTCTAAGTGATGACTCAACCTTGTAGAGGGGGCATGATGTACTGTGACTGGAAGATATTTTCTGTTAACTTTTTTTTTTTTAAAGATTTTATTTATTTATTTGAGAGAGAGAATGAGAGAGAGAGCATGAGAGGGGTGAGGGTCAGAGGGAGAAGCAGACTCCCTGCTGAGCAGGGAGCCCGATGCGGGACCCGATCCCGGGACTCCAGGATCATGACCTGAGCCGAAGGCAGTCGCTTAACCAACTGAGCCACCCAGGCGCCCGATTTTCTGTTAACTTTTAATCCCAAAGTTTGATCAAAACCCTTTACCCATTAGGGAGTATGGATCTGCATGAAAACCCGGGGACTTTTGGCTAAGACAGACTGAGTACATTAAGCAAGTGTAATGGTAAGACAAAGTAAAAGATAAGATGGCATTTGTCCTCAGATTAGATGTACTCTGACAGGAGCTACCCACAATCTGCTCATGTGAGGAGTGGTTGCTGGCTTTCCACACACCTCAGAACCACTGACTCTCACCATCCTTCTGTGTGACCTGAGGAGAAACAATGATGTGTTCCCAAATGAAATCTGAAAATTGGGTCCTTCACTGAAGCCATGGTGTCACCCTTCTTCCATATGGGACCTGCTCTCTCAGATAGGCAGTGTTGTTTTCTTCCTCCTTTGTGCCAGCCCGGGATCTGGGTACTTACCACACTTTTTTGGAATTATTTGTTCCCATGTCTGTCCCCCAAACTGGATTGTGAGAGCCTCATGGGCAGCAAAACTTTTATATCTCCAGCACTAAGTGCAGAATCTGGAATTTAGATGCTTAATGAACAAGACTGAGAAAATGCGAAAGTCTCCAAGAAGGGACTGGCATTAAGGATTCTCTGCCACACTCATCTGTAGTTTAGAGAGCAGAAAATATTATCAGAAGAAACTGGATTTCCCACAGAAATCACTGAGACTTAACCTAGAACCATCACAAATAAGTATGAATAAAAAACCTGAAGAGGACATGAACTCCAGGCAACATAGCTAGGACGAAAACATTGGGCCCCAACCAGTAAGTCTCTCAGAAACAGGATTTCACAGGGCATTGCTGGAGCATAGAGACTCTTGTAAAGCTGAATTCATAGGAATGTAAATTGAGGCTAATAGGGCACAATCATTTATGCTTCAAGCTTGGATGTTCATGGTAGCATTCTTCTATTATTACATGTGTTTTTATTCAGGAAATAGGGATAAATAACTAATGGACATGAGAAAGCTTTCAGTAAAGAACTTTATCAGGGTCAAAATGGTCCTGTGCAAACCACACTCTTCATCGTGTCTCCAATCAGGAAGAGTAAAGTTCCTCCTCCTTCTACATGGCCCCAGGATATGGCACTGAATCCATCTTGGGCTTGTAACAACAATGCTCTCAGTGGAAATGTAGTTGAAGTTGGAAAACTAAGGTTTGAAACTGAACACTACCCCTTATTAGCTATATGATTTGAGGCAAGCCACTTAACCTCTCAAAGCCCATGTTCCCTATTCAAAAAGTTGGCATGATAAAACTTGCCTGGTTATGAGGCATAAATGCAGGAAGGTATGTGAATGTCTTCAACTGTGGCCTGGCATACGATGGGCGTGCATTAAATAGAGCTAGAATTCCAACTCCGTAGATCCAGAGAAGTGGCCCCTGAATAGAGTTGTATGGGTGACATCTGGCCGAGGTCACTACTTCACTCCCAGAGGCCAGCAGGAGCTGATTTCCGCGCCTCCACATGACTCCTAGGAGAGGTAATAGACCAGGGACCTCCAATGTCAGCTCTACTCTCTGTTACGCTTTCCCTTCTGTTCTCATGCCCCAACACTCTGACTAGATCCAAGGACAAAGCCTCAGTTAAATCCAACAGCCTTCACACTGAAGTTACCTCCCAGAGGATGAACACACAAGGAGTGACCACCAGAGGTCAGAGTGAAGGGGCGTGAGGAGCTGGGCAATGGGAGATGGGAATAACAAACAGACGGGGCCCCATTTGATTCTCAGGGTCAGTGTTTCTTATTGCAGATGTTTTGGTGTAGCTAGTAAATTGGAAGGTTACCATGAAAATTCTAATGTCCAGTTTTTGTGCGTGAAAAATTAGATCAGGTGAGTCTGGTCCACAATCCCTCGTGGTGATAATTGAAGCTAAGTAGGAGCTAACAATTCAGGTGGAACAGGTCCTCTTGAGTTTGACAGTTGTCTCCTTGCCTTACTGTTTGTCCTGTATCCAGTCTAAGTATTGGTTTCCATTTGTCGTGTCAAATGCATTACCATTTCTCTTAGCCAACTGGGTTATTTACAGGGTAAGGTAAGGTCAGTTTGCATAACACTCCTTGAAGCAGAAGCATTTGTTGTTAGGAGAGAGAAATGAAGTGAAAGAGAACTTGAAGTAGAAAGAACAGCAAAGAGGTATTAAATAGTTCAAGCTAAACATTACAGACGTTCCAGCTAGGCAGGAACCCTGGAGCCCTGGAGATGGGGAGAGGACAGGGTCCAGAGATATGTTGGGGATAAAATTCAGTGAGTCGGTGACTGAACATGGAGAGTAAATGAGGGGAAAGGATGATTTTAGAGTTCACAGTAGGTCAAGGCTATGTACAAGGATATTTATTGCTTTGGTTTTTATATAGTAACAGAAAAAGAGAAAACAAAGTGAATGCTCACCAAAGCAAAATGGTACCATGGTGTACCTGTACTCTGGGACATTATGCCATCAGGAATACGTCAGATCCAAACCAGCTGCCTTGGAGGGAGTTCCTCAAAGTGTAAGTGAAATACACTGAAGAACATATATCAATGATCCCATTAATATAAAAGCAACAATCAGAAGACTGAAATGTGTATATATATGCAGATATGTATACATCCATAGACACGTATGTGTGTGTAGGATTATGTGAATGAAATGGAGGAGACAGAAAGACAAGAGCAAAAAAAATCTATATTATAAAATGTCTTTGAACCGTTAAAGAACATGTATAATTCCATTTTTGTCAAATTGCAAACGTAGGTATAAGTGTACAAAAGATGCACACACAAAATGGTTATACGGAGTTTGAGAGACTCCGAGGGATTTCAATTTTCTTGTATTGTTATAGATTATTTATAAAGTTGGTATAAAAAACCCACCCTCTATGAACATAAAACTGCTTAAAAACAAAGTTTATTAATTTTTTACAAATCCACAACAGACCTATTTTCATCATAGACACGCACAAATCAAGGTACAGTTTCCAGTCATTCAACATTCCTCTTCTATTAGGTGTAAAGCCCACCACGGCTGTTTACCAGCTAGATGAACTGAGGCAGTGTACGTAATCTCTCTCTCAGCCTGACTTGTCTTATGTGAAAAATGGGAATGATTATCCCAACCCTGAAAGGCCGTTTATAGGATCAAATAACAGAATATTTAGAAGTGCCTGGCCCCTAGTAGGCTCTGCTCAGATGACAGCTACTCTTTTCAGTGCTCTTAGAAAACACTCTCGACCCCGCTCTCAAGGGTAGCATGACTCATTTCAGCCATGGCCTTGAGGTCCTCCCTAAGCTCCACTGATACTTTTCTGTCCATATCCAGGGGTAATTGTTCCTCCCCTTTTCTTTAGACTTTAGTCAGTGACTTGAAGCCAAGGAAGGAATTCTTGGCCGCTGGTCAGTGAGCAAGCATCAGGGCTCACCCGTAACTTCTTCCTTGTCCTATTTCTGGTTGATCTGACTTCCTAGCTTAACACTTACCGTTAAATTCAAAGTAATTTTTGAAACTCCTGTCCACATTTAACGAGTAAAAGCCTGTGGTTGCAGGTTTTGCAAGTTTTATTTTTGCGAGTTTTGCCACAATGTAAAGAAAAAGACCAAAAACAAATGTGGGACTAGGCACAACAGCATTACTAAGTGCTCAAGAACGAACCAATGGGTTTACAGAGCTGCCCTCCCTCCCAGCCCCATCCAAATAGACTAGAAATCACTTGAACTTTTGATGCAACTATGGTCAAATCACTTTGAAGAATTGAAATTGCCTTATTTTTGCATATTTGCTCAGGGTCTACACTTGGAGAAACCAGAGGTACTGAGATATTCCAGGTAAAGCTGCACTGTGTTGGCTCTGAAGTTGCCTAAGAATTTCAGACTTTTTTAGCAAAGAAGTTACACATAAAGCTGGATAAAACCTAACCATTCAATTTTCTGGGTTCTCTGTTTTATTTCTAAAATATATCATTGATAGAGGAAAAACACATAAACAAGTTTATAAATGTAAATCCCAGTCAACTGAAAGTTTCCCTCAAAATTTGCTTCTGTAGCATACAATATATTAGAATGAGTCTGTCCTGGCCCAGAGCTTTCCAAAAGGAACAACAGGGCCCTTTTTATAACCAGGAGTTTGGACTTTTGGTATTTCTTGAAGTTGTTGATTTCGTTCATATTTTATTTGTGAGAGAATTCTATTTCTTTTTTTTTTTTTAAAGACTTTATTTATTTATTTGACAGAGAGAGACACAGCGAGAGAGGGAACACAAGCAGGGGGAGTGGGAGAGGGAGAAGCAGGCTTCCCGCCGAGCAGGGAGCCCGATGCGGGACTCGATCCCAGGACCCTGGGATCATGACCTGAGCTGAAGGCAGTCGCTTAACCAACTGAGCCACCCAGGCGCCCGAGAATTCTATTTCTGAACAGAGTCTCCTTTTTGTCTCTAAATTACACTTTGGTCTTCTTTACAGCAGAATATTTTAAATATTTTGGAAAAACAAACCTTCAATTGTGGCCACTTATGGCTAAATATTCCATTTGGTTTACCATGATTAATATAAAGACAGAAACCAACACTTACTGTTTTTATAATGCCTTGGACATTGTTCTAGACCAGGATTTCTCAACCTTGGCACTATATTTTGGACTAGGTAGTTCTTTGTTGCTGGGGTGGTGAGGGTGCTGTCTTGTACACTGAATAAGGTTTAGTAGCATCATCCCTGGCCTCTACCCACTAGATGCCAATAACGCACTTCCACCACCACCCCCTACCACCAGTTGTGACAACCAAAAATGTCTCCAGTTATTGTCAAATGTCCTTTGAGGGGCAAGATCACCCCCAGTTAAGTAACCACTCCCTCTTCCAGATGCTTTTACACAAATAATTTTATTTGCTCTTTACAGCAGAGACTGTGTGAATTCACTTAATTTTCCCACATAGGTCACATAGTGGGTTAGTGAGTGGGTCTCTAGGACTCAAATTTCAGTTGGTATGATTCCACAGCTCTTCCTCTTTTAGAGATCATGCTGAAGAAAAAAAAGAGAGAAACCTGACTTAAGTTCAACATTTCTTAAAACATAAAGGTTATTCTGAGTGCTATTCCTAATATTTTCTACATCTCCAAATCCCATCCTTGTCCCCAGGGTGTGCTTTTAGTTGCCAACAACCCCCAGTCTTCCTTCCAACAAATCCCTCATTTTTCTCTGAGAGATCAAAGTTCTCTGACATGAGGGTTTTTTTTTCCCCCCAGCTTTTTCCTCTTCCCCTCAAAATTCTTTTGTGATGGTTAATTTTATATGTCAATGTGACTGGGCCGTACTACCCAGATATTTGGTCAAACATTCTAGATATTTCTATGAAAGTATTTTTTAGATGAGATTAAGTCAATAGACTTTCAGTAAAGCAGATTGCTTTCCATAATGTGGGTGGGTCTCTGGAAGAAAAGGGGATTCTGCTAGCAGACCACATTAGGGCTTGAAATGCAGTTCTTGTCTGGGTCTCCAGCCTGTCAGCCAACCCTGAAGATTTTGGATTTGCCAAGCCTCCACAATCCCATAAGCCCATTCCTTAAAGTAAATCTCCTTCTCTATATATACATCCTATTGGTTCTGTTTCTCTGGAGAACCCTGATACATGTCCCTTTCTGAAAAGCCCTTCCCCTGAAGCTGCTTTGCATCTAAGCCCAAACACCCCCTTCTCCACAAAGTCAGCACTATGAGCCTCTCTCCCACTCCTGCTGGTGTTCTTACCATACGACGTTTGAAATGTTGGGATTTCTGTACTGGGAAATAAGGACCTTCTCTATTTCGTTGTTACATTTCCAATATATGTCTAGCACAATAACTTGAATATTGTGGATAATTAAGCTTATTCATTTGAAATGTCAAAGTTTTTCTCTAAGGTTGAAAACATCTGAAAAAATGTAACAATAAACATTTCCTTTTGATATTGCTGGACTTAGATGTTTGAATTTGAACTCGGTTTATTGAAAACATCCTTTCTTGGGGGGGGTGCCTTGCTGGCTCAGTTGGAAAAGCATGCAACTCTTGATCTTGGGGTCCTGAGTTTAAGCTCTACGTTGGATGTAAAACTTACTTAAATAAAAAAACTTTTAAAAAATTAAAAAAACACAAAATATCCTTTTTGGGTAATTTAATCCTCTTTTCTCTCAAAAAAAAGTTTTTCAGAGTTGCAACAAAAGAGCAACCCAAATGCAGAGAACTGTAGTTCTGTTTATGGAATTCCAAGATCAGAGAAATCATTCCCCAAATCCAAGTGGTGATGAACAGACGTGTGGTGAGTGGCTGGCAGACCCTTTTATACTTTACTACAGGTTTAACTCCTTCACTCCTGCCCATGATGCCTAGTATGTCCTTATAAAATTTAGGACAGTAGAAAAAAAATGAATCAATTATGTGTCTCATTAGGGTTTTTTTTAAGTCAAAAAGGAAAGAAAAAAGCACCAGGGTGCAAGAGGAGGAATATCTCTGCTGTTGGTGAAAAAGTTATATTGAGTAGAATTTTGACCTTTAGGCTAAAAACTGAGAGTGAGTTTTAAAATAGACACATTTCTACAGAATTAAAAGGAACTTTTAAAAACTCAGCAGAGGGGTGCACGGGTGACTCAGTCAGTTAAGCATCCGAGTCTTGATTTCAGCTCAGGTCATGATCTCAGGGTCATGAGATCCAGCCCTGAGTTGGGTTCCCCACCCAGCGCACAGTCTGCTTGAGATTCTTTCCCTCTGCCCCTACCCCCCGCTTGCTCTCTCTCTCTCTCTCTCAAAATAAATAAATCTTTAAAAAAAACTCAGTGGAGATTTGCCACTGATGCTTCAAAAAAGTTTTTAGCAATATTCAGATGCCCTAAATTAAAGAGAAAAATAAATTACTCACAATAACACAAATACCACAAGTCACATCACTTTCATTTTTATATTTATCTCTGGTTCTGTATTCCTTATCTATATAGATTTATAATTTTTTCTAACATTTTGTTATAAAATCTATCTCTATCTCTCTTTTTTTAAAATACATTTCAAAATAAGTTTCAGACTTCAGTATACTTTACCAAGAACAAATGGAATTTATTCCAGGTATGCAAGGCTGGTTCAACATTTAAAAACCAGCTAGTGTAATCTATCACACCAACAGTTAAAAAAGAAGTCATGTGATCATATTAATAAATTATAAAAAAGCTTTTGACAAATTCAACACCCATTCATAATAAAAACTCCCAACAAACTAGGGATATAGAGGAGATTCCTTAACTTGATAAAGAACACCAAAAATGCATTGCTAAGATCATACTTAGTGGTGCTTTTTCCCCTAAAATCAGGGACAAGACAAGGATGTTCTGTCCCACCTTTCTCTCTTATTCAACATCATACTGGAAGTTCCAGCAAATGCAAAAAGACAAGAAAAGAAAAAAATAAATGGATTAGAAAGCAAGAAATCAAGCAGTCTTTGTTCCCAGGTGGCATGAATGTCTATGTAGAAAATACCAAAGAATGAATTAAAAAAACTAAAAACTGCTGGAACCAATGAGCAATTACAGCAAGAGTATAGGACACAAGATCAATAGTCCAAAATCAATTATTTTCCTACAGTGATAAACTATTGGACTCTCAAGTCTTAAAAAAACACCATTTACATGAACACTAGAAAAGTTTTTTAAATAAATACTTAAGTATAAATCTAACAAAATATATATAAGATCTATATGAGAAAAACTATGAAATGCAGGTGACAGTAATCAAAGAATATCCAAGTAAATGGAGATATATCTTTTTAAAGATTTTTTTCATTTTTAAGGAATCTTTACACCCAATGTGGGGCTCGAACCTACAACCCCAAGATCAAGAGTCACATGTTCTACCAACTGAGCCAGCCAGGCACTCCATGATAGTCTACATTCATGGATAAGAAGACTTAATATTGTCAAGATATCAGTTCTTCCCAACTTAATTTATAGATTCCGCACATTCTCAAAATCCCAGAAAAATATTTTGGTGGCTATGAACAAATTAATTCAAAAATGTATATGGAAAGGAAAAGACCCATAATGACCAACACATCACTGGCAGGGAACAAAGAGGAATGATACTACCTGACTTCAGAACTTAGTATAAAGCTATAGTGATTCACATAGTTCGATGGTGAAATAACAGACAAATAGACCAATAGAATGAACAGAGTAGATAGTCTAGAAATAGACCCACACAAAATAGTCAACTGATCTTTGACAAAAGAACAAACAATCGAGGGAAGAAAGGGATTATTTTTTCAATAAGTGGTGCTGGAAAAAAAAAAAATAAGTGGTGCTAGAGCTTCTGGATATCCACATGAAAAAAAAATCTGGACCCAGACCTTATACGCTTCACAAAAATTAACTCCAAATGGATTACAGATGTAAAGTGCACCATAAAACTTCTGTATGATAAATAGGAAAGAAATTTAGGTGACTTTGGGTTTGGTGATTACTTTTAGATACAACACCAAAAGTATGACCAATGAAAGAAAAAATTGGCAAGTTGTATTCCATTAAAATTTTAAACTTCTGCTCTGTAAAGGACACATTCAGTAAGGAAACAACCAATTAAAACATGGGCAAACAACTTGGATAGATACCTCACCAAAGAATACATACAGATGGCAAAACATATGAAAAGATGCTTAACATCAGGAGTCATTAGAGAATTACAAATTAAAACAACCACTACATACCTACTAGAATGGCAAAAACCCAAACCACTGACAATACCAAATGCTGATTTGGGTGTGGAGCAACAGGAACTCTGTCATTGTTGGTGGGAATGCAAAATGGTACCACTTTGGGAGACAGTTTGGCACTTCCCTCTACTTTTATCAACTGCTCCTATGCTCCAGCTTTCAATACTGGTGCTGGTCTCTCAGCTTCCTTTTCTCCCCCTCTCTGTTAGATTCTGTATAACTTTTCTCCAATATATCTTCCAGTTTATTTTGTATCCTTTCTTGTTAAACGCATCTACTGATGTTTTGGTTTCCCAAAAACTTTTTATTTTGGAGAATTTCAAAATTCTCCAAACATACACAAAAATAGTAGAATAGAAGGAATGCCCACATCCCCACCACCTGCTTCAACCATTGTCTTTTTTCATCTATACTCCCACACATTTTCTCCCCATCCAAGATTATTTTGAAGTGAATGTGGTAATCTTAAAAGACTACTTTGCACATGTTGCTATCTCTCCTCACTAGTCATTCTCTGGCCCCTGCTTGTTTGTTCAACCTCAAGGAGATTCAATAAGAGCCTTAGGGTATAATAGGAAAAGAACAGGAAAGTATAAACTGCCCAGGCAAAGAGAAGCTGACGTTAGAGGTCTCCAGGGCTTTCCTGAGAGTCATGTGACACCACAATCAGCTCGGGAATACAGTGTGGTAGTGACATCTGTCATATTGCCACCTGCTTTACTCTGCTCCTGTGGCCACTCCTCTGGATCCGTGGCTTGTGGCTCAAGAAGTTGGGAGTTCTGTATTTGTATTGTACTACTTTCAAGGCAGACCTCACATAATTCTTTCAGACACATTTTGAGGAATGTGAGCTCACCAAGATACAAGACACATGAGCAAGATTCAGGAGAACTAGCCCTACAAAGATTGCAGATACTGGAATTATAAGAAAAATTTTAAACAAATTCGTTTCATACATATAAAGAAATAAAAGAGAGAATTGGAAATATGCATAAGGATGAAGAGATTGGTTTTTTTAAAGACCAAGATATTTGAAAAAAGAACCAAAGAGAATTATTCAAAATGAGATTATGATAACAGAAATGAAAAGCTCAAGAGATAATGTCAAAGACGAGATAGTCATGCTAAAAACATTGAACCTGAATGTGATTAAACCTCTAATTTTTACTATCAGTTGACAGGAGCTGGAGGAACTAAAGCAAGATATGCAATTGGCAAAATCCAAACTGTAGAAAATTCTACAGAACAAACAACCCATTTTCTTAAAAAATAAATTGCAAGGAAAAAATAAAATACGGAGGAGAACCTATTGGTTAAATGGCAACTTAGAAGGTATTTACAACTATTGCAATATTCATACTTTATTTGGATTCTGATTCAAAGAACTTATTTAAAATATGACACTTATGATACAATTAGGAATTTGAACTGTTACTGGGTGTTGAGCCTACCATCAATGCATTAACTTACTGCACAATTTTGAGCAGAATTCAGCCATTCAGCATTCAAAATTCAATTTTGAGGGGAATACAGCTTGAGTGTATTTCTTACAAGTTGAAGATCCCATTTTTTTCTTTTTCTTTTTGTGTTTTAGGTAACAATTTGTCAAAATTTTACAAATTTATATGGCTTAAAGATTATTTTAATATACAATTAACATGCAAGTTACTTATTATAGTTTACATAGAGTAAAATACACAAATTTTAAAAACACCACTTGATAAACTTTTAATACTTACAGACCCATGTAACTACCACCAATCATAATGTAGAACATGTCTATCTTCCTAAAAGAGTCTCCATGGTATCTTCCCAGACAATAAAACCAACCCCGAAGTAGCCACCATGGTAACTTCTCTCACTGTGAAAATAGCTTTGTCTGTCCTAGCATTTCATATAAGTGGAATCATATAGTATGCACTGCTTTGTATCTGTTCTATTTTGCTCTCACCATGTTTTTCAGTTTCATCCATGTTTTTATATGTTTCTTTTTTATTATTGTGTAGCATTCCATCGTATGAATATACTGTGACCTGTTTGTTCTTTCTTCTTGTGATGAGTATTTGGATGTTTCCTGATTTTTGACTATTATAAATGAATATGCAATTGAATAGTCTAGCATAAGTCTTTTTATGGACATAGTTGGCATAGAAAAGGCATTTGTTTAACTCTGAATGGAAACAGCCAGAGAGCAGTGTATGAGAGACTCAATTGCTCCACATCTTGTCAACACAAGTAACTGTAGGTTTTCTTAGTTGTAGAACTATACTGAGTGCATATAGAAGGATCTCATTGTGTTTTTAATCTGCACTTCCCTGATAAATATTGTTGTTAAATATTTTTCTAATGCTTATTGGCTATTTATACATCATCTTTTTTTTTTAAAGATTTTATTTATTCATTTGAGACACAGAGATACAGAGAGAGAGAGAGCATGAGCAGGGGGAGAGGCAGAGGGAGAGGGAGAAGCAGGCTCCCCGCTGAGCCAGAAGCCCAATATGGGGCTCGATCCCAGGACCCTGGGATCATGATCTGAGCCGAAGGCAGACGCTTAATGACTGAGCCACCCAGGCGCCCCTATTTATACATCTTCTTTTGCGAATTATCTCCTTAAATCTTTTGCCTTTTAAAAAATGGTTTGTTTGCTTTATTGTTACTGAATTGTAAGAGTCTTTCATATATTCTGAATACAAGTCTTATGTCAGGTATATGTATTGTGAACACATTCTTCCAGCCTCTGGAGTGCCCTCTTCACTACCTAAAAAGTATCTTTTGATGAGAAAATGTTGAAATTTTGAGGAAGACCAATTTGTCAATAAAAATTTTTTTTGGTTTGTGCAGTTTGTGTCCTATTTAAAAACTCTTCTCGAGGTAGTTTTAGCTTTCAAGTTGACATCTGATCTCCCTAGAATTGATTTTTGTGTATGGCATGAGGTAAGAGTCAAGTTTTATTTCTTTTTCATATGAATGTCCAGGTGCTCTAGCATCACTTATTAATAACACCATCCTTTCTCTTTGAAGAGTATGAATGTCCTTTTAGTAAATCAAGTGAACATATATACCTGGGTTTACTTCCAGACTCTCTTCAGTTCTATTGATCTGTTTGTCTATCTTTATGCTAATATCACACTGTCTTAATTACCAAAGCTTTAGGGTAAGTTTAAAATCTGTTAGTGTGGGTCTTCCAATGTGGTTCTTTTAAAAATTTTTATTTATTTATTTGACAGAGAGAAAGAGAGAGTGCATGTGCATGTGAGCAGGGAGGGGCAGAGGGGGAGGGAGAAAGAATCTGAGGCAGACTCCACACTGAGCACGGAGCCTGATGCAGGGCTCAGTCCCACTACTGCAAGATCATGAGGTGAGCCAAAACCAAGAGTCAGACACTTAGCCAACTGAACCACACAGGTGCCCCTCTTTTTTTTTTTTTTTTTTTTTTAGATTGTCTTGGCTAGTCTAAGTCCTTTTCATTGCCAAATAAATCATAGATTCAGATTACTGATTTCTACACACACAAAAATTAACCCTGCTAGGATTTTGATTGGGATTGTGTTACATCTATGGATCAACTTGGGAAGAATTGTTATCTTAATATCCCATCGATGATGTGTCTCTTCGTTTATTTAGGTCTTCTTTAGTTTTTCTGAGCAATGTTTGATACTTGTCACTGTATAGATCTTGCATACTTTTTCATTTTCTTTTTTAGCTTATTTTTTTTTCTTTTTTAGCTTCTTGAAGTGGAAGCTTACATCATTGATTTTAAAACTTTCTTCTTTTCCAACATACGTGTTTAAATGTATAAATTCCTACTAAGCATTGTTCTAGTTGTATCTCACAAGTTTTGCTAATTTGTATTATTATCCATTCAAAATAGTTGAATTTGATTTCTCTTGTGGTTTCTTCTTTGGCAAATAGATAATTTAGAAATGTGTTGCTTAATTTCTAAACATTTGGGAGATTTCTAAATTTTTGTTACTGACTTCTAGTTTAATACCATTGTGGTCACAGAACATACTCTGTGTGACTTTGGTCCTTTGAAATTTATCAAGACTTGCTTTATAGCCCAGAATATGATCTACTTTGGTGAATGATCTATGTGCACTTAAATAGTATGTATACTTTCTTCTTTTTCATAGTTGTTGGCTATAATAACCTATACTATACAAATGTCCATTTAGGTCAGATTGTTTATATCTTATATATTGTTCGTAATTTTTGTCTGCCTTTTCCACCCATTACGGAAAGAAATATTTTAAAATCTCCAATTCTAATTATGGATTTATCTACTTATTTCTGTCAGTTTTTACTTTCTATTTGAAGGCATGCTATCAGGCACATACCCATTAAGGACTATTATAATGCCCCCCTTTGTTCCTGGTAATACATTTTGCCTTAGAGTCTACTTTGATATTATATCTGCAGCTATAATTTTTATAAATATGAACCTTAATTTTTAAGCTTTCCTATGGTTAGTGTTTGCATGGTTTATGGTATTTATGTTTTCATCATTTTACTTTTCAACTGTTCTATGTCTTAATATTTAAAGTTTGTGTCTTATAAAAATATTGTTGAGTCTTTTTTTATTCAATCTAGTAATATCTGCCTTGTAGTTGGAATGTTCAGTCTTTTCATGTTTAATGTAATTACTGATATGATTTAAAGTCTACCATCTCAGTATTTGTTTTCATTTGTTTCATACGCTTTTTTGTCTTTGCTCCTCCTTTGCTGCCTTCTTTTGGATTAGTCAAGATTTCTCCCCCTCTATTTTACCTATTCTATTATATTAACTTGGGATGTTCTGATGATCTAGGGAATGAATTACTAACTCAAAAGCCCTGTGCACCAAAATTCACAGTCACACTTCTTACCTTTTTGTTTTTGCATTGTAATTATAATTTTTGCTATGTGAAACTGTTTGGCTTCCCACTACGAAGTATGTGGTCCATATGTATAGATATGTGTGTGAGTGCGTGTATGTGTTTGCATATGTGCACGTCTTGTGTGTTTGCCTCTGTGTGCACAAACATGTAGGCATGTACGTGTGCCTGCATTTAGAGCGTGCCATGTGAATATTGCCTCAAGTCCGAAGTAAATAAGTGATGAATTTTAAGAACATATTTCATAATTTCATTATATCTCTTCATTAACTTCTCAGTACAGTGAAGTAATCCATTAAATGACAACATAATGGTCTATCCAAATGAATGGCTCTGTCAAACTGTTTTAACTTGTAAGCCAAAATTTAACTCAGGTGTTAGAAGAAAAAAGTTGCATGTTCATAAAATATCTCCAGGAGCAGGGCGCCTGGGTGGCTCAGTTGGTTAAGCGACTGCCTTCGGCTCAGGTCATGATCCTGGAGTCCCGGGA
>NC_138376.1:61935148-61956354 GCF_054177405.1 Leptonychotes weddellii | reverse complement strand
GAAGATCTACTTGTTGTGGCTGAGGTCTTCTCTAGAAGCAGGAATTATATCGATTTCTTTTACCTTGATTTGGCACTGTGATAAAGACAAAAAGATATATGCGTTCAATAGATAAATCCACGATTTTTAAATACTTGTCGTGCTAGGTATTCTGCCAGGTCCCATGGGTAATCTGAAATGAAAGAGTCCAGATTACTACTGCACAAAGACACGGTCAAGTCGATGGAGCTACAATATGAACACAAATAACCATAGGGTAAGGTAGGAAGTGGCATGAACCTGAATTTCTGGAAAAGATTATTTTCACCAGAGGCTGGGATAGATCAAAGAATGCTTCATGAAGGAGGTGACATTTGAGATGGGCCCTAAAGGAGCAGTAGAATCTGACAGGTATTATCAAATTTGATAGAATTTGATGGCATTGAAGGTATTATCAGAGGTAGACACATGGCCAAAGGTATACTGATGGGTATAGGGAAAAAAGAACAATTCTGTTTTGTTGGTACATAAGATATAAATGGGAAAGTAGTAAAACAAACAAAAAAAGATAAGATGGACCATATCAAAGAGTGTTAAATGTCAAGCTGTCATTATTACTAATTAAACAATCAACTTTTTCTAATTTCCCTCACAATGTGTTTAACATAGGAATAGTTGCTATGCAGAAATACAGAAGAATGACCATTCATGGTCTATATGTGTATAGGAAATAAAATACAGTTCCCCACAATTTAAACTGTCTCCATTCTTTTCAACTTTATAAATATTTTGGTTTTTGAAAATGCTTTGTTTATACTTATATTCAGTTATAGTCCTATTTAGCTTTGTATTTACATTAGATTTATATTTACCTATCATTTACAATCGCGTTAATTGGAAAGCTGGTTCAAATAGCAAAATAGTTTTCCATTGATCTGTCTGTGGCTACCTTTGTCAGTAACATCTGCCTGTGGTACCTCTCACTGACGGAGCTTCAGTCTGCCAAGATCACAGAGATTTCCATGGCCCTTGTTTTCTTCCCCTAAGTCTTAAGCATTCAGGACTTCATGAGCCAGATATACCAGCCCATATTTAACATTAAACATCTAGGACATATATGGCCACCATGATATTCTATTCTATATTCTCCCTAGTTTCAGTCTGTGGTAGGTGGAATTTGGTTCTCTAAATTCCTGACTCCCGGGCGCCTGGGTGGCTCAGTCGGTTAAGCGACTGCCTTCGGCTCAGGTCGTGATCCCGGAGTCCCGGGATCGAGTCCCGCATCGGGCTCCCTGCTCGGCGGGGAGTCTGCTTCTCCCTCTCCCACTCCCCGTTTGTGTTCCCTCTCTCGCTGTGTCTTTCTCTGTCAAATAAATAAATAAAATCTTTAAAAAAAATTAAAAAAAATAAAAAATAAAAAATTCCTGACTCCTGGTACACATATACTCTCTTCCAGTTATTCAATAAAGCACTAATCTAGGTGTCACTGGAAAAGAATTCTACAGATGTAATTTAAGGTCCCAAATCAGCTGACCCTAAGATGGAAAGATCGTCTGAGTGGGCCTGACCTAATCATATCCATCCTTTAAATCTGGCTCTAGAGGTAAGAGAAGAAGATTTTAAATACAAGAGGAATTTAACAAGGGAGAAAATCCCAGTTGCTGGCTTTGAAAATAGAAGGGGTCATGTGACATGGAATAGCTAGGAGCTGAGAGTAGCCCCTGGCTGGTAGCCAGCAAGGGAAAAGGGGACCTCTGTCCTACAACCTGAATGAGCTTAGAAGAGAATTCTTCACCAGAGCCTCCAGACATGAACTCAGTCTAGCCAATATTTTGATTTTAGCCTTTGAGGTCCTGAGCAGAGAACCCAGCCATGCTGTGCCTGGATTTCTGACCCAGAGAACTATGAGCTATGGGTGTTGTTCAATGGGTGTTTAATGAAATGGGTGTTGTTTAATTTTGGGGGACTTTTATTTTTTTAATATATATTTTATTGAAGCATAATTAACCTACAGTGCAACATTAGTTTCATATGTACAATGTAATGATTCAACAATTCTATATATGACTCAGCTCTCACCCTAAGCAGCAGTCACCATTTGTCACCAAACAATGTTATTACAATATTATTGACTATATTCCCTATGCTGTACTTTCATCCCTGTGACTTAATTATTTTATAAGTGGAAATCTGTACTTCTTAATCCCCTTAATCTATTTCACCCATCCCCCACTCACCTCTCCTCTGGCAACAACCAGTTTGTTCTTTGCATTTAAGAGTCTGGTTTTTTGTTTGTTTGTTGTCTCTTTGTTCATTTATTTTATTTTTTAGATGCCACATATAAGTGAAATCATATGGTATTTGTCTTTCTCTGTCCGACTTATTCCACTCAGCGTAATATCCTTTAGATCCACCCATGTTGTTGCAAATGGCAAGATCTCATCCTTTATAATGGCTGAGTAATATTCCATCATGTACCTATACCACATCTTCTTTGTCCATTCATCTATTGATGGACACTTGGGGTGCTTCCGTATCTTGGCCATTGTAAATAATGCTGCAGTAAACAGAGGTGCATGTATCCCTTTGAATTAGTGTTCTTGTATTCTTTGCGTAAATACCCAGTAGTGTAAATGCTGGATCATAAGGTAGTTCTATTTTTAACTTCTTTTTTCCATTACCTCCATACTGTTTTCCAGAGTTGCTGCACCAGTTTACATTCCCACCAACAGTGCACAAGGGTTTCTTTTTTCTCCACGTCCTCGCCAACACCTGTTATTTCTTGTCTTTTTGAGTCTAGCCATTCTGACAGGTATGAGGTGAGATCTCATTGTGTTCTGACCTGTAGAACTGGATGCTAATGAATGGGTGCTGTTTTAAACTGCTAACTTTGTGGTAATTGATTATGCAGGAAAGTGGCCCATCTCTCCTATATCTTCACTGCCTCCTCTTTATTCAGCACTGACTATTGCATGTACATTGTAAGGCACTATATCTCAGAGAAAAACCAACTTGCTTGCAGACGCAGACATGTTCATTTTTCCCAGGAGTATTTGATGGGTACATATTTCAACTAATGTACCCCAGCAAGGTTTCTAAATTTTTCCTTTTCATCTTTTTTCAAAAGCTTGAAAATATTTCAAGCATAAGTAGAGAATATAGCAAACCACTTTGTACGCATTATCAGGGTTAAGAAATAAAATATTACTGACCCATATAAAACTCCTGTGTACTCTCACCCAGTCCTGTTCTCATTTCAGATAATCACCATCTTGAATTTGATGTTTCTCATTCCATATGTGTTTTTATACTTTTTAAAAAACATGTCTGTATCCATAAATAATATATAATACTGTTTTGCATGATTTTTAACTTTACATAAATGACATCATGTTGTCTGTGACTTTCTGCAACCTGTTTTGTGTATTTTGTGGTTTTTTTTTTACTCAATATTATGTTTTTGTGAACAGTTTCATTTTATTTGGGTACCTAATATTCCTGGCTGAATGCTAGACAGTGCCTCTCCCAAGAATTTATAAAGACACTGGGAGGAATGACACATAGGCACCAATGGATATGAAATAAAGTTTATTACTCACACAAAAAGGGCAAAAGGAGTCCCTAAGGAGAAGGGGTCAGGGTCAGTCAGAAGTGAAGAAAGAATGAAGCCAAAGGAACGGATTGGGCCCTTATGTTGGGTAGGAGATGAGACTAGGGAAGAGTTATTTTGTACAGGCTGGGCTTTGTAAGGTCTGAACTGCCCACTGGTACAAAGGATGTGTGGTGTGCCCTAGCTGTCTTATCTAGGTTACCCAGATGTGGGACAGACAGAGAAGAGGGGTAAGGATCTAAGCATTGTCAATAGTCAACCATCAAAAATAGAGTAAGCCTCCAGCTCCTGGGTGACTCAGTTGGTTGGGCATCCCACTCTTGGTTTCGGCTGGAGTTGGGACCTCAGGGTCGTGGGATTGAGCCCTGTGGCAAGTCCCTTGATGGGCTCTGTGTTCAGTGTGGAGTCTGCTTGTCGCTCTCCCTCTGCTCCTCCCCCTGTTCACGCACTCTCGCTATAAATAAATAAATAAATAAATAAATAAATAAATAAATAAATAAATTCTAAAAAAAAATAGAATAAGCCTCTTTCTAATAGCAATGTTGGGAGATACAGTTCTAGTTAGCTCATTTTCACTGTATATTTTGTGATTATATCACTATCAGTTCCTCTGTTCATGAATATTTAGGTTAAAAAATTTAAAGATTTATTTATTTATTTATTTGAGAGAGAGAGCTAGGGAGAGAAAGCATGGGGGGGGGGGTGAGGGGAGGGGCAGAGGCCGAGGGAGAAGCAGACTCCCCACTGAGCAGGGAGCCCAACACAGGTTCCATCCCAGGACCCCGGGATCATGACCTGAGCCGAAGGCAGACACTCAACCAACTGAGCCACCCAGGCACCCCTGAATACTTAGGTTTTTTCTAATCCTTAGCTATCTCAAACAATGCTGCAGAGAACATTTTTTTACATGACTCCAGGTATATGGGAGAATTTCTGGGTCATAGGGAATGTATATTTTCAATTTAAACAGGATACTCTCAGTCGCTCTCCAAAGTGGCTCTACAAGGTAGCATTCTTGTTACTTGTGTATGCAGTGCTCGTTTCTTTACCTCCTTCCCAATACTTGGTATTGTCAGACTTCTACATTTTTGCCAATCCAATGGGTGTGAAATAGAAGCTTATTTTTTATTTCATTTCTTATTTACCAATTACCAATAAGATCAGACATCTTTTCCTATATTGTTCATTCAAGTTTCTTATTCCTTACATTGATCCTCTGTCCTGCCCTTTGATCTTTTATTCTATATTTTTAAATTTTATTTTATTTTATTTTTTTTATATTTTTAAATTTTATCTGTAGGACCGCTTTTACATGTTTTCAATACTAGTCCTTTATCAATTATATGCTTTGTAAATAAATTCCTTCACCTTGGGGTTTATCTTGATCTCATTTATGGTGTCCTTTGGTACACAGAAATTTTTAAATTTAATTTGGCCTAATTTATTCATCTTATTCCTTATGGTGTGTAATTTTTAAATCATATCTAAACCATCCTTTCCTAACCCAGGGTCATAAAGACATTTTTCTATATTTTCTTCTAAAAGTTTTAAAGTTTTCCTGTTCACATTTACATTTTTATTCACCTGAAATGTGTTTTGGGGAAAGATATGAAGTAGAGATTGAGATATTTTTTTTTCCCAGTATGGAAAGCTAACTATTCCCATCCTATCCCCACTCATTTGCAACACCTCCTCTGTTACATAACAAGCTTCCATATGGAAGTGGGACTATTTATAGGATAGGCCTTCCCTCAATCTATTTGTTTTACCCTTGAGCCAGCCTTATCTTGTCCTAAACTACACTGTCCTAATCACTGTAGCTTTAGGATAGAAGATACATGATATTTTGAAGAGTGAATCCCCCTTGTTCTTCTTCAAAATTATTTTGGCAATTCTTGGTCCTTTGCTCATTCAAATGGACTTAAGAATAATTCTGGTTACCTTTTATCAAAAAAGTCTGTTGGACTTTGGATTTGGGGAGAAGAGATGTCTTTGTGTTATTGAGACTTCCCATCTGTGAATATTTCTTTCTTTAATATCTTTCAAAAGATTTTATTTTTCTGTTATAAAAGCCTTACATACTTGTTAAAGATTTATTTCTAGATACCATACAT
Source organism: Leptonychotes weddellii (assembly GCF_054177405.1). Classification (NCBI taxonomy): domain Eukaryota; kingdom Metazoa; phylum Chordata; class Mammalia; order Carnivora; family Phocidae; genus Leptonychotes; species Leptonychotes weddellii. Next base: position 61,950,651 of record NC_138376.1, on the reverse strand, counting down.
GTTTTATTGATATTATAAATAACATCTTTAAAATTATATTTTTGAACTATTTGTTGCTGGTTTGGGGGAATGTAGTTGGTTTGCATAACCATTCATCTGTTGGTTCCTTTGCATATTTCTATGTAGAAAATCATATAAGTTGAAAATAATGACAGTTTTGTGACTTTTTTGCATACTTATATCCCTCTTAACTATATAATATTACTATATATAGTATAGTATATGGTAGAGTATATTACATGGGGTATCGATCTATATATACAGTTGGCTCTTGAACAACATAGATTTGAACAGGTCCACTAACGTGCAGATTGTTTCCAATAAATACATTACAATACTATAAACGTAGTTTCTCTCTTTTATGGTTTTCTTAATAATATTTTCTTTTCCTAGCTTTATTGTAAAATACAGTATATAATACATATAACATGCAAAATATGTGTTAAGTGACTGTTTATGTTATTCATAATGCTTCCAGTCAACAATCCTTAGTACTTAAGCTTTGAGGGAGTCAAAAGTTACATGTAGATTTTCAGTCACATGGGGGTCAACACCCCTAACCTCCATGTTGTTCAAGGGTCAGCTGCATTTAGCATATGATATAGTATCCCTATATATATATATGTGGTCTTACTATAGCCATATTATATAATAATATATCAACTTTATAATTATATATACTAATTATGTAATGTAATTTTATCATACAGCTATAGTAACACCCTGACACTCCTGCTGACAGATCCTACAGAAAGAAAAGATATCTAACCTATAAAGGGCTCTCTCTGATTATTTTTTAGTGATAAGTCCAGGAGCTGATTAAGTAGCTCTATTCAATAGTTCACTACGAGAATTAGACCTGTAAATACATTCCAATATTTGCCTGAAATAAAATTGAATATACTGTTTATCAGGATCCATTAGTTTAGGCTCTGCACTTTAAGTCAGTTCTCTAGAAATGGTAATAATGTTGTATTGACCCAATGAACTTTGCTGTTAAGTGTTCCTCAGAACAAAAGACATAGTGTTAAGTATAAAAGGATAGTACATTAGTCTGTTCAGACTTCCATAACAAAATACCAAAGGTGGTTTAAACAAAATACCACAGACTTGGTGACTTGAACAATAGAAATTTATAATCCCACAGTTCTGGAGGCTGGAAGTCCTACATCGAGGTCCACAGGGTAGGTTTCTGGTGAGGGCCCTCTTCCTGGCTTGTGGATGGTCACCTTCTTGCTGTGTCCTTGCACGGTGGAGAGTGAGGAAGGCCTAGCATCTCTTCTCATGAGGATGCTAATTCTTTCTGACCAGGGTCCCACCCTTAAGACCTCATTTAACTTTTAATTACTTCCTTACTCAACATGCAGTCACATGGGGGTGAGGCCTTCCACAAATTTTAGGGGGGTTGGCCTTCCACACTCAGTAAACAGATAACTATTTCAATAACCCCACTTAACTTTTCAGATTAATTGGTCTTCTCCATTCCCTTTGTAAAAGGTGTACATACTTATGGCCTGACAACTGCTCATGGCTAGAAGGCTACTCGCTAGTATGCTCCACACTACTGTTCCCATGTATTGAATGCTGAGTGTCTTAAGAATCCGTTGTGTTGGGGGCACCTGGGTGGCTCAGTTGGTTTAAGCGTCTGCCTTAATCAAGGGATCAAGCCCCGCATCCAGCTCCCTGCTTGGCGGGGAGCCTGACTCTCCCTCTCCCTCTGCTCCCCCTGCTTGTGCACTCTCTCTATCAGATAAATAAATTTTTTAAAAATCTTAAAAAAAAAGTCAGTTGTGTTGATTCCCAAACTTGTTCATACCTGTTGAACTTGTTATTATAATTATATGACGTAATCTGCAAACTAGTAAGTACAAATGTGAAAAGAAAAAGTTACTGTTTCTATGAAAACTAAATTGTCAATTCCTGGAAAGATTCAATAGTTTTAAAAATTGTGGTGAAAATACTTGACAAGGCAATTATAAAAGATTAGAAAACACTCAAAATCCAGGATCTGCAGCAAGGGTGTTTCAGGAGTGGCTTTAGTTCTCATTCCACTTTCAAGAAACTGAGAGTGGATAGTGACAAACACATTATGCGTGTTGTTTATGTAAACGTGTGATCCTGGAATCCCTTGCATCAGCAGATTCAAAGAACAGATTTCAGTAAGGGCTGACAAGTCATGTGCATTTACACATTTTATGATAAAATAAAATGAGAAGGCACGTTTTTATTATTTTGAACTGCCTTCAGCAACCGACTGCTTTTCCCAATCACTCCAATAAAACTTCTCTTATACTTGGGACGCCTGGGTGGCTCAGCTGGTTAAGCGTCTGCTTTCGGCTCAGGTCATGATCCCAGGGTCCTGGGATCGAGTCCCACGTCAGGCTCCCTGCTCAGCGGGGAGCCTGCTTCTCCTTCTGCCTGGTGCTCCCCCTGCTTGTATTCTCAAGCTCTCTTGCACTCTCTCTCTCTGGCAAATAAATCAATCAAATCTTAAAAAACAAACAAACAAACAAAAACTTATCCTGCTGACCAGGGCTAGATTGGGGCATAATTAGTGCATCATTGACTAACTCAGAGTCTAAACCACAGACAGAACCGCAGTCTTCAGCACCTGGTCTCTTACTGACATATCTCAGCAGCCAGCCACTGACGTGTTTGCACAGAGGCGCGTGCGTGCACCAGCCGTCAGAACGCTGTGCCTGTCAATCGTGCCATTAATTTCTGAAGCGAGAAGGTAACGTGGTGAGTGCGCTGACAGATATTGCTCCATAGAACCCCGGGACAAAGGATGCCAGGGAAAAATCATCTCCTCTAGGATACTGCTTTTTCCTCGAGCAGTAGTGATGTAAAGGACCTTAATTTCTTAACCTTCGCACCTGTGGTGTGTCAAGTGCAGCATGATGGTAAATGCCAACGGCCCTTTAGAGGAACACACTCCTTTCATCCAGGAAGTTCACATTTTTCAACAGATACTTGCCTTTGAGGACAAAGGGGTAAATAGGAGCCGATGCACATTTTCATTTTCCAAAAGAGACACCACACTCAAGCTCAATTGTTTATGCAGATTCCCTGATGATTCTACCAGCTCCAGTCTTACTTAATCTCGTCCAGCAGGCCCACAGAGTCAGACAACTCTCAGCGTGGTCAGGTTCACCACGCCCTGCTCGTGACCCTCCACGTGTCTGCCGCCTGAGCTCTCTCTTCAGAGACACTGTTAAACAGCTGTTGGAGAATTGCTTCTCGGTCGGTGTCCCTACTCCCATGCCCTCCCAGCAAAACTTGCAGTTAATCCAAACAGGACAGAGGTTGTGAGAGTGGGGGGAGCCACTTTAGCTCAAATCTGGCAGGGCAATGATTGCTGTGAACTGCTACGGGGTAAAATGTTTTGCTGACTATGATGTTTCCAGACTTTGTTCTGTTATCAGCATCACAGTGACAAATGCATTAAGTTGACTGAAAGGGCTCTTTGAATTCTCACCAGAATGGGCAAGTTATATGCAATAGGGAATGATACGAATTTATGTTCATTAAGGTTAATCTCTGTGACTGGCCCCACTGGATTGTCTAAGTGAAAATGACACGGGCTTACAGCAGCCATAATTAGAGGGAGCGGAAGACAGCACTGAGAACTTTCTAAATCAGTGTGAAGACAGTGGTAGAACAAAAGATTCTTGGAGCTGGGAGAAACGCTGGAATCCATTTAGTCGGAGTGCTTGTTTTATAGATTAAGAAATAGCCAACGTGTTTCTCATCAGGAACACCACTGGCATTTGGGTGGGACAGTTATTTGCTCTGAGGGACCATTGCACACGTTGCGGGATGTTTATCATCCCTGGCACCTGTCCACTAACTGCAGTCACCCCTACAGTCATTATGACAACCAAATGCCCCCACAAACTTGCCAATGTGCCTGAGGGAGTTGTACCTCTCCCTGTTGAAAACCTCTGAGCCGAAGTGCTCATAAACAACCAGGAAGCATGTGGTAATACAAATGATTCACTGATAACACTTTTTTAAAGTTAATGAGCATGAGAATCAACCAGAAATCTGGTTAGAAACGCAGACCCTGATTCAAAAGGTCTGGAATGGAGCCAAGATTCTGCATTTCTAACCACCTCATAGCTGATGCTCAGATCGTTAGTTCCTGGATCCCACTTTGAGTAACAAGGAACCAGGGATCTAATTAAGAGGATGTCTAAACTGTCTTGGTGTCCTTACTGGTTCATTTCCCACCCAGAGTTGTGGCTAAGGAATGCCACAAAAGGGTACGGGCTCTTTGTATGGGCTTTTCAGGAGATCTTCTCTGGCTTTGCCTTGGAGACTCTGCCTTAATTTGCTCCTTCTCCTGGGTGACCTGGTGATGGCAGATTGTCTTTGTCACCCTGCACAGCAGCCTTCAGACTGTCTTTTTGTTTCCAGAGCCCGACGTTCTGTAAGACCCTCTCCTACGGTCACATGCCCTCATCCATCCAGCTACAGCTCCTAGAAGCCCAAGTGAGACCAAAACCACAGCCCCTGCTTGTTAAGTGAGCTGGCCGAGGTGGATGGGGCCTGGGAGCGCCTCTGCGCTGTCACATATCTTGGTGACAGAGCAGGCCAGAGTATTTCCTAACTCCCTGCTCAGAAATCCTCCCCAGTGGCCCTCTGTTCTTGTTTCCTTTCTAATCCTAGCATTAAGGGAAACTATGTATTACGCAGTCCACGTATTTAACTTACCGGGAAATGGCCACCCACTGATTTCTCATGGGTCCGTTTCCTGGTTGAAGCTCAATATAGGGAAACACTCTTGCAACAGGTAACAAATGGCATACTGAAAATTAAGTTCCCGTGGGGCACTGTTGTCATTTTTTTTTTCCATTCCTGCCACTTCTGTGCATCAAAGAGCAATCCACATGGCATATTGGAGAAAATGGCATGGAGAAAATTTTTGTAAGTCATGTATCTGGTAAAGGATTGACATCCAGAATACGTAAAGAACTCCTACAACTCAACAACAAAGAAACCAGCAAGTCAGTTTGAAAATGGGCATAGGTCTTGAATAGATAGTTCTCAAAAGATACAGAAATGACCAAGAAGCACATGAAAAGATACCATTAAGGACATGCAGATCAAAACTGGCGTGAGCTACCACCTCACACCCATCAGGATGACAACTGTGTTAGCTTGCTGGGACTGCCGCCACCGAATGCCACAGCCCGGGTGGCTTAGACAGCAGAAACGTATTTTCCCACGCTTCTGGAGGCTAGGAGTCCCAAGGTGTAGGCAGGTTCGGTTTCTTCTCAGGCCTCTCCCCTTGGCTTGCAGGTGGCACCTTTTTCCCTGTGTGCTCATGTGGCCTTTGCTCTGTGTGCACACATCGCTGGTTTCTCTCAAGATAACCTAATCTCTTCTTATAACGACACTAGACAGATCAGATTAGGGCTTAGTCCTTATGGCCTCATTTTAATTTAATTACCCCTTAAAGGCCTTATCTAAAAATACGGTTACATTGTGATTGATTTACTGGGGTTGGAACTTGAACATATGAATTTTTTTAAAGATTATTTTTTTTAAAAGATTTTATTTATTTATTTGAGAGAGAGAGAATGAGATAAAGCATGAGGGGGGGAGGGTCAGAGGGAGAAGCAGACTCCCCGCTGAGCAGGGAGCCTGATGCGGGACTCGATCCCGGGACTCCAGGATCATGACCTGAGCCGAAGGCAGTTGCTTAACCAACTGAGCCACCCAGGCGCCCTAAAGATTCTTTTTTTTAAAAAAAAAGATTATTTATTTATTTGCGAGTGGGGGGGAGGAAGAGAGAGAGCATGCACAAGTGGGGGGAGAGGCAGAGGGAGAAACAGACTCCCCGCGGAGCAAGAAGCCCGATGCGGGACTCGATCCCAGGACCCCGGGATCATGACCTGAGCCGAAGGCAGACGCTTAACCAACTAAGCCACACAGGTGCCCAAACATATGAATTTTGGGACACGATAATTCAGTCCATTATGGCTACTATGAGAAAAACAGAAAATAACAAGTGTTGGTAAGGATGTGGGGAAATTGGAGCCCTGGTGCATAGCTGATGAAAATGGAAAATGATGCAGCTGCTGTGGAAAGCAGTACGACAGTCTTCAAAAAATTAAAAATAGAATTACCCTATGATTGAGCAATTCCATTTCTGGGTATATACCCCAAAGAATTGAAAGCTGGATCTTAAAGAGGTAACGTGTGCACACATGTTCACAGCAGCACTATTCACAATAATTGAAAGGTGGCAGCTGCCCAAGTGTCCATGGAGGGATGAATGGGTAAAGAAAATGTGGTGTATACACACAGTGGAATATTATTCAGCCTTAAAAAATATTATTCAGAAAGAAATTCTGACACATAGTCACAACATGGATGAAGCTTGAGGACATTAAGCCAGTCACAAAAAGACAAATACTGTACAATTCTGCTTACATGAGGCCGTCAAATTCCTAGACACAGAAAGTAAAGTGGAGTTGGCAGGGGCAGGGTGAGGGGGCAGAGACCAGGGAGTTGTGTTTAATGAGTATAGAGTTCCCCTTCTACACATTGAATGAGTTCTGGAGGTTGGCTGCATAACAATGTGGGTGTACTTAACACTATTGAACTGTACACTGGTTAAGATGGTAAATTTTATGTTGTGTATATTTTACTACAATTAAAAATAAACAAAAAATAGCTATGGAGGTGATGGAGGAGGAAAGCCATCAGAAAATGAGTGAGGGGGCACCTGGTGGGCTCAGTCAGTGGAACATGCAACTCTTGATCTCGGGATTGTGAGTGCAAGTCCCACGTTGGGTGTAGGGATTATTTAAGAATACCAAAAAAATCTTAAAAAAAAAAAAAGGAGGGACCCCTGGGCAGCACAGTTGGTTAAGCATCCGACTCTTGGTTTTGGCTCAGGTCGTGATCTCAGGGTCGTGAGACTGAGCCCTGTGTCACACTCTGCACTCAGTGTGGAGTCTGCTTGAGATTCTCTCTCTGTCCCTCTGCCCCTCCTGCTCATGCTCTCTCTCTCTCAAATAAATAAAAAGAAAATGCTTGAGTAGCTAAATAAATGGATGAATGAGAATGAGCAAATGCAGAATTTTAAATCCTTATAAAACCATTTCATTAGTAAATGGAGATGTTTTAAACTACTAAATTTTGCTGATACAAACCTATCTGTGAAATGTTTCTTTTTGGTTACCCAGAAATCCGCTGCAAGGCAGGAATGGACTTTGTCTGTCCCGACCTCTTCCCCAGGCTTTGCTCAGTAGGCCATGCAATATAATACCTAGAATTAGACACTGCCCCAGTGACAAGCATCCCTAGGGGCTCAGGAGCTTCTCTCATTACTGCCGCACATCTGCAGGATTCTCTTTGGGAGTTCTGGCACAGGACCCTAAAGATTTCTGTCCAGCTGTACTTAAATTAATAACGAGAACAGCATAGGGATGTCAGCTGGCAAGCTGTTCAATCCAGAGATGGTTACACCAGTGGTAGTTGTCGACACACTCTCATACCTCCAATGCTAGAATTATGTTTGTTGCCTAACAAGCCATCATCTTTGACATCCACCAGAAACCGAAGTCATCGCTTGTGTAAGGCCATGGGGAAGTAGGAAATACAAAACCCTCACGAAATTGTTTTACATTACGAATAGACCGATTTTTCATTTGGATTTGGCTGATATTCACACCATCTGCCATTTGCCCATACCATGTTATGGACGCTCTATAATCTTCTCCAAGACATAAATAAGCGAGTATGGAAATCACTTTAATTGCATACTATTAACTTTTAAATTAATCAATTGATTAAATTTTATAGGTATGATCAGCAAGGTTTTTTCTTAGCGATAAAGTTACTTTATAATAATCACAATAAATGTTAGCATTTATGAAGAGTCTAAAAGAGATGACCAAGCTCAGAATGAAGAGAAGAGAAATTTATTTAAATGACAAAAATTTGAGTTCCTACTACACCCTTAATAGGTTTTGCCAGGTTTTAAAGCAGTTATTCCCATTATTTTAAATGTTCTTTAGCAATTTAGTGTCAAGAAAGTTTAATCCCATTTAGCAGAATACAATTTTTATATAAAATGCAAAACCCAGTTTGATCACTGGTCTTTAAGAGAGACAAATAAATATGCTTGACCATGTACAGATAACAGTAAGTGTAATGGATGGGTCTAAAATCATTTTATGTGATAAATGATTAATGAACCTAAGAATACTAACTTAGAGAAAATCTGAGAGATAGGATTTCCATTTTAAAATATTTGCAGAGTTACTGGGTAAAAGATAAGGTATATTTGGGGCGCCTGGGTGGCTCAGTCGGTTAAGTGCCCGACTCTTAATTTTGGCTCAGGTCATGATCTCAGGGTCCTGAGATTGAGCCGGTCGTGGGGCTCTGCACTCAGTGGGGAGCCTGCTTGGAATTCTCTCTCTCTCTCTGCCCCTCTCCCCACTCATGCTCACTCTTGCGCGCGCTCTCGCTCTCTCTTAAAATAAATAAATACATCTTAAAATAATATAAGTTATATTTCCACAGCATGGCGGGGGAGGGGGGTAGAAATATGACCACTGGATTAAAAGCAGAGTGGTATATTAAGCATATTAATATTTCGGTTGATATAAAGCTAAACATTCCTACAATAAGTAGGATTTGTAAGTCAAATACTAACATCTGCAAAACATAATTTTGTTTTTTTTCTAAGTCTATCAGATTTTTATGTCAAGTCTCCAATTGCAGGGAAAAGGTCCTGTTAGGGTAAACCAGGTCAGTTCAAGATTCCCCAGAAGGGGGGCCTCTTTCCCTCCGCGAGCACACCAGGCCGTGCAGGAGAGCAACGGGCTTAGATAGGAAGTCGCAAACTGCAAACCCTGCGTGGCAGCTGCTGGTGGGGCGGGGATGCCAGGTGGGCGTGGTCTGGGGACACTGAGCCACACACTCCTGCTGCTTCTCTAACTCCGCCTCTTGCCTCCCTCAGTTCGGAGGATCGTTATATATTCCGAGGATGGGAGGAGGCAGGGTAGGCAGGAATTGGGTCACTTATTCATCCAGGTCCTTCTTGACGAATGTGACATTTTGAAGTGTTGTTTTATTTGAGGCAATGGAAGCTTTAGACTGCAGTTCCAGTGGCCAAATGGCTGAGAGTCGTGGATGGGGTGAAGAGGGAGGAGAGGAGAAGCCTTCACATGGGGCAATAGCATCCCCCCTTACCACCACTTACAGACGCTCCCCACTGCCCAATCTTGCTCTCGGCGCTTCACACTGAATGCTTAAGACAGGTAAGGAGATAAACATCTCAGCTGCATTTTACAGAGGCTGAAAGTGCAAGATTTACGCCTCCAATAACACGGTTTTAAAGACTAAGAACTGAAATCTGAAACCATATCTGCTCCAAAGCGTGTGAGTTCTTCTTTTTCTCTGCACCAGCCACTGCTGTGTATACCCGAAAACACACCAGCTGTAAACCACCGCAGCGCTCCCTTGGAATACACCGAGTGCGAGAATTGAACATTCTTGCTCACCAGAGGCATCTAGGCAAGACTAGAAGACCATGTTGCCGAGGTAGTTTCTGTTGGACAGTAATCTGTAGCATTCATTTCAAATAAACAGTAAAGCTTGAAGAAAATAATCATTTCCTCCAACCACCCCATGAATTTAAAAGCATCATTTTTCCTTCTAATTCCACAAAATGCTTATTAAACCTCGGGTGCACGGTAATATTTAAGGAGCTGCAGCCTGCTTAGACTGCCACAGAAACGGGGCGTGGTTATGCTGAGGCTGAACCCAAAGCCGAGGAGAAAGACATTTTTCCCAAGGAAAGTCTCCCATATCCGAACAGTGTTGACAGAATTCTGAGCCGCTGCAGGACAATGTACAATCTCATAAAAAGAAGAATGTATTGAAATTATATGAGCAATGGGGACTAGGCATAAGCAAACCATGGCCTAACTGCCTACTGGTTGTGACAGGCCCAGGCTGACACTCTTTGGGGCTGTATCATGAAAGGCTTGCTTCAATCGTGCAGTAATCAGGAGTGGCACCATGAGCCAGAGCCTCGGATGGGCGGTGGGAGCAATTGGGTTTGGAGCTCTTCTGCTCCACCTCCTATTTCAAGTGAGTGACGGCTAAGTCACTGCATTTACTACCGTTGATGCATAATAACACAGGAATGCACCAGGAGATAATGATTGGCACTTCTGCTCTCTGCCTTTAAATTAAAACAGGGAGTGCCCTGTTTTAATTATTAGTGAGTGGAGCACTGTCGACTTGCAAAACTGATATATGCTTTGAGGATTCTGACACCATAAAACATAATGGCAAAGTCTCTCTCCCTTCCCCCATGATATTTTTGAATGTGCCTATGGGTACATTTAACATAGAGCATACAAAATGCACATTTGCAAGACATAGTAACAACTACTATTAAATGTAATAAATAACATAGACAACTATATTTGCTTCTTCATCTGCCCATTTGGCTAAAATGTTCCCACTTTTTGTTCTGTTTTGTGCTCCTCAAATCCTAAATATGAACTTTAAGTAGATGAGTCCTTTTTTTTTTCTTTAAAGATTTCATTTATTTATTTGAAGAGAGAGAGCACAAGCGGGGGGGGGGGCGGCAGCAGGCAGAGGGAGAAGGAGACTCCCTGCTGAGCAGGGAGTCCAATATGGGGCTCGATCCCAGGACTGAAGGCAGACACTTAACCCACTGAGCCACCCACGAGCCCTAAATAGAAGAGTCCTAAATATACATCTCAAGCTTGAACCCTTGCCTGAATCCTAGATTCATATATGCAATGCCTGACTGACATTGCCTTTTAAAGTTAACTCTTATCCACTTCCCCAAACCTATTTTCCCCCAATATTTCCCTCGAGCCATAAATCTAAGTGTTCTCCTTGATTTCTCCTTTCCCTACATCTAATCTGTTCATAAATCAGTTCCCCTCTCAAATATATCCTTAATCTGTTTGTGTATTTTTGCTCTCTGCTCCTGCCACCATACCGGCCTAGTACAAACCACCATCACATATGCTCCAGATTTTTCTAACACCTTCAGAATTGCTCTCCTACTTCCACTCTTGCTGTCTACCATTCTTTTTCACATTAACCAAAATTATTTAAGAAAAAAAAATATATGTATGAAATGTTCTCACAATCATCCCCATTTAAAATCCTTCATGAGGGTGCCTGGGTGGCTGAGCCCCCTGCTCACGCTCTCTCTCTCTCTCTCTTACTGTCTCTCTTAAATAAAATCTTTAAAATAAAATAAAAATAAAATCCTTCATGAGTTTCCATTACACTTAGAATAAGATCCAGACTCCTCACCACTGCCTGAAAGATCCTATGTAACCTGGCTGTCTTCTCCAGCCCCATTTCAGTCCATTCCCTGCTCACTCATTATGCTCCAGCTACTCCTTTCTGTTCTGTCAACTCACCAAAACTATTTTCACATCAAGGCATTTGCACATGTGCCCCCTGTCCGGAATGCTCTTTCCCCAGATCTTTGTATGACCTTAGAACCACGCAGGTCTCAATTTAAATGCCTGCTCAGAAAGGTTCCCTGACCTCTATATCTAAAGCAGATGTCCCCAGCCCATCTCTATCCCCACTCTATCACATTACCCTGTCTGGATTATCCTAGAGCAATTTTCTATAAATGTTTCAACTAAAATGGTCTTATGTGTTTACTAATTTATTGTCTATCTCCCACTATTAAAATACAAGCCCCCTAAAGATAGTGATCTATTTGTCTTATTCACCATTGTGTCCTCCGTGCCTGGAACAGAGCCTAGCATGTGGTAGGTGCACAGTGAATATTCGTTGAAAGATTTGGCTTTTCCTTAGAGCATGAAGCATGTTTCAAGGTAAGATATCTAGGTGGGATACGGAGTCCATTTGCTTACTTATGATAAAAGATGCAACCCAAAGATTAGAGGTCACCTAGTTAGCTTTTCTAATAAACTCCTTCCTCAGCCTCATTAATATGAATTAAATTTCTGCCTCTTGAACATGAGTGATAATAGACATTGCCAATTCATTGAGTCTGACCCCTGCTTGTCACAAAAGGCATACGTCTGGACTATTAGGTATTTTTAAAATAGTGAAAAATTAACACCTGTCATTTTATTCTTTGAGAACACTGGTGTCATGGGAGGAACTTTATATTAATTCTTACAGTCACTGACAAAGTCTCTCTCCTTGCCTAAACTTTCGTTAGACTCCTCTGAGTCCTGTTCCTAAGTAGGCCTCAACTTTTGCCTCTAGAGAACTTGTAGCTGTCAACACAAATGACTTTGTCCACCTCCCACACTAAGATTTGAACAAACACAAATGTAGTTTTTATCCAGCTCAAGTCTGTGTTCCTAGCATGAGGACCTGAGCCCCCTCAAAATGCCATGCCTGAGAAAACTCAACATTGCCTAAAGAATTTATTGTTTGTTCTAGACAAAACCTGCCTATAGGCCCCTGACCTCCCTTTTCTTGGAGCATTTACTTTAGAAAACATGTGATTGTAAATCTTTTCTCTGTCTTTGAGATTGTATATTCTACATCTACGAATGCCTTTCTCAAGGATATGGGACCATCCTTTTGAAATGTAATCATCAAGAAGGATAGGGCTTTTGTCTCCTGGGCTCTGTGGGAGAGGAGGAGCCTAACTCTGACCCCCATTAGCAGACACAGATGGGCTCACCATATTGACCACCCACCTCCCAACACACACAGCATCCTGTAGTACTTTTTTTTTTTTAACACACCCAGGACTTAAAAAGATTTTGCCTTGTGTTTTGCAGAACTTACCTCAGTTCTATACTGAAATCTCTCTCCCATACTGCAGTAGCTCGGGTAAAATCTGTCTTGCCCCTTTTAATAAGAGTCCAGTGAATAGTTTCTCTTTAACATCATGAGCTAGCCAGTTATGTGCGGCATGTTTGGCTCTATTTTAGTGTAGATGATTTCTTCTAGATGGTGTACTACATCTAGCCAGCAATTTTGGCTCCCCAAGATGTTGATATTCTTCAGGAATAGTTCTTTTTTTTCCCTTTAATCTTTATTCTAATTCCAGTTAGTTAACATACAGTGTAATATTAGTTTCAGGTGTACAATATAGTGATTCAACACTTCCATACACCACCCAGTGCTCATCACAACAGATGCACTCCTTAATCCTCATCACCCATTTAACCCATCCCCTACCCATCTCCCCTCTGGTAACCATCAGGTAGTTCTCTCTAGTTAAGAATCTGTTTGCTGGCTTGCCTCTCTCTCTTTTTCTTCCCTTTGCTCATTTGTTTTCTTTCTTAAATTCCACACATGAGTGAAATCATATGGTGTTTGTCTTTCTCTGAATGACTTATTTCCCTTTGCATAATACTTTCTAGTTTCGTCCATGTCATCGCAAATGGAAAGATTTCATTCTTTTTGATGGCTGAGTAACATTCCATTGGATATATATACCATTTTTTTATCCATTCATCAATTGATGGACACTTGGGCTGCTTCCATATCTTGGCTCTTGTAAATAATGCTGCAGTAAACAGAGGTGCATGTATCCCTTTGAATTAGTGTTCTTGTATTCTTTGGGTAAATATCCAGTAGTGTAATCACTGGATCATAAGACAGTTCTATTTTTAACTTCTTTTTTTTTTTTTTCCATTTCCTCCATACTGTTTTCCAGAGTGGCTGCACAGGTTTGCATTCCCACCAACAGTGCACAAGTGTTCCTCTTTCTCTACATCCTTGCCAACACTTGTTGTTTCTTGTGTTGTTGATTTTAGCCACTCTGACAGGTGTGAAGTGATATCTCAATGTAGTTTTGATATACATTTCCCTGAGGATGAATTATGTTGAACATCTTTTCATGTGTCTGTTGGCCATCTGTATGTCTTCTTTGGAGAAATGTCTATTCGTGTGTTCTGCCCATTTTTTAATTGGATCATTTGATTTTTTGGTGTTGAGTCTTAGAAGTTCTTTATATATTTTGGGTACTGACCCTTTACTAGATATGTCATTAGCAAATATTTTCTCCCATTCCATAGGTTGTCTTTTAGTTTTGTTGATTGTTTCCTTCACTGTGCAGAAGCTATTTATTTTGATGAAGTCCCAATAGTTTATTTTTTCTTTCTTTTCCCTTGCTTCTATAAAGAAGTTGCTATGGCCGATGTCAAAGAAGTTACTGACTGTGTTCTCTTCTAGGATCAGGAATGGTTCTTAACCCTGTCTTCACCATGATGGGAAATGGGCTCAAGGAAGGTCCTAGGGATGGATCTCTATCTAAAAAGAAAAGAAAATGGTAGAGTTATGCCCTGAAGTAATGCCCAGACACCTACATCTCCAAGCCTGTCTTTATTATCTGAATTCAAGCAACCCTGAATTCCTTTTATTATCTTATTTTCATCTTGCAGTCTTAACTGACTGGGGGGACTACAAGTCCAGCAGACAGTTGGCTATTGGGCCTGGGTCTCAGGGGAGGAATCTGAGCTTGGAGACCCAGAGTTGAAGTACTCAACCTTCAGATGTATATTGAGTAGATAAGATTACCCACCAAGAATGGGTTAACTGAGAAGAGGGCTAAGGACAAAACCTCCTAGGAAACACCAATGTGTTTTCATTTCCTGATATTATCAGCTGACTTTTTAATGTCAGATTTTATGTTTGCAATGAAATGAATAAACTTTCTAATAGTGTATTGTCCCTTCAGATTTTTTTTCTCTTCCAAATTGCTCTGAATGAATCCATGGGCATCAGAATATGCAACATGACTCAGAACACAGCTTAGCAGGACCTAGATAAGAAGATCCTTTTCCCAACATCTTGGGGAAGGAGGTGATCTGTATTTCTTGATAAACACTATCTTAAAGATGTAATTCCTCATAACGTTCTCCAGGAGCTGGAGCCCAAGAGAATGCACTGGGGACTGCTCATCATCTGATGCGACACCAGAGGCAGTCTCTAGGGAGAGGTACGGAGTCTCCCCACAGCCAGCAGAACTGCAGTAGCACCTGCCTCTGCAGGAATGGGCAGTGACAAGCAGCAGTGAGGGGACAGAGGGAATGGCAGCAAGGTCTGGCAGCTCCTTTAGCATCTTCATCACAAATATTCGGTAGGATCCAGTTGGTGGCATTGTCACTGGGGCCAGAGAGGCAGAGGGAGCCTTCTTCTCCATGGGGAAGAGAGTGTACCTCTCTGCTTGAAGAGGGAGAGGAGGGGCAGTGGGGAGCAAGGAGTGAGGGAATACAGGACTCTCACTGTCCTGGTGACCTCAGCTGGGCCACAGCTGGGCATCGTGAGCAGGTTAAACCCAGCCACTTTCAGGAGGAGGACGCGGGGCCCAGTCACTGACCGGTTTTAGAAGTTTAGGCTCATATCTGTTTCAAAGGTTTTCTCTACCAACTTAGCATCCCAGAAAATTTCTGAGCTGGAGTAGAAGGTCTGGTTGAAAGTGCTTTTGCGTCCACGATACCCAAACTATGGAAAGAGCCTAGATGTCCATCAACAGATGA
>NC_138376.1:61898025-61935048 GCF_054177405.1 Leptonychotes weddellii | reverse complement strand
GGGTGGCTGGGTGATGGACACTGGGGAGGGTATGTGCTATGGTGAGCGCTGTGAATTGTGGAAGACTGATGAATCACAGACCTGTACCTCTGAAACAAATAATATATGTTAATAAAAAAATAAATAAATGAAAAATAAATAAATAAAAAGAAAGTGCTTTTTCAACCAATTTAGTACTGCTGCTCTAGGCCAGGACCCTGTTGCTCTTGGAATCCATGGTCCTCATGACCAGCACAGTACTATTGGAGCTAAACACTGCAGGTGCCATGACTTGAGGCACACTGGCTTGAGAATCAAAGTAGTGAATAGATAGACAGAAGTGTTATAGGCTTTAAGGCATCTCAGCTGGTACATGGGGGAGTCAGGGTTCTAGATACCCACATGCCCTGTCATCTTAAAACAGATGTGGTTATTTTCCTCTGTTCAGAGAAAATTGATTCTCAATTCTTGATCATCACTATTGGTGAGAAATTTATTTAAGTAATAAAAAAATAAGGGGGTGCCTAGGCAGCTCAGTCGGTTTAGTGTCTGACTCTTGATTTCGCCTCAGGTCATGATCTCAGGGTGGTTAGATTGAGCCCCACATGGGGCTCTGTGCTCAGCTGGGAGTCTGCTTCTCTCCCTCTTCCTCTCCCTCCACCCCTCTCTGCTCAAGTGCACTCTCTCTCTCTCTGTAAAATAAATATATCTTTTTAAAAAGTAAGAACATTTTTATAATCACTCAAAAATTTATGACGGTTGAAATTATACTTAAAGAGGCTATTAGCTCATTTTTTAATTGACAAATGTAATAGTAGAGTTCTCGCAAAGATGAGAATGGATTTTGAATCCAATCAAATTTTCTCTTTTTTTTAAATTTCTTTTAAAAGATTTTATTTATTTATTTGACAGAGAGAGAGAGAGCACAAGCAAGGGAGCGGGAGAGGGAGAAGCAGACTCCTCACTGAGCAGGGAGCCTAATGTGGGGTTCAATCCCAGGACCCTGGGATCATGACCTGAGCCAAAGGCAGTTGCTTAACCAACTGAGCCACCCAGGTGCCCCCAAATGTTCTCCTTTAAAAAAAATATTGATTTATTTATTTGAGAGAGAGAGAGAAAGACAGAGCAGGAGGGAGGGGCAGAGGGAGAGAGAGAGAGAGAATCTCAAGTGGACTCCTTACTGAACATGGAGTCTGACTCAGGGCTCGATCTCACGACCCTGAGATCATGACCTGAGCTGAAATCAAGAGTTGGTTGCTTAACTGACTGAACCACCCAGGTGCCCCCAATCAAGTTTTCTCTTGATGAACAAGAATGCATTGTAAGGATAGTCATCCTGCAGCTACCTTGGAGACTACTGAAAGTGTAGTTGGTGCTGTATATTTGAAGACTGAATTTGGTCCTTTGATTGCTGCTCCAATGGGAGGGAACCCCTTCTAGCCTCCCCACTACCACCAGCTGTGGATTACCCTTTTCGGCCTTGTCAACCTAAATAAAGTGATAAACTGAGGCAAGCTCAAAAGTGTCAAAAAGATAAGTTTTTAGGGAATAGCAGAGGAATTGCAAGTCAGGACATGTAAATGGTAAAAGCAAACTGCAGGCAAGTCCCTTGAGGGTTTAGGGAAGGGCTGTATTTATGGGCAGGATTGTAAAGAGAAAAGAGCTCAGTTAGAGTCTGTGAAAATCAAAACAAGTGGAGACCACCTTGGAAAATTCCCGAGCAGACAGAACCAGTCCAGTCACACAAACAAAGCTCAATTCAGCTTATTTTGTGAGACCAGCCCGAGCTGGGTCATTTCTTATGGATGCCTCTTGAAGCCATAACTAAAAATTCCCGAAGTTGATATGAGGCAACCCCTGACCAACTCCCTGTCATTTAAGAAAATTCCAGTATTACCAGTTTTCTATGAATCAGGCATTTACAGGAAATCAGTCTCCCAGTCCTTAAGCTTTATATTCCTGTGGACATGTGTGTGAGATTTTCCCATTTTATATCCTTCAGTTCTATTTTAGACTAAAATTCTTTCTCATGCTACTGAAGTCGATGTGCAACTTGGCCTCTACCAGAGCTATTCAATAGAGCAGTGAGTTCCATGTGTTGTGGGAAGGAGAGAGACACACTTTCTGATCCACTTTTCTTATGTGGCCCTCATCGGAGCACAGAACAAAAATGTTTCCAATGGTGGCCATCAGCCAGGAGGTTCTGTACTTCTAGGCCCTGCCTGGGTAAAGCAATCAATATCTCTTTGCTTCCTGTCTGTTGTGAAGCTCTAAGGTAGAAGAAGTTTAAAGGCAACTGGTGACGCCATGGAAAAAACGAACGAGAGTGATGTCTGAGAATTGAAAAGTCAAGGGCTGATGAGGCTCTGGATAGACAAAGACTGAAAAGTTTTCACAAAGAGGTTGGGGAGGGGGGAATTTGGTAGGAGTAGTTTTAGTCAGGTGGTAAGAGCCCAAGCACAAATTTGCCATGGTTTACAGAGAATGGCAGTGAGAAGTGGGGACAGTGGAGGTACACAACTCTTGTGTCAGATGAATGCCCTGTGGTGTCTCTAAGCTTCCTGGATTTTTGTTTCGTATTGTCTTGGGTAAAATGGTCAAATATTAAAACCCACCCCATAGGATTGTTAAGAGGATTAAAATAATTGACATGAAAACTTCCTAAAAATTATAAAGCACCTGAAATCTATAACTATATCTCTATATTGTTAGGTATTTTTAGTTCTACTGAAAGTCTGTGACTCCTCCCATACCATCCCCAGCACCCCCATGAGGGCATCACTCTTCAAATCTGGTAAAAAAAACTATTATTAATAAAAAAAAAAATGAACCAGGAACAAGAGCTGGATGGAGCCAACATTTCTTGATCGGTGCTTAGGTGGTTATGGAAGTAAATGCCTTAGGCTGTTAGTAAGAAAGGAAAGAAAGTCACCCCAAAGAGCTACCTCTCAACAAACCACCAAATTTATTCTCTAAGGAGAAAGTATTTTTCATTAATTGTGATTCGAATTTGGCAAAATGCTGAAAGGGGGTGCCTGGGTGGCTCCGTTGGCTGAGCATCCAACTCTTGATTTTGGCTCAGGTCATGATCTCTTTCCCTCTGCCGCTCCCCCTGCTTGTGCTTTCTCTCTCTCTCCTCTCTCTCTAAAAATAAATAAATAAATCTTTCAAAATGCTGAAAAGAAGCCAAAAGACATGATAATTAATTCCTTGAAATTTTCAGAAAAGATAAATTCTAGAAAAGCCTACGAGGGTAGATTTAGGCTGGGAGTGGCCTTGGCTGAGCCTGAAAATCCTAATGGAAATACAGGAGTTTTTCCCCTTCCCCCTCCTTCCTGACCAGCTGTGGTTTTGCTTTTCACTGTTTCAATTACCCTCCAACAACCATTGTCTAGAAGGAGATGATCCCCCTTTTGGTGAGTCCTCAGAAGGTCAGTAGTAGCCTAACATTATATTACAAAGTCTGCATCATTCATCTCACTTCATCATATCATGTAGGCATTTTATCATTTCACATCATCACGAGAAAGGTGAGTACCACACAATGAGATATTCCGAAAGGCAGACAGAGACCATATTCTCATAACGTTTATTACAGTTTATTGTTATAATTGTTCTATTTTATTATTAGCTATTGTTCATCTCTTTAGTGTACCTAATTGATGAATTAAACTTTATCATGCAGGAAAAAATTATATATATATGGTTTGGTACTGTCTACAGTTTCAGGCATCCACCTGGGGTCTTGGAACATATCCCCCATTGATAAGTGTACAATCTACACTACTGTAGATTGCTGGCAGTCTCCTCCCGTGAACCCAACTCTACCATTTTAAGCCTAGATGAGGTTTACTTTGGTGTTCAGCCAGAGGAGGAGCATGTTCTAGAAGAAAGTGTTCGTAGATCAAAACCTTGGTTTCCTTTCCCATCATATTTTCATGGAAGAGCGTTAAACTGGGAAAGAGGCATGTGTAGAGTTGAAGTGGTGTCAAGCACAGCTACATGTCTTTGCAGTTCTATACCCTTAAATCCTGGAATTGGATCTGCCGCTGAAATCAAACCATTTCACTTCGCTCACATAACTATATGATTACAACTGTGTAGACCATTAATAGCTGGTTTATCTTAAGAAAACATCAAAACTATTTTTGGTATACTGAGACACTATTTTGAATGACTATTTCCACTTTCTGAAAACTGATGTCAAAGCAAAAATGGCACCAAAGTTAGGTAGGCAAGAAAGACTTTATTCAAGCCTGTTGCATTAGGGGCCAGATGTCAGAACTAACTCAGAACTTAACTTTCACTGAGGCAGAAGGGATAGGGCTTTTTAAGGGCTGGGGTTAGGAAGTGGGAAAGTACTAGAAAATATTACAGGGGGGAGCCATAGGCCATCAGTGTTTGCTAATTGGCTTTATCCAAAGGAATAAGCTCCTAATTTTGTAACCTGGAGCAAGGTGCCCATTGAAGTTAGGCTCCGACCCTCCCACAGGAACTGGGAGATAGGGGTACCAGCTCCTTTAATGATTACATTTCAAAGAGTTGGCTCCCAAGTCATTGAGAAAGATATTCCTGGGTTGCGAAACCAGGAAGGTGCTTTTAAAAGACTCACATACATCTCAAAGGTTCAAAGAAATCCTTTACAATTTCAAGTTTTCTAAAGAAAATGACCTAAGAAAAAGGAAGTCAGGGGCCCCATTGTGAGGAAGAAGCCTGTCTGAAGATTAGTCAGGCTGAGGGGAAAGGTTAAGGCCATCTTTGTTGTAATAATAAATTTTCATTTAACATTGAAATAATTTTTGTTCAATCTATTTCCTCAGTCGTACGTCAAACTCTATTTTTTTTTGCTTTCTGCAATGAAAATGCCATCTGTTTTAATTTTTGCAAAACTCCAATTAGCACCACCCAGTAGAACATTCTGCAATGAGGGGAATGTCCTATAACACACACTGTCCAATCCAGTAGCCACTAGGCACATGTGCACTTGAAATATAGCTAGTGACCCTGTGGAACTGAATTTTTAATTTTAGTTGATTAAATTTAAATAATCACATGTAGCTAGTGGTTGCCATATTGGACATTGCAGCCTCCAAATCTACCTCACTATCATTCTATCTGCAGAAAAATTGCTACTACCAAATGTAGTGTCTATGACCTGGGCTATCAGTGGAGCATGGGAATACTTATATTCAGTCTGCAGGATGGTGGTGAGAATTAAGTAAGATACTGTATGTAAAGTGCCTAGCAAAATGCCTCCTACAAAATAGCCAACAATGTTAGTTTCCTTTTCAGTCTTCGGGGACACATAATCAACATGGCAGGGTCTTTACAATCTAGAGCACAACAAACAATAGGGCCCTGGTTACGTGGATGTTTAGGAACAGATGTGTTCATATTCTTCCTTGTTACAAGGCACAGATGCTCTTGCTCTTTTGTGATGTACAGAAGTTAGTTAATCTTGGACACAATCACCTGCTTTATATTGACTCCAATAAAAATGCCAAATTTTAAAATCGGAAATCGCAAGCCTTTGGGTTACTCTCAATATTGATTTAATATTAATCACCTATTGCATGATATTGATGTACTCTTTCCCATGGAAGAGTTGAAATAAAAGCTATGTGAACACTAAATCAGAACATGCATGGTCTGAAGTTTCCTCTGATCCAAAGACATGATTTTATATTATATAAATTATCTATGTGTGTGTTTTTAAAAATTCTACTGCAGTGAATTATATATTTAGAAATGTGGGATACACAGAGGAAGAAAGGAAAAATAGCATATATAATGGAGGGAAGAGAATAATTTTGGCAAATATGTTTCAGCAGAATATGAGGATCTTGGCATACTGCAATTAGCTCTAGTCTGAAGTGAAGTTGCTATAGCCTAAGCCATCAGGAATTCCATTACCAAGCTATAGATACACGGCTGGTTTCTCCCAGATACTGTTCTCTCCTATGTCTGACTTTTCCCTCCTCTGTTGATCACTGTCATGTATTTTCAGTTGTGTCCAAGAGTGCCATCCCAATATTCCCTTGGGAACTGTACGGTGATAAGTTGCCCCAAGAGATGGTAACATTTTTATAACTTGATCAGTGTATTTATATGAAAGAATAATTATTTTGAATGAACTACATTTACCCTTCTGATTCAGGAGTTTGGAATGTTCCGTTCAACCAAAAGCAGAATAATGGAGCATCTGATCTCAGATCCCAACACATTGACATGTAAGAATAAATCAGTTTAGCAGTTTATTTCATTGGTCTAAATATGGAGATGTCATATACTACCTTTTTATTCTGAATCTTATGCCAAGCAGATATGACCCATTACTCAATAGCTTAAAAAGTTTCTTTTGTTTAAGCAAACTTTACTTAAAATAATACAATTTTACACAATGTAGAAATGATAAGGTTTTGCTACATATCTCTAAAGTAAAAGCTAATAATCCATTTAAGGTATTTAGTGTACAAAATAATGGTATTTAGTTTACAGAATAAAACAAGACACAACTACAGACGTTCCTCAATTTACAATGGGATTACATCCCAATAAACCCATCATCAGTTGAAAATATCATAATTTGAAAATGCATTGAATACACCTAACCTCCTGAACATCATCGCTTAGCCCAGCCTCCCTTAAACGTGCTCAAAACACTTACATTAGACTACAGCTGGGCAAAATCATCTAACACAAATCCTATTTTGTAATAAGGTGTTGAATATCTCGTGTAACTTATTGACTACTGTACTGAACGTGAAAAGGAGAATGGTTGTGTGGGTACAGAATGCTTGTCAGTGTATGGGTTATATACCCTCATGATCTGATGAGAAGCACGACTGCCTGTGCGCAGCATCACAACAGAGGATGTACCCCATACCGCTAGCCCAGGAAAAGATAAAAATCAGAATTCGAAGTAGTTATTACTGAATGTGTATTGCTTTTGCATCATTGTAAAGTCGGAAAAATTGGAAGTCAACCCATCATAAGTCAGGACCCGTGTGTATGTAACAATGTTTCCTTTGCCAGAGTTGAACATATAATAAACTGGAAGGAAGGAAACTAACATTTGCCTGGTAACTTTCGTGTGCCAGATGCACATATGGAAAAGACTCTTCTAATCCTGTTTGTAAAGGTATTTTTAGTCGCCATCTACCTTGCCCTGAATTCACTTGACTTTTTCACTGACGATCATTTCGTGATTCCTTTAGATACCTCAAGTCACCTTTGTGTTGTGATGTCTGACTAAACATACTAATATTTTATAGTCTACAAATACATAACTTGCTTTCACTTTTAATTTTTATATCAATTAAAAAGCATATTATTTTCTCACAGATAGCTACTGAACTCAGCATAGACTTTTAAGTACATAATATAGGAATATCCTTATTTATAAGCATTAAAGAGCTAAACCAAAAAATATTAGCAAAAACTGGGAAGTGCTTAAGATTTCAGAAAAAAGATTCTCTCGCAAAGTTAGTCCTTTATGATCATTTAGAAGCCTTGATATATTGTTAACCTCTGTATCATAGATAATCTCTTTGCAGAATATCTTTTGTCCACAGGTCTAAACGTAACTCCCCTCAAACACCTGAGTTAAAGATTTCTGATTAATGAATTGTTCACCAGTATCTGATTTACATTTACCCTTTAAAAGAAACTTCAGTATTTGATTTTAAAAATGATTCTGAATATATTCAAGGTGTAAGGTAATAAGTAGCTTCTATAGAATGTATTCTCATTTTGAAGTGATTTGTATCAGCTAATCCTATAATGGCTAATACTGTAATAGGCAGACTAATTCTTCCCAAGAATGACTCCTGGCACACTACCAATATTCTTTTCTCTTTGTTGGACTTCTTTTCACAGTCCGTGATATGAGCTTTGCTTAGACATTCATCTGGAACAATTATCACCCCAATCATTCTACAGTTTGCTTTCTTTATTGAAAACTTTCCACTTTATAGTTTCAAAGTTTTAGTTTTTATTTTTACTTGCAGATTATAGGAGCGATTGCATTTGCAGCACACTTGTATTTCTGTGTGCACTTTCCACAGCATCCAGCTAGGATTAAGGGATAATGTCTCAGCAATTGTGTAAGTTCACATTCTTGGGTTCCAAGCAACAGTTTCAGAAAAGTTTTCTTTTCTTCTTTGTTATGGAAAATAAAGAAATCCTGTTACAGAATCAGTTCCTATCATGAATGGGCTGATTCTCTCATAGAATCACACACTCTTAGAGTTGGACCTAGTCCAGCATCTCACTCAGTTCAAGAATCCATTATCTAGCATAATTTAGCACCCTTGATGGATGACCCTCTAGCCTTGGCCTAAGTGATGGGAAGTTCATCTCCATAAAATCCAAAACATCTTGCTCTATTTATGGTATAGTACAAAGCCCAACGGATTTGGAAACAGGCTGGATTACAATCCAGGTTCTAGCAACACGAGTTAAGGCAAAGTTACTTACCTTCTCTGAGCTTTCACTTCCTTGCCTATTTCTGGCATATAAGTGCTCAAAAGATAGCTAATGGTAAACTATGAAGATAAAACTAGTTGATATAAAATATGCTCCATGATTGATAGCCGCCCCCCCAATTTTCTGTCCCCACAGAAAAAAAACATTTTTTTCTGTTAAGCCCAAATCTGCCTCTCTATAAATTAATTCATTCAATAAACAGTTATAGGAACACTGTTCAAGGTACTGTATATAACTGTGAACAGGGTAGAAGGAAACTCATTCTCAAGGAACTTATATTCCAGTGAGAAAAAACAGGCCAACAGACAATAAGTAAATGAATTAAGTTTACAGGGAAAAAAATCAAGTGAATAGATAGTGATAACCCATTACATGGAAAATTAAAATAGGGTAATGTACTCATTATTGGGTGGCTACTTCAGGCAAGACCTTGCTGAGGAAATCTCACGCTGAAATCTGAATGACAATTGTACCCCTCTATCCTCCTTACGCTCTCAGGAGCAGCCCAGTAAAAAACAAAAACAAAAACAAAAAACCTTTCAAATAGTTGAAGGCAGCTGGTATGTCTTCCCTTAGATTTTTCTTTTTAAGGCTAAACGTCACCAGTCCCTCCAACTATTTCTTATATCACATGATTTAAAAAAAATTTTTAACAGAGAAGACTTTGGGTTTATCAACACTGTCTTTATTTATTCCATTTATTTATTTATTTTTTTTAAAAGATTTTCTTTATTTATTTGACAGAGAGAGACAGCGAGAGAGGGAACACAAGCAGAGGGAGTGGGAGAGGGAGAAGCAGGCTCTCCGCTGAGCAGGGAGCCTGATGTGGGGCTCGATCCCAGGACCCTGGGATCATGCTCCGAGCCGAGCCGAAGGCAGACGCTTAACGACTGAGCCACCCAGGCGCCCCTATCAACACTGTCTTTAAACATGCATGCAGAATGAAAACAATTATCTAGATGTAGCCCAAACCATGTGAAATAGAATCCCTTCATCTGGATTCTGTGCTTCACTAGTGGTACATAAGCTTGCGTTAGCTTTTTTTTTGTAGTGACTATAGCAAAATGCTGACTAAATTGTCATCAACTAGAAGGGCCTGGTCTTTTCCATAGGAACTCCTATTTGGACACACTGCCTCTTCCCCAGGTATGCACACTTGTTTCTGTGCCAGAGCTTTACATTTACTTTTGCTACAGTTTATCTTGTTCATTAAAACCTAATTCTTCCAGCCTGCAGAGAGTTTTTGAATCTTAGAACTCTCCTCTACATATTAACTTTTCTTTTTAATCTCCATGTCACTCATCAATTTAGTTGATATGTTGCTAGGACTGTCAAATAGATGTCTGGCAAATACAAAACTATTTCAGAGCCATGCTAAATTATTCAAGAAATATAATTTGCCCATGGGAAAGAAAAGACACATTGCTATGGATAATTTCCTCTGATGTTTTCTAAATTATCTGTAGTAAGCGTGAACTATTTTTAAAATCAGGATAAAAAGCTATAAAAAGACATATCCTATTACTTTTTCAAAAGGTATGCCTTCACATTTTCATCTAAAAAGTTGATGAGTGTTGGGTGCCTGGGTGGCTCAGTTGGTTAAGCGACTGCCTTCGGCTCAGGTCATGATTCCGGAGTCCCGGGATCAAGTCCCACATCGGGCTCCCTGCTCGGCGGGGAGTCTGCTTCTCCCTCTAACCCTATCCCCTCTTGCGCTCTCTCTCTCACTCTCTCTCTCTCTAAAATAAATAAATAAAATCTTTAAAAAAAAATAAAATAAAAAGTTGATGAGTGTTAAAGAATATAGACAATGGGGGTGCCTGGGTGGCTCAGTTGGTTAAGCGACTGCCTTCGGCTCAGGTCATGATCCTCGAGTGCCAGGATCGAGTCCCGCATCAGGCTCCCTGCTCAGCGGGGAGTCTGCTTCTCCCTCTGACCCTCCCCCCTCTCATGCTC
Organism: Leptonychotes weddellii; assembly: GCF_054177405.1. Lineage (NCBI taxonomy): Eukaryota > Metazoa > Chordata > Mammalia > Carnivora > Phocidae > Leptonychotes > Leptonychotes weddellii. The sequence goes on along the minus strand of NC_138376.1, from coordinate 61,924,626 downwards.
TGTCTCTCATTCTCTCTGTCTCAAATATATAAATAAAATCTTAAAAAAAAAAAAAGAATATAGACAATGATAGAGTCCTGTGACATTCAATTAGAGATTTCCCTTCAGGGTTGTTGATTTATTATCAGGGTTGTTAATTTAATCCAACTCTTCCATAGTAACATATGCATAGTTTATTTTTTTAAAGATTTAATTTATTTATTCATTTGACAGAGAGAGAGAGATTGAGCACAAGCAGGGGGAGTGGCAGAGGGAGAGGCAGAAGCAGGGAGCCTGATGCGGGGCTACCCAGGACCCTGGGATCATGACCTGAGCCGAAAGAAGATGCTTAACCAACTGAGCCACCCAGGTGTCCCATATGCATAGTTTATTAGTATGGTATGGTAACAAAATAATAATCCAGAAAAAGGTAGGCCTTTGATTCTAAGTCCTCCTATTTGTTACATTCTCAAAATATGAGATTTTCTGGTGGAATTTCTCTTTTATCAAGAATTCCTAGAAATAAGTATTAACTATTTGAGTCAATCAAGCAGAAAAAAAATAATGTTCTCTTCTGTGATAGTACATGCTTAAAAAGCTTGACAAAAGAATTTAGAATCAAAACTTTGAAACTTGAAATAAAACGAATACTCAGAGGACCAAGAACACATTTCTGAGTGTGGGAAAGCATTTGCCTTTGAGAAAACTTTAGAAAAAAAACCATTTTGCTGGGTGTGGGCAGATATTAGGCCTTATTCAGAGAAAAACGGCTACATGATGTACTTGTTTTGATACAATATACACACAGAACACATTGACCTTGAGAAGTTCAGTTCTATTTGAATGTTTATCTCTCTCTTCATTTCCCTCAAGACTTGACATTTGAATCTGATTCGTTTTTTGTAAAATTATCTTAAAACTGGGGCGCCTGGGTGGCTCAGTCGTTAAGCGTCTGCCTTCGGCTCAGGCCCTCATCCCAGGGTGCTGGGATCGAGCCCCCCATCGAGCCCCCCCATCGGGCTCCTGCTCCGCGGGAAGCCTGCCTCTCCCTCTCCCACTCCCCCTGCTTGTGTTCCCTCTCTCGCTGTGTTTCTCTCTGTCAAATAAATAAATAAAATCTTTAAAAAAAAAATTATCTTAAAACTTAATCTGCGTGTTTTTTTCTAAGACTTGCCAGTAAAACCGGCAAAAGCAAGGGTCATCCCCTTAACGATATGGTCCTCTTTTCTCCGGCACCCAGATCACTCACTCATTTTAGGGCAAGAGCTGAGGTAGAGCATGATGGGTGAGACTGTTGGCACACAGGCTCGGGTCAGGAAAGATGGGGAGGGCTGAAATAAAGAAGGATTTTTGGTTAATAAAACACAGCAGTGGGTTTCTAACTAGTTTTCCTTGGAAAGAATGCATATGGTCTTGATAAATACATGTCTTACATCGTATCAGATCTCATACCAGTGACACTCATTGGTTTTGACTGAAACCTAAGAGAGAAAACTGCCACTCTGTATTTGACCGCTGAAGCTGCAGAAAGTCCGGGGCATGCGCAATCCCTCCCGTCAGCCTGTCTCTTCAGGTGTGGCTCCACAAACATTTCCTGAACTCCTGCTGAGCCCCCAAGCACTAGGGATTCAGAATGAAATGTAAATCTTGCTCTCAAACAGTTCACAGTCAAGAAGGAAAGAGATACACTAAAACAGATGCGACTTGGAGGTGAACCCGATAAAGGTATGCCCACATTATTTTATGATCACAGAGGAAACCCTAATCCAGCCCAGAGAGATTCCCAGAGGAAATAATACCCTCCAAGCCCAGACAATTCACTTCTCAGAGCAGCATGCTCATCCCTGCCTCCCTAGCATCTAGCTCCAGGCCTAGCCCATAGTAAGTGCTTAATAAACAACTGCTAGACTGAACTGAGTGTACTTTATTGACGTTAAAGGTTTTATGCAAGACCAGAGGGCTGATTTAAGAAGAACTGTATATTCCCCTTAATGCTTCAGAGGATTCAGGTTTATACTGCTTATTTTTCCCACAACACTTATCACACCCAGTATCAAATATATTCGTGTATTTATTGTCTGCCAGCCCCCTCCCCCAGAAATGTGAGCTCCTTGAGAATGGGACTTGTGCTTCCTTTGCCTAAAACTTGGCTCGCATCTAGTAGATATTCAATAAATATTTGTTGAATGAATGTGGAGTCCAACACTAGTTACACTGATGAAATAGACAGTTTAAAAGACAATCCAATAAATTCATGAGACTCTATATGAGAATCTAGTGCCTCAATTTTTGTTGCCTAGGGCAATGGTTCTTAGTCTTTTGAGAATCTCATGAATGCTATTAATTCCCTTTATAGAAAAATGTACATACACATCAAGTTTTGACATCAATAAATACAGAAAAGTATCTGGTTGAGGGGCATCTGGGTGGCTCTGTCAATTAAGCATCTGACTCTTGATTTCGGCTCAGGTCATGATCTCAGGGTCGTGAGATGGAGCCCTGGATCCAGCTCCGGGCTCAGTGGGAAGTCTGCCTGAGATTCTCTCTCTCTCTCCCTGTCCCTCTGCCCTTCCCCCTGCTCACGTGCTCTCTCTCTCTAAAATAAATAAATAAATCTTAAAAAAAAAAAAAATATATATATATATATAATTTTTTTCCTCCTTCTGACTCGCCTTAATTTTGGTTAGCCAAAAAAAAGTGTTTTAGATCTATCAAGTGTTCAGATATACCACTAATATGTGAAAACTAAGGAACTATGTTAAAATGTATATAAAAAATTATTTCAAAAAACCTTTTTTCCAGGGTACCTGGGTGGCTCATTTGGTTAAGTGTCTGCCTTCTGCTGAGGTCATGATCTCAGGGTCCTGGGATAGAGTCCCACATGGGGCTCCCTGCTCAGTGGGGAGCCTGCTTCTCCCTCTCCCTGCCCCCCAACCCCCGCTCCTGCACTCTCTTGCTATTTCTCTCTCTCTCAAATAAATGAATAAAAATCTTAAAAACAAAACACCTTTTTCCTATATTTTAGAGTACAAAATAAACCATGTTTTGTTCAAACAAAACCCACTAACCTTTGGAAATAGTTATCCAAAACTATTGCAATGTGAAAAACCTCTGGAGTTAAAAAGAATTTTCCATATCACGGGAGGTAGGCAGTCTCTGAAATGTCTCCCAAAGATCCCTGCCTCCTGGTGTTCACATGTTTTGTGCCATTTCCTCTATTTGAGTGTGACTAAACCTAGTGACCTGTTTCTGAAGAATAGAATATGGCAAAAGTGATGTCACTTCTGAAATTAGGTTATAAAAGACTGACTTCTATTTTGCTTGTGTTCTCTTTCTGGATCTTCTTGCTTGCTTGTTCTGATGAAGCAAGTTTCTATGGTTGCTCTGCCCTATGGAAGGCCTCAAAGAGCAAGCTCGGCGCACCAGGAACTGAATCCTGCAAACATCAGTGAGCTTAGAATCTGATTCTCCCAGGGTCGAACCTAGAGATGAAAGCAGCCCTGGCTGTCACCTTGACCGCATCCTTGTGAGAGGCCCTGAGTCAGGGCACCCAGCAAAGCTGCCTTTGGATTCTTGACCCACAAAAACTGTGAGATAAAAATGCTGTTATTTTAGCCACTGTTTTGTGGTAATTTCTTACATATTGGTAGATAACAAATACATCAAGAACCACCTTATCTACTGCCAGGAACATACTGATGTCATAATTTTTTTTTTTTTTAATTTTTAGAGAGAGAGAATGTGCTCGTATGAGGGTGGGGGAGGGGCAGAGGGAGAAGGAGAGAGAATCTCAAGCTGACTCCACACCAAGGGCGGAGCCCAACACAGGGTTCATATCATGACTGATTTTATGACCTGAGCTGAAATCAAGAGTTGGATGTTTAACTGATTGAGCCACCCAGGCGCCCCTCCTCTGTGTTTGATATAGATTTCAAAGCGGCTAATTCTAGAAAATTTGTAAAACATTATCTCCTCAGAGGTATGGGAGGCATATGAAAAAGTGGGATCTTCAGGTGCCAGAGAATTAATAATTAGTATAGTGTGGCTCTCTCTCTGCCACTTTTTAATTGTTCAGAAACTACTATAAAGCTTCAACTGTATAGGGCTTTGTTCTTATGTCCTTTTACTTTTTGTTTGTGCTGATCTACTTATGAAGAAAATATACAGATTGGAGAAAGATATTATGAATAAAAAACTATTTTAGCCTCATGAGATAGACTTAGTGTCTCCCCAGTATATATCATCGGAAGAATTGCAAGAAAAATGATAGAAAACAAAGTGCAGGTAATTTAGTATCTGTATTAAGTAATATATTTTCTACAATTGTATATTATTTTCTCTGTAGACAGGGCAAACAAGTCAAAGTATGAATCAAAGTATGAGTCTCTGGGACTTGACCTGTAAAATGTTCAAACATTTATCCTCTGACAGACCTAGATCAGGGCCTGAACTTCATTCCAAGACCTTGAGAGCATTTTATGATACTCCTTTTAACACAGTGATTTTTATAGTTTTGCTCTAATTTTGCCTGTGTTTTTGAATGTGTCCTCCCTTTTTGCTCAGCATGGTCTTGTCATTTCTTGCTCCTTATTTTTTTCCATTGCCTTAAGAATGGTTTCGTAAAGGATGAAAAAGGAAAGGAAGAGGCCAAAGAGTGTGGGGGATTACTCCTGTCTCTGTATGGTTCTGGCTTACCTGATAAAACTTAATTCCTGCCTGGCCCTTTTGCACCATCACAATAAGGCCGTGGGGGTTGTGTGGGGGATGTACAATGGTCTCAGGTCTCTCCAAAGCCCATTTTAACTGTGGGATAGAGCAGCCTCCACAGTGTAAGGTGAGGAAGAATCCACCTTTGAAGCTCCACTAGCCACAGAAGATAAACAGGCTCTGGGGGTGGAGATGAGGGTGGCGGAAGTACAGGACAAGTGATTGACTTCTTCCTCCAGCAGTTTTTGGGTTTTTGCATATGGTTCTAGCAAAGGACATGTATCTCCAAATCAGAAGGCAAACAATTACATGTAAATTTCCTGTGTCAATAAAAATTCTACTCTAACTGGGAAATCTTGAATGATGGCATGGATTTGTGTGGAAAACAAGTACTTAAAGACTGGTTATTTTTTCAAAACCCCAGAATGACTTAATAACTTTCCTACCAAATCCATATAGTGTTTATCGCTTGCCCAAAGATACCTAATTTCCCTTCAGAAATTGTACCATATGTTCAGAAAAAATGGTTTGGTCATGCTGTTTCCACTCTGGCAAGATTTATTTTAGTTCTCAATTTTCCCCTCTGGTCTGCGTGCTTTCTCTCGGGTCTCTTCATCTGTCATGAATGAATCTCTTGTATAACTCTCCTGAGTACAACCCTTCATATACATATTCTCCGTCTCCCATAAACCAGAGCTTCTGGAGCTCTGCCCTTGCATTAGGAGCTTCAGCTTAGAGCTAGATTTGAAATGCCAAGTTTCTGGTGATGTTACAGATTGAGAGTTGGTGCCTAATGCTAGGTTAGTTGTATTTCTGGCAGGTCACTGGATGCTAACCACTAGATGCAGCCCATGGATTCCAGATTGACAAGGTCAATGTACTTTGAGTTGATCTCCAAAACAAAGAATATTCTATCTCTTAAAATTCCACTTAAGTATAAAGCAACTTAATCAGGCCAACTCTTCATGTATGTGATTTTTTGGTTCATAATTTTTTTTATAATATTTGTTTGAGATATGAAGACAATTTCATACAGTGTCAGAAACTAACAGCAATTTTAAAGCAATGACTAGCTATTCCATCCAAGGAGAAAGTTAAGTGGCTTTTTGAAACATTACCTTTTTGCGATTGAAAACATGACTTGGAAATAAATCATATTTAATGTTTATTTACTCTAACTATAACATCAACGTTTTCAAAGTATGTAGCAGATACTGAGAAGTAAAAAGCCATATAATATATCATAATTTAGAGAATTCTTGTTAACATCATGTTATATTTGAAAATCAATGATTTATTAAATAAATTACATGCAAATCTGTTCTGTAGGTGAGTCAGGGTTAAGTGGTAAGTTTTATTATACATAGTTATGAAAAAGGGTTACATTCTACGACGTTTTTTAGCTTTAATTTTTTAACTTTAGATTTTCTTTTCCTTTGGTTTGTTTTTAGTCCGGCTTTTTCGAAGTGAGAAAAGCAGGGTGGATCTGCACAAGTGTTTGGAAGAGTAGGATATTATGAAACTTCTCCTCCCTGTCTCAGAGTTGCATTACGTTGTTAGCTTCAGTGCCTACTGACAAACAGTGAGAGATTTTGATGCATCCATACTGAAGAAAGGTAATGAGGTAGGATGCCAAATCATCATCTCTAATTACCTTTAGAACAAAAGAAAAAAATTGAGGTTCCTAAAATTTTACAGCATATTGCTTTAATTATATACACTCCCCTGGGTATGTTCTGAGTTGTTGTCTTTTTTTTTTTTTCTGAATATGAAAGTAGTATATACTCTTTATACAAATTTCAAACACTACAGAACTATAAAATGAAACAAACCATCAATAACTTTGGGGCATATTTTTTCAAATTAAAAAAGAATTCTTAAAAAAAAGGAATTCTCTATTCAGTCAGTATTTAGTGTCCATTACTAGTTTTAATATGGTATTCCTATACAGCTAAATCAGTACATGGTTCTAATAAAGCCAAATGTCTTTGGTTTCTAATATACAATTCTTTTACTGTTCCTTGTTAACAGTCTATGAAGCTAGCCCAATTGAATAATCTCCTAATTAAGATAGTTAAGATATTGCCGAATGGTGTATTATGGCTAATTTAATGTTCTGGCTGAGCACTAACACATGTTTTCCTAGGAGTTGCCATTTTTCAAAGTATTAGAAGAAAACATACCACATTAAAACACATTGAAAACAATTTAGAAAGCACTTGGAAATCTCTTTGTATTCAGAATCATTAGTGACTCCAAAATCTGATACACCGAAGATGTAGTAAGGGATAGGGCCTGAATCTAACTGAATTATGAAATACCCTCTAAGTTGTTTTTTTGGAATAAATTTTTCTCAACTTGTTTACTTATGCACATTTTACATTGGTGCCAATAATTTGTCTATGTCAAGTGCACCACCCACTGCATATTTCAGATGAACTAATGAGATATATATATATAAAGTGATGGGAATAAATGTAAATAGATCTCTTCACTCCTGTGTGGCGGATGGTGTTTTCAAATGGCACATCTCCTATCACAAAAGCTCTTCTTACATGTGACTTTGGCACTCCTCTTTGGCTTTTGTGACTGTTTGGATCGAGAGAGTATGGGACACTACGTGACTTCCAAGGCTAGGTAATCAAAAGGAAAAGTACTTTCTACCCTGTTTTTCTGAAATACTTGCTCTGGAAGCCTTCAAGCTCCATGTAAACAGCTTCACTGTCCTGAGGTGGCCATGCTGTTTGTGAGGAAACAAGCTCACAGTGAGAGACCTCACACGGAGAGCCTGAGAATACATGAGAACGGAGGGAGGGCAGGAGAGAGTGAGAGAGGTGCCTCCACAGCCCCCAGCTGCTCCCAGCTACTGTTTAGCTGCAACCACAGGAAAGATCCTGAGCCAGCACTAACCAGCTAAGGCCTTCTCAAATTCTGAACGCACAGAATCCATGAGAGAGAACAGAATGGTTATTATCATTTTACGCTACTAAGTGTTGGAGTAACATGTTACATACCAATACCCTACTGGAATACCCCATAAGCTTTTCCAAGTTTTTGGTACTGTAATTTCTTTGCTTCTTGTAGAACCTGAACAGCTCTACCACTCCTCAGTCTAAGGAAGAGGTTTGGACTGGTACAGGTACGAGCGGCGATCGAGTGGTGAGCTTCACATGCAATATGTAGACAGTTAATCTAGACGGATAAATGATGTATTATGGAAGCTATACTGTGATGATATCTGGGAAAAACAAAACAAACTAAAAAAACTTCCGTGGATTCGGCTGTATTTTCAAGCACCTTCATCTCCAAATTTAAAAACATGAAATTTAAACAAAATAGGCAATTCCAAATAATATTTATTTAGTTATAAGAGTAAAAAATACACAGAAGAATCGAGTGCATTAGTTAATACTCCAGGATTAGTATTAACACTTGTCAAGTCTCAATTCTGCCAAAACATCTATTTGCTGAAATTTTAAGTAAAAATCATATTCCTGGGACACTTAATTTCTTCTAGAGATGGTGAATGGATAATATTTTCTTTTTAAAAGTTCAAGCTAAGTATATAGTGTACCTGATTTCTTTATCTTGTTTGCTTTCATTTGAGAAATATTCATATAGTGTTACTGCTGGTGAGGATAAATCACCAGAAGACATAGAGGTGGTAAGTAATGTAACAAGAACACACAAGCTGCATGTGGAGAAGCTGGAATAGGAGCCTAGGAAGTCTGGCTCCAGAGTCTGTATGTCTATATTCCAAACTACTACTTTTTTTTTAGAGAAAGAGTGTGTGTGTGTGTATGCGCGCGTGCATGCACACATCTGTGCACGCAAGCAGGGATGGGAGGGGCAGAGGGAGAGGGAGAGAGAATCTCAAGCAGGCTCCATCCCAGGACCCTGAGATTATGACCTGGGCCAAATCCAAGAGTCAAATGCTCAACCCACTGGATCACCCAGGCGCCCCAATTGATGGAATATTTCTGGAAATATCCCCACTGGGGACAAATCTGCTATGCACATGTAACTGAAGCCTTACTGATGTTATCTGTAGCTACACCTGAAGAAATACTTCTATCATTCAGAAATATTCCGAAGTACTTAAATAAAAAACATCCCAAGTATTATGAAAAAATACAGTTGAAAAAACATTATAAATATTTAAAACTAGTCTTCATGTTACTAACTGCTGAAGTGCACACTAATTCCTTTCACACTTCATGTTTTGCAATGATCAACTTCTTTACTTATGTATTAGCTGTTTCCCCTCATAAGTCCGTCTCTATATACCAGGGCCTAGCCTGAGGCTTAGCATATTAAGTGTTCAATAAACGTTTTGAGTAAAATAAGGGACAAATAACTATGTGAGGGAATATCACAAAAATATGGACATGTATATTTGACCTTCTTCAATCACTTAAAACATTGATTTAAGAACCCAAATGCATTGGATTAGATTTGTGTGAATTTGATAGCTACTGGCCACACGTAGCTATTAAGCACTTGAAATGTGGCTGGCACAAATGAGACCCTCAATTCAATGTTCATAAACATACCAATGTCTAACAGTTACACAAAAAGATGCTCTATATCATTAATCATTAGGGAAATGTAAATCAAAACCACAATGAGATATCACCTTATGCCCGTTAGAATGGCTATTACCAGAAAGACTAGAAATAACAATTGTTGGCAAGGATGTGGAGAAAAGGGAACCCTCATGCAGTGCTGGAGGGAATATAATCTGGTGCAGCTCTCATGGAAAACAGTATGGAGGTTCCTCAAAAAATTAAAAATAGAGCTACCTATGACCCAGCAATTCTACTTCTGGATATTTATTCAAAGAAAATGAAACACTAACTTGAAAAGATATGTGCATCCCTATGTTCATTGCAGCATTATTTACAATAACCAAGATATGGAAACAACCTATCTCCACTGATGGATGAATGGAAAAAGAGAATGTGGTATTTGTGTATGTGCATATGTATGTATATACATACACAATGAAATATTCAGCCATAAAAAAGAATAAAATCTTGCCATTTGTGACAACATGGATGGCCTTTGAGGGCATTATGGTAAGTGAAATAAGTCAGACAAAGAAAAACAAATACCATATGATCTCTCTTATATATAGAATCTATAAATAAATAAATAAATAAATAAACAAACACATACATACATAAATAAATACATAAATAAAACCGAGCTTATAGATATAGATTGGTGGTTGCCAGAGGTAGGGGAGTGTGTGTGTGCATGGGGGGAGGAATGGGTGAACTGTTTTTCTTTTTTTTTAGTTTAATAAATTGAATTTAAAAAAAAGAAATCACACCAACAAATGGGATAGTTGCTATACTAAAAAGTACTTGGAAGCAATGATACAGACTCATTCATGACAATGATGGGAATTGGTTTTTATCTAGATTAATTGGTAAAAAAACAGATTTAAGAAAGTAGTAAAATTTTAATTCAGTGAAATCAAATGACAAAAATCATTGAACTGGATCTTTATCATAATAGTTATACTTTTAGGTTTCAAGTAATATAATACATGTTATTCATGAATGGGTACTTTATTGACAGCAGATATAATTCTACAGGGTGCTAAAACATTACACAATCATACAATCCAAATGAATATTGATGAGAGAACAGCCTCAACCAAAATTATGTTATTCTATAGGAATACAGAAAACATGAATTTTTAAAAAAGTTTTATTTGTTTAAGTAATCTCTACACCCAACATGGGGCTTGAACTCAAGATCCTGAGATCGAGTCACATATTCCTCTGACCGAGCCAGTCAGGCGTCCTGAAAACATTAATTTTTCAAGAATGATTTGAAGACCAAGAGCTATTTGAAAGGCTGTTACACCAGCTATTGCAACAATGAAGTTTCCATCTCCGATTCTGATGACTTATTAGTTATTTCCAGATAAATCTTTTGCCAAAGAGAAAATTATCTGTTCCCTTTATGCAGAGAACTTAAAGGAGACAGTCAAATAAAAATTGTCCATGTGAAAGAAGTGTGTGTATAAATAGATTATGAAATAAGTTAGAAAAGTTGCTTATGTAGAGTTTAGGAACATAAAAGTGTTGGGTTCTGCAGAAAAGACCAAAAAATATTAAATCATCACTGTCAGAGAGTCGATATGTTAGTGGTGGTAGCAGTGAGGTGACAAATAATAAGTGAATTGCATTTTATATTTAAATGTGAAAAGTTACATGGAGAAAAATTAAGTAAGTAAGAATGATAGAGGGTAAGGAAGGTTGGAGAAGGAGGGATAATAATTGCTATATTACGTGGGATGATTGGCGAAGGCCCAAACGACATTTAGGTAAAGACTTGAAGGGACTGAGGGAGCCATCAAGAGATCTGGGTGAAGAGTGTTCCAGTTAGAGGGAATAGCAAGAGCAAAGGCCCTGAGGCAGGAATATGCTTATCCTGTTTGGGGGGAGGGTCAGTGTCCATTGGAGCAGAGTAAGTGAGAAGGGGAAAGATAAAGGTAACAAAGCCATAGAGACAGGGGACTGGGGCAGATCATGGGGGGTCTTGTAGGTCATTTAATAACTTTGCTTCTATGCATGAGTGGGGTACCATGGGAAAATTTTGAGCAGAGCACTTAAGTTTAGAATTAGTTCTTGTTTTTAAGTTTAGTAGAGAAAATATGAACTATATTTTACTTTTGGAAATATTCCTGTGGTTTCTTTCTTAATGCATAGGTTGTATGAATGTCCTCTATGTAGTGAGATGAAAACAATTGTTATTTAAAACCAAATGTGATTGTAGTTGATTCTGCCTTCTAAAGCAAGTTATATAGTTCACATTTGGAACTAAATCTTTATATTGCACATCAATTTTCAGAGGGCCTATATAGAAGAGAATTCTACTCATGGAATACTGAAATGGAATTTGTCTGATATTTTATTCAGAAACATTTTATTTTAAAAACTGCCAGGAATGGGGCGCCTGGGTGGCTCAGTCGGTTAAGCGTCTGCCTTCGGCTCAGGTCATGATCTCAGGATCCTGGGATCGAGCCCCACATCGGGCTCCCTGCTCAGTGGGAAGCCTGCTTCTCCCTCTCCCACTCCCCCTGCTTGTGTTCCCTCTCTCGCTGTCTCTCTGTCAAATAAATAAATAAAATCTTAAATAAAATAAAATAAAATAAAATAAAAATAATAATAAAAAAAATAAAAACTGCCATGAAGGAGTGCCTGGATAGCTCAGTCGGTTAAGCGTCTGACTTCGGCTTGAGTCATGATCTTGAGGTCCTGGGACTCTGTGCCTGCCATGGAGTCTGCTTATCCCTCTGTCCCTCCCCCAACTCGTGTTCCCTCTCTCTCTCAAAAGAAGTCTTAAAAAAAAAAACTGCAGGGAATTACTCTTTGATTCTTTGTATATTTAAGCTGTTAGCTGTTAAAGAGGCATTAATAGGATACCCTAGAAGCATTCGTTGTGTTATTTCTATGGTAAAATGCAATCTGATTTCTAAATCATTGGCTTGCTTATGAATTTTAGGAAGCACAATGTATTAACAATATGGGAAATTGTACAAACAGGTAGAAACAGGTAGATAGTATTAATGACTGACCTTCAGTAAATAGTCTTAACGTATTTTTCAAATAGGAAAAAATAGATTTTGTTTGGTTTTAAATATAAAATGTATACTCAATTTAGTCATTGGAAGCTTCTAAGTATGTTTGCAACAGTTTGGGTATTTATATCTACTATTTCAACTGTAAATTTTATAAAATCTAAGTGCAGAACAAGTATTTCTACTACAAAGCTGGTGTCCAAATTGGGATGTGCTATAAGTGTAAAACACTAGATTTCAAAGACAGTACAAAAAAAAGTAAAGTCTCATTAATAATTTTTATATTGATAACATTGACATATTTTTGATATATTAGGTTAAATAAAATATATTATTAAAATATATTTCACCTGTTTTTACATTTTTAAAAGATTTTATTTATTTATTTGAGAGAGAGAGCTTGAAAGAGAGAGCATGAGGACAGGGGGGGCAGAGGAAGAGGGAGAAGCAGACTCCCCACTGAGCAGGGAGCCTGACTCTGGGCTCAATCCCAGGACTCTGGAATCATGACCTGAGTTGAAGGCAGACACTTAACCAACTGAGCCACCCAGGCACCCCTCTTTTTCCTTTTTTAAAAAAAGACTTATTTATTTTAGGGGGGTAGGGACAGAAGGAGAGGGAGAGAGAGTCCCAAGTGGACTCCATACTGAGTACAGAGCCAGACTCGGGGCTTGATCCCAAGACCCTGAGATCATGACCTGAGCTGAAACCAAGAGTCGGGCGCTTAACCGACTGCACCATCCAGGTGCCTCTGTTTTTTTTTCACTTTAAAAAAAATATGGCTCCCTGCAAAATTTTAAATTATATCTGTGGTTCACATCATGTTCCTGTTAGATAGCATTGCTCTATACTAGTGGTCCTCAAATGTGGTAACTTGACCATCAGCATCAGCATCACCTGGGAACTTGTTAGAAAAGCAAATTATAGACCTCACCTCAGACTTACTGAATCAAAGATTCTGGGGGTGGGGCCCTGTTTTAACAAACCCTCCAACTGATTTTGATCTATGCAAAAGGTTGAAAACCATTATTTTAGGCCAGTGGTTCTCAACTTTGGCTATAAACTAGAATCATCTGGGGAGCTTAGGGCAAAAAGTCCTGGTGCGAAAGCTACAACCCAGACCAATCAAACCAACAACTCTTTGGCCCAGTCCAGAGTGTTCTCTGAAGCTCTCCAGGTGATTCTAAAATGGGATAAAGATTGAAAACCACTGGTCTGGCTCCATGATACTCGAATTGTGCTTTCTAGAGGGGATGCTGCTCACAGGCACCACTTCCTGCTTCTCATAAGGCGGTACCATCGATGTCTGTATGTCTTCCCACCATGGAGATACTGGGCAGGGATGGGCAGGAGACTTTGTAGGTATCAGAAGTTCACGTATCAAATCTATTTACCCACATGTGTCCATTATGACTGTTACATTAACTGTGAACCTGGCTCTGCTTTCTTGGTTTAACATTATTGGGCTTTCACCAGATTCAAAGGAGGGTGAACCTGAAATTAGCGGAAAATGTAAAAACTCTGATAGAGCAGGAGTGAAGAATGGTGTTCCTTTTACCATTATTATTTGGGGAGGATTTTCTCCAGGACAGAGCTTTATCTTTACATACTGCTCTCCCACACAGCAGAAGCTAGCGGGTATCACCGCACTCAGTGACTTCCCCTGTGGGATTTCATTCCATACAGGCCTAGCAAAGGCTAACAGAGATTTCTATCCTTAGTGCCATGGACTTTAGTGCCACACTTTAGTTTCCACAATGGTTGGTTCTCTCACTGTTAGAAGCTAAAACATTCGGTAAATCTAACCAACGTAACCTTAAAAACCTATGCACGGTTCACGTCACCAGGAAATGATGGATATCAAGCAGTTCATTGATAAACTTTGTCAACCTTAAAAACAAAACAGCCAGTTATTTAACCACCAAAAAAAAAAAAAGTATTTAGGAATCGCAGAGGAATTGCAATTTGGGACTGCAAATTATGGCAAACCATAGGCAAGTCCCAAAATGGAAGGAAAAAGAGTATCCTTGTATAGAGGAAAGAAGGAAGTTGGGAGCAATTGCTTTGAACAAAAGTTCATCGGAGAAAAGGGAGAGTTTGAGGTTGTAGGGCTTCTCATTGGCTAAGTTCATGTGGTTTCTCACTGGCTGGGTTGTTGCTGGGCAAGAAGAATCTTCCATCTTCCTGCCGAGGTATGCTAAGTAAGCTGCCAGGAGCACTATTGAGTGAAGTGAGAACTCTCCCTTCGTTGTCTCCAGACTCCATTTTCAACTCAGTTTCTTTATTGGTTTTCACAGCTCTAACTTTCAGATGATCGACCTCACTAATAGGTCTTGTGTAAAAGGTACACTGCATCACTTTAGCAGAGTATAAACCTTTTCAGGTGCCCCACCTTGAAACTGCTAATGTTTGTAGTGTTAAAATGTTTTGTAAATACACACCAATGACATAGACTAAGTGTCTCCTCATGGGAAATATATCTTTTTGAGTTTCTATACAAGTACTGTATAACATGATCCAGAATATACTCGTATTAAAATAAGTGAGACAGCTGGTTTCCTTTTCAAATAGACTTCAGCAAAAGAAAATATTGCAACCAAATTATGTCATTGGAAAATTAATAACATACTTAATGGAAATTTGTTCAGGCATAAGTGAGCAGTTAAGATATAAATGATATATACATGCCGTGACTTAGTGTGTGGATTTATTCCAGAATTAGCCACCATGCAGTGTCTGTATATGCATACAAATATGTAATGATTGTAATACGTAGTAAGAATGAGGTGGGGTTACATTATCCCTAATGGGAATAACGCTTTTAACTGTTAAAGAGTAATATTGCTTTCCTCAGGAAAAAAAGAAAAACAAACATCTCTATAGAGCTCCAGACATTCTAGGGCTTTTGCACAAACTTTTGCTTGAAGAACAGAATAAGGGTACATCTTTTTAAAACATTCTAATGAAATGATTCATACACCCACTTCACCCATAATACTCAAAATACCAATAACTTAGAGCTTGGTTCATCAGGGACTCCTTTGAGCCAGTTATAAAGCCTAGTGAAGGAAACCAGCATAGGTCACCCCAAAATAAATATTTTTGGGAAGAGGAATTGGGAAACAAATCTTACTGTTAGTTTCTTCCCATATATTTACCTTTCCAGTTTGCCAGCCTGGAAAGCCTAAAACTGCTTTCCTTTGTGCTGTCATTTCTCTACAAATGTATTGTTCTTTGCTGAAGATGTCACGTAGACCACAGTTTTAAGCTGCTGCTTTGAGTTACTTTGTTTTCTGTTTCTTGGGTATCGTGTGCACTGCAAGCATTAATAAACTTCTTGTTAACGTCCTCTTGTTAAAGAGTGCCACCTGAAAACCTAAGATGGGTAGAGATGGAGTTTAGCCCCCCCGCCCCCACACACACACCAGCACTCATTCTAGTCGTATCCTCACTGCAGAATGCAGGCAAAAAGTCAACTCTTTCCTTGGTTGGCAATTACCCTGGGGCTGGCCATCCCAAGGATGCAGCTGCCTACACTAAATTCTCCACTTTTTGGGTCAGCTCCCCTGGTGGACTTCCTCCTCTCTAATACACTGAACACTGGAATTCTCAAATTAAAACCCCAAAAGGTCAAAGGTCCTCCCTTCATGCAGAAACACATCAAGAACTAAGCATCTTGAGGTTTTCAACTTAAAAATCACTTATTTTACATAGCAGTAACATGCTTTCTGTATGAAGAAATAAGGATCATTTACCTAATATCATATAGCTACATCTTTCTATCAGATTATCTTTTTTCTCATGAAAGTAAAACATCTCCAATGCTCCATCTTGAAACTTAGTGTTTGTAGTGTTGAAATGTTTTGCAAATATACACCAATGATGTAGACTAATCCTTCCTTGTGGGAACTTTATGCTCTTTTAAGTTTACCATGAAAGTAAAACACTTGAAATGCTGTATGTGCTATATTCCCTGAATTTGTTGTACTTAATCTCAGTGAAATTAGATCAGAATACTACAATCCTATTTTAATGACTAGAATTCATTGTGCATCAAATTGGGCAAGAAAAACTTATTTTGACTGATAGTATTCTCACCTGTGTAACAGAAATTTACAGGTCCTAATCCTTTAGTTTGTGAATCCTACCCATTCTTAACATTACCAATTATGAGAAGAGTGACTGCACAACTGTAGTTTCGTAAAAGGAAAATTAAAACAAGTTTTTTTCTCTTTTCCGAAATTTTTGGGTTTGTTTTGTTTGTACATTAAAACCTAACCTTACAAACAAGTAAAAAGGACTGAGATTTGATGTTCTGGTTAGCATTTGCATGGAAAAAGAGCTTCTTCCCAGTTCTCTTAGAACTGCACATGAATATAAAAAGTGGATCCCCCAGTTAGGCCTCATACTGTTAGCATTCAAGATGACTGGACTTCCTTTCATAAATTCACATCTCCCCTATGTTTACTTCTCTTTACCTGCACTGCCAGGATCTTGTAATTCCTTTGTAGTTATGGTGTGGGGGAAGAGCCCACATATTTTTTGGTCTTCTCCCTATATTTATGTCAGTTTTCCGATCTGTACATCATACATCACAGAAACAGGAATAGACAGGTAACATAGCTAAACTTCTATACGAGGGGCATTATAATAAGGTTCTGGAGTACTGACATTTTTGTTTCTTCAGCATCGTATGTTTGCTTCCTAGGCCTGTAATTAAACTGTTTCTGTTTCTGATAAAGGACTCTAATTGTAACATGCCGCAGTAAACTCCCCGGAGTGAGTTTTGTAAAGCATACCTTCTCAGGTATCCCAGGTAGGGTTAACTATTCATGGATTGTAGCATTCATGGTGAAAGTGTTACTTAAATGCAAGGAATGGTTTTAAAGAACTCTGATGCCAATAAAATGTTCTCCCTTGAAACAAATGATTCTAAGGAATTCAAAGAATAGGCCCAAGAAGCTTCTGGACATAAGTGTGGCCCAAAAATACAGTTTTAGCAATCTTTCTGATAAAGTTTCATAAAACATTAGATGTGTGTCTAGTTTATGGATATATAAAATGAACCCCTAATCAATCCCTAATACTATCTTTTGTACCACCATGAGGTAGAAATGAGCAGGGCAGAAACTAGTGATCCTACTTACCTGGAAAAGAAACTGGGGCACAGAAAGCTTTAGTGGTTTTTGCGTGTCACACACTCCTTTTGGCTTTGTTCTGACTCCTCCTCCATTCCTTGAAACTTCAAGTATAAATATCAATAATAACAGAATTCCAGTGCTGGAAGATCATTTATTGACTCTCTGACCAAAGAAGAAACTGAAGCCCTTTAAGTTTAAATTACTCATTAATATTCAAAGAGGTTCATCAACATCCTGGTTTCTGAACTCTCACCAAAATTGTATGCGAGATCGATGTGACTGTTCAGCGGGCCCTAACGTATCTGCAGTGTAACACACCCTGACTTTTACTTTAATTAAATTAAAATAAAATTCCCACTGATTATCTGGAGACCCTCAGTGTTCTGGCCCCACTCTCTCTTTCTCCCAGTTCTATTCTGGCCTCTGCTTTCTGGGTCAAGGTTGAGTCTGTCTGGCCCCTGGGCGTGGCCGGCCTCGGGACGGTGGATAGAGAGCTTCGAAGCCCCTAGTAGGAAGGGACAGAGAGATCTGAGTCTCAGTCAGTCGGGGTCTCCTGCAAACAGCCCCTGCGTCCACTTCGTGAGTGCTCCCATCAGCGGTCCCGCAGCCGCTGTGTCCGCCTGCACCTCTCCATTTCGCACCTTCCCAGCTTCGCAGGGGCTCCCGCTAAGGGCCCACCTCGGCCAGGGGCGACGGTACCCGCAAGGCCCCCGGGGCTGGCGGGGAAACCTGGCCTTGCTGGCCGCGTGGGTCTCGGGGGTAAGAGCATTCCCTGAACAACGGAGGCACGCCCCACGCAGGGACGGGCGAGGACAGTTGTGATCAGAAGCCCTGTGCATGGAAGGGAGCGACTCCCGCGGCCGCCTCCCCCACCCTCCCTCCCCGGGCTCCCGCGGCGCCGCCGGAGCCTCGCTCTTCCTCCTCCTCCTCACTCCCCAGCTCGGCTGATCTCCTGCCATGACTCAGCGATTCTCGCAGGCTGCCAGGCTGGGGACACCGGCTTCTCGCGGGCTCCTCCCGCCGCGTCCACCCCCTCTCGCCACCCACGCCCGCCCCCGACCGCCGGCTTTTTCCCAGCGCGGCCGCCGCCGCCGCCGTAGTCAGCGCGGGCGCCGCCACAGCATCCGCCGCCTGCCCCGCTCGGCGCACGCTCCGGCCCGACCCCGCAGCCCACCCGCGCACCGGCCATGGAGCCCGCAGCCCCCCGCCGCCGCCACACCCACCAGCGCGGCTATGCCGTGACGCGGAACCCCCACCTCAACAAGGTGAGTCCGCCGGCCCACCTGGCGGCCCAGCGGCCGCTTTCGGTCCGACGCAGGCCCTCGGGAGGGTCCTGGACTCGGCCTCGCCCCTCTGCCGGCTCTCCCGGGACGCGCGGCCCTCGGTGCGAGCAGAATGGAGGGGCCGCCCAGTAGGCTCTGTGCCCCGGCAGTGTGATGGGCGCTCGGTGCTGGTCCACCTCGGCATCCCGTTTTGGGAAAGAAGGTGTAACTTGTTTACGGTACTTTTTGGCTTCTCAAGAGCCAAGCCAAAGAAAGTAGCATCAGGCTAAGTGCGTGAGTTGACTGTTTCTGTGAAGAGAGCAGGTAGGCTGCCAGCTCAGCTTTGTCTGTGCCACCCACTTACTGGTTCCACTCAGTGTGGCAATTATTGGAGGCTGCTCTGGAGAGAAGTGGCCCTACTGGTCCATCCTGAGCAGGAAAGCCTCAGGTCACATTAACAAGCTCGAAGTCAAGGCCTCTTGGTTTCTGGAGCGACACGATTAAGAGGCTGGGAATGCCTGGTGGGTGACTTCTGCCTTGGACATTTTGCATGGCCTGGTACAAAATCCTTGTCCTAGACATGGGACTGTGGGTAAAGCCATTCCTATTTTTTGAATCTGGCCTTCTGGAAATTAAAACTTTTTTTTTTTTTAAGACCTCTTATTAAAACAAGAATTCAGTGTAGTTAGACAACCTTTTTCAGATCCTGGTAACGTTTCATTTTTCTTCACTGTAAACACCTAAGATTTCCCTCAAATGAAATATACCTAATTTATAATTTTGCATATGTAGATACTAAGCAGTCACACTCTATAACCAGGTTTGTTTCTAGATAGTTCTTTTTGTGTAACTGTGCTTTTGACCTATCCTTCTTATTTAAGATATGGGAAATGCCATCAGTAAGCACAGAGATCTGTTTAGTCATTTTGGTCGTCTCTTTAGTAGATACTCTTCATTAGCAACTGGACCTCAGCTCTTACCTTCTGGTCATGTTGCTGGTGATTTGTTGATCATTATTAATGGCTTGAAGACTTGTGATTTCTTTAATAAATTGTAGCTAGTGTGAGTTCTTTTTGATTTCGTGGTGACAGGTAAC
Source organism: Leptonychotes weddellii (assembly GCF_054177405.1). Classification (NCBI taxonomy): domain Eukaryota; kingdom Metazoa; phylum Chordata; class Mammalia; order Carnivora; family Phocidae; genus Leptonychotes; species Leptonychotes weddellii. Next base: position 61,904,844 of record NC_138376.1, on the reverse strand, counting down.
TTTTACAAATACATGGTTATCTAGTATTTGTGGTCGTAAAACATTATGAAATTTTAAATAGTTCCTACTTATTTTTTTTCAAAATGAATTTAATTGATAGTTTGATTTTTTCTTTTTATTATTCTGCAGGTTGGGGGCTATTTTCAGTAGAACAAAGGTAAAATCTGGTGTGACAGAACAATTTGTGACTTTCATGTGTATTCATGTGTATCTGCTTCCTGTAATTTATGACCAAATAATGGGTTGTCACTTAAGAAGGACTGCATGAGTGGTATAACCTGTTTGGATTTCCCAAAGTCATGGGCAAGTATGAGTGTTTCGAGTGCGTAGACGGAATAGGTAGTCACTGAGCAAGAGTCATTATGCCTTTACTGTATGCATCAAGAATACATGTTCTTAAAATCTTTTTTGGCTCCTGTGCACCAGTAAGGATTAACTCCTATTTAACAATAATATCACGGAGATCTTCCACCAAGTTGAAGGGTGCAGCATAATATGTTAAGAGCACATTTTTGAGTTTATAATTGAACTTTATTGTCTGCATAGAGTCAAATTGGATTTGAAATCTAGTTCACCAGCTCCGGGGTGATTAATGGAATAAGCTTTACTTTTCTTATTCAGTTCTAAGATAGTTGTGTGGTGCCTTATAGAAGTCACAGAATTACTTTACATGAACCTTTGAAACTATGGCTGTGGGACATTTTCGATCTGCCCTGCACTGAAGATCTCTTGGCTTTAAAGTTTTCTGATAACCCAGGAATTTTTATTGATTTTTATGATAGCTTTCGCTAGTAGATCATGCCCTCTAAAACCCCAGCCTGTCATCTGGCTACGTGAAGCCTTCTTCAGCCAAATTAACACAGACCTTCATCACCTCACCTTTTTGGTAACTGCAACAATTTTGCTGGTTTTATTTTCAGTATTATAGTCTGTCCTACATGTAGATAGGAGAAACATACCTTCATCAATTAGTGTTTTCTTCATGTTACTCTTTTGTCATCCAAGTATTTATAATAGTTCTTATTATGCTGAATGTAAAATCAGTCTTGTCAGGTTTACTGTCTTATCCAAATTGATCTCATTAGTCCCCCAATTTAGTCTTCCACTTGAAATACATTTGCAGAATATTTTACTTAATGCTTTCCTTTTTGTCTGTGTGTAATTTCCTATAGTTAAAATGGCATTACTTGATTTAATAATGATCTCTCTAGGGAAGACTTTCCTAATTATTTCAGTCTTATTATTATTACTTGACACCTCTGTTTATATGTATTCAGTAGTATCATGTCATTTTGTATTTACTACATTTTATTTTTTTCTTATTTTGATTGTTATAGGTCAGGAATCATACTTAGTACAGAATTTTGCTCATTGGGCTTTAAATAAATGTTTATTTAATGAATGAATGAACCATGTTCTTATTTCTTTTGTCTTTTAAACAGTACTCAGCTTTTAAAGCAAGAAGCGTTTAGAGTGGTAGATTGAACATTATTTTAAGACATCCTGTTTAATGTAATTTCTTGGAAGTAAATCACATTGAAATATAAAGCTCAGTTGACTCTCTATACATTTATACAATGTATAATGGATACAGGAGAATAGTTGGAATTCAGTTTAAATCTGACCATCCGTGAAATTTTAATTACTTGCTAGGTAACATTAAGGAGGTGATTAGTCTTGGTAAAATCAAGGTTAACAGTAGATGTGATCCAAATTAAAAAAATAAAAAATTGTAAAAACCGAAGGGAAATAAGGTTTTCTTCATTGGTAATATGATTCTTGCTATTTGCTTATACTCAAATTACATAATTCCAGGTAGGATTTCATCATAGTATTTGGGAAAGTAGCTTACACTTCTGAGATTCAGTATCTTTCTGTACATAGCTCAAACTATCTTTGAGGTGTTTTTCTTTGTGTTATATGTACTTATCTAATTTTAATGTTTAATGTTTATGATTTTCAAGGATACCTTCTAATTTAGATGAGTTGTATTTCAATTTTTTTCTCAGGAATTTTCATGTGACTAATAATATTTCATAAATCAGTCTTCAGAATTAAAATTCTACACCCAATAAAAATCTCTTATTTTTTATTTCTAAATATTAGTTTGCTTTGTTTCTCTAACAGTGGTAGAAAATACTAATCGATAGTTCGATCATAATTGTGATTACGTTGTTTCCATGTCTTTAAGATTAAATAATAACATGACCTACAAGTAAGTCTCCAAAAGATACCACTCTTTAATATTTTAGGCATTTTAATCCAGTTTTAGTTAGTGACTTACTAAAGTCCGTTTTGGCTAACATTATTAACTTTTAAATCTAAAAAAAATGAGCTTCCGGGGCGCCTGGGTGGCTCAGTCGTTAAGCGTCTGCCTTCAGCTCAGGTCATGATCTCAGGGTCCTGGAATCAAGCCCCACATCGGGCTCCCTGCTCTGCAGGAGGCCTGCTTCTCCCTCTCCCACTCCCCCTGCTTGTGTTCCCTCTCTCGCTGTGTCTCTCTCTGTCAAATAAATAAATAAAATCTTTAAAAAAAAAAGAAAATGAGCTTCCAGTCAAGTGCATTTATAGATGATTGTGTCTTGGTATGTCAATACCTAGTTGGAGGTGTTGTAGGGAAAGGAGAGTCATGACTATGAAGGAAAGATACCTTAAACCTCCTCTTTTTCTTCAGTGTAAGCTATACCAGAGTTAATCATCCAGGAATTTTTACCTACCACAATCTCTGGAGTTGCCTCAGCAATATGAGAAACTGATGTGTTATTTAATGGAATCCTACTGATAGGAATGCCATTGTGATGCGGATGTACATATAGGCCTCCATACCTGTTACCCTGCAGTGCTTCAAACAACAGCGGTAGCATAGGGTAGCACAAAATCAAAATAATGTGCTCGAATGAGTAGAAAGATGAGTTTGATCTGAGAACTTTTGAGACTGGTGATGTGGAGTATAGGAAATCCTGAAGAAAGTCTGAGATTTTTCATTTTTGTGTTCTACTTTCCTTCTAACTTTTGGGCAAGTACGAGAAATACAATGTAATGGAATGAACATTCTAAGACATTTTATCTAGAGGAAAGCCTAAGTCCCAAGTTGTGAGATTTTGAGTTGTGAGATTTTGAGTGAACTTTTCTTAACTAGCTTCAGTTACTGTCCTTACAAAGTAAAGTGATAATTTCATTTATTATTTAGAAAATATTTGTTTGTTCAGAACCCACTATATGCTAGGTAATATTCTGGTTCAAAGAATATAGCAATGAAGAAGATTCTTGTTGTGAGTACACTTACACTTCTGTTGTAATATGATTTCTACCTTGCTTCTTCACTCAGATATTGAAAAGAGTATTTGAGATAGTGAATATTAATTGTTGCTAAATTATATATTCTAAAAACAGGAGGTCTTTTAGTACTATCATTATTAATATAGTACTTTTGTATAGAAAGTCTGAGCTCATAGCTGGAGCAATTATAAAGTACATTTTTTTTTTAGTGTACTAACCCCCTTCTCTTGAGTTTTTGATGACATGATTGTGTTCCCTCTTTATTTTATAGTAAAAAAACAAAAATATATCTTCTCTCTGGGAGAGAAAGATTTATATTTTACCCTCAGATTCATATAATTGAGCTTGACTGATGTCACATGACCTTTGCAATCTTTCATACACTTTCACAGAATGCCAGGTATAAAGAATGTATTTGTGAAGAAATAGAAAAAGGAAAGCTTTTTGCTTCTCAGTACTCTGTCAAAGTATGTAAAGGCTTGGAAGTATGAAAGAACTTGGCTTGTTAGAGAAAGGTAGAGGTATGCTTTGCTAGTTAAAATTATTGGGAAAAGAGGGAGTGAATTGCAGAGACAGGAAATTTAAAAGTTCCAGTGGTGTGAAACCAGCCTTTACTTGATTCTGTTTGACTTTGGAAAAAATCAGTTACTCTGACAAAACAAATATTTGGACTGTTTTCCAATAGTTTTCAAAATTGACATCACCAAATATTGTGAGAGGCTCAAGATTGCCCTGATTTGGCCTATTTGTTACTTCATTATTTTATGTTATTGAACCAACTCAACCAACTTTGATAGTATATAGATCCAGAATAAATCATAAGATATGTTACAATTAACCAGGACAAATTTGAAAATGTTTCCAACCTAAATGATTAGGAAATTTTCTTAGACATGGACGTGGGGCCTAAATGTAAAATGTGGATGTTTGTATTCTTAAAATGATATTTAAAATATTTTATGGCTTATATGTTAATTTTTACCTGTTTTTAGCTTACTGTATATAAAGTAGTACATTTTATTTATTTTTTTTAAAGATTTTATTTACTTATTTGTCAGAGAGAGAGAGCGAGCACAAGTAGGGGGAGTGGCAGGCAGAGGGAGAAGCAGGCTCCCCACTGAGCAAGGAGCTCGATGAGGGACTCGATCCCAGGACCTTGGGATCATGACCTGAGCTGAAGGCAGATGCTTAACTGACTGAGTCACCTAGGCGTCCCTTTTTTTTTTTTTTAAAGATTTAAAGTAGTACATTTTAAACAAAGGATTATTGTTGCCTTAAGTGAATTTAGAGAATTTAAAACATCAGTATTTTCCCTCAGGCCTTAAAAATATATCTAGGTTAGCCATTGATTAAACTGTTAGATATTTGAGGCTTTTGAGTTTTAAGAGAGGGGAAAGACAATATGGCTTTAAGTTTCTATAGTTTAATCTGGTAGCTTGGGAAGTCAATATAATAATGAATAATAGTCTCTAAAAACATGGAAATATAACTAGTAGAGCTTTATACTAATAAACCCTACACCTAAAACACTAGGATTATTTTTAATCAGGTAATGTTGAGTAAGAATATCAGCAAAAGTACTTACATGTTCATACAAATTTTCATAATTGCATTATGAGTGTCCCTGGGGTAGTTAAATTCTGAACTGCCTCACGAAGATTGGAAATCTGGAGACTGAAGTTCTAAGACTCCATTGTGAAATTACAGCTAGGCCCTTTAAGCTTAGAATATATTTAATACATTTGAATTGTCTATTCAGAGTCCTCTAAAAAGGTATTTTAAAACTTTTTTGATTGCACACATACATAATACATGTATAAGTGTAATGTTATGGGCTGAATTGTGCCCTCCCAAGAGTCATGTATTGAAGTACTTATCCCTAGTATCTCATAATGTAACCATATTTGGAGCTAAGATCTTTAAAGAGGTAGTAAGTTAAAACCAGGTCTTTAGGGTGGACCTTAATTCAGTGTGGCTGATGGCCTTACAAGAAAAGGAAAGACGGCGTGAACACAAAGAGAAAAGTTAATGAGAAAAGCCTCAGAATGTAAGCAACCCTACCGACATCTTGATCCTGGAGTTCCAGCATCCAGAACTATGAGAAAATAAATTTCTGTTATTTTAGTCACTTAGTCTGGTACTTTGTTATGGCAGCCTTAGCAAACTAATACACATATAGTTGAAACAAAATATCATAAAACAATACTTTGCTGCGTTTAGTGCACCCTAGTAGTACCTATTCTATTTCAATTTTTTTAAAAATGTGAGGGGTGCCTGGGTGGCTCAGTTGGTTGAGCGTCCAGCTCTTGGTTTCCGCTCAGGTGATGATCTTATGGGTTGTGAGATCGAGCCCCATATCTGGCTCCGTGCTCAGCAGAGAGTCTGCTTGAGATTCTCTCCTTCTGCCCCTTACCCCACTTATGCACTCTCCCTCTCAAATAAATAAATAAAATAAAATCTTTAAAAAAAATGTGAATCACAACCCATAGTTAAAAAAAATTACGCTTTATAACTTCTTTAAGTAGTGCATTCACATACCTAGGAAGTGATTAGAGAGTAACTTTCTTTTCTGTGTCTTAGTGTTGCACATATGAGCCTCTAGTTTGCCTTGGCAGTACTGGCCCAGCCTCCTCCTGTTTTTCTATCTACATGTCCAAATTGAGGTGATCTTTTATTTTTATTTATTTATTTATTTATTTTTAAAGATTTTTTATTTATTTATTTGAGAGAGAGAATGAGAGACAGAGAGCATGAGAGGGAGGAGGGTCAGAGGAAGAAGCAGACTCCCTGCCGAGCAGGGAGCCCGATGCGGGACTCGATCCCGGGACTCCAGGATCATGACCTGAGCCGAAGGCAGTCGCTTAACCAACTGAGCCACCCAGGCGCCCGAGGTGATCTTTTAAACCAATAATCTTGAAATGATGAGAACATTATTGTTACTAATAGTGGCAGATCTTGGTTAGTTAGCAAAACAGTAAGTGCTTACTTGGTTGCTCAGAGCCAGGAAAACTAAAACTTGGTTAATTAGCATTTTTGTAAGCTTTTAAAATTTTACTTATTCAAAATCTTATACTTAATTTTTACATATCGTACCTATAAGATAATGGTGACAGAATTGAGAGCAAATATATTGGTCATATTGTTGTGGAGTTGTCAAACCCAACAGTCAAGAAAGAATTCTTGAGACATTTTATGGTGCTATTTGGTAAATTTATTTGAGTGGCACGGCAATAGGACCCATGAGCAAAAGAGCTGCACTTTTACTGTATGAAGCTGGTGGTTATATGCTTGGTACTTGGACAGGAGATGTGCAAGAAGTATTAAATCATAAATGTCTTCTTTGAATTTCTGCTCATAAAACTACTTTCACAAGATTTCTCTGGTGTTTATCATTCAGTTTGATATTAACTATTGGTGAGATATCCAGGCAGTCATGAGACTCTTTAAGAATGTAGCAACCAGGGCGCCTGGGTGGCTCAGTTGGTTAAGCGACTGCCTTCGGCTCAGGTCATGATCCTGGAGTCCCTGGATCGAGTCCCG
>NC_138376.1:61879707-61897925 GCF_054177405.1 Leptonychotes weddellii | reverse complement strand
GACTCTTTAAGAATGTAGCAACCAGGGCGCCTGGGTGGCTCAGTTGGTTAAGCGACTGCCTTCGGCTCAGGTCATGATCCTGGAGTCCCTGGATCGAGTCCCGCATCGGGCTCCCTGCTCGGCAGGGGGTCTGCTTCTCCCTCTGCCCTCTTCCCTTTCGTGCTCTCTGTCTCTCATTCTCTCTCTCTCAAATAAATAAGTAAATCTTAAAAAAAAAAAAAAAAAAAGAACTTAGCCACCAGCATGTATTTGATCCTTATTGGAGCTGTGGATATTATAGATAAGCCTTCTGGGCTTAAAGTGAACATTTTCTGCTTCTGTCCCTCATCAGTATATTAGTAAATATAAATGAGAATAACTCACCTGTAAAATAAAATTATTTTCAGATCGTTCCACAAAGCATAAGCAAATGATGCTATAGGTAAGAGATATATTGAAAACAAAATGCTGTAAAAAGACTAAAAATAAAGACATGGGAAATGCAAACAGGATTACACCTGACATCAGACAATGTAGAATCCATATCAAAAAGCATTAAGTGAGACAAAATACTCTCTATAATGCTGAAAAGTACAATTTTGAATAAAGTTAAAAAGTAACGAATATCTGTGCACCAAATAACACAGCAGCTACCTTCATAAAAAAAGACCCTGCTACAGAACATGCAAAGAGAAATAAACACTAATACTAGCAGGCTTTAACATATTGCTCTCAGTGCAGGACATATAATATCAAAGGGACAAAAACTGTTTCCATATAGGAATTCCTTCCTCAAATTTCTCAGGAAATTTGTTTTACCAAATAATAAGGAAATTCACTTAAGCAAGTGGGAAAATGGAAAACTGTATTATAACTAACCTTTGAGAATCAAAGCTTAATAAATAATATAGAGATATTACTGGTTTGAAAGATCCAATGATGTAAGTCAAAAGCAAGAGCTGAAAATAGTGACATACAGAGTCAGAGGTTAAGGTTGACATTTCCTAATCTTTATAGGAACATGTCGGTGAGAGATTGTAATGATCTAATCAATTTGGCTTGTAGCTGTTGCCAGTTTCTGATAATACCTCTTTTAACTCCTGTCTTTAGACCATTTACACTTAATGTGATTATTGGTATGTCTGGATTTCTGTTCACTATTTTATTATTAGGTATCTGTTTCCTCTGTGTTTCATTTCTTTATTTCTCCTTTCCTGTCTTCTTTTATATTGTTTGAATATTTATTCCATTTTAATTTATCTTTGAGTTTTTGACAGTATCTCTTTTTATGGTCCTTTTTTGGGACTTGCTCTAAGAATTATGCTACACATAAGTTTTCGGTCTACTTAAAATGACCATTTTACCAGTTCAGTTGGAATGTAGAAACTTTATTATCATGTCTTATTACTTTCCTCTGATTATGTTATAGTTGGTATATTACATCTACTTATATCTCCATACGTTACATAGAATTTTTTAAATTGATATATAACTGACGTATAACATTAAATTAGCTTCAGGTATACAACATAATGGGTTGATATTTGTATATATTGGCAAATGATCACAATAATTCTAGCTAGCATCTGTCACTGTATATAGTTATGAAAAATGTTTTTCTTGTGATAAGAACTTTTAAGACTTATTCTGTTATAACTTTGAAATATGCAATACAGTATTATTAACTATAGTCACCATGCTGTACATTCATCCCCATGGCTTATTTATTTTATAACAGGAAGTTTGTACTTTTTGAATACATTTACCCATTTCCTCCACCCACCTACTTCCCACGTCTGCCAACCAGCAGTCTTTTCTCTGTATTCATGAGCTTGTTTTTTTTTCTGAGTACTTTTATTATTATTATTATTATCATTAACATATAATGTATTGTTTGTTTCAAGGGTAGAGGTCTGTGGTTCGTCAGTCTTACACAATACACAGCGCTCACCACAACACATATCCTCCCCAGTGTCCATCACCCACCCACCCCATCCCTCCCACCCGCCTCCACTCCAGCAACCCTCAGTTTGTTTCCCGAGATTAAGAGTCTCTTACAGTTTGTCTCCCTCCCTGGTTTCTTCTTCTTTCATTTTTCCCTCTCTTCCCCTATGATCTTCTGCCTTGTTTCTCAAATTCCACATATCAATGAGATCATATGATAATTGTCTTTCTTTGATTGACTTATTTCGCTTAGCATAATACCCTTTAGTTCCATCCATGTCATTGCAAATGGCAAGATTTTCTCTTTAGATTCCACATATAAGTGAGATCATATATAGTATTTGTTTTTCTCTGACTTTATTTCACTTAGCGTAATGATTTCAAGATCCATCCATGTTGTTGCAAATGGTGAGATTTCCTTCTTTTTTATTATGTCTGAATTAGATTACATTACATATATATGTGCCACATTTTCTTTATTCATTCATCCATTCATGGACATTTAGGTTGTTTCCATATCTTGGCAGTTGCAAATAATGCTTCAATGAACGTGTGGGTGCATATATCCTTTCCATGTAGTGTTTTTGTTTTCTTTAGATAAAAACTCAGAGGTAGAATTGCTAGATCATATGGTAATTTTATTTTTAATTTTTTGAGGAAACTCCATACTGTTTTCCATAGTGGATATACCTATTTCCATTCCCACCAACAGTGTGAAAAAAAGTGTTCCCTTTTTTCCACATCCTCACTAATACTTATTATTTCTTGTCTTTTTGATAATAGCCATTCTAACAGGTATGAAGTGATTTATTGTGCTTTTGATTTGCATTTTCCTGATGATTACTGATACTGAGCTTCTTTTCGTGTAGCTGTTGTCCATCTTTTATCTTCTTTGGAAAAATGTCTATTCAGATCCTCTGCTTGATTGTTTGTTTTACTATTGAGTTGTTATAAAAATTTTTTTGATGTAATAATTTAAAGTAATGTTTATTATTTTTTATTTTATTTCATTTTATTATTATTTTTTTAAATATTTTATTTATTTGACAGAGAGAGACACAGTGAAAGAGGGCACACAAGCAGGGGGAGTGGGAGAGGAAGAAGCAGGCTCTCTGCGGAGCAGCGAGCCCAATGCGGGGCTCGATCCCAGGACTCTGGGATCATGACCTGAGCTGAAGGCAGACACTTAACGACTGAGCCACCCAGGCGCCCTGTTATTTTTTATTTTAACTGTCATACATATTTTAAAGAATTTAAGAGGGAAAGGATAACCTGTTACAGTTATCCAGATATTTGCCATTTCAGGTTTTTCTCAGGTATCGTTTCCTTTCCATCTAAAGAATTGCCTTTAGTGGGATACCTGGGTGGCTCCGTCTGTTGAGTGCCTGACTCTGTTCAGCACAGAGTCTGCTTCTTCCTCCCCTTCTGCTTCTCCCCCTGTTCACACATATGTTGTCTCTCTCTCTCAAATAAATAAATTTTAAAATTCTTTTAAAAAAATTGCCTTTAGCATTTCTTTTAGAGCAGGTTTGCTGAAGACCAGTTGTCTTAGTTTTCCTTCATCTGAGAATGTCTTTATTTCACTTTGATTTCCAAAGGGTATTTTCACCAGTTGTAGAATTTGGGGTTGACAGTTGTTTACCTTCAACACTTTAAAAATGCCATTTCTCAGGGCACCTGGTGGCTTAGTTGGTTAAACGTCTGCCTTTAGCTCAGGTCATGGTCCTAGGGTCCTGGGATCATATCCCGCATCGGGCTCCCTGCTCACCAGGGAGTATGCTTCTCCTTCTTCCTCTGACCCTAACCCCTGCTCCTGCTCTCACTCACTCTCTCTCTCTCTCTCAAATGAATAAATAAAATATCTTTAAAAAAATACCATTCCTCTTTCTTCTGGCCTCCCTTGTTTCTGATGAGAAATCTGCAGTCATTCAAATTGTATGCATGCAGTGGGTCATTTTTTTCTTGCTCCTTTAAAGATGTTTTCTTTGTTTCTCATTTTTAGCATTTTGAAATCATTTTTCTGGATTTAGATTTTTTTTAGATTATCTTCTTGGGGTTTGCTGAGCTTCTTGAATTTGTAAGTTTACATCTTGTGCCAAAATTGTTAAGTGTTTAGCCATTATTTCTCCAAATATTTTTTCTTTCTCCTCACCTTTTGGCATTGTGTTGATACAAATGTTAGGCTTTTTGGTATTGTCCCACAGGTCCCTGGGCTATGACTTTTTTTTTTTCCTGTTTTTTCTTTGTTTTTAAGATTGGTTGATCCATCTTCAAGTTCAGTGACTCTTTGCTTTTATATCTCCATTCTGTTCTTGAGCTCATCCTAGGAATTTATTATTTTAGTTACTGTGTTTTTCAGTTCTAAAATTTCCATTTGGTTCTTTACAGCTTTAATTTCTTGACCAAGACTTTCTATTTTCCCATCATTTCAAAAGATTTTGCCCTTATGATTTGGGGTTTGGTTACAATAACTTTTTAAATCTTTGTCTGATAACTCCATTCTCTATATCATCATTGATTTTCTTTTCCTTTGAAATAAACATTTTCCTATTTCTTTGTTTGCTGAGTAATTTTTGCATATATCCTGGACATATGCATATTATGATATTCTAGGTTTTGGTTAAATCCCAAAGGGAATACTATTCTTTTTCATTTTTAATTTTCAACCTGACTAGGTCAGTTCACAGGTCAGACCCATCTTCTATGTTTTGTGGTTCCAGTATTCCATTTTCAAAGCCACTTTGTAGTGCTGTTTGGATCTGTTCCATCATGTGTACTGCCCTGTAGCCAGGGTAGGATCTGTGCAGTGGTTTACACCATAGTTTAGTTCTCAAATCCTTTGTAAGACTATTTAAGATCAGGTCTATACATGCATAGCTCAGAGGTGAGTTCAGGAGTTCACATAAAACTTTGTGGGATTGCTCTCTTGAGTTCCCTTCTTTCTATGATCTTGCTGATACTTTGTCTCCTTGAGGCCCCCCTTTCCCAGCCCACTAGCCAGAAAACTGGGCCTTTAGTTTTCTTGCTCGGCAGTATACTTCCTCTACCTGCATTTATACTTAGGGCCAAGTAACTGGAAGACAGAGATAAACGCAACAGACATTTGATCCATGATTTTGGGACCATTGCTCTTCTGGTTAAAACGAATGATTTTCCTTTCTTACAGTTTTAGACATCTGTGGTGGTTGTGCTCCTGTCACCCACTCTGAGATTCCCATGGGGGCTGGGGCTGGAGAGAATGGAAGATAATAGTGGATTTCCCTCTTCTGTGACCTTTAGGAGTCTCCTTTCCTGATTTTTAGACCAGAGAAAGAAAGCTCTTGGCATTCTTTTTGTCTGCACTCGGTTGCTCTTTTAGCTTTTTAAGTCAAGGCCAGTTGATTACAGATGGCGGGGGGGTGGGGGGGGGGTGGGGAGCCAGGCTGCACTGACGGGCAAATCTCCAGGAAATTTACCTTGGATTCTGGTTTTCTTTCCCATTCTTATGCTGCCATTTACTTTTCAGAGTCTTCAGATAGCTGCCCAATGCAGTCTGTACAGAGTTTATAGTTGGGTTCTTTGGGAGAGACAAGATAAAAAATGCTTACACCATTTTGCACAGAACCAGAACCCTTAGATTGTTATTTTTAGGATGTGAACGTGTGAAACTCAGTCTAATTTGGTTTTAAGTTTCAGGGGGAAAAATCAGGGAATCTCCTCTCAAATATATATTCCCCCCCCATTTACTGGGTACATATTTGCTATAGTAATATTAGTAAGAAAGGTTATCCTATGGAAAATGGTTTATGTAAAAATAACTCAACATAATTTATAAAATTTCTATATTCTAAGGATTTAGAAATGCTTGGCCTTTTTAAAAAAGATTTGTTTATTTGAGAGAGAGAACAGGGGGAGGGGCAGAGGGAGAGAATGCTCAAGCAGACTCCTTGCTGAGCAAGGAGCTCGATGCAGGGTTCGATCTCACCACCCTGAGGTCATGACCTGAGCCGAAATTAGAGTCAGACGCTAAAGTGACTGAGCCATCCAGGTGCCCCACTTGGCCTTTTTGATAATGTATGTTTCACTTCTGTTTCTCTTTATGCTGTGATGGAGGAAATACTATAGAAACTACAAGGTTCAAAATTCCTCTGGGGAGGTGTGTAGGTTGTTATACTGGCTTATATCATAGCTTTATCTTTTAATGTAGTTGCCCATGGGACCTGGAATATAGTTAGTATTCTGTAAAAGTCTGTTGAACGGAAAAATGAGGGTTATTTGTTGAAGTAACTTTTTATAGCTCTATTCTGCCTTTCAGATGTGGCTATAACCTCTCCACAGATCACATTCTACATTGTGGGGTGAATATGCTATTGAGTATGTGTCTGAGAATCTCTTTCCTGTAGTGGGTATAGGGATGACCGGTGTATCATTTAGGATTGGGTTTTGATATATATAACAACAACACCAATAAAAACAAATAATAGTGACTTGGTTAAGATGTAGCTTATTTTTCTCTGGCACATGAAGGAAATCAAAGGTGGACAGTCTAGGCCTGTTTGGTGGGTCACAGAATCATCAGGAACATTGCTGCTCTTCTGTCTTCGAGAACACTTTATGGTCCTAACTGACAATTGGTCTGTAGATATCATTTGTATATTCCAAGCTGGCTGCTGGAAGAAATGAGAGAAACACAAGAAGGGCCACTTTCCAGTGGAGTCAGCTCTCTTTAAGGGTCCTGCCCCACATCGCATCCATCACTTCTATTTACATGTCATTGCTCAGAACTCAGCCACAGGGCCTCATCTAACTATAGGGGAGTTTGGAATTTTAGTCTTTTATCTGATACATTCCCACCCCAAATAATATTGGGGTCCTCTTGCTGGGGAAGAAGGGGAGAAACGGATGTTACAGTAGGCAAATCACAGTCTCTGCCGTATCTAGAACTGCCAGAAACATAAGAATAGAGGTTTAACAAATGTAAATAGTAAGTATGGTTATATTATTCTTAGAGATTGAGATAAATGGTTCTTAATAGTTTTAATATATTTCATAGCCTTACAATTGACTATATAAAAATAAAAATACAAAAAAGTGAAAAGTTTGTCTCCCACCCACAGCGAGACACAGCGAGAGAGGGAACACAAGCAGAGGAGAGGGAGAAGCAGGCTTCCTGCAGAGCAGGGGGCCAATGCGGGGCTTGATCCCAGGACCCCAGGATCATGACCTGAGCTGAAGGCAGATGCTTAACGACTGAGCCACTGAGGCGCCCCTAAAGTTAATTTTCTAAGTTAAAATGTTATTGATTTTTTTAAAGATTTTATTTATGAGAGAGAGAGAGAGAGAGAGCGTGAGAGAGAACACAAGCAGGGGGAAGGGCAGAGGGAGAGGGAGAAGCAGACTCCCTGCTCAGATCCCAGGACGCTGGGATCATGACATGAGCTGAAGGCAGACGTTTAATCAACTGAGCCACCCAGGTGCCCTCAAATATTATTGATGTAGGGCATGAATCAGAGCTGCCCTTGGTGTGGTGGCTACGAGGTTGTGTTATGAAGACAAATGATGCAGTTGGGAGACATGGAAGACAGATTGAGAGTCACGAGCCCAGATGTAACCTTCTGTCGTCTGCCTGGTACTCAGAAACTGGTTCTGAAGCACTGTTTTCTCTTTCTTTAATGAGCTAGCCTTTGTATGTTGATTCCTTAGTATGGTGAATAACAAATATTGTGGGTGAGTGCTGCTAACTCACTTGTAGTGTTCTCACAAAATGGCATCATGAGTCAGGCAAAGAACTGGGTCTTGCCATTACTCTTAGGATAAAGTTTAGAACTTTATCTAGCTAACAAGGACTGGCCTGCTCTGGTTCCTGCCTGTCTTCCCAGAGTCATCTTTCATCATTCTTCTCATAGTTGATGTTTCCTTCCCAGTACCCTCTCTAAGAAGCCAAGCTCTTCTGCCTCGGGGTTTGTGCCCCTGCTGTTCCCTGCACAATCACCCTGAACCTTTCACCTGGTCAACTCCTACTCTTCTCCTTGTCCTTCAGATCTAATTTAATATCACTTTCCTTTTAAGCCCCTAAGTTAAGTTAGATAGATAAGTTAGATTTCTTTCCCCTGTACTTATCACATTGTTATTTTATAATTATTTGTGTAGCTATTCATGTAATATCCTGTTAAACTCTCTAGATTGTTAGCATCATGAGGCTGTGGACCATATTTGACGTATCACTGTTTCATTGGCTTAGTGCTTACAAGTGTAAGCATTCACTCAACAAATATTTGGTGTGAGTGGGATGATTTTAGCTAAGCCACTGGGTATCCAGACAATTGGTCAAATATTATTCTGGATGTGTCTGTGAGGGTGTTTCTGGATGAGATTAACATTTGAATTGGTAGACTGAGTAAAGCGGGCTTCCCTACCTAATGTGGGTGGGCCTCATCCAGTCAGTTGAATATCTGAATAGAACAAAAAGGCTGACTCTCTTTTTTTTTTTTTTTTTAAAGATTTTATTTATTTATTCATGAGAGACAGAGAGAGAGAGGCAGAGGGAGAAGCAGGCTCCCCGCTGAGCAAGGAACCCAATGCGGGACTTGATCCCAGGACCCTGGGATCATGACCTGAGCCGAAGGCAGATGCTTAACCATCTGAGCCACCCAGGCGCCCCAAGGCTGACCCTCTTGTGAGGAAGAGGGAATCCCTCTTGTCTGACTGCCTTCAAGCTGGGACATCAATTTTTTTCCTACCTTTGGATTTGAACTGAAACACTGGCTTTTCCTGGGTCTTAAGCCTGCTGGCCTTTGGAGTAGAACTGTACTCTCAGCTCTCTTGATTTCTCAGGCCTTTGTGCATGGACTGGAATTGCACCATTGGCTCTCTTGGTTCTTCAACTTGCCAACTTCAGATCTGAGGACTTGTCAGCCTTCATATTTGCATGAGCCAATTCCTTATAATAAATTTCTTCATATATGTGATGTTTATACACACACCCTATTTGTTCTGTTTCTCTGGAGACCCTTGACCAATACCAATGACAATCTCCCATAAAGTAACTAAGAAGAGACAAAACATTTCTGAAAATCTCAACTGTGGATCTGAAGTAAGAAAGCCATCTTGTGGCGTTTCTGGGAATATCATGTTGATATGTGAAGTATATATCCCTTGGAAACTGAAGCATTATTCTCTGCAACAGTTCTTTTTTTTTAGGTTTTTATTTAAATTCCAATTAGTTAACATATAGTGTAATATTAGTTTCAGGTGTAAAATCTAGTGATTCAGTGCTTCCATACAATACCCAGTGCTCATCACAAGGGCCCTTCTTAATCCCCATCACCCATCTAGCCCATCCCCTGACCCACCTCCCCTCTGGTAACCATCAGTTTGTTCACCATAGTTAAGAGTCTGTTTCTTGGTTTGCCTCTCTCTTTTTTTTTCCCTTTGCTTGTTTGTTTTGTTCCTTACATTCTACATATGAGTGAAATCATGTGGTATTTGCCTTTCTTTGACTGACTTATTTCACTTAGCATTATACACTCTAGCTCCATCCATGTCATTGCAAATGACAAGATTTCATTCTTTTTTATGGCTGAGTAATAATATTCCATTATACATACACCCCCCCATCTTCTTTATTATTAGTTGATGGACACTTGGGCTGTTTTCATAATTTGGCTATTGTAGATAATGCTTCTATAAACATCAGGGTGCATGTATTTCTTTGAATTAGTATTTTTGTATCCTTTGGGTAAATACAGAGTAATGCAATTGCTGGATCACAGGGTAGTTCTATTTTTAACTGTTTTCCAGAGTGGCTGCACCAGTTTGCATTCCCACCAACAGTGCATGAAGGATCCTTTTTCTCCACATTCTTGCCAACACCTGTTATTTCTTGTGCTGCTGATTTTAGCAATTCTGAGAGGTGTGAGGTGATATCGCATTGTAGTTTTGATATGCATTTCCGTGATGATCAGTGATGTTGAGTATCTTTTCATGTCTCTGTTGGCCATCTGTATGTCTTTGGAAAAATGTCTATTCATGTCTTCTGCCCATTAAAAAAATTATTTATTTATTTATTTATTTTAGGGGGGGAGGGGCAGAGAGGTGGAGAGAGAAAATCTCAAGCAGACTCCCCACTGAGCATGGTCCCCCCCCACAATGTGGGGCTCAACATGGGGCTCGATTCCACAACCCTGAGATCATGACCTGAGCCACAATCAAGAGTCAGATGCTTAACTGACTGAGTCACCCAGGCACCCCTTTCTGCCCATTTTTTAATTGGATTAATTGTTTTTTTTGGTGTTGAGTTTTGTAAGTTCTTTATAGATGTTGGATACTAACCCTTTATCAGATACATCATTTGCAAATATTTTCTTCCATTCCATAGGTTGCCTTTTAGTTTTGTTTTTTTTCTTCACTGTCTGCAACAGTTCTTAAAATATTTTGTACCAAGTCCCCTTTGGAAATTTGGTGAAGTCCATGGCTTTCTTAAGAGAGTGTTTTCAGATAAATAGAATGCATAATGTTATAAAAGAAACCAAGTATGATATAGGTATCAAAATATTAAAAAATAAATATGTGATATTATAAGATATATTCTTCTTTATGAAAGACTTAAATAGCTAGACAGTATATTTAAATGTGAGCAATTTAAAGTAAAATTTCATTTATTAAAGAGATTGGTGTGAAGGTCGTTGACATGACTAGCTTGTGTGCCTTTTCATGTTACAAACAACCTTATTGTGGGTCTAAAATTACTGTAATTTCAAAGTAATGATAAACATAAGTGTTATTTCAAGATATATGCCAGAAGTTCAATGTGATAAAAAATATTATTTCTATTTATGTCATTGGAACTACTACTACTACTGTTTCTTTTGTTTATTATCTTCTTTTACAATGGAAGGAAATACTAAGTTTCACAGTGCAAAAAGATGCCCACGTGTATTTATTTATTTAAGATTCTCTTTATTTATTAGAGAGAGAGCGCATGTGCACGAGCAGGGGAGGGGCAGAAGGAGGAGGAGAGAATCTCAAGCAGACTCTATGCTGAACACCGAGCCCACCATCCGACATGGGGTTTGATCTCACGACCCTGAGACCATGAACTTAGCCAAAACCAAGAGTTGGACGCTTAACTGACTGAGCCATCCAGGCGCCCCAAGATGCCCACATTTAAAGATTCCTGAATTATATCTACTGAGTCCTTGCATGTCTGTCATTAGGTCCATGTGTGAAAGTGATATGCATTCAGTAGAAACTGTATTTTGAATTTTGAATTTTGATCTTTTCCTGGGCTAATGCTATGAGGTATGGTCGTCTCTTGTGACACTAGGCAGTGGCAGCAAGCCTCAGCTCCCGACCAGCCACGTCACTGTAAGGGGAAACAGCTGGTCCACTTGACCATTCTGTACCCATCCATCTGCTCTGTTTTTCACTTGCAGTGTAATATTCAATGAGTTACTCAAGGTATTAAGTACTTATTTATATAATAGACTTTGTGTTAGATAATTTTGGCCAACTGTAGGCCAGTGTAAATGTTGTGAGCACATTTAAGGTAGGTTAGACTAAGCTGTGACATTTGGTAGGTTAGAGGTATTTAAATGCATTTTCGACTTAATGGCATTTTCAATTTACGAGGGGTTTATCGGGATGTAACCCCATTGTAAGTTGAGGAAGAGCTGTACATAGAACCAAACTACATGGAAATGAAAAGTTGTTTCAGATTCATATAGTCATCCATTTGTTTACTTAAAACTTATTGAGGCCCTGTTCCATCTTGACATTTTACTGGGTGCTGTTCAAATATGAATATCATAGTTCCTGTTCTCCAGAAGCACCTAGACCTTTGGGTAAAACAGCACTTCAGCAGAAATAATGATATGAGAAGTTGCATGATGAAAGTACTTGATGCTTTGGGAGGACCTTGGAGGACGCCTTGCCAATCCAGAGAGGAGGAGGAAAGCCTCCTCCTCCTCATCATTCAGGAATAGGCAAAAGACATTTACAAATTCATGTTTAATTTAATGTTAAATTTTTCATACTCCATAGATTTTTCAACTAGCTCAAAGAATTAAGAAATCAAAGTCACAATTCATGATTATCTTGTAATCCCAATGTTTCTGATTCACTATATGGATAATTACTACATGTGGTATCATAGGCATATCTAGAATAGTGTAAATTTGCATGTGATTATTAGGGCCTCTACTGGCAATCAGTATTACCCATTTGGTTTGGATGAGATTTGGCTTTTTTTAATCACTTGTGTGCATTGGCAGTTTCAATAGTTTACTAAGAATTACCAGCGTGCTCACCTCCAGTCTACTTACTTAATAGGTACTTTACTGATTTGGTGACTTTGTGAAATTTACCTTAAAACTTCCTTGGGGACACAGGCATTCGATTTTGCTGAAAGAATTTTAAAATCTTTTTTTTTTTTTTTTTTTTGGGCGCCTGGGTGGCTCAGTTGGTTAAGCGACTGCCTTCGGCTCAGGTCATGATCCTGGAGTCCTGGGATCGAGTCCCGCATCGGGCTCCCTGCTCAGCAGGGGGTCTGCTTCTCCCTCTGCCCTCTTCCTTCTCGTGCTCTCTGTCTCTCATTCTCTCTCTCTCAAATAAATAAATAAAATCTTTAAAAAAAAAAAAATCTTTTTTTTTTTTTTTTTAAGATTTTATTTGAGGGGGAAGGTGCATGCCCGCACGGGGGGAGGGGCAGAGGGAGAGGGAGAAGCAGGCTCCCAGCTGAGTAGGGAGACTTTCACAGGGCTTGATCCCAGGACCCCCCAATCTCCACCCCAGTCAAAGGCAGATGCTTAACCAACTGAGCCAACCCAGGTGCCCCAAGAATTTAAAAATCTTATTAATGATTTTAAGAGCTATGTTTGGAAAATGTAGTATTAACATTGATGGTTAATAATTTCTCACCCTTATAAGGAATCTATAAAGACTAGTAATCTGAGTTTTAAGTGAGAAATACTTAAATTATTTAATTAAACCTCTCATCCAATATTTTAAAAATCCATTTGCTGTCTTAGGTAGAGATGCTCTTTCTTTTCATTAATTAAGCAAACATATCACTTAAACTACAAAATAGTTATAGTTGCTGATATCCTGTAATACCTAGATGAAATGATTTTTAGGTGTTATGGTTATGATATTTTGCTGTAAATTTTAGGGTATCTAGGACCAAGTATATTTTATTTATTTTTTTAATTAAAACTCAATTAATTAACATATAGTATATTATTAGTTTCAGAGGTAGAGTTTAGTGATTCATCAGTTGCATATAACAGCCAGTGCTTATTACATCAAGTGCCCTCCTTAATGCCCATCACTCAGTTACCGCATTCCCTCCACCCTCCAGCAACCCTCAGTTTGTTTCCTATAGTTAAGAGTCTCTATGGTTTGTCTCCCTCTCTGATTTTATTTTATTTTTCCCTCCCTTTAGGGCCAAGTGTATTTTGGATTTATTTTTGTAATCATTACTTCTGCCAGTTTAAATTACACTATATAAATATGAGTAAAAATTAATTGCTGTGTAATGACACCAAATTTTTTTAAAAAAGCTGTTGTTACTATATTATTGATTTTAAATAATTAATTTTCTGCCTCTTAAAGGAGATGATCACTAGAGAATTTGATTGCATAGCTGAATGCATGCAAAATAATTATTTAAAAACTTTACCTTGGAAATGTGTATCCCATCTGGCTGATTGGTATTTTTGAAGAAATGAGGTTACATACACCAGGAAAGTTCTAGAAGTCATTATTTATATTGTTAATTAGAATTAAAAAAATCAGTTTCAAAGAACAGTATTTGGCACTGTGGAAGACTTGGAAGAAGGAACCCTTCAGTATATGTCCAGGACAAATTAGAATCACTTGTCTTTCTATAGTTATAGAATATGCACATAAACTATGCTAATACATTTGAAAATATTGACATTTAAATCTAAAGCTCACTTTGATCTCTTATTTCAGAATAATAAATAATGAAAACAAACATTACAATAAATGCATTTTATAATGAATTATTCATATATAGATTACTTAAAGATTTTTGTGATTTAGACAGTGTTTTCCTTTTTGCCATTCCACTTGATTACTTTGATTTTCCTTATTCAGGAAAAACGGCAAATTACTGAAGCTTATTGCAAACATTAAAGATGGTTAGCACGGAATTCAGGTTGTATCTGTTCTGTTTTTATGGTAATCATTTCTGATAAATTACTTAGGACAAAGTTTCTTTCTCAGGTGCAAACATAGTTTCTGATATAAGTCTCTTGTTATGTCAGGAATTTTGTTTTCCTTTCTGCTTGATAGTCTCAGTTTTCTCAAGAAGATATACATAGAGCAATTAGTAGAGCCCAGAAGAATAGTTGTCTTGTGCTGTCCTAAGTAGTGAGACAACATACCATTCTGCTGTCTAGGAATCGGGTCCAGAAGGTTTTTTAAGGAGGAGGGAGAGAAAAAGAAAGAGAGAAAATGAGAAAACCAGGGTTGAACCTAGGGTGTATGAGAAAGCTTTTGGGGAATTAGAATTATAGGTGGCCTGGAAACTTAATATATGTATAGAAGTCTAAACTTTTTAACTACATGAAAGACTCAGAAGAAATCAAATGAAAGTTAGAAGCTGCATGTATACTTGGAATACACTGTCCTTTGTTGGATAGGCCTCACAGCATAACTCTAAGGTAATTCTTGGAAGCAGATATTTGTTACATCAGCTTTTAATGAGGAAAATGTATTAAGCTAGTGTTTAATAAGGAGAATGTATTAAGCTACTGTTTATAACCTCTACAAAATATATATGAATATATCTCTGTTAGTATGAAAAAATGAAAGATCGAGCCAGGATTATTAAATGGTTCAAAATTCTATTTATTGTTTCTCTGAATACTTTCTGGGAAATTGCTGGTTGGTAATCACATTGATGTGTCATTCTTAAAAACTGGTTTAAGTGAAGTCTTGCCATATATATTTTTAAATTTTCAGGGATTTTAAGATTTAAATTTGCTTACTCACTGACTTAGTTTTTTTTTTTTATTATTTGTAAAGTGTAGTAATAGAATATGAACCTTATCATAGGACTTTAACTTGACCCAGTTTCCCAGATTTTTAAGCCCTAGTTTTTTTGTTTTGTTTTTGGTGGTTATTGTTGTTTAAGAGCTGAATTGACACTTTATTATGCCATAGAATATTTGGCTAACAGTGTGTGGGTGTTTGTAGTTACTAACCATCAAAGGACAGCAAAAGATAGCCAGATGGCATTGTCATTTTATGGCAAAAGATATGAGAGACCTGTTAGGTCAGACCAAGATTGGGAAATTTATGTAAAAAGGACTGATATACCAATAAATGATTAAGTGCCATTATTATTTTTTTTTTTTCAAGATTCTATCTATCCATTTGACAGAGAGAAACACAGCGAGAGAGAGAACACAAGCAGGGGGAGTGGGAGAGGGAGAAGCAGGCTCCCCGCCGAGCAGAGAGCCCAACGTGGGGCTCGATCCCAGGACCCTGGGACCATGACCCGAGCCGAAGGCAGACGCTTAACGACTGAGCCACCCAGGCGCCCCTGATTAAGTGCCATTATTAAGTGAATGCAGGAGCATATGTTAGTGCTTCTGATAACAAGCCTTATTCTCAGAATATTGATAATTTTGATTTTTATTTTGCAGGCAGATTTTCAAGGCATAATATTCAGAAGTTTACTACTTTTTACATATGTCCATGTATTTTTGAGAGTTTTAACTTTAGTTTTTTTCCCATTTTTAATTTCCAAATTTTTCATTTTAAGCTAGAGAAACATCTATTGAATTTTCTTTCCTTTTCAAATACATTACTGTATATAATTCTTTTATTCCAAAGAGTTATTCGTGACATTTTGCTTTAAATGATGTCTTCCCAGTTATTTCTGTAACAAGTGAAGTATGCTTTCCATTTTATAGTTACTTTTTTATACAAATATCCCTCTTTTGTTCCTTTTAATTATTTATTTATTTATTTATGTGTATATTTATTTATTTTGGGTGGTGAGGGGCAGAGGGAAAGAGAGAGAGAGAATCTTAAGCAGGCTCCATACCCAGCATGGAGCCTGATATGGGGCTCAATCTCACAACCCTGAGATTGTGACCTGAGCTGAAATCAAGAGTTGGACGCTTAACCAACTGAGCCACCCAAGTGCCCCAGTTCCTATTAATTTTAAACTTAAATTTACCAAGAATTAATATGCTAATCAGTTTCCTGAGCAATAATTTTGCTGTTTTTAAAACTTTTACTATTTCTCTAAAATTAAATATTTAAAGCTTTCTATTTTGTTTATGCAGCACATTACTGAATTCTAGTTATATCAGGTGCTTTTCTAAGCACTAAGGATGAAGCAGTGAAAAAAAAAAAAACAGATAAAATTCCCTGACCTCATGGACTTCACATTCTGATTGGGGGACACAGACCACAGATAAAAAAGAAAATGGCATGCAAAAGGTTCCAGCAGTACCATGAGTGTCTCCTGGTACCTGCTGGAACTCCTAGTCAAGGGACTGACAGGCTGCACTGTCTGCTCTTCCCCAGGCATGCAGGAGGGGTGGTGGGGCTAGGCCCAGCTGAACACACCAGATTATCCTTTAGGAAAGGGCCCATCCATGACCCAGCAATTGGACCAGTAGGTATTTACCCCAAAGACAGACGTAGTGAAAAGAAGGGGCACATGCACCCCAATGTTCATAGCAGCAATGTCCACAATAGCCAAACTGTGGAAGGAGCCGAGATGTCCTTCAACAGACTAATGGATAAAGAAGATGTGGTTCATATATACAATGGAATATTACTCAGCCATCAGAAAGGATGAATACCCACCATTTGCATCAACATGGATGGAACTGGAGAAGATTATGCTAAGTGAAATAAATCAAGCAGAGAAAGACAATTATCATATGGTTTCATATGTGGAACATAAGGAATAGCATGGAGGACCACAGGGGAAGGGAAGGAAAACTGAATGGGAAGAAATCGGAGATGGAGACAAACTATGAGAGACTCTGGACTCCGGGAACCAAACTGAGGGTTACAGAAGGGGGGTGGGGGTGGGGGGATGGGATAACCAGGTGATGGGTATTAAGGAGGGCACGTGTGGTGATGAGCACTGGGTGTTATATGCAACTAATGAATCGTTGAACGCTACATCAAAAACTAATGATGTACTGTGTGCTGGCTGATTGAACATAATAATAAAGAAAAAGCAAAAAAAGGAAAAAAAATAGAAAGGGCCCATCCAACTGCTGAGGAGCAGAGCAGCTGCAGAGGACCCCCAACTGAACATGTAACAATGTGGGCTTTTGCAGTCGTAAGAGTGGCTGCTATTGGAGAAAAATATCTGGGAACTGGACACCACCTGTGCTGATAGCACTTGGAGACCTTCTGAGAAGTCAAGATTATAAACACTTTCTTATACTGGAGGTTCTGGAGCCATTGGTCCTGGCCAGCCCTTGTCAGCAATTGAGAGAGCTCCACCAGGGGTCATCCAGGGGACAAATCTATTTGACTTTCTTCAGGCTGCCCCCTGGACCCAGGAGTTGAATCAAACATGAAGCTTTCCACCAGTGACATGAATGAATGGGCCTAAACATATAAAGAATTAGAAGAAAGAGTTGTTTGTTGACCTCCTTCACCTGCTTTCTGAGATTGGATGTGTAATCTACCTCTGGGATGAACCAAATTGTCTTTTTCCCAGAGTAATACTCAGGAGTCACTATTCTGCCATTGTGGGAAGCTTTCAGGGGCAGAGGAGGATGGCTGTAAAATCACCCAGTAAAAGTTAGCACATTTCTACCATCCAGGTTGTCTAAGAAGCATCAGGTGTGGTTACTGTGAGTGAACCCAACCATCACCTTGTTGGCGAACTTTTGCCAGACCCAGGGGAACAACCGCGTCTACTCAGAGAAGCCTCTTGGGCTTTGGTAGCTCCAGGGGCAGTCTTCTCCAGGGGTACTGCTCATCCCATTCTCCCAGATTAATGACTACCAGGGTTTCTCTGCTATTACTTTCCTTCATACTATGTTCCAGCAAATCTCTTTGGTCCATTCTGGATTTTTGTATCAATCCATCAGTTATATTTCTTTCTTTCTTTTTTTTTTTTTTTTTAAGATTTTATTTATTTGCGAGAGAGAGAATGAGAGACAGAGAGCATGAGAGGGAGGAGGGTCAGAGGGAGAAGCAGACTCCCTGCTGAGCAGGGAGCCTGATGCGGGACTCGATCCCGGGACTCCGGGATCATGACCTGAGCCGAAGGCAGTTGCTTAACCAACTGAGCCACCCAGGCGCCC
>NC_138376.1:61847421-61879207 GCF_054177405.1 Leptonychotes weddellii | reverse complement strand
ATCACAGACTTGTACCTCTGAAACAAATAATATATTATATGTTAAAAAAATTAAAAAAATAAAGAAGATAGCAGGAAGGGAAGAATTAAGGGGGGATATCGGGGGGGGAGACGAACCATGAGAGACTATGGACTCTGAGAAACAAACTGAGGGTTCCAGAGGGGAGGGGGGTGGGGGGATGGGGTAGCCTGGTGATGGGTATTAAGGAGGGCATGTATTGAATGGAGCACTGGGTGTTATATGCAAACAATGAATCATGGAACACTACATCAAAAACTAATGATGTAATGTATGGTGATTAACATAAAAAAAAAAAAAAGAAATCCATCCACCCTTGCTTGGGGGAGTCATGGCTCTGGAAGCTATTCCTGGTGATCTCCTTATTTGCCACAAATAAAGCTGACAACTCAACAGGGTGCAGTTTCTGACTCACCAAGGAACCAACTCACATTGGTTCATCTATAGTATCTTGTAGTCCTTTATTTGATTTTAATGCTATCGATGCTTAATATCTAAACTCATTAATTCATTAGGGGTTACAAAATGGAATATTCTAATTCTATCAATCATTCCTCATTTATTTGCTGAAACTATTATTTAAAGAGAAATTTCACCATAACTACTGTTTGGTTACTCAATGATAAAGCTGATACAAATGCTGGATTCTTTCTCTTTGCCAGTTTTTGAAATAAAGAGCTCACTTGCAGGGCACCCTGGGTGGCTCAGTTGCTTAAGCATCCCACTCTTGACTTCAGCTCAGGTCATGATCTCAATGTGGTGAGACTGAGCCCTGAACTGTGCTCCACACTCAGCAGGGAGTCTGCTTGAGATTCTCTCTCTCCATTTCCCTCTGCCCCTCCCCCTGCTCACGTGCTCTCTCTTTCTCTAAAATAAATCTTAAAAAAAAAAGAGCTCATTTGCTAGAATCCTTCAAGAACCTCCACTAAAGTGTGTGTGTGTGTGTGTGTGCGCACGCATGCGTGTATTGTGTATGTGTTATGCATGTCTATGTTTTGGATCAATATGAACTCGTGGATTTAAACATATTTGATGTGTTTTAATCCAATGCAGTTATTTTCTTTATTGAACTCAAATTGTCTCATACTTAGCCAGTGGAAGACTCTTCATGTTGGCCTCGGAATCCTTTTGACATGACTACAGTTTGTTGGTTTGCCCAATGTAGGGCTTGAATTCATGACCCTGAGATCAAGACCTGAGCTGAGATCAAGAGTCAAGACGCTTAACCAACTGAGCCACTGGGGCACTCTATGATGATAGTTTTTGACAGCTTCCTTGTTCTCTGTTATGACAAAGTGTTCCTGGTTGTCTTGAAAATGTCTGCCTCAGGCCTGAAATGAGCCATTTCTCTAAGAAGTCCTGGTTTGTTTTAGTAGAAAATGGTATTTCAAGACCACAATATAGGTAATAGACATCCCACCTGCTAATGGTTGGTGAAAGTACTGTTACAGAAAAATTACAATGCAATGTTAAGATTCACTTCCTATTTATGGCCAGAAATCTCAAATTGGCTCTCCTTTTTTATTAAGTTTATTTATTTAAGTAATCTCTACACCCAACATGGGGCTTGAGCTCAGGATATCAAGAGGTGGACACGTTTCCAACTAAGCCATTCATGCACCCCCACATTGGCATTCTTCTTTTGCAAACTTCACCACTATGATTTCCTAGCAACTTCGACTTAGCAGTCTCTGAGGAGCCATTTCACACTTTCTCATTTCTCCTCACCTCCTACACCCATCTCCCTCTCACACTCTATTTGTAATCCATTTTGAGTTGATTTTTATGAGAGATATAAAGTCTGCCTCGATTTGTCTTTTTGTATGTGGGTGTCCAGTTGTTCCAGCACCATTTACTGAAAAGACTACATTTTCTCCATTGTGTTGCCTCTGCATTTCTGAATTCCCTCATATTAACGGAAGAAATTTCCTATTTTCAAGGCCATTGTCTCACATGTGCTCTAGATTCTATTCCAGGTCAGCTTTTCAAAGGCTTCACTCCTACAATTACCCATCTCTCTGCTACAACGTCACTTTCTCTACTGGATTATTCTTATTGGCATAACAACCTGCCCTAATATTATCCATCTTTTGTAAAAACTGGATTTTGTCCCCTACTCTTCTCTCTTCATAGCAAAACCCCTCAAAGACTTATGTTTTCTTATTGTCTCTATTTTCTTACCTCCCATTCTCTCTTCAATCTCTTAATAAGGCTTTTCTCCTTCACTGCTCCACAGAAACAACTCTTCCCAAAGTCACTGATGACTTATATCTGCTAAAGGCAAAGGTCAACTTTCAACTCTCCTCTTCCTTGACTTCTCAACTGTGTTTGACATGGCTTCAAATTATCATGTTCATAATGACGACTCTCAAATTTCTATCTTCAACCTAAACCACTTCCTTGAGTCTCAAACTGTAAATTTAGCCAACTAGTTAACTCCTCTCATCATTCAGGCCCCAACTCATAGCTTAGTTCTTTAGAAAGATCTTTTCTGATAACAGCTATTAAAGTACCTTCACCTTAACATTTTTTTTTGCTTCTTTTTATTTTTTTATTTTATTTTATTTTTTTATTCTTATGTTAATCCCCATACATTACATCATTAGTTCTAGATGAAGTGTTCCATGATTCATTGTTCGTGCACAACACCCAGTGCTCCATGCACCTTAACATTTTGATCATCCTCACAATATTTAGAACCCCCAATGCCTGTAACTGTGCTGGTACATAGTTTGTGTCCAACCATATGTGCTGACTTCAGTACTGAAAAAATAAGGCTTCTATAATTAAATTTTTTAAAAGTATAGAAAACATGAAATAAACCCAGACTTACACTGACTTAAGTAACCAAAAATTTTATTATGATAGTAAGTGCTACAGGCAGATTACTGATGACTTTCTGACTCAACAAAAATATTAGTTTACCAAGTTGGCACTAAATTATATCTTTTCTTGTGTTTTTTTAATATGAATTTATTTTGTTTCTCCAAAATGGTAATAAGATCTGTATAAGTTACATTTTTTTTTGGATCCCTGTCATATCCAGCTATGCAACCAATAAGAACTCAATAAATTATTCTAAAATTAAAATGAAATGTATTTGGACTTTTTGAAGAAGGCAATTTTGCTGTATTATCTAAAATGTTCTTGGCAATATACCATTAAATAATATTTCTTGGGAACTTGTTAGCCAAGGTTTTTCAAGCATCACTAGTCCCAGGAAATAGTATCATTTTCTTTTTCAACAAGAGGGACAATGAATGATATTAAAATTTACATCAATTAAATATAAGAGCCATTTGGTCACCTGTAATCTCTTGCACTGAGCAGAGATTTGTGGCTAACGTGCTTATTCTTTTTTTTTTTAAGAGAGGAAGAGAGAGAGATAGTGGGAGAGGGGCAAAGGCAAAAGGAGAGAAAGAGAATCATAAGCAGGCTCCATGCCCAGGAGCTCAATCTCACAACCCTGAGATCATGACCTGAGCCAAAATCAAGAGTCAGACACTTAACCGACTGAACCACCCAGGTGCCACTAAAGTGCTTACTCTTACAGAGAGCTCAATAAATGAAGGATCTGTAATGTCCCACTGAAGTCAAGCATTTTGAGAGAATAATTTGTAAAACTTCATGGAATGTGATCCGAAGGGGTACGTGCACCCCAATGTTTATAGCAGCAATGTCCACAATAGCCAAACTATGGAAAGAGCCAAGATGTCCATCAACAGATGAATGGATAAAGAAGATGTGGTATATATATATACACAATGTAACATTATGCAGCCATAAAAAAACCCGAAATATTGCCATTTGCAATGACGTGGATGGAACTAGAGGGTATTATGCTAAGCAAAATAAGTCAATCAGAGAAAGACATGTATCATATGATCTCACTGATATGAGGAATTCTTAATCTCAGGAAACAAACTGAGGGTTGCTGGAGTGCTGGGGGGTGGGAAGGATGGGGTGGCTGGGTGATACACATTGGGGAGGGTATGTACTATGGTGAGCACTGTGAACTGTGTAAGACTGATGAATCACAGACTTGTATCTCTGAAACAAATAATATATGTTAAAAAAAAAAAGAAGATAGTAAGAATGGAAAAATGAAAGGGGGGAAATCGGAGGGGGAGACGAACCATGAGAGACTATGGACTCTGAGAAACAAACTGAGGGTTCTAGAGGGGAGGGGGGTGGCGGGATGGGTTAGCCTGGTGATGGGTATTAAAGAGGGCATGTACTGAATGGAGCACTGGGTGTTATACGCAAACAATGAATCATGGAACACTACATCAAAAACTAATGATGTAATATATGGTGATTAACATAATAAAATAAAAAAAAAAACTTCATGGAATGTCTCCTTGATCAGAAACCTAATGAGATACCCAAAAGTCAGCAGGACAGGACTCATACTTGCTGGTATAGAGCTGAATATGAAACATTAATCCTCAACATATACATAGAGTTACAGTTATAAAATGAAAACTTTAGACCAGATTATCCATGATATTTTTAAATGAATGGAATTTCAATAAACACTTTTTCTCCATCCATGTTCTTGTTGGTCAATTTGTTTAGAATATTTAATTTTTATTCAAAGTATTTTAAACATGCCAATTAAAAATACTCATGCTTTTGTGTCTATTTCATGTCAGAACTAAGATAATTTTAAAATATGAATCATTTTCTCATGTACATAGTTCAAACTTTTCTCATAACCTCTAACATTGTATACATTGCACTCTCAAAACAGATTTGTAAGATGAGATAATATTACTTCTTCATGTTGTCTCAGATAACATCCCTAATGAATTCATATCAAAATAGAATTAATTTTCTAGCATGCAACTGTCTATTATAACTAGACTTGTATTTTCTTCTGGAAATTAGTTCATGACCCTGCTCCTGACCCAGTGAAGGAGGCAACCACTCTACAATTTTCTGTAAGAATCCTCTCTTCCATACAGAAGCTCATTGTACGATCTCTTGAAATAAGAAAATTAGACCCCGTATTTTTCACAAAATGTGAGTATGCATTAGTGACTCCTGGTAGTCAGCTCAAAGTTGAGTTATATCAGCAGATCTGAGCTGCTGGGGAAAGAAGTGCTAAAAAAAAAAAAAAGCTAAGTTAAGGTAATATGTAGGTCTAATTAGGAGATACTTTGAATAAACATGCAGAGTTAGGAGGCATACGCCTAACAGTTGAAAGGAGTAGACTAGGTTGCCAAAGGAGAAAGAGGCAAAGGCCAAGGGGAAAGCATTACAAACTAGTACCCATATAAAAGAATAGGATGATTAAGAAGAGTCCTAGAAAGAAGGAAGGAAGGGAGGGAAAAGGAGGGGGGATGGAGGAAAGAAAGAAAGGAAGAAAGAAACAGAAAAAGAGAGAAAGAGAGAAACAAAACAATCTAACAGGACAATCAGTGTTTCTAAAGCCAAAGGAAGTCAAGGAAGGAAGGACAGTGTTAAGAAGGCATGACCAATATTATCTTCCTGCAGTAAATACTTAGAAGAATTCTTCTTCTAAGTGTGTGTCTATGTGTGTGTGTGTATTTTTTTTTTTTTTGAGAAAAAGAGAACACATGCAAGGGGGGTAGGGGCAAAGAGGGAGAGAGAGAATCTTAAGCAGGCTCCATGCTCAGTGCAGAGCCCAATGCAGGGTTCGATCCCACACTTAGACAACTGAGCCACCCAAGTGCCCCAAATTCTTCTAAGTATATTAAGAAGAATTGTTTTTTCCTGAACTATTTGAGAGTCAAGTAACCAACATGATGTCTCATCACTACCAATTTAGTGCATTTCCTACAAACAAAACATTCTTTTACATAATTAGAATCAGAAAATTCATATTGATACATTACTAGCATCTGATGCTCAGACAGCATTCACATTACACCATCTGTCTCAATGATGTCCTGTGTAACAAAAGTCCAGCTCAAAATCCCATGTTGTGTTTAGTTGTCATGTTTACTTGGTCCTCTTCTATGTGGAATACTTCCTCAGTCTTTCCATGACTTTTATGACCTTCATACTTTTAAAGTTACAAGTCAGTGTTTTATAGAATGTCCCTCAATTTGGGTTTGTGTGATATTTCCTCAGGACTAGATTCAGATTATACATCCGCTGTAGGAATCTCACAGAAGTGATGCTGCTTCCTCTCATTGCACCCTATTAGGTGGTAGTGTTCCTGGTTTGTCCCGTTATTGGTGAAGTTCACTCTGATCACTTGATTAAGGTGGTGTCTTCCAGGCTTTTTCACGGCAAAGTTCCTCTTTTTTCCCTTTGTAATTACCAAGCATTTTATGGGATGATGCTTCAAACCTCCCTATTTCTCTGTCCAACTTTCAATTTATTCATGTATTTATTCATATCAGTGTGGCCTCCTGTTTATTATTTTATTCAATCCATTTTGATCCATAGCAAATATTTATTTGATGCTCAAAATGTCCCAGATGTGGCCAGTAGGAACCCTTTCAAGCTGGCTGCTGTGTCCTTTTGACACATCCCCCTCATTCTTTGAGCACTTGCTTACTTACTGGTACAAGATGTCCCAAGCTCACCTTTAATTATCCCGGTGCAGCCCTGGAATCAGCAATTTCTCTAAGGAGCTCTGGTTCCTTTTGATGGAAATAGTACTTAGATTTGAGTGTCAGGTGTGTTCATTGTTACTGGGGTATTGCTGCTCCCAGGGCAACTCAACGGACAGAAAAAGAATATATGTATATACATACATACTTTATACATGTACGTGTATATGTGTGTATATATACATACATACACACACACATATATTTCTATAGCTACCCATCTTACCTACCTATACACCGAAAACCATATGTTCACACTAATACCCTCAATCCCAATTTAACACCAGAAAGTTCATTCTAGTGTTCTTCCTTCAGTTTTCACACTTTTAACGACTTTCTCCTACAGTGAGAAACCTAGTTCCCATTATGCTTAATATATTTACTTATTTGACCAGTCCTCTTGCATGAAACCAATCTTGTCCCCTCCCCGTTGCAGACACCCTGCTCACTTCACTAAGCCTCCGATCTCTGAAGCAGGCAGCCCTCCTACACAGATGTCCTCTCCATCCACTGGGGCTCTGACACCCAGCACTGGACCATCCTCCTACAAGGACCCTCCCTTCACCTTGTGAGGCTCTCACACCCTGAATCAAGCTGTCCTTCTATGTGGGTGTTCTTAATCCTGCCCAAGCTCCAACACTCCTGGCCGGGTCCCCACCCTTTGCACTGGGGACTGAAGCACCATGAAGCAGAGGGAGGGTACAGCCAGACTGCTGCTGTCACCTCTAAGGAACATGAGAAAATGGCCCTGGCTGTGTAAAAAGAAGCTATAATTATCCTCTGCTGCTAGAAAAATACCAACCTCAAGCACATCATTACAGATTAAGGATTTTTAGCTTGGAAATATTTCCATGTCCTCAGCTCATCATACTTGTAGAAATTATTTTCCTAATTTTTTTATCTTTCACTTTTGTTTGTTGTTGTTTCCTATTTATATACAGTGAAACAAGTGATTTTTCTCCTTTTAGATTTCTTACATTTCTTTTAAGCATACAAAGTCCTGCCTCATCAATTACTTTTCTATATACTCTGTGATACGAGGATCTAATATCCCACCTCATACTTTTCCAAATATCACACTTCTGCTGTAACTACACTTTGACCTCATTAATGTCTGTCTTTTGACATCTGCTTTTATTTTTTCCTCTTCAATTATCAGTCAGTCCTGACTGAATTTCCTTCTTTATTCATCTAAACTTTATCCATTCTGCCAACTATTCTTAACTCCCTTACCTTCCTCTCTTTCCATCACACCCTTTCTGAAAACCTCCAAATCTAAATCAATCCATTTGCCTTCTCTTTTCTTCAGGCCCTACTGGAGAATGATGCTTGAAAAAGCCATTCAGGGCGCCTGGGTGGCTCAGTTGGTTGAGTGTCTGCCTTCAGCTCAGGTCATGGTCCCAGGGTCCTGGGATCGAGTTCCGCATTGGGCTCCCTGCTCTGCGGGGAACCTGCTTCTCCCTTTGCCTCTGCCTCTCTGTCTCTCATGAATAAATAATTTTTTGTTGTTTAAAAAAAGAAAAGCCCATTCAATCAGGTGTGTTAGATCCATTAAAACCTCATGGTCTCCCATCAATACAGATAAAAAGGATGTGGTATATACATCAAGTGGAGTATTATTCAGCCATAAAAAGAATGAAATCTTGTCATTTGCAATAACATGGATGGAGCTAAAGAGTATAATGCTAAGTGAAATAAGCCAGTCAGAGAAAGACAAATACCATATGATTTCACTCATGTGTGGAATTTAAGAAGTAAAACAAACGAGCGAAGGGAAAAATGAGAGAGACAAACCAAGAGACAGACTCTTAACTGTAGAGAACAAACTGAGGGTTACCAGAGGGGAGGTGGGTGGGGAGATGGATGAATGAATGATGGGGACTAAGAGTATACTTATTACGGTAAGCACTGAGTAATGTATAGAATTGATGAATCACTATATTGTGCACCTGAAACTAATACAACACTGTATGTTAACTATACTGGAATTCTAAGATTAAAAAAACAGAACAAAACAAAAAACAAAAAAAAACCTCACAGTCTCTCCAGTGTTAGCTAGGTCCTCACAACTCAACATGACTTTCTTAAATATCTTCTACTGGCTATTCTAAGATTACCCATTAAATCTACTTCATATTTCCCCTTGCCCATTCCCACCCCTCTACACTATCATCAGATTAGCACCCTTTTTTCCTTAACTCATTAGGAAAGAAACTTCCAGCTCCTAGCTATCCACCAATAAACTTCCTTCCATTATTCATTGGTGAATAGAGTGTCCGTATCATTGTCCTCTGGTCTAGTTTACCCTCATGCTGTCACCCTCTGGCCACTTAGTCCTCTTCATTAAATGCTGGCATTCTCCAGGCAAAAAAGTTCCCTTTTTCACTCTACTGCAAAGTGAAGGCCTAGGGACTCTGCTTTGTTCCCGTCCTTGGAGTAATTTTCGAAGTCCCCTTTGCCTCAGCTTCAGCTGAATGTCTGATCTATCTCCCTTTTTGGTCCCATCCTTGCTTTTGCCATTTGATCAATTAAATCAGCCTGAGAACTATATAGTTTCCAACTCTGGATGATCTTTTAGGGATTCTTTTAGGCATTTCTCCAATACCTCCAGTTCCTCTTCATGGCCAGGCTAGCTCCTAATTGTTTATCAGAGATAGTTCAAGTGTTACCTCCTCTTGGAACTATTTCCTGACCCACATTCAAGCTGAGTTGGAATCTCTCTGCAATCCCATAGAACCTTGCTGTTTTTCTCTATTATAACATTTATCATATTTGTCATATAGTTTTTCACTTTATTATATGTCTATCCTACAAGATCATGAACTCTCAAAATGAGGAATTCTGCTTTTCTTACCGAAGGAAAAGAAAAAAATAGGGAGTTTATAGAAAGAATATAGGTAAGGAGAAAAGAAGGTCATTCAGATGTGATTATGGTACTAGCTGACCCAATTTTGGGTAAAGCACTAGAGCAAAAGAAACCAAACAAACAAAAAACTGGAATGCAGAACACTCGGGAGCTATGTGGTCAATGTATATACTTTCGGGGGTCTTCTGAAAATGACAAGACCAAGAAACAGATAGAAGAACTCAAAATTTAGGGGAAAAGTCCCTGGGAAAGTATAGCAATGCCCGCTCTAGGACATGGAACATGCAGAGGCCAAGAGATGAGCAGTGTAAGATCTCTGTTAATACAGGAGCAACAGATCTTAATGACAGCAAAGGACTTGAGAAATAATGAGGGAACCAGAGCTGCTAGGTCTAAGGAAGAACCATGAATTATAAGATCATGCTAGCTTTAAAGTGGTTCAGGCTTCAGTCTTGCTTACTCAGAAATAAAACTACGATAGAACAGAGGCTATCCATGGAAAAGGACTCAGGAGAAGGTGTGGGGGGCAATGGATGGTGACATTCTTGGGACTGAATACCAATTCTATTATAGAAGTACAGAAACTTTTATTGAGGCCAAAAGAGAAAGGTAGATTTCCCATTTCCTCTAGTCCCCTACTTCCAAAAGC
This sequence comes from Leptonychotes weddellii, assembly GCF_054177405.1. Lineage (NCBI taxonomy): Eukaryota > Metazoa > Chordata > Mammalia > Carnivora > Phocidae > Leptonychotes > Leptonychotes weddellii. The sequence goes on along the minus strand of NC_138376.1, from coordinate 61,869,087 downwards.
AAGTGTCTTATTTTTTATTATCACGTAACATCCTAATATTACTAACATGAGTGATATTTTTCTTGGTGTAACTAGTTGATTTTGCTCTGCGATGATAATTTTGTGAATTTGTTTTGTTCATTGTAGACAATGCTTAAAGTTCTATTTCTAGTCTTAACCCTCCTGAGGAGGGAAAATCAGTGTGGTGGGCAGATTTCTAAGATGGGCCCCAAGATCTCCCGGCTGCTGGAGTTCATATTCCCAGTACAGCACACACGATGGATTTTACTCTAATTAAGTTACATTAGAGGAAGGAATAAGCTCTTTCTCAGGTCAAAGCCTGGCAGTTATTAAGTCAAAGTCCTATATATTTTCAATCAAATCAACTTAGGTACAATAAGATTTAAACTGATTATAGGTAACTTTTTAAAGGGACTTCAAAGAACAGCAAGGAGAATGCAATGTTTTAAAAGGAAACCATTAAAGGATGGGTTTTAAAAGAATGCAGCAGAGGAGACATAAAGGAAAAATGTAAGTTGGGTTTTTTTTTTTAAGATTTTATTTATTTATTTGACAGAGAGAGAGACAGTGAGAGAGGGAACACAAGCAGGGAGAGTGAGAGAGGGAGAAGCAGGCTTCCTGCAGAGCCCTGGGATCATGACCTGAGCTGAAGGCAGACACCTAACGACTGAGACACCCAGGTGCCCCAAAATGTAATAGTTTTTAAATATTTATAAGATTATTACAAAAAGTATAAATCATTATTTTTAAAACCTCAATCAAGAATAAAAACTTAGATGGGGCGCCTGGGTGGCTCAGTCGGTTAAGCATCCAACTCTTGGTTTCATCTCAGGTCCTGATCTCATAGCTCCTGAGATAGAGCCCCGTGTAGGGCTCCGCGCTCAGCAGGAGCCTGCTTAGATATTCTCTTCCTCTGCCCTTTCCCCCACTTGTGTGCACTCTCTCTCTCTCAAATAAATAAATCTTAAAAAAAAGAATAAAAACTTAGATAAAACACAAGTCATTCATGCTTGCGTTTGTAGAAGCTCTTCAGTATCAAAGGGGGTACGTTTAGGAAGATTGTAGAAGTGTTAAAGGTTTTCTGTGATATTGGAAGTTAAGGAAATAAAGTAGCTAATATAGCCAGGTTTTTCTCAGTCTGTCCTACTATTATGATGAGCAGAAAAGGCACAACAAATTTTACAATTTAACTCCGCAAGGCACAAAACCAGTCACCCTAACCTACCTTGTGTTCAGTCCCTTAGCTGATACTTGCTTCTTCTGAACTCCCTTGTAGTCGAGACAGCGGACACAAAGACACCAGAAATATCTGCTGGACAGACTAAAAGTCTTTGAATATGACATTATAATGAGGAAAATTAAAAATGCCCAGAGCTAAGAAGAAGTTAAAATGAGGACAGAGAAACATGGAGAAAAGATCATAGAATGGTAAACTCCTAAATGCAAACATAATTGCATTGGCACCAATAACTTGCCAAGCATCCCTCTTACTTACCCTGTCTGAATTAGCAAATTCTATCAGAATAGAATAATTATCTAGTCTCTCATCTAGGCTGGTATCTCAAGTCTCCTTCCCAAATTATAAAGAAAAGAAGTAAAGGGGAAAAGCACTTTTCTTCTCACTTTTAAGGGAAAATATATATATCCTATCAAGTATTTATTGGCAATGCAAGGGAAAAAAATCCTCCAGTTACTTGATGTCTATGGAATGAGAGTCCTATCCAGGGCCAGAATAAACTGACAATTTCAGTGGGATCCAAGAACGGAAATAACAGAGACACTGGACGATGGCACTACAGTTATGCCACTGATTTCATGCAAGAAGTCAAAGCACTGAGGACAAGGAGCAGCAATGAAAACAAGGAGATGGGAGAATTCAACTGCTTCTACATATATAACACTTTATTCAGACCATTAAGATTTGCCCCAGTGTTTCCATGAAATTTACCCACTCAAGCTCATTATCCCAAGTCCAAAATCTTTAGGGAAACTCTACATTAATGTAACAACCTCTATTAATCATACTGTTGTTGCTATAAATGGACTAGAGTTTAATTCTTTCATTCTCATTTCTCTGATAAACAGCATTCTTGGATAGCAACAACTTCTTAGTTGAAGCTTTGTTTTGGGGTTCCTTTCAAATAGCTAATAAAGTAAATCCCACAGCTTTAACTCTGGGTCTTTATCCAGAAGCCTTTCCTTTTGCTAATCTTTACTTTCTTTGGAAGTATTTATTCTTGCAGGCTATTTTATCCAAACCCAAAATTAGTGATCAAAGCATTTAACCAATTAGTCTCGTTTCCTTTTCTAATATTAAAGAAAACTGAGAGACCCATGTGCATATGCTGAGAATTTCAGGGATAGGTCTTTATTAACCTAAAAGAAAAATACTGCTGTGTACAGGCATTGTCCCTAGGTAGTCTTTTTTTTTTTTTTTTTCATTTTCAGAGAAAGAAAATTCATCAACAGAAAAATATAAGCCACACGGGGAGACTTGGTATACTGCCAAATACAGTTCAAGTAAATTCCTTTAATATGAGGCCACTTCTCCAAAGAAATTTTCCAGGGAAGGTTGCCACTGCTGGGTCCTAAGAAACAGGTTCTCTCCAATCTTACTCCAAGAACCAAACACTGCCCATTTTCCCTCAGATTTAGACCATCCTTCAACAAATTCAAATCTGTACTATCACTGGAAATCTGTCACTGGTTTCCTTTAAGTTAAGTGTAAGTGAGAAATATGCTTTCAAAAAGCCAAAGCTGTATTATCGCCACTCAATAAGACTTCCAGAAAATTAAAGGACAAAATTAAACAGCATTAACTCAACATGATAGAGTTTGCGGGTTACCTCCTTTGGGAGTTGTCCCTCAATTCCAGTTCAGTCTGGGTTAGGAACCCCTCCTCTGATACCCTAGTACTTTGCACTCTCCTATTACAGTGCCTGTCACATGGTGTTATAATTGCTTGTTTAGGGTTTATCTCCTCCATGAGACCATATGCTTCATCAGGCAAACTGTCATGTCTGTTTTGTGCATGATTTTACTACAGTGAGCTAACAGATTGTTTGGTAAATAGTAGCTGAGGCAGATTAAAGTTGGCCACAGATGTTTTGAGACTCCTACCATAGAAAATGGGGTCTATGTCCCCTCCTTGTTTCTGCCTTGACCAACAGAATATGGCAAAAAGTAACACTGTGCTAATTTCTAACAAGCTAGCAACTGTCTCTCAAATAAATAAAATCTGAAAGAAAGAAAGAAAGAAAGAAAGAAAGAAAGAAAGAAAGAAAGAAAGAAAGAAAGAAATGAAGGAAGGAAGGAAGGAAGAGAGAGAGAAAGGGAGGGAGGGAAAGAGAGAGAAACAAACTAGCAACTCCGTTTCCAGTCTCCTAGAACACTTGCTCTTAAAGCCCTAAGACCGACAGATGCGGCGGCGAAGTATTTGTACAAGGAGAACAAAATACATGAATAGTTTTAAGGGAATCAATTTCCAGATATTTACCTTCTATTTCTCTGTTTCCTAAAATTGATCTACTACGACCTGGTGTGGTTCTCTAAAGACTAACCCCCTCATGCAGATTATCCACTCTTTCTCTCCTTTTATACCAGACCTTCTATTTTATAAAAGAAAGACATCAAATTACCTATCCTGAATTTTACCAAAATGCACTGTCCCAAGGTAGAAAACTTTTGGGATTCTATTGGATCTGGTAAGGCTTCCCTTGCCCTGTCTTTCACATAATGCTGTTACAAGTAAAGTGTGGCACTAGAATGAGGGTATTTTGGCTCATAATTCAGACAAGGTATAGAGTGAATCAGTGGGAGCTGGCCTCAGTCTTGAACGACACACCAACAAAAGGCAAAAGAACCACACGCTGAAAATGCATTTTCTTCCTCTCATCTATTTAATGAGAAGTATACCTTTTCAGTTACTCTCAATAGTTAGGATATGTCTACTAGAAAGAAAGAAATCTTCAAACAGCTGGAAGCAGTAAATGGTTATTGATATTGATTAAGTATACACTGAATATTTCCCCAAATTACTAAATATTTCTGGATATGCTGGATATCTTTTAATAAAGTATTATATAATTTTATCAAAGTTATAATCTATTCCAATTACAGTTAATCCTATTATTGTACTTTATAAAATAGATATTTTCTACTCTTTGTCTCAAGGGTAAAATTATTATCCACCAAATCATTTTCAGCAATATGTATTCTTATCTTTCACTAAATATAGAAAGTTTGATCATTATGTCTGACAAAATTAATGATTATTTACATATATTTCTTACCTAATTATTTCTAAAAGCTCAACACCAGAATTTAATACATGCATACATACATTCTTACCCAAGTAATATCATGCTTTCTTTCATACTCCTTACTTCATAAAAACTTATAATTTCAGGTATATATTATATTCCTGTATAATAAATGAATGGGATACCTGTATCTTGTTTTATAGTTTATCTTTTAAATGGATAAATCAATTTAATTATCTGTACCATTTTAATCTTGACATAAGGACTTTCATTAATCACCATCTATAAATTATTTCTCATTTTTTTTATAATATGCAAAAAAAGAAATATTAACACATGTTTTGAACTGGCAAGTCTTTGGATGAAAGACTTGATAAAAAGGACTATTTAGGCCAATAAGGGTATATGGCAAGTACTTTACGTGAATGAGCTAAATCTGCAACTTCCAGGTTGTGACAAAAGCATAAGATAAAGATATTTTCTATTTAAAAAGTCTGTACTGTAAAAGATGTATTGAAATTAATGTTTCAATTTTCCCAACACTTTCTGAGTATATCAGGCTAAACAAAATGCTGATGAAAGTAAAAAATATTAGTGGCTATTTGGTAATATATAATATATATAATAAGTCTTGGCAAAGACTCTTGGATACTTCTCAGAAATTAAAAAAACTGACTCTCAACTGGGTAACAAAGCATTTTGCAATTCAGGTGGTTTCTAATTCTTTGCTTTCAACATTTCTGAAGGACGAAGTGACTGAGTTGTCATTTGGCAAATCATTCAAAATAAATGTTCATGATATATCTCTATATGATTTTTGGCACATAACTTGGAAAGAGTTCAAAGAATTAAGTGATATTACTACAAAAAAATTCTCTCCAGTCCCATTTGTTTATTTGCATGAATAAGGTTTTGTAGCACATACATGTGTAAGTTTAAGAAATAGGAGTAAAACTGATCCTAAGAATTATCTTCTACCCATAACTAACATATGTCTAGACATACATGAACCAGGAGGAGAAAAAAAAATCCCCATTTCATTAAATGATTTATTCCCAATAAAACTGGTTTTAGGTTAATAATCAAAATTTAATACACATATCTATTGTTAAATCACCTGTATGCCAGTTATAATCTTAACAAATTTTTAACACTTGGAACCTTAATTACGGAGAATAAAAATTAAATTAATGTCACCTCATACACATGGTTTTGTTGCACAGAAGTATAATGCTTGATCAATAAAAGTCTTTTAAATGTAGATTAAAATGTAGATCAATAAAAGTCATTAAAATGTAGATTACTACAAAATCATCAATAGGAGTGGAATGAAAATATAAATACAAGGAGATAAATTAATATTACAATATTTCTGTTAAAAAAGCATTTGTTTTTATATATTTTCAATAGATAATGGAATATATAAGACTGTATTCCTTTGGATATATTTAAATGAAAAATAACAGTTTTATTTTTATTTGTCAATAATCAAAATATGCTAGAAACTACATTCCTTGCAACTATTCAAAGTTATGATATAAGTTTTCAGATGTCAAGTTAAGAAGGGCAAGGGGTAAAATTTTTCAAAATTCTCTTAAGGGGTCTGCAAGCAAAATAGTAAGATGATCACTGACACACAGTAATTCAGTGCTGTTGGGAATTTTCACAGATGTTGAAAGAGATCCCACCTTAGTTCCCTAAAAGTTCAGTGTTAAGTAACATTTATTCCCGAATATGACCGGCAACAGAATTGATTAAAATTCTTAATCAGTTGAGTGGCAAACCAAGAAAATGTACTTTGATAGGGATTAGCAATGACTTAGAATCCAAGAAATAGAGTTTTCACTGTTTTTAAGATGAAACATATGAATTTTGAAAGTCATTTTTTATTATTTCTAGATTGTTCTTATTAAGGATTTATGTTTCCCATATATTGTGAATAGCTGCAGAATCCTCCCAATGATGCAGTTATACACTGGCCCACCTATAATATGACCTGAAGTATCAGGAAAAAAATTAAGTTTCTGTCAAGCATGCCCCTTCAGAAAAGGAAAGAAAATCATTTGGCATTGGTGAAATTACCACAGTTACTCTCAAGCATGCTTGAAAAATTTTAAATTTATACTAATATTTGGCAGTATATTGGTAATCAAAAGAATTTAATCTTTTAAGCTCCCCAATATATAACAAATTAGTTTAAAAGGGAGAGGGAACAGGTTGATGAAGAATTATTTGAAAGAAAAATGTAGGAAGCCTTTGGGATCTCAGCCATCAGGCTCTCTCAGGACCTTGCTAATTAACTATGTCACATGTTCATAGCTGGGAAAACAAAGAGACTGGTGCTTAGAACACATTAAAACAAAGGCTAGAATGATGGTTTTCATTTCTGGTCTTTTGTTTTTCATTTTAAACTAACAGAAAACAGAAACAACAAATTGATCAATGTTTTCACTAAATTAATAAAGGTTTGAGGCAGTAACCAATGCAAGTTATAGATTCAGGAAAACCATGAACTCCTTGTAGAAAAGTGACAGTGAGCACAGAGTCCAAGAGACTGGCAAGCTTTAGTCTGTTTTCCCTGAGCTGCAAGAAACCACTCACCCTGGAGGAGAGAGAAGATGTGAAATCCTAATAAGATGCCTTTAAAAAAAATTTTTTTTAATAGAGGACGTGGGCTTTTCACTTAGCTTTTCACTTGGGGGCTAATGATTGTCTAAAACCTGGGTTTGCAAGACATACTCATTAAAGAGAACATAATGAGGGGGAGGGGAGACAGGAAAAAGAAAATGGTCTAGAAAAACCTACTGCAATTGAGTGCAAAATATAGCCAAAGCCCAAGTGTGAAAAGGGAGTTAGTTTCTCAAGTCTAATTAATGGAAGTATACCATGGCATCTGGGAAGGGGGGAAAAAGCATTTCTTCAATTCTGAGAGGAATTTATCAAAATGGTCTTTATATAAAGGACATTGAACAATATGTTAGACATTGTTTCCATCAGAAGTTTTACTAAAAAGATATAGAAGAATCTTCTCTATTTGGCATTTCTTTCTCATATGGACCCTAATAAAAATATAATATAATGTTATGAATGCCTTCAAATCAGGTTGAATAAATCAAAAATACACTTCACTGAGAAGTTTGCTGTATTGTTAAAATATCAAACCAGGAGGTATATTCTCTACCTGGTAATTATTTATCTACTGATTGGGGGCATACGAGTAGAGGGAAGGTTTTATACAAATTCAAGGTGGCAGTTAGCAGATACTTGGACAACGGAAATCCTTCATATAAAAAGTTTCTTGTGGGGGGAGCACCTGGGTGGTTCAGTCAGTTAAGCATCTGCCTTCAGCTCAGGTCATGATCCCAGAGTCCTGAGATCAAGTCCCGTGTCAGGCTCCTTGCTCAGCGGCGAGCATGCTTCTCCCTCTTCTCCTCCCTCTCCTCACCATTCGTGCTCTCTGTCTCTCTCTCTCAAATAAATAAATCAAATCAATATAAATAAATCAAATAAAAATCAAATAAAATCTTTTTTAAAAAGTTTCTTTTAAGTAGCTTTTAATACATAAATGAGACTTCCAGCAACATATTCATCTGTTTTCCAACCACAAGGAATTCTTCCCACCATAGTCATTGGTGGTTTTCTCTGGGTAAGGAGTGAAAAAGATTGTGCTCTGAGATTGTTTTGTATTTTTTTATTTTTAGAGGAATGTATGTCATTCCAAATAAAAGAAGAAAGCTGTTCTATATATATACTCTTTGGTATTGCTCATGTTAGTGAGTTACATACTTCAAAATACACACAGTGTTCAAATTACTTCCTTTCTTATGTTACTAATAAAATGAATTTTATTAGTACATTTCACATTATTTAGTGAACTTTGTGCTCTATTCGCTACATGAGAAATAATGGAGAGTAATAAAAGAAAAAGAAACCACACTGACACATCCAAAACTTTAACAGTCACATGTTAGGAATGTCTTATAAGTGCAAAATAATAAATTAGAAGCTAAATTTGGTAGAGAAACAATCTTTGCAAAAAGAAGTATGTGACATCAGTATCTCATGTATCCTACTGGAAAAATTAGTGAGCTCACCTTAAGTTAAAAAAGAGAACTCTTAAATATTAAATAGATTTTTTCTGGGTGAGGACTTCCTTGAAAAACTTTATATACTATCAATAATTGCTTAGACTTAACACTTTCCATCTGTTTTCAGAAATATTTGTATTTCCTTGGGTGTACCCCTAATGTAGTATACTGATTATGAGTCTGAATAACAGACAAACTTCCTTTGTGCTCTATGAATACTCATAAAATCATGTTCTTGGTAATTTTTTTTATAAGTCTTTACTTGCTAGTGTCTTAGAAATATCTTCCTTAATTATATTTATAATACATAACTTGTATTTGCATATAGTTATTTTGAAATCTTCTAATCCTAAAAATAATTTGGGTTGATGATTCACATGATACCCATACTTTCCTATTCTTACATTTATCTAAATACACTTTATAATGGAACTAGATATATTCCATTTATAGCTATTGTAGTCAGTGTTAAACTAAGTTTCAATACTTAGAAAAAGAAATTTTGCCTCAGAAGATACTTGAGAACTATAGATACATCTGAACTTCAGATAAATCAGTTTTTAATCTCTGCTATACACTTCCTGTCAAAATAGGTTTTAAAAAGATCATCTTATTTAAATATAATCACAATATTCATTTTACAAATGAGGAAACTACAGATTAAGGAGTTTATGTTACAGACCCAAGATCACATAGTTAATAAGAAGCAATAAAGAGATTTACACCAAGCCTCTTCAGATCCAAACCACACTATAGGCTGGGTATATTTATTCACTCTCTTGCCCATTTATGCACTCAACAAAGACTGTGCTAAGTTCTGCTAGGTTCTGGGATAGAGGTAAAGGGTATAGTTACTACCCTTAAGAAAAAAATGGTCAAAAGACAGATAAACAGAAAAGAGTCAGTTGCTGTATGTCAGTGTGAAAGCCCCCACTCAGGGGCTTGGGAGATACTTGACTTGAGGTGGGGAGCTGGGTGTGAAGAACAGGAAAGGGGCAACAATGAAGACAGAGAGGTAGGCAAAGGAGCCAGATTACAAAAACCCTTGAAAGCCATGCTAAGGAGTTTGGATTTTATGGTAGTAAAAATGGGGAGTCATTCAATGAGTTTAGTCAAGAAAGTGACACAATTAGACATCCCTTTTTGAAAACTCACTCTGAGAAGAGCCTCATCTAAAGGAGTGGGAAGGGGCGCCTGGGTGGCTCAGCCGTTAAGCGTCTGCCTTCGGCTCAGGTCATGATCCCAGGGTCCTGGGATCTAGCCCCACATCGGGCTCCTTGCTCCGCGGGAAGCCGGCTTCTCCCTCTCCCTCTCCCCCTGCTTGTGTTCCTGCTCTCGCTGTCTCTCTCTCTGTCAAATAAATAAATAAATAAAATCTTTTAAAAATAAATAAATAAATAAAAATAAAGGAGTGGCAATAGGATTGAATGGACAAGAGAAATTCGGCAGATAATTAAGAGGTAAAACTGGCAAGGCTCAAAAAGAGAAAGGAAAGGGAAAAACTCCTGACTATCTCTGAGGTGTCTGGTTTAGGTGACTGAGTGGGTGGTGTTGCAACTTACAACGTTAAGAAACGCGGGGACTAGGACGTTAAGCTAAGGAGTAACAGGACCAAGAAGAAAACGTTAGAGAGCCTTGACATTTTAGTGGGTGGAATGGATCACTGCACTTAGCTGTACAGATGAAGAAGGAAATATATTAAAGAGGGGAAATGTATTAGGTTTAGATCATGGAAATAAAATGTTATGCCAATGAATTCATAGGGGACATGGGAAAGAATATACGAGATAAGAAGGATAAAGCTGCAGAGTGTTTACATTCTTACAACCACAAGAGTGAGATGAGCCAAGAACACAGCTGGAGTTAAACACTGTGGAGTAGAAGGGCCAGCTGAGACTGAACCGTGCAGGCAGGGTTATAGAACTCCACCCCCACATTAGTAATATTTTAATTTAAAAAATAGGTACACAGAAATGCAATGAATAGTGTTTTATGGCAGTATAAAACACGGTCTAATTATTCTTCCTTGGGGGAAAAGGGTTGGTTCAGGATGGATTTGTGCAGTGGACAAAGGACAAGATCATAAGAGTACTGACTTGGGGAGTAAATGAAATGAACTGTACTAGGCCTGCATGCTTGAGAAATTCTTATGTACAGCAGATCTTCTTATCTCCTGCTAATGTTTTTAGGGGCAGTTAAATACGCTATGTGTTATATATCCACACCACCTCACCTACTTACAGCCATCACTGCAGGACTAAGGGACTTGCTTAATTTCCTTGCTCCATATCTAAGAGGATCAAGGCCACTCAAAGCGATGAGGATTGATGGAAGGAGAGCTAATATCACAACAGTCTTCTTATTGGTCTTCCTATTTCCATTGTAGCCCCTCATTTTTAATCATTTATCCACACAGCAGCGGATAATCTTTTAAACCTTTAATAGAATGCTATTATTCCTCTGCTGCAAATACTTCAATGGCTTCCCAAATGGATGAAGAATAACAATGAAACTCTACCATGCCCCATGAGGCCCTGCAAGGGACTCCTGCCTTATTTGAACCTCATCGCCAACCACCCTCTTCACTTTCAGACCTTTTGAACATGCTACTTCCTCAGCCTCAAATGCTTGCTTTCTTCCTGGTTTTCACAAGCCAACGCCTTACCCTTCAGGTGTCAGCTTACATACTGTCTCTTCAAACACATCCCTGAATACACCATGAAAGGAAATCCCCTTGTTATTCTTTATCACTGCCTTCTGTTCATATCCTTCAAAATATAAGCTGTTTGCATGTATTTCTTTGTTCACTTGAATATTACCTGTAAGTTTCATAAAGGCAGGAAATATATCTTTTATTTATCTGTACTCCCATTAGTAAAGTGTCTGGCATACAGTGCACACGCTCTACATTTCTGTCAAAGAAAGGAAGGAGAGGAGAAACAACGAGCACAGAGAATCAGCAAAAAGATTTTGAAAAGGTGGCAGAGTTGGGGAAGAAAACATAGCAAGAACCTTTTGGAAGAACTGAGTGATCAACAATGTTATTTGGCAATTTCTAAAACTAGGTTTAAATCTTAAATTACTGTCATTAATTCAATTAGTGCTAGAAACTTTTTAAAGAAAAACCATATTTCAACAATATTCATATGAACTATCTATTAGGATTAAACTCTTCTAGAAAGCAAGATATGAAATTCTTTGCATGTAAATACTATCGTATTTGGGAGAATAATCTTAATTAACAAACATAATATATAATTTTAGCTTTTGAAAATCACAACACATATTAGTCAATGAGGAAAAGTCTAAGAAACTACACGATTAGAGTGCAGCTTCTCTGAACAGCTCAGACCCCAGGTAGAAAAACATAATCAATCAGAGATAAAAAAGACCCAACACTGGTCTGAGAGGATGTGATGGTTAATTTTCTATGTCAGTTTGGTTAAGCATGGTATCCAGAAATTTGGTCAAACACTACTCTATATGTTTCTGTGAAGGTAATTTGTGTGTGTGCGTGTGTGTGTGTGTGTATGAAGGTGATTTGTAAGTGAGATTAACATTTAAGTCAGTAGACTTTGAGTAAAGTAGATTACCCTCCATGTGGATAGGCCTCATCCAATAAATTGAAGGCTTTATCAGAAAAGACTGACTCCTCTCAAGGAAGAGGGAATTCTTCCAGGAGACTACTTTCGGATTTGACTGCAGCATCAGCTCTTCCTTGGGTCTCCAGCCTGTCAGCCTACCCTGCAGATTTTGGACTTGCCAGCCCCCACAATTGTGTGAGCCAATTCCTTAAATAAATCTCTAGAGACACACACACACACACACACACACACACACACACACACTGATCCCCTTCCTCTGGAAAGCTCTAATACAGAGGTCTAAAAGATAGAAAACATAAATTCAAGTCCCAGCTCTGGTACTTACAACCAGGGTGATCACTGAGTTTCCTTGGAATGATTGTTTTCAATTACAAAATGAGTGGATTAAAAAAAATCAACAATTACCAAACGTTAATGACTCCACCTCCGTATACCGCAACTCAACCACTGTTTCCAAATAAACATGAAATGAAAATGTACATAAAAATAATTTTAGGTAAACTATTATTCATTTATTCATTTTAAAATTAGTACGAGCATACCAATTAAGTAGAAATTAATAGATGTTGTTCTGACAGTTAAAATCCAAAGTACTTTCCATGGTAGAAAATACTGGAAAGAATCCTAAGGTAACACTGAATTCAACAGACAGATGGCATTTATTTGGCACACTGTCAATAAAAATTAACTTCTTCCATGAGAGAAATAATATACTTACAACATTTTCAGCTTTTAAAATAAATTACCTCAAAAAAAATAAATTACCTCATTTCATAGTGAAAATGTTTTACTTCACAAGGTAACACTATTTTTGTAAAATATGATAGCCTCTAAATTATTATAAATGTCATTCATTCAGCCATGAGACAATCATATTAAGACTAGGACTTATATTGGTAAATGAGAAAATTCTTAGAAAAAAGTGGAATTCAATAACTTTCATAGGTAATTAAATAATTTGGAATTCTATCAAATATTTTATAAATTTTACTACAGTGGATGTAAAATATATATATGGAGCTAAAATTGATGATTTCAATTATGCCTTTAAATAGTTACACACATTTTTAAAAGATTTATTTATTTGAGAGAGAGAGAGCACAAGTGGGAGGGGCAGAGGGAAAGGGAGAGAGAATCTCAAGCAGACTCCACACTGAGCACGTAGCCAGATGTGGGGTGGATCTCACGACCCTGAGATCACAACCTGAGCCAAAACCAAGAGTTGGATGCTCAACCTACTGTGCCACCCAGGCACCCCTAAATACTTGTATTTTATACTATAAAATTACCTAGGCATATAATAGCCAACATTTTTAAAGGTATATAAAAGAATTCTTAAATGATAATTATAGATTATTTTGTCAAGAAAACTGATGAAAACAAATCTTCAAATTTCAGAAGCATACCTTAGAGGCATGTAGGAAATTTTGGAAAGGGTAATACAAGCAAATTCTAACCAGGCATTTTCTCTTCAACTACTGATTTGGGCAGAGGGAGCCAGTAGGGGAAGGAGAAACATTGCCTTAAAGAAAATTCTTCCTAATAATGTCTTTACTTAAGCTAAACTGCAACTAAGTTTAAAAATATATATAAAAATACAAGAGTTTAAAAGAATATACAGAAAAATAAATAATCTGAAAAAAACTACAAAAAAGATTAGATCAGAAGGATCTAAAATCAAGTAAGAAAATGTCAACACTAAACTTTTTATCCATTCAAACTAGAGAAATCTTGAAACCAAAACATTGCAGCCAGGATACAGCTGTGTAAACTGACACGTAGTTTGTGTGTTTGGGGGAGGGAGTAGGAATTTTGATGAGCTGTGTCATCAAATCACTTTAAATCTGTTTAAAATCTTTTTTATTTGAAAATATATTACTTTTAATAATTCCTAAAATTGTGATTAAAGTCGTCACTAAAAAACTTTCTGAATTAGAAAGCAGGGTTATTTGAATGAGGTGTGAGTTAGTTGTCAGATGTTCCAAATACCTGGAATTATTCATCTGTAGGCTGCTTTTATAAACACACTGAATTTTCTAGTTAAAAATAACCTCAGAATTCAGCTAGTTTATAATCAACTCAATGCAAGAATCTCTTTTATAATGTATATCACCAATAGGTTATCCAAACCATGTGAACATTTCCAATGAGGGAGAGTGAGGAAGTCTATTCCAATGTCAGAGAGTTCAATTACCAGAAAATCTTCCTTTACACTGAAATTAAATCTATACCCTCTGTAATAATGTCCATCCTCTGATTTCAGCTCTGCACTTGGAGGCTATATCACGCAAGTTTATACACTTTTTTCCCACATGAAAATCTTTCAAATAACTGAAGACTTAGCTATATCCCTTTCAAGTCTTGTCTTTTAGGCTAACTACTTCTATTTCCTCCAACCCTTTCTCATATAGCAAGTTTTCAACAACCGTCACTGCTTTGGTCACTCTTCTCGGTTTGCCAACAACTCTGAAAAGTATGGCATCCAAAACTAAACACAATATTCCAGATGTGATCTGGGTATGTGATGAACTACTGCCTCCATGTGAAAAAAAAAATCTTTATTCTTAGTAATAAAGATGGGGATTTATAACCCCTCTTAAAAATACATTATGATGCCCTAATTAATATGTTTTCATAAACACTACTGGAGATAAAACTTGGCAATTTTTCTTAATTCTTTGTATGTTGTGTGGAAATTTAAATCAAAACACCTGGATGTACCACACAGATTGTAGCAGTTATTTTTGGATCCTAAACTTACATTTCCACTCAAGTTTTCCACACTTAAAGTCTCTACATGAATATAGTGACTTGATGAACTGTTACTTACACTTCCAAGGGTTTTACAGTAAAAGATAAGTTTCACTGCCTTGCTAAGGAGATTTATGTGTCTATGCATACACTCAATCTTTAGATCTTGATATGAGGAATTAATGTTTGAATCATGCCTACATTCTTTCCATTCTCCAAATTTTTCCTAATTATTGCAATACTTAGGAAAGAAGAAAGTTCGGAATTTTAAACTACTTCTGGGCACACACTGAATTTCCAGTACTAGTAGATATAGGATATTCTACCTCACTCCTATTTAGCACAAGTCACATATAAATTTTCATAAATATAGCATTTAGTATGCTCAGAAAAAAAAAGTTAACTTGAATTTACTAGTTCTAGAAATCATCATCTACATCTCCATAATAAATGAAAAACAACTTTTTGCAAATAATTATCTCTAAGAAATCACTGAAGTAACAGGTAAGAGACTTGAACTAGTCCAGACATTCCACCTAACTTGTTTCATATCTTTGGGGGGGAAAAAAAAATTCTAACACATAGTGCTTTTTCTCATGCTTTACAGTTGAGTAGATGCAAATACTGGGCCTATCAATTAATATAAGAATATTTTGAAGTAAGTATAAATCAAGATCAAAGGATTAT
Organism: Leptonychotes weddellii; assembly: GCF_054177405.1. NCBI lineage: Eukaryota > Metazoa > Chordata > Mammalia > Carnivora > Phocidae > Leptonychotes > Leptonychotes weddellii. The sequence goes on along the minus strand of NC_138376.1, from coordinate 61,853,694 downwards.
TACTGTAGGTAAATGGTAAAAAGTTTAACATCTAACATTAAAACGATCACTTTTCTAGAAGCATTAAAAAATTACTCTCTTAAACATCAATTATTTGAATTTCTAGAAATATAGAAAATTCTAATACAGTGAAAAATAAAAATTACAAATTAAACCAGAACTTGAAGCCAAAAATATTCCCCGGCTCTCAAAAGTCTCCTAAATATTTCTAAAGGGTCTAAAGTGGCTTAATTAAAGAAAGCCAAATCCAATCAAGAACAGTCCTATCCAGGACTACCCAGAATGGTAGGACCGGCTCTTACTCGTTCCCAGAAACTCCTTTATCCCTGAGAGTGAGGTGATAGAGGAGAGCAGGAGAGAGCTATTAAATCTCTGGAAGCTAGATCACTTGACTGTTTACATCACAATGGTCCAGTAACAACTAGACAGCATTAAACCATTGAAAGATGCCACAACCTTCCTTAAAGGGTTCAACATTTTCTTTACAGCAATTAAAACTGTCTATGAACCCACGTCTCTTTTCCACAAGCAACTTAAACTCTATTTATAATTAATTACTAAGGTATTGAAGTACTTATAGCTTAGTAGAGTGAAATTCCCATCACACACCTGTATAGTACATCATAAAAATAGATTATGTTTAAAACCAGGTAGATTTAACATGAGAAAATCTAAAAACAAGAACAATATGAAAGCATCCATTCTAAACTGTTCACTAATAGTCATTATAGTTATAATCTGTACTACATAATGAAAATATTATTGAGTTAAAGGGGTGTTTAGCCTTGGCTAGGTTTCTTTTTATATTGATTCCTTTTAAACTGCTTTTCTTACTGCTGTTTCACAGACCAAATGTCAAAAGCAACACTCCACCATATAAGACTACAAAATTTGCTGAACTTCTGGCACATCTGCAGAAACTGTGTTTCCATAGAGTAAATAATCTCCATTTCTTTTTTTTTTCCAATCAGTTGCTTATTTATTTATTTATTTATTTAGTAGGCTCCAGGCCCAGTGCGGAACCTAGCATGGGGCTTGAACTCACGACCTTGAGATTAAGAGTCAGACGCTTAACTGAGTGAACCACCCAGGCGCCCTTTATTTATTTATTTTTTAAGTAATCTCTACACCCAAAGTGGGGCTCAAACCCACGACCCTGAGATCCAGAGTCAGATGTTCTACTGACTAAGCCAGGTGCCCCAGCAACCTCCATTTCTAATCATGGTCTAATCATGGTACAGTTATGACTGTTTCTATATCACTAGGTATTCATCCTCATACAAAATTCCACTTGGGGTAATAAAAGCTTAGTCCTCACAATTTAAATAACAAACACTCTAAGTCCTTTTTCGAATTCTGAAAGAAATATGTATACAAATAAACTATAAATGTAGAAAAACTATTTTAGTATTTTGTCTTGGTTTATCTCAACATTTACTTTTATTTCTCTAAGAATTTTTTGAAAAAATTAAACAAAAAATAGAACATCTTATTGACTGACTCTCTGACCATTAGTCTTGTTGATAATCTTAGTCATTGTCAAAATCAAAACAGATACCATTTATGTAGCATACGTAATGCATGAGTTTAAATATAAGGAGCTTCAAATATATTATCTACTAAGTCCCAGGTCTATACATTTAATTGCTTACCAGACTCCCCAACTTGGAAGTCGCACAGACATTTAAAACTCAACATGTCCTGGGGTGCCTGGGTGGCTCAGTCAGTTAAGCCTTTGGCTCAGGTCATGATCTCAGGGTCCTGCAATCAAGTTGAGCCCTGCATGGGGCTCCCTGCTCAGCAGGGAGTCTGTTTCTCCCTCTCCTTTGGCCCCTCCCCACTGCTCATGCTCTCTCTCTCTCTCTCTCGCAAATAAATAAAATCTAAAAAAAAAAAGAAAAGAAAAAACAAAAACCCTCAACTATCCTGAAAAGAACTTTCTATCTCCCTTATAAACATATTCCATTATTCTGAGACTCAGTGAATGATACCATCGTCCATTTGGTCATCAAGAAACCTGGGAGTTATAACAATACCAGTTGTAACAACTACTACTTGGAAACACCTACTTTGTGCCAAGAATTACGCAAGGTATATTATCTATATTAAATCTAATGCCACCCTCCAAAAACTTGCAAAATAGGTATTATTCTAAGAAATCTTATAGTAAAGAATCCTGTTTAATTTCAGTTAATTCAACTTTTCTTCAATTAATTTTAGCACTGAATGTTTTTTTCACCTTAACTTCTGGCAAACCAATTAACAGTACTAATTGGATCAAACTTTGGAAACGCCTTTTTAAAAAAAAAAAATCATCAAACTGTTTTATTAGCTCATTCTTTTTGCCAAAGTCATATTAGTGATCTACTCAATCAACATGAGTAATTGAAAGGAGGATAGTATGAGTTTAAAGTTGTATTTTCTGGGGCGCCTGGGTGGCTCAGTTGGTTAAGCATCTGCCTTCAGCTCAGGTCATGATCCCAGGATGCTGGGATTAAGTCAGGCTTCCTGCTCAGTGGGGAGCCTGCTTCTCCCTCTGTCTGCCACTCCCCCTGCTTGTTCTTTCTCTCTCTCTCTCTCTCGCTCTATCTCAAATAAATAAAATCTTTAAAATAAAAAATAACAAAAATAAAATTGTACTCAGATCTGTACCTCTGAAACAAATAATGCAATATATGTTAAGAAAAAAAAAGAAGAAGAAGGTAGCGGGAGGGGAAGAATGAAGCGGGGGAAATCGGAGGGGTGGACGAACCATGAGAGACGATGGACACTGAAAAACAAACTGAGGGTTCTAGAGGGGAGGGGGGTGGGAGGATGGGTTGGCCTGGTGGTGGGTATTGAGGAGGGCACGTTCTGCATGGAGCACTGGGTGTTATGCACAATGAATCATGGAACACTTCATCTAGAACTAATGATGTAATGTATGGGGATTAACATAAGAATAAAAAATAAAATAAATAAAATAAAATAAAATTGTATTTTCTATCTGTAATCAAAATTTTACTTCCTCATAGTCTGATTCTTTGGTATGAGTCCAATTTTTTCAGATCAATTATTTATGAAAATTTACCTTTTAGAATAATATGCTTAAATAGTAGGAGAAATAAAGAACATACCAGTACTTCATGTTTTTTTATGTGAGTGGATAGAGTTAGTATTAAGTTACTCTTTCTATGAGGTAGCAGGTAACATATACTAATTCAGCACTAACCAGGCACTAAGCTTAAAAGCATGGGAAATCCAGGAATAATTTTAAAATATGATCCCTTTTCTCTAGATGCTTATAATCTAGTTGGGACTAAATAAAGAGTAAAATGCCAACAAGAGAGACCAAAAGGAGAAAGAACAAAAAACTGAGCTCACAGAGCAGATTGTTATTGCCAAACATGGGGGATGGGAAGTAGGTGAAATGGGTGAAGAGGTTGAAAGGTACAAATTTCCAGTTAGAAAATAAATAAGTCATGGGGATATAATGTACAGCATGGTGACTACAGTTAATAATACTGCATATAATAAATAATGCTGCATATAATAAAAATGTACATTTGAAAGTTGATAAGAGAGTAGATCTTAAAAGTTCTCATCACAAGAAAAATAATTTCTTGTTACCATGTATGGTGACAGATATAACAAGACTTATTGTGGTGATCATTTCACAATACACAAATACCAAATCATTTTGTTGGGCACCTGAAACTAGTATGTTATATGTCAATTATACCTCAGTAAAAAAATTAAAAAATAAAATAAAAACAGACCAAGAATACTTTGACAGAGCATTAGAAATACCAAAAATAGCAACATGATTAATTGCCAAAGGCATGGTAAAATGATATGTAGCTAATCAGAGCTTATAAAAGAGAGACGTTTCTTGGAAAATGCAGTGTAAAATATAACAGGTAGAAATATTTCCAAAGAAATTACATAAATCTGCTTTAGTTGTCCTTTATGTATACCTGCATTATCAATTTGCACAAAATGTTTCTTTAAAAAAAAGTTTTACAGAATACAAGTAATTTAAGTAACACAGTAAGCTCAGCATTCTGCAAAAATACAAGAAGAATCACCTCTAGCTCCAAAAATCACACCTCTATCTACAAATTAGCCACAGTTAGGTGTGCTGACACAAGCATATTGCACTAGCAAATACTGGAAGTTCTGCAAGAATTAAAATGTTATGGGTACATGAGAACAAGATAATCCAAACAAACTCGACATTCTTAAAAATCATTATCTGCAACATCTTGAAAAACCCAGAGTATCTATGGCAAAGAAAAAAGAAATTCCACATAAGACCAATAAATGAATACTCCAGCATCATACCTTAGGGGAAAAAAAAAATGCTGGAAGAGTTATCCATATAAGAATTTATTTTTGGATACCTAGTCAGATTTTAATGCCATATTCAAAATGAAAAATATATATCTAGCCATAGAAAAATATCATATTGAGACAGGGAAACTAAAAGACCCCATGAAAAACTGCTTTATTCACTCTTTTTCCTGCTTCCACTCTTGCTGGGACCTACACCGCACCCCTCTTACACACACGGTATAGAACACAGAATAGATGTCCTACTCATAAAGGTCAAGGATTTAATGATTTCTTTGGAGTCCTCAAGCACAACAGATAACATCAAAGGAGTTACTTGGACAGGGTCATCATGAACATTTTCTAAGACCACAGACTCCACAAGACCCCTGGCTGAAGAGCAAAAGTGACTTATGGAGAATGCCTAAATCCTATTCTTGGTTCCAGGATTACCGAGAAGACATGTGCACCAGACCACTATCCTCAATAAAAATCCCAGGCCCCAAGCAAAGAGAAGACTTACTCTTCCTTCCTTTCTCAGTCTCTCAGACACTCTGTCAGTATCAACATTCTCTCTATACCTTTAATAAATTCTGCTCTCACCTCCTCTTGGCTCAAGTTTGATTTTTATCCTGCATGAGGTCAAGGACCCTCTTGGTTGGGCCTGTGAGAACCTCCCTCTGGGTCCTTGGAAACAGCCAGACTGCATCAATATCACGAAGATATATTAAAAAGTATGAGATCAAAAGATATACCTCTTAGGGGAGGAGCAAGACGGTGGAGGAGTAGGTGACCTACATTTCGTCTGGTCCCAGATATTCAGCTAGATATCAAACCATTCTGAACACCTACAAACTCAACAGGAGATCAAAGAAAATAGCAGCAATTCTATGGACAGAAAAGCAACCACTTTCTGGAAGGTAGGACGTGCGGAGAAGTGAATCCCAGGTGATAATATGGGAAGATAGACCATGGAGGGAGGGAGCCTCCTCAGCCAGCTACCAGCAAGTGACAGAGCAGCAGAGCATAAAATCGGAACTTTTACAAGTCTGTTCCACTGAGGGACGTCGCTCCAGTGGCTAAGCAGGGGGTGGAACCCTTGCTGGGACAGTGTGGTCTCAGGACACTCAGGGGCACAGGAAGACCAGGGGTGACTGAGTGTGGCAGAGTTCCCAGGTATGGGAGCGGGGAAGCTGGCTGCAAAGACGCAGCCAAGGAGTGGGCTCTCAGCTTGGGGTTGCCATAAACTGTGATCCGTGAACAGTAGGGCCACGACGCTTCCAGCAGGGACGCAACAAGTGGCAGACAGGGGGAAACTCTCCTTCCTCCCCCCAGGAGGAGCAGCGCGGGAGCGCACTGCAGGAATCTGCTGGGTTTGGAGACTCCACACAGGGTCGTGCACCAGAAACAGAAACGCTCAGTCACAGGCCGGGTGAGCATGGAGTGCAGCCAGAGACCAGGGAGATAGGAGTGATTGACTGCTGTTCTCTGGGGGCTCACTGAGGAGTGGGGCCCCCATTCTGGGTTCCTCTGGGGCCAGAGATTGGGAGGCCGCCATTTTCACTCTCGTCCTCCAAAGCTATACGGAAAGCTTACAGGGAACAAAAGCTACCGAGAGCAAACCGGAGCAAATTACTTAGCCTGGCCCCGGCAAGGGTAGGGCAATTCTGCCTCAGGCAAAGACATCTGAGAATCACTGCAACAGTCCTGTCCCCCAGAAGATCAGCAAGAACATCCAGTCAAGACCAAGTGTAACGAGCAATGAAAACTGCAAAACTCCAGCGCTAGGGGAATACACACAGAATTCATGGTTTCTACAAGTAATATTGAAAGGGGTCCTATAAGCAAAGAGAGAGCCTTAAAGTAATATAGACCAGAAAGGAACACAGACAATATACAGTAACAGTCACCTTACAGGCAATACAATGGCACTAAATTCCTATCTTTCAATAGTTACCCTGA
>NC_138376.1:61834132-61846921 GCF_054177405.1 Leptonychotes weddellii | reverse complement strand
AGAAAAATATTTAGAGTGAGAGGAGTTGTTAACTCTTAATATTCTTATTTAATTCATTCTGATACTTTATTCTTTTTATTTTGTACTGCTGCTTTACTGAAAAGACATAGAAAATTTAATTCACTAAAATATGACTAAGTGTAAAATGTAATGGAGTTTTTATGTTGCTGCTTTATGTTCCAGTTTCACATGTGGAAAGCTGCTTTCAGTAAAAACATTCCTGTGGTAAAAACTTTTTTCTACCTGTTGTAAAAACTTTTAATCTCATCTCTTTTGTGAATCTCTGTCCAATTTTACACCTCATCGTAAAAATATAAAAACAAATTGATAACACCACTTATTTTCTTATCCAGAGTACTCTAGCAAAGTTTAATGAGAACTAGATTCCTTTTTTATAAACACTTTCCTCTTTTATCATAAATACTATGTTGAGTAGTAATGAAAACAGGAAAGAAATGAGGAGCCAATTGATAGGACATTCTTCACTTGCTGTAAGCTCACACTTGGCCTGACTTCTTTAATCTCTGCAGCTTTCACCTAAAGGATGTTTAAAGAATAAAAACACTGATTTGGGCGCCTGGCTGGCTCAGTCAGTAGAGCGTGCGGCTCTTGATCATGGGGTTGTAAGCTCAAGTCCCACATTGTGTATAGAGATTCTTAAAATCTTAAAAAAAAAAAAAAAGCCAGAGACAATGAAAACAAACCATTAAAGTGGTTGGCTAAAAATACTCTTATTCTTTAGGTTAATAAAGCAAAGCATTCATTTAGGTAGGATGTTTGTGTTTCCATATTATCTTTCATTTGTTATTTCACAGTTAACATTTTCTTTATGTTACTTGTGAAATTGTAGCTACATACAGTTTACTTCTGTTACCTGAAGTAAATTTTCTTCAATTATCTTTTAAGAGCATACCATAGTGGGGCTCCTGGGTGGCTCAGATGGTTAAGCGTCTGCCTTCGGCTCAGGTCACAATCCCAGGGTGCTGGGATCGAGCCTTGCATCAGGCTCCCTGCTCAGTGGGGAGCCTCCTTCTCCCGAATCCCTCCACTTGTGCTCTCTGGCTCGCTCTCTCTCTGTAAAATAAATAAATAAAATCTTAAAAAAAAAAAAAGAGCATATCAGTTTCTTTTTAAATCATTGTTACAAAATCTTTTCATAGTAATTATGTTTATTATTTGTCTCTTTTCCTTTTATAAGTGACAAATATCAAAGTTTGCTATTTGACTAAAGATGTGAGTAGATGTTCCTTGTGTCCCCTACATGCTGGTCTAGATTTTATTAGGTTTTGAAGACTGCTTCATGTATTACATGGTGTCTTAGTTTTCTAGGGCTGCCATAGCAGTACTATAAACTGGATGGTGCACCAATAGAAATCTATTTTCTCACAGTTCTGGAGGGTAGATATCCAATATCAAGGTGTAACAGGGTTAATTTCTTCTAAGGTCTCTCTCCTTGGCTTTTCTTCGTCTGGTTTTTGTCTAGTCTTCGTATGATCTTTCCTCTGTGTATATCTGTGTGCTAATTTTTTCTTATAAGAACATTAGTTATATTTGATTAGGACCCAGCCTAATGACCTCATTTAAGTTAATTACCTCTTTAAAGACTCTGTTTCCAAATATAGTCATATTCTGATGTTTTGGGAATTAGGACCTCAGCATACGATTTTGGTGAGGACATAGTTTGGCCCATAACATTTGGTTAGTCTTCAAGAGGGCATGGACAGTTGTTTTCTTCATTTATTAAATCATTGCTCCAGGTCTCAGATTTCTGATTCTGGTTTTATGTTTAGTCTGGCCTTTAGTTCATGTATACAGTGTTTCTAGATCTAGAATCCTTGCTGGAACTTGAAGTGACAAAGTTGAAGCCTCCTCCCATTTAGAAAGTTCACCCTTGTGTTCCAGGAAGTACTCTTCATATTTGGCATGAACTGGCTATGATGGAGAGAAACTGAAGGGAAAGAAAAACCTAATAGACTTTCTGTCACATGTAGCTGCCCTATGTCAGAAACTAGTGTTGGCACTAAAATGTGGCCTGTTTTAGTTTTCTCTTGCTACCATAAAAAGTTATTACAAACTCAGTGGCTTTAAACAACACAAATATATTAACATTATAGTTCTATAGGTCACAAGTCTGACACAAGTCTCATAAGGCTAAAATCATCAAAGGTGTCCACAGGGCTATATTTCATAGCCTGTCTTTTCTAGCTTCTGGAGACTACCTCTTCTGTTCCTTGGTTCATGGTGCCCTTTTTCCATTTTCAAGCCAGGGATGTAGTATCTTTCTGGCTCTGCTTCTGTCATCACAGCTCTTTCTCTGAGGACAGCCAGGAAAGATTTTTCACTCTCAAGGACTCACCCTTAATCACATCTGCAGTCTCTTTTGCCACATAAGGTAACATATTTACAGGGAAGTCGTCATTCTGCCTACCACAGAGTCCCAGCCAGAATGTCATCATTTGTCCCTCCACTCTCCTTTGCTGTCTTTTTCCTTTCATAGTATGGAATTGCTTGTCATTTCAGACAAGTGGTCCTGCACTGGAATGAGCACTAATCATTACATAAAGCCAGAGGAGAGAAGAAGGTCCCTCAGTTTCCACGCTTTCAGTTTGTAGTGTCATGGGCTTACTCTTTGCTGTCTCTTTTTATCTCACCCTCTCTAAATTAGATGATAATGTAATTGTATCAAGAATTTCTTTGTTTTTTGAGATACTACACCAATGTCTTGGGAACGAGATGGGGCCTTTCTTCAGTTTGGCTTTATATGCACTGAAACTATCAGGAAGTCCTTGAAATTTGTGGTATATTTTAGGAATACTCATTATATAAACTAAAATAGACAAGATATTTACCTGAGACAGGAATCTTTTGGGAAGTAGAATACTTTTATTTTAACTTAATAATATAAATTTGAAATTAGTGGTTCTCAGTATATGTTCTATGAATCACCCACTTCAGAATTACCAGGGGCTTGTGTTAAGAATGCAAAATCCTGGGCCCTGTTCCAGACTTAACTGAATCACAGTCAGATTTTAATCATTTTTATTTCTACCACTTTTTAAGATTCATGCCAGCTCATATGCATGCTGACATTTAAAGTATTGCTTTTATGCAGTATTTAAAAATTTATGCCTCAGATGCTTGGCTAAATGTTGGCAACTAGTTTCCTTTTATTTATTTATTTATTTAAGAGAGAGAGAAAGAGAAAGAGTGAATGGAAGGGAGAGGTAGAGAGAGTCTGAGGCAGACTCTGCACTGAGTGCAGAGCCTGACACGGGGCTTGATCCCAGGACTGCAAGACCATGACCTGAAGCGAAACCAAGGGTCAGACGCTTAACAGACTAAGCCACCCAGGTACCTTGGCAGTTAGTTTCCGTAATTGTATTGATGATATGAGCCAGCAAAACAGCCAAAATTATATATTCTTTACAGAACCTGATTTTTTCATATGAAAATGAGTAAATGGCAACAAAGAAGATGATTATCTGTATATTATAAATAAAATTTTTAAAATAAATGCTAAAGTGGGGAATATTCATAACATTATGGCAGATAAACATTAATAATCTTAATATTCAGAGAACACTTTCAAGGCAATAAGAAAAGTCAAATGTGAAATATAAAAATTGCCTAAGGGCATGTGGGCACAGATAATTTACAAATGAAGAAATAAAAATGGTCAATAAACTTATAAAAAGTATTCAACAGTGTTAGAAGAGAAATAAAAATGAATGCTACTTGACAACATTTTATATATGCAAATATATATATTTATTTTTATATATTTAATACTTGTATATTATATATTTATGTGTATATTTCATATACATATACACATATATATGGAAAGATAATACTTTTACCTGATGCTGCAACAAAATAGATACACAGTTCCTGACTTATGATGGTCTGACTTAGGATTTTTGGACTTCACAATGGTGCCAAAGCTATATGCATTCAGTAGAAACCATACTTCAGATTTTGAATTATGATCTTTTTCCAGGCTGTGGTATGTGGTATGATCTCTCTCTCGTGATGCTGGCCAGAGGCAGCGAGCCGCAGCTCCTAGTCAGCCATGTGTTCTTGAGGTTAAACAGCCAATACACTTATAACCATTCTGTGCCCAGACAATCATTCTGTTGTTCAGTGTAGTATTCAAGAAATTACATGAGATACCCAGCACGTTATTATAAAGTAGGCTTTTTGCAATGATTGTGCCCAAGTGTAGCCTAATATAAGTGTTCTGAGCACATTTAAGGGAGGCTGGACTAAGCTATGATGTTCAGTAGGTTAGGTGTATTCAATGCATTTTTTACTTAAGATATTTTCAATTTATGATGGGCTTATTGGGATGTAATTCTATTGTAAGTTCAGGAAGATCTGTACTTAGATGTCACTGGGTTAAGAGATTAATTTGTTCATCCTCTCTAGGAGGGCAGAGTTTCAATACAGTTTGCAAGCTTTTAAAATGTTCATCTAGTGACATGAAAACTTTTCATAATATATTCCTCTGTGTAAAGGGGTTATAAAACAGTCTATGATATTGTCACACATTTAGAGAGATAGTATTCTACATACATAGACATAGGGAAAAGGACCTAGAAGAATATGCATCAAGATGCTAATGGTGGGTAGAGATTATTGGTATTCTTTGTTTTTAATTTTACTTTTCAGTCCTCTGAAATTTTCTGATAGGCAATTTTGCTTTTTTAATGATAAAGAAGACCCTAAAATATTAAAAAAATATTTTTTCTGACTACTAAATTTTTGTAATTTATTGAAAAAAAGCTGAATACAGAATATTTAGGGTGTTCTGACAAAGTCGATACAGGACACAGGATAAAAATCATGAAATTCAGGACATGTCCACATATATAGGATACCTGGCAACCCTAAACACACACCGTCTATTTAGGAATGAAAAATAAATGATTTTTTTCATTCTTAAGAAAATATTTTTTAATTCTCAAACTCCAGATTGGAAAGGTAGGAATGTAAGAAACTAGAACAGGTGAGAGTTGATAATGATTTCTATTAACATTAAATAAATGAATACTTCAAATAAAAATTTCCAAGTTTCTAGAATTGAGATATTTCTAATGAGTAAGTAATTACCTTCACCAGTGTATTCCCTCCTTATCTCCTTTTTGGAACTCTCTTCTATTCCTATATATTTTGTCTTTTACTATTTTTCCCCTACTCTTCCCTTCTTTCATGCTTCCAAGTCTTTGGTGACACCACATGTATTGTATATGACACTTCTTGCTGAAGGAAGCCTAACCTTTTTTAAGTGCTTGCTTAATTTCAAGTCTTTCATTTATTCTCCAACAAAGATCTCTTAAGTGTTTACTCTTGGCCACAAGAGGTTTTTAATCCAATGAGTTAATATCACTTCTGTGCCAGGCTATTTGGTCTGTGGAGCCATTATCAAAACTGGGTAATCTTGTTAAATTGCTTTTTGTAGATACTAATTTTTTTGGTCAGCCAGATTTCCAAGAATGCACTCATTGTGCAAGCCTTAATTATCATGAAATTTTTAAAAAATAGTAACTTTGGCAGGGACATTATGACTGGAAGAATTTTATCACTTCCTGATTTAATTCAAAGATAACGAGATAAAGTATTCATAAGTCTTCCTAATTGACTCTTCACTGTAGTCAGACTTCTTTATGAATTATACTTTAATTATTAGCATGGGAAAGAATGAGAGAAAAGGCAAAACCCATAGCATCTTTTCTCAATTGTGTTCTTTCTCTAATTCACATTTTAGAAGTCCAAATATATTCCAGACATGGAGAAAATATTTTAATTCTGGCAGCCACTAGTAGCTCATTGGTGCTTCAACCTCAGTCATTCAGAAGCCTGCCAGTAGACTGCTTAAAGATTTTAGGCCTCACAAAATAGCTGGGCTTTACAGCAGCACTGTTTCAGATTTTACATTTTATCTGAAATACATTTATATGATTAAATATGTTAACTTACAGCTAGCTGGAAAGCCTTAACTCATTGTTGTGCAGTATAAGTTGGATGACCACAGAATCTATTGGCCAAACACACTGAAAGAGGATGCTGTTAATAATTATACTAGGACAATAGGTATGAACTGGGCTATAATTTCTTTTGGCTTTAAGCAAATCCCAACTCAGATCATTCAAATGGTTTAACCTTTTGACATCACAACACCTGCAAAAACATCATTCATCCATAACAAACCACCTCCAAATTTAGTGACTTAAAACAATCACTGTTTTATTAATGTTTAGGATTCACTGGGATGGCTAGGAAGGCCGGGATGCTTGGCACAGCCTTTCTCCATCTAGATTCTCATCCTTCACAAATTGTTCACATTCCACATGTAAAATATGCACATCTCCAACTTGGTTCCCAGAAGTTTCATCCCACTAACAACAGCAGGCCCAAAGTTCAGGGTCCTGTCATTTAAATAAGTTCTAGATGCAAATGAAGCTTCTTGTGTTCTGCTCCTTGGTGTGGGTCCTTGTCGCTGTTCAGTGGTGAGGAAGGGACAGAATAACCATAATCCACACTTCAATTCAAAATGGGAGGACTGGGCATCATATTGCCCTCAGTGGTTCATGGCAATTCTGAATTGCCCCTGGACTCAAGTTGCCAGGCCACCTTCCCCGGGTCAGGGGATATTTTTTGCATGGGGCCTAGTTCTGTTTCCTTAGAGTGGTTCTATAGTTCGTTGTACTTTTAGGCTTTTGGATCTGCTCTCTGAGCTCTTGGCTCCATCCTTTGAGATATCTTTCCTTTTCCATAAGACATGGTGGTGCTGCCACTGAATAGCTTTCTCTGTCTGCTTTCTGCCTGTGGAAAGTTGGGGGCCCAGAGTAGAATGTTCATTTTGACGTGTCTCTGTCCCAAATCATCTCAATAGTGCAGTACCCTTAAATATTTTTTAGGCTTTCTATGTATCAGACCAGTGTCTACCCTGTTAGAGAAAGGACTTACTCACAATTCTTTTCAAAACAGACCTCCCTATATTGACTGGCGTGTCAGTGTGCTGCAGAACCAGCTCTTTTTAGCTAGCCATGGTGATCTGTTGGGCTCCACTTTAAATTAGTTTTTCACAAAAGGTGTTCCAGCTACACACTTGGTCTTTGATTGTAGGCCTTCTTTTACTTTGGAAATCTTTTACAAGCAAGTCCTGTGCCCTCTATATTCTCTTTAGTTTTTGCTCACAGGCTAGACTTTACTTCTCCATCTCATCCCTGTTTTAACTTTATCATACAGCTATGAGAAGCCAACTTACACATTAGGCATTCTGCCCGGATATCTCTTCCACCAGATTCACAAGTTCTTGATGTACATTGTCTTTTGAGGTCACTGAAGATAACAGTTTGGTCCATTTTTTCACTATTACATGACATAGATTACAAATTTTTTTTCCAGCCCACAAAAACAGTGTGTCCTTTTAAATCTCAAATCTCTTTCAGCAATATTTTGTAGTTTCCAATGTATAAGGCTTACACATATTTTGTGAAATATGTCCCTATGAATTTTATATTTTGGAATGATATTATAAATGGAGTTGTGTATTTTATTTCATTTTCACCTGTTCATTGCTAGTATGTACAGATATAGTTGATTTGTATGTGTTAATCTTAGAACCTACTATTGTGTTAAATTCACATATTTTTTCTAGTGGGTTATTTTGTGTGTAGATTTTTAAATATTTTCCATGTACATGATCATGCATATACAAATAAAAAGTTTACTTTCTTTCTTCTAATCTGTATTCCTATATTTTCTTTTTCTTGCCTTATTGTAATGGCTAGGGTCGCCAGTATAGTGTTGAATAGAAGTAGCAAGAGTAGATATCCTTGGGATGCCTGGGTGGCTCAGTTGGTTAAGCGTCTGCCTTCAGCTCAGGTCATGATCCCAGGGTCCTGGGATTGAGTCCTGTATTGGGCTGTTGGCTCAGTGGGGATCCTGCTTCACCCTCTGCCTGCCCTCCCCATGCTTTTGTGCTCTCTCTCTCTCTGACAAATAAATGAAATCTTAAAAAAAAAGAGTAGATATTCTTGTCTTGTTTCCAGTCTTAGGGGAATAGCATTCAGTCTTTCACTGTGAATGAAATACGTTGTTAGCTGTGGGTTTTTCACAGATGCCCTCTGTTGGGTTGAGGAAGTTCATTTCTATTCCTAGTTTACTGGGAGCTTTTGTTATATATGTATTTTATAGTATATAAATTATACCTTGATGAAAATGGTCTCATAAAAAACAGTATTACATATACTAAAACTTGAACAGGGTAATGTTGTCAAGTTTTAGAGAAAACTTAAGCTTTGTAAAGCTTAAAAAGTTTAAGAAACCTTTAGTTAAGGCTAAAAATTTATTTTTAACATCAGCCAGTTAATATATTAAAGATATAATCAAAATGTTTGTTGAAGATTTTGCCTTCAGAAAAAAAACAAATCTAAGAAAAGAATTGGTATCTTTCCATTTTTTAAACTAATATAATATTTCAAAATTCAATATTACTTTTCTATGTGATAAACTTTGCTTGTAAAATCAGAATTGAACTTTTCTAATTAGCACCACTGAAAGATTTTAATTCCTTTTATTTCCCCCAAATAAGGCAGAATGTTTTAATGTTTAGTAATTCTTTTTCTTATTTGACATATAAATACTATAGACATATTCTGTGTAATACAAAATAATACTGTAGGTTAATTCTCACTCAGTATGGAAAGATTTTATTTCCATTTCTCTTCTTCTATAGATGAGGAAACTGAGCTCAGAAAGTGTGAATGACATCCTATCATTACTTCTATATCTGTGGTAACTTTTTTTTAATAGGATTTACTCAAAGATCCATTGTACATTGGGCTACGGCAGAGAAGAGTGAGAGGTCCTGAATATGATGATTTTTTGGATGAATTCATGGAGGCAGTTTCTTCCAAGTATGTATAATCTTTATTTTATCTGTATTTGAATTGAATTTCAAAAATTTAAAAATAACCTAACATAATGAACTATAAAGGTATCCAACTTTGGTATAGTATGTTTAGTAATTAGAAATGATTTGTATAGGGGCGCCTGGGTGCCTCAGTCGTTAAGCGTCTGCCTTCGGCTCAGGTCATGATTGCAGGGGCCTGGGATCGAGCCCCGCATTGGACTCCCTGCTCACAGGAAGCCCGCTTCTCCCTCTCCCACTCCCCCTGCTTGTGTTCCCTCTCTCGCTGTGTCTCTGTCAAATAAATAAATTTAAAAAAACTTAAAAAAAAGAGAAATTATTTGTATGAAATGCATACACACATACTGTCTTAATTATTAGTGACCAAATGATAAAGTCATGCATCTATCTCAAAAAAGATTGTCTTTGTTGCTATCCCTGAAGATACTTTTATGAATATCTTTAGATCGTGTGGTTATTGAAATGCATGATTATGGTGAATGAGGCAGTGGTCACTGACCAAATTACCCAAGTAAGCCATTTTATGATTGGCAGTCTGTATTTTGTTTCTGGCTGCTAATAAAATGTGATCTCCAGTCATCTTTGTGGGTATATTTGACCCTTTTGTGGTAGGAAGTGGGGACTGAATGTGAATTAGTATAATCCACAAGTCCAGAATGGTGTTTAAGAACCAGGACATCCAATCAACAGTTCGTGAGTCTCTGATTAAATGTCTACTATTTGGTTAAAATGCAGTACTCTATTACACTTAATTTAGGTAACATTTAATTGTGGGCCAAGTGCTACTATAAAGTTTTCCAATTTTTTTTTCTTTCAGCAAAGAGACTCCCACCATAATTTAGTAATGTATTCTGAGAGAATTTTGTCACACTAATGAGACAGCCATCCCATTGGTTACTATATAGCCACAAAAACCATGGACTATTTTAAAACCTGTATGCTGCCTTGGTTTTTCGTAGAAATAAACTCATCACTAGAACCAGCTGTAACTGGAGACATAGTTCAGGGTTTTTTAATTATAAGGTTTAATTTTAAGAAGTTGTATGCAACAGCAGAAAGTGCTTTCATCAGCTTGCACAATATTTAGAATATATTGAACCTCTCATTGCCTAAAGTTTTCAGGGCAGGGTATATTTGCCAGTTAGTATGGGCTACTTTTTAAAAACATGGGCCTGATTTATTTATTGTAATTATTAACTTATTTGGTTAAGCTGTACTTAATCATAGAAATAGTTGAGGAACTGTACAGTTTAAGCTCAAGATTGCATGGTACAGTTAATGTCTAGTAGTTTCTCATATATAATGTAATGTTTTGAAATTACCCGTAACTCTTTAGATAGTAACATTAATCAGGAGATTATATAGAGAACATTGTGACGCTATGTAAAAGAAAAAGGAAATGCAATTCTTATCATATTTGTTTTTATTTTTTTTATTATGTTAATCATCATACATTACATCATTAGTTTTTGATGTAGTGTTCCATGATTCATTGTTTGCGTATAACACCCAGTGCTCCATGCAGTACGTGCCCTCTTTAATTATTTGTTTTTATTGTCTGTGTAAGTAGAGACTATCTTTATATATACAACTTCAGAATACTTACAAAGAAACTGTTAAACAAGTTTAGGAACATCATTTATATGGCCTATATACTTAAGTGCTGATGAAATGAAAATAGAAATAATTCCATTTGGAATCGATGAGAAGCTTTCCTCAGAAAATGAGATTTGAGCTAATTTTGAATGCTCTCTGTCAATATAGAGTCAGAAAAGCTTTTTTAAAAAAAATAGTGAATTGAAGGATTACCTAAGATCTTTGATAAAGAAATGAGGATTGACAAAAGTCAATAATTTTAAATGCAGAGAGCACCTATAGATCAGGAGTTATGCCATAGACTCTCCCCAGAGAAGAATCACAAAGACTTTTCAAAAATAGTTTCTAGCATGCTGCTGCTTTGGGAAAAGTTTTCTAGAAGCGACACCTAGCACTACCCAATTAAATTGGGAAGTGGTCCTAAAGATAAGCCCAAGATTATTTAAAAAGAAAATGTAACCTAAATTCAAGGTGAAAAATGACTGTTGCAAGTTGAGCTACTCAGGAATCACATTCTAAGATGGAGTTGATTAAGGAGTGCCCTTGGAATGAACCCCTTTGGAAGGGAGGGGACAGAAGGAGTGGTTAAAGGGAGAAGGATAAAGTGGGTAATGGGAGTGGATAAAGGGAGAAGTCGAGCTTCACCGTAGAACCACCAACAGCCTTGGATAACTTCATTAGAATCATCCCTGTGTGCCAGTTAGATACTTACGGGGACACTAATTTCTGCCAATCTCCACCCCCCCAATACTATATTGGTTTTTTTACTTACTACATTCTCAGTGTTGGGTGGGGCAGTTTCAAATTCTTCCTCTTGACTTTTTTCATAATTATGCTCTTTACTTCATAGGCCAAGGACTTGATATGGGTGTTGTGGGACTTACTAATCATGTTAGTCTATTCTGATTATACATTTGGGGACTGAGAAAATCACCAGGCCAGTCTGTGGTCCTAATGAATGGACCCATTATGAGCTAGACCTTGGCCAAGGCTCCATTTATTACTGACTTCCAAATGCCTTTACTCTAACGAGGAGGGTGATGGCATATAGATGCTTTTGGTCTTCTGGTATGACTGTCAGCTCTGTGCCCTTGAAATGTTTGGATATTCCCTGCCCCCCAGAGCACAGTTACCTGAATAAAAAGCTATAGGTCCCACTGGAGAAGGATTGAGGGAATTATTACTCTCTATTCTTACCATGGTGTTGCAAGATCTTTCCTTCTGGATTCTAGGCCTCTTACGTTAGAGGGTTCTGAGTCCAAAAATTAGCTGAGGCATGGAAGCTGAAAAAGATATTGACTTCATTGGGGCAACTTCCCTCAGATTTCTTCATTCATCTTTGATTTATTTTGATTGTACACATTGACTAGTAGCCTTGTCAGCTGTCTGTTTTGCATCTAGGGATGCTGTATTCTTTTAATTATCTCAGTAATTCTCTGTGGGTCAGCCCCCCACTAACCCCAGGCTTGCCACTCTTAGGATAGTTAGGCCCGTCTAGCTTTTCATGGCTTCTGATCCTCACCTGGACCTATCATCCCCATTTCTATCAATGAGCCTAGTTCTAGAACAGCCTTTCCTTCTGTCAGTTCTGGCCTTCGCAAGAGAACCGCCACAAAACTTGCTAATGTGGATTCTTCTCGCTGGCATCTTCCTTATGGCTGTGGTAAATGGTGTGTTTTCCGGGCCTTCACAATATCTGATGGGTTTTCTGGCCTTACAAAGCACTTGCATTCTAGAATGTACTCTCAGAGCCTTGTGATCCCCTCTTCTGCCATCTGCCACAGCAATTCTGGCATTTCAACAACATTTAATATGAGCCATTACTTTCTCCATGTTTCCAGGAACCACCCTAGCAGTGAGTTTATACCATCGGAGATTCTTACTGGTTGTAAATCCTGTATCTCAGGAGAGCACCTCAAATCAATAAGCTTTTTCTTATCTAATAGTTAAATTCCAACCCCTTTGAGCAAAAACCCTCAGAAATTAATCTCATATATACTCTTCTGGCTAATATAAACCAGCTAGATCTCACAGTTCCTTTGTGTAATAGCCCCTTTCTTCCTTTGTTAGGCCTAGTATGTCCTAGGTGGGTTATATTGTGACATAACCCTCGTTATGGGCCTCAGGGTCTGGAGAGGAGGTGAAGGTAGTAGATGGAGGTAAGGGAGGTACATGTTGTTTGAGGGAGAAGCTTCTGTGTACATGATTCCCAAGAGAGAAAGGGCAGACCATTTTTTTTAATTAATTAATTAATT
>NC_138376.1:61795888-61834032 GCF_054177405.1 Leptonychotes weddellii | reverse complement strand
AACCAGGTATCTCGTGTGTCAGGATCCAATCAGGATCCTGACTTAGCAGATCTACCTTGCTGAAGTTTTGGACTTTCTGAATACTGTGATGATTATTCCGTGTTTCTGGTGATTAGCTCTCTCTGCCCAGGAGCTATAGGATCTGAGAGCATTTTTGTATCTACTTGGGAGGTCCTCTGCTTTTTACATTGGTGATTGCTTGTCCTTAGCTTTTTGTGATCTTTTCCTGTTGTCCTTATAGTTAATATATCTCCCATATTTCTCAAACACCTCACACGTCATTCCAGCTGAAGTGTTCCCTTCTGCGGATATACTATCTAATCCTCCTATGGTGAGAGTTTGAACAGTTGGACTGCCCTGCTGTGCCGGGCATTCTCTCTGCTCCACCTGCCACCAGTAACAGGGTCCACGTCACCAGCCAGGCAGCGAGTGATCCAGCTCCAAAGCCCCATCTTGTCACCGGATTTCTCAGACCACTCCCAGTGCTAATTGTCACAGATGAGGTTACCTGAGAGGCAGATTTCTGAACCAAACTTTAGTGTTCAAGAGGTTTATAAGACATGTACTAGAGATCAACCCCTATCGAAGGGGTACAAAGGAGGCAGGAATGGGCAGAGGGATGCAGGCACAATGACACCTTCCACTCACCCCGTGGGGAACTTTGGTGCAACAGTAGCTTTTCAGAGTTGTCCCCAGTTAGGCTGGGATGGCCAAGCCTTTATAGTCCTGAATTGTTTAGTCATTAGATGTGGGTCACCCTGAGAAAAGAGCATGACCTGTGGTATAGTACTCTCTGCAGCTGACATCGTCCCTAGGACAGCAGTGGAGGATCTGAGTGCTGTGTCACAGTGGTCAGCACAAGGACATTTAGATCAAGATAAAAATTGAGCAGAAAAAAGGTTTCAAGGTTGTAATTATGGCGTGTCTTGGAATCTGTTGAATAGACCATGTCTGATATTCTGTTATCAAGCCATATGACAGACAAACGCTAGCCTCTGCAGAATATTTTTGGGTTAGAAAAATTGGCCATCAGAGCAAACCATTGAGTTGCCCTAGCTACCTGTGCCTTAACAGGATCTAGATTTCTCTAGTACAAATGTCTTGTCAAACGACCTAGTTTTTCTTTGTTATTGTTTTGATTCATTTTTATTTGCTAAAAGTCAGGCACTGTGTTTGGTGCTGGGGATACAGGGATGTATAAGACAAAAATAATCCCTTTCATATAGCTTATTCTTTACTAGAGGAGACAGATAACAAGTAAACAAGCAAATAATCAAATGAAACAATGAAATCGTATAAATGTAACAAAGGAAACAAATTGCTGACTAAGAATAATAGGTGACAGTTTATGTAAATCAGATGGATGTTATAGTTATCTCTTTTTTTGAGCACAGATTTTACTTTTCTTCTGTTTACTTTATTAATTGATATAGTTTGTTTTATGAAGTTTATTGCCAAAATCCTGATACTTTTTCGGTCATGATGCTTTTGTTGAAAATTAACATGAACTGTTTGATTATAGTTAGGTAAATTAACAAATAATGGAAAAACTGAATTCAGAAAGTACTAATTAATTAGCCTGGATGTTAATTAGCACTCTAGTGGAATACTATGGGTCTGTTTTCCTGGAACTTGCCTTTTCAACAGTTTTATCAATTGGGCCTAGTAATTCTACATCTGAGAATATAGGTTAAGAAAATAATCCTAAGAAAAGAAAAAAAGAAAATAATCCTAAATAAGGAATGAATTTTATGCCCAAATAGGCTCACTGAGCATTTTTATTACATGATTTTCCAGAATAGGCCCCTCTCCTTGGTTTCCTTCTACCTCCATGATTGCTCCAACACACTTCCCTCACCTTATTTATTCTCATCCCCCAAACCGCTACACTTCAGAGTGTTTTAGGTCTGGAGCTTAAATCTCTTCTCTTTACTATTTATCCTCACTTCCTTAGGGACCTCATGTAGTCATTCATCTTTTTTTTTTTTTTTTTTTAAAGATTTTATTTATTTATTTGAGAGAGAGAGCACATGAGAGAGGGGAGGGTCAGAGGGAGAAGCAGACTCCCTGCCGAGCAGGAAGCCCGATGCGGGACTCGATCCAGGGATTCCAGGATCATGACCTGAGCCGAAGGCAGTCGCTTAACCAACTGAGCCACCCAGGCGCCCTCATCTTTTTTTTTTTTTTTGAAATTTTTTCATTTTTTTTAATTGAAATATAGTTGAGATACAATGTTATGTTAGTTTCATTTTTTTTTAATAAGTTTTTAAAATTTTAATTCCAGTATGTTTAACATACAGTGTTCTCTTAGTTTCAGGTGTGCATTATAGTGGTTCAACAGTTCTATACATAACTCAGTACTCATTGTGATAAGTGCACTCTTTAATCCCCGTCACCTATTTCCCTCATCCCCCCACCCACCTCCCCTCTGGTTAACCATCAGTTTGTTCTATAGTTCAGTGTCTGTTTCTTGGTTTGTCTCTTTCTCTCTTTTTTATTTCCTTTGCTCATTTGTTTTGTTTCTTAAATTCCACACGTTTGTCTTTCTCTGACTGACTTATTTCGCGTAACATTATACTCTCTAGCTCCATTCATGTAGTTGCAAATGGCAGGATTTCATTCTTTTTTGTGGCTGAATAATATTCTGTGGATACAGATACAACAACTTTATCCATTTATCAGTCGATAGACACTTGGGCTGCTTCCATAATTTGGCTATATATTTTTAAAGATTTATTTATTTTAGAGAGAGAGAGAGAACACACGAGTGGAAGGAGCAGAGAGAGAGGGAGAGAATCTCAAGCAGACTCTGTGCCAAGTGCAGAGCCCAACAGAAGTCTTGATCTAATGACCATGAGATTTTGACCTGAGATGAAACCAAGAGTCAGATGCTTAACCCACTGTGCCAGCCAGGTGCCCCCATAGTTTGGCTATTATAAATAATGCTGCAATAAATATAGGGGTGCATGTATCCCTTTGAATTAGTGTTTGTGTATTTTTGGGTAAATACACAGTAGTGCAATTACTGGATCAGGGGGAGTTCTATTTTTAACATTTTTGAGTTTCAGATGGACAACACAGTGATTCAACAATTCTATATATTACACAGTTCTCACCACGGTAAGTGTAGTCACCATCTGTCACCATACAACGTTATTATAATTTTACTGACTGTTTTTTCAATGCTGTGCTTTTCATCCCTGTGACTTATTTATCTTATAACTGGAAGTTCCTACCTCTTAATCCCCTTTACCTATTTCACCCATCCTCTTACCCCACTCTTGTCTGGCAATCACCAGTTTGTTCTCTGTATTTATGAGATGTTTCTGTTTTTGTTGTTGCTATTGTTTTGGTTATGTGTTCAATTTTTTAAAAATTGAAGCATAGTTGACTCACACTGTTACATTGGTTTCAGGTGTACGACATAGCGTTTCAGCAACTCTGTATGTTATGCTATGCGCATCACGAGTGTAGTTACCATCTGTCACCATACACTGTTACACTACCATCAACTGTATTGCTTATGCTGTACCTTCATCCCTGCGACATACTCATTCCATAACTGGAAGCCTGTATCTCTCATTCTCCTTCCCCATTTTGCCCATCCCTCCACTCCCTTCTCCTCTTGGCAACTACCAATTTGTTCTGTGTGTGTATGAGTCTGTTTCTGCTTTTTTTGTTTTTGTTTGTTATACTTTTTAGGCTCACATATAAGTGAAATCATAATGATATTTGTCTTTCTCTGTCTGACTTATTTCATTTAGCCTAATACTCTCTAGGTCCATCCATGTTTTCACAGATGGCAAGATCTCATTCTTTTTACAGCTGAGTAATATTCCATTGTGTACATACACCACATCTTCTTTATCCATTCATCTGTCAGTGGGCACTTGGGTTGCTTCCATATCTTGGCTATTATAAATAATGTGCAGTGATCACAGGAGTAAATATATCTTTTCAAATTAGTGTTTTCATATTCTTTGGATAAATATCCATAAGTGGAATAGCTAGATCATATCATAGATGTATTCTTAATTTTTTGAGGAATCTATACTCTTTTCCATAGTGGCTGCAGCAATTTACATTCCCCGTTTTCCACATCTTCTCCAAGACTTGTCATTTTTCTTGGTGATAGTCATTCTAACAGGTGTCAGGTGATATCACATTGTGATTTTGATTTGCATTTCCCAGATGATTAGTGATTTTTGAACATCTTTTCATGTATCTGTTTGCCATCTGTATGTCATCTTTGGAAAAATGTCGATTCAGATCTTCTGCCTATTTCTTAATCAGGTTGTTTGAGTTTTTTTTTATTGTGGACTGTATGAGTTCTTTGTTTATTTTGGATATTAATCTCTTATCAGATTTATGATTTGCAAATTTCTTCTCTCATTCAGTAGGTTGACTTTTTGTTTTTATGGTGGTTTCTTTCACTGTGCAGAAGCTTTTTAGTTTGATATAATCCCAATTATTTATTTTGACTTTTGTTTCCCTTACCTTTGGAGTCAGATCCAGAAACAGATTTCTAAGACCATTGTCAAGAGGTTTACTGCCTATGTCTTCTAGGAATTTTATAGTTTCAGGTCTTACATTCAAGTCTTTCATCCATTTTGAGTTAATTTTTATGTATTTTGTGTAATAGTGTTCTAGTTTCATTTCTTTTCTTTCTTTCTTTTTTTTTTTTTTTGGCACGTGGCTGTCTAGTCTTCCCAGCACCCCTGATTGAAGAGACTATGCTTTATTTTATATTCTTTGTTCCTTTGCCATAAATTGTCTGTATAAGTGTGCATTTATTTCTGGGCTCTCGATTCTGTTCTATTGATCTGTATTTCAGTTTTTATGCCAGTACCACATTTTAGTATAGTTTGAAATCAGGGCATGTGATACCTCCAGCATTGTTGTTATTTCTCAAGATTGCCTTGCTTATTTGGGATTTCTTGTGTTTCTAAACAAATTTTAGAATTATTTGTTTCAGTTCTTTGATAGATGCCATTGGAATTTTAATAGGGGTTGCATTGAGTCTGTAAATTGCCTTGGGTATTATGGACATTTTATTTCTTAAATTCCACATGTGATTGAAATATGGTATTTGTCTTTCTCTGACTTTTTTCACTTAGCATAATACACTCTAGTTCATCCACGTTGTTGCAAATGGCAAGATTTCATTCCTTTTGATGGCTGAGTAATATTCCATTATGTATATATACTACATCTTCTTTATTCACCTGTCAGTGGACATCTGGGCTCTTTCCATATTTTGGTAATTGTGGACATTGCTGTTATAAACACTGTGGGGCATGTGCCCCTTCGAATCACTATTTTTGTATCCTCTGGATAAATACCTAGCAGTGCAATTGCCAGATTATAGGGTAGTTCTATTTTTAACTTTTTGAGGAACCTCCATACTGTTTTCCAGAGTAGCTGCACCAGCTTGCATTCCCACCAACAGTGTAAGAGGGTTCCCCTTTCTCTGCATCCTTGCCAACATCTGTTGATTCCTGAGTTGTTGATTTTAACCATTCTGACTGGTGTGAGGTGGTATCTCACTGTGGTTTTGATTTGTATTTCCCTGATGCCAAGTAATATTGAGCTTTTTTTTCATGTCTGTCAGCCATTTGGATGTCTTCTTTAGAGAAATGTCTGTTCATGTCTTTTGCCCATTTTTTGACTGGATTTTTTGTTCTTTGGGTGTTGAGTTTGATGAGTTCTTTATAGATCTTAGATACTAGCCCTTTATCTGATATGTCATTTGCAACTATCTTCTCCCATTCCATAGGTTGCCTTTTAGTTTTGCTGATTGTTTCCTTTGCTGTGCAAAAGTTTTTTATCTTGATGAAGTCCCAGTAGTTCATTTTTGCTTTTGTTTCCCTTGCCTCTGGAGACATGTCTAGCAAAAAGTTGCTGTGGCCAGGATCACAGAGGTTGCTGCCTGTGTTTTCCTCTAGGATTTTCATGGCTTCCTTTCTCACATTTAGGTCCTTCATCCATTTTGAATTTATTTTTGTGTATGGTGTAAGAAAGTGGTCCAGTTTCATTCTTCTGCATGTGGCTGTCCAATTTTCCCAACACCGTTTGTTGAAGAGATAACCTTTTTCATTGGATATTCTTTCCTGCTTTCCTGAAGATTAGTTGACCATAGAGTTGAGGGTCCATTTCTGGGTTCTCTGTTCTGTTCCATTGATCTGTGTGTCTGTTTTTGTGCCAGTACCATACTGTTTTGATGATTACAGCTTTGTAATACAGCTTGAAGTCCAGAATTGTGATGTCTCCAGCTTTGGTTTTCTTTGTCAACATTACTTTGGCTATTCAGGGTCTTTTCTTGTTCCATACAAATTTTAGAATTGTTTGCTCCAGCTCTGTGCAAAATACTGGTATCATTTTGATAGGGATTGCATTAAATGTTTAGACTGCTTTGGGTAGTATAGACATTTTAACAATATTTGTTCTTGCTATCAATGAGCATGGAATGTTCTTCCATTTCTTTGTGTACTTACTCAATTTCTTTCATAAGTGTTCTATAGTTTTCAGAGTAGAAAATTATTTCTTCCTGTTCATGAGCATGGAATATCTTTCAGTTTATTTGTCTCTTCTTCAATTTAGTTTTTTTCCCCCTTCTTTTTCAGTTTCTTTCATCAGTGTCTTATAGTCTTCAATGTACAGGTCTTTCATTTCCTTGGTTAAATTTATTACTGGATTTTTTAAGATGCAATTTTAAATGAGATTGTTTTCTTAATTTCTCCTCTGGTAGTTTGTTAGTATTGTATATAAGCACCATAGATTTCTGTATATCAGTTTTATATCCTATAACAGTTTTGTATCCTACAACAGTTTTTTGGTGAAGACTTCATAGTTTTCTGCATATAGTATTATGGCATCCTCAAATAGAGATGGTTTTACTTCATTCCTTTCCAATTTGTGTGTCTTTTAGTTTTTTTCTTGTCTGATTGCTGTGGCTAGAACTTTCCAATACTATGATGAGTGTAAGTGGTGAGAATGGGCATCCTTATCTTGTCCCTGGTCTTAAGAGGAAAAGCTTTCAGCCTTTTGCCGTTGAGTATGTGTTCATTGTGTGTTTGTCATATATAGCCAATACGTTGAGGTATGTTCTTTCTATACACATTTTGTTGAGAATTTTTATCATAATTAGATGTTGAATTTTGCCAAGTGCTTTTTCTGCATCTATGGAGATGATCATATGATTTTTATTCTTCATTTTGTTAATATGGTATGTCACATTGATTTGCAGATGTTGAACCATTTTGCATCCTTGGAATAAATCCCATTTGATCATGCTGTATAATCCTTTTAATGTTTTGTTGAATTTGGTTTGCTAATATTTGTTGACAATTTTTGCCTCTATGATCATCAAGAATATTGCCTGTAATTTCCCTTTTTCTGTGGTGTCCTTATCTGGTTTTGGCTTCAGGGTAATGATGGCCTTGTAAAATGAGTTTTGAAGTGTTTACTTCTCTTCAATTTTTTGGAAGAGTTTGAGAAGGATCGGTATTAAATCTTTTTTGGGTATTTGGTAGAATTAACCAGTGGAACTGATCCTGGGCTTTTCTTTGTTGGGAAGTTTCTGATTACTGATTCAGTCTTCTTACTAGAAATTAGTCTATTCAGATTTTATATTTCTTCATGATTCAGTCTTGAAAAATTGTATGTTTCTAGAAATTTAGCCATTTCTTCTAGTTTGTCCAATTTGTTGTATAATTGTTTGTTGTAGTCTCTTATAATCCTTTGTATTTATGTAATTGCTTTTTCATTTCTAATTTTATGTGAGCCCCCCTTTTTTTTCTTGATTTGTCTAGCTAAAGTTTTGTCAGTATTGTTTATCTTTTCAGAGAATCAGTTCTTAGTTTCATTGATCATTTTTATTGAATTTTTGGTCTCTATTTCATTTATTTCTGTTCTGATCTTTAGTATTTTGTTCCCTCTCCTAACGTTAGGTAGGCTTCATTTGTTCTTTTGCTAGTTCCTTTAAGCATGAAGTTAATTATTTATTTGAGAGTTTTCTTGTTTCTTGAGGTAAACCTTTATCACTATGAACTTCCTTCTTGCAGCTGCTTTTGCTGCATCCCCTAGATTTTGGTATGTTGTGTTTCTGTTTTCATTTGTCTCTAGCTATTTCTGTTTTCTCGTTTGATTTCTTTCATGGCCCATTGGTTTTTCAGTAGCATGTTGTTTAATCTTCGCATATACTTTTTTCAGTTTTCTCCTTGTAATTGATTTTTAGTTCACACCATTGTAGTCAGAAAAGATGCTTGATATAATTGCAGTCTTCTTGAATTTATTGAGACTTGTTTTGTGACCTTACATATGATCTACCCTGGAGAATGTTCCGTGAGCACTTCAGAAAAATGTGTTTTTTCTTGCTTTCAAATGGAATATTCTTGATATATCTATGAAGTTCATCTGGTCTAATGTGTCATTTAAGGCCATTGTTTCCTTACTGATTTATTGTTTGGATGATCTCTCCAGTGATGTAAGTGGGATGTTAAAATCCCTTACTATTATTGTATTGCTGTCAATTTCTTCCTTTAGGTTTGTTAGTATTTGCTGTATATATTTTGATGCTCCTATGTTGGATGCATATGTATTTATAAATGTTGTATCTTCTTGCTGGATTGACCCCTATATCATTATGTAATGTTCTTCTTGTTTTTTGTTACATTGTTTAAGTCTATTTTGTCTGATACGAGTACAGCTACACCAGCTTTATTTTTATTTCCATTTGCATGGAATATCTATCTCTCTCCCTTCACTTTCAGTCTGTGTGTATCCTTACTTCTGAAGTTAGTTCCTTGTAGGCAGCATATGGATGCATCTTGTTTTCTCATTTATTGGGCCCCTCTGTCTTTTGATTGGAGAATTTAGTCCACTTTTATTTAAGGTAATTATTGCTAGGTATTTACTTATTTCCAATTTGTTGTTTTCTGGCTGTTTTTGTTGTTCTTCTCTATTACTTCTCTTTTTCCTTATTTGATGACTTTCTTTATTGTTGTGTTCAGACTTCTTTGTCATTTTATCTTATATATTTATTATAAGTTTTTGCTTTGTGATTACTGTGAGGTTTGCATATAACATCCTTGTTTATAATGGTTGATAAAACAGTAAATTGATAAAACATTAAATTTGAACATATTCCCAAACTTTACATTTTTACACCCCCCAATATAGTAGCCTCTTTTTCTTGAATCAGTTGCCCCTGAATGTTAATAAGACAAGTAATGACTGCTTCAGCTCTGCTGCCTAAAATTCTCTGTTTAATTGATGATTATTAACTAAATGAGAAAAATAGCTGTACCTCAAGTGAGTTTTTAAAAAGCTAGTATTAAATTTTTTAATGAAAGAAATAAAAAGTGTTCAGCAAGATCTCTATTTTTAAATTGTTTCCCCTTTTTTACTTTAAATGATCAAAATTAAAAGTTAATTGGAAGCACTAGGAATGGCCACAGAGATGATTATTATAATATTTAGATGACCTTCCCCAGCCTTGGCTGCCATCACAAATTTTAGTATGATCTGTCAAATAATATTTAAGAGAAATAATCTTAGTCTGAAACCATACCATCTGCCATATACTGTAGTGTATGATGATGGTGTTTTCCTAAAGTGATGCTTTTTTTTTTCACTCATTCAGTATTAAAATAAAGCCTCTGTATGTCATTCACACTATTCAAGAAGGTATTAATTTGGTCAAAGTTCTTGGAGGTCATATCTCAGATTTCAAAGGAATAAGATATATAGCCCCTGATTATCATGGCCAGTTTTACTAAATTTATTTTTATTATTATTGATAATATTCTCTCTTTTTAAAGAAGTCATCAGAAATATAAGTTTATGTGCTCTTCACCCTTACACAAGGTTGCAATTTAATAGTTTCTTCACCATTCTATACTAAATTTTTGGCCTTAACATTCCTATTGTTTGTCTTTCTGCCATTTCTGCTGCAGTGAATTCCATGGCTAACTTTCTATGCTGCCTTCTTCCACCTGTTCCAATCATTGCCTTTTATGCCTGATACTGTTTTTAGTTAAATGGATATATTTATAACTTAGATGATTTTATCTATAAATCTGTGAGGCCTTTTGGATTCTACCCGTCATTTTAATCAGCATAATTTACTTTGGTTTTCATAAGACATTTAATGAAAACATATGACTCTGTGGGACACCATCTGCTATTTTTCTTTGTGGTCCAAAGGTGATGTAAACCATTTGAAAAAAAAAAAATCAAATGGAAAGAATGTCAATATGAGAAAAATCAGCAACCATGTTACTTACCAAGGAACATGACTCAAATCAAATTTATGACTCAGAGTTTTTTTCCACTTTTCCATACAAAGATCAGATTGACGATTTAATCAAAGCCATATTTTTCTTAAAAATTATATTTCTAGGGGTGCCTGGGTGGATCAGTCGGTTAAGTGTCTGACTCTTAATTTCGGCTCAGGTCATGATCGTAGGGCTGTGAGATTGAACCTCCATGTTAGAGGGGGATTGGTTGGGATTCTCTCTCTCCTTCTCCCTCTGTCCCTCCCCTCCCCCACATTTGCACTCTCTCCACCCCCCCAAAAAAAGAAAGAGAAAAATTTATTTAAAAAATTCTATATTTATATCTCACTCTCAACTTTTTTCAAGTGACTGAAGTTAGTAGGTCATATAAGAATTAGAAATCTGCAGGTATGCCTTATGGGTATGTGTGTAAGAGTATGTACATAGATTTATATTTCTTCAAAGATTTAAGGTGGATATTTTGTTAGTTTTGCATCTTT
The DNA here is from genome assembly GCF_054177405.1 of Leptonychotes weddellii. Lineage (NCBI taxonomy): Eukaryota > Metazoa > Chordata > Mammalia > Carnivora > Phocidae > Leptonychotes > Leptonychotes weddellii. Next base: position 61,823,255 of record NC_138376.1, on the reverse strand, counting down.
GCCTTTATCTTGGCCCACCATTAGAGGCGCCATTTGACTTGGAGGAACAAGTCAGATTTACTATATCTTGCTGAACATGGTTTACAACTTTTTCTTTTTAGGTGCTTTCTTTGCCTAATCATTTTTATTCAAATTATTAATTCTAGTTGCATTAATTTCAGCATTCCTTTAATATGGGTATAAATGTTTTACACTGATTTTATTCTGTTTCAGTCTTATGAATGTATTATTCCACTGTGCCCTATTTTCCTTACTAGAGTATGAATTGTGTCAGAAAAAGAACTTTATTATCAAGGGGTTACTGTTCTTCAGAGTATTCCACAATATACTCTATCACATACTGGGTATAAAATAACTGCTTTTGAAAAAGCATGCCTTAAACATTGAATCCAACTTCCATGAAACTACAGTGACAAATTTATAAAGGAAAGGTGGTTCACTAATGTAAGCTAGACAAACACACAATTTTCCAAATAAAGTAATTCTGCCTGTGTAAACTGAAGATTTGAGTTTTGATTGCATAGATACATTTATGCTTTAGATTTTGAAGTTTTTCTAAAGAAAAATATTTCAATAAATTTCTATTGCATCCATCATTACTGTTTCTTTTTTTTTTTTTTCAAGTTTTTATTTAAATTCCAGTTAGTTAACATACAGTGTAATATTAGTTTCAGGTGTAGAATTTAGTAATTTAGCACTTACGTGTAACACCGTGCTCATCACAAGCGCCCTCCTTAATCCCTCCTTAATCCACATCACTTATTTAACCCATCTTCCTGTTCACATCCCCTCCAGTAACCATCAGTTTGTTCTCTGTAGTTAAGAGTCTGTTTCCTGGATTGACTTTCTTTTTTCCCCCTGTGTCCATCTGTTTTATTTCTTGAATTCCACATAAGAGTGAAATGATACGATATTTGTCTTTCTCTGACTGAACTTTTTTCACTTAGCATACTATTCTATAGTTCTATCCACATCTTTGCAAATGGCAAGATTTCATTCTTTTTTATGGCTGAGTAATATTCCATTGTGGATATATACCACATTTTCTTTATCCATTCATCAGTCGATGGATATTTTTCCATAATTTTGCTATGGTTGATAATGCTGCTATAAACATTGGAGTGCATGTATCCCTTGGAATCAGTATTTTTATATTCTTTGGGTAAATACCTAGTAGTCCAATTGCTCGGTCATAGGGTAGTTCTATTTTTAACTCTTTGAGGAACTTCCAGCTTCTGCAAAAGAAACAATCAACAAAACGAAAGGCAACCTATGGAATGGGAGAAGATATTTGCAAATGATATATCTGATAAAGGGTTAGTATCCAAAATATATAGAGAATTTATAAAAGTGAACACCAAGAAGACAAATAATCCAGTTAAAAAATGGGCAGACAACATGAATAGACATTTTTCCAAAGACGACATACAGATGGCCAACAGACACATTACTTTTTCTTTTTGAATGACATCAAGGTCTATGTAGTAGAATCCCTAAATATTTTATCTGAGTTTATTAAAGGTAAATTATATTTATTAAAGATTTATTTATTTTATTTATTTATTAATTTATTAAAGATATATTTATTAAAGATGATCGTTTGACAAAGTCTGTGTATCCTGCTTCCTCTTTGTCTCTCTTCTTTATTCTCTTGACTTTTATTTAGCCAGGTAAAGCAGGCTAATTCCTTAAAAGCTTGTGTTTCTTATAGTTTTCCATGTATATTACCGTGTGTAATAAATTGGAAAAAAAGAAGGAATATATCTGGTCATTGGTAATATTTAAAAAGGAGACTCAGTGTAGATTTCCTTATTTGTGCTCGTAGATTAAAAACAAAAGCAAAACAAAACAAAACCAAACAGAAACAAAAAACCACCATCAGCAGCAATGCTTTATGGGTCAAAATAAGATCCTTTATTATAATCTTTTCTTCCCCTCCTTAATTTAAATGTATTTATAAGCAAAGATAAAGCAGGATTGTGCTTATGAAAGCAGTTTAGTTTTTATTTTTAAAGATTATCTGTGTGGCCAGTTTGATGGGGGGAATAGTATAACAATATTTGAACAAGATGTAGTTTCATTAATGGGGATTAAAGATGCTGAAAGGAAAATAATTGTTACAGAAGCAAAGTTGGAAAGTTGGTTTGGGGTAAGGTCAGAAATTAAGGGGATTTTTTTCTTCAGTAGGAGATGTGAAAATAATTTGCAATTAATACCCTGTGTTGACCTAACCTTATTGTTGATAAGGCAGTGCATTTCAGCGAGTAAAACCTGGTCCTTGGCGCCCCCGCTCCTGACCTCCTTTCCCAGCCATCTTGTCTGCACTGCCTTTGCAGTTATGGACCTCCTGAGCCAGGTTCCCCACTTAGAATATTTGTTCTCGCTCTTCCCTCTGTCTGAAATATTCTTCCCCCAGAAATTGACTTGTTAACAACCTAATTTTTTTCAGTATTTGTTGAAATCTTATGCTTTTCTAGACTTATCCTGATTACCCCAGATAATACTGAACTCTGCCCCACTTTCTACCCATCCCTGGCTCTCCTGATACTCTTGCTTTGCTCTATTTTTTCTTATTATATGACTTTATATAATTTAGCATTTATTGCATTTGCTGCTTATTGTGTGTCTCAGCCACTAGAATATATGCACCCCAAGGACAGGAATCCAGTTCTCTTTATGAACAGGTTCCTACATCAATGCCTGGCACAGAATAGATACGCAATAAATCTTTGTTGAATTGTACTACTCAAAGGGAGGCCACACAAGAGAGTGTGAGTGCATTGGCACAAATCTTTCACCATTACTAGAAAATTAAGTTTTAATCATACTTTACTTTTGATGAGTTACTAGCATCATTTTTATGTGGAAGGGAGAACTGTAGGACATGGTGAGGGGTGAATACCTGATTTTCTCAGGCCTCATGAACAGGTTATCCCTTGAGGGGTGGAGATAAGTACTGAGGTTGGTGTGTTACATAAAGCAACTACATTTAATGTAAGTTGGTGGTAAATATTTTTTTAAGCTAATAGATTTAAAAGTTCTGTCATTTAAAGCTGTAACAAAATTTGTATAAAATTTGCTATAATCAAGAGTTAAAAACAAAATAATCATTCATATTGCCAAGATGATCACTTTCTGGCTAAGTCAGTTTTCCATCATTGACTGTTGTTTTTATTTCACAAACTGTAAAACAAGCCAGAATTAACACAGCATGCCATGATTTTGATTTAACTGTGATGTAGGGATTAAGTCATAAGACTGTTTTTCTTTTTGGCATTCACAGATGGTGACCCATTTTTTTTTTTTTTTTACATCTTCAGTCAAAATCATACCATATCCTATAGTATTCATGGTAACGATCACCACATCTGTAAACAGAAAATAAAACAAGCAACTGTTAACCAATATGGTTAGATTGAGATGTATATAAATTTGAATGGAAAAAAGGTTCAGTCATACTGAGAACATGTTGGAGTGGTATTGCCTGGATAGGTTCGTAACCCATTTCTTTAGAGGCTTCATGGCATGACTTTTTTACTTCAGTGGTTTGAGGTCTGACTCAGCTCAGGAAGTTTAGAAAACTGGTTTTGCCAGCCTACACAGACCATGTCTCAGGGACAAGTGGTAAGTAAAACCTGGGCTTTGAAATCAATCCTTGGCTCCATCAACTACTACATTTGCAACCTTGGGAAAGTTTTAACCTTCCCTATGGCTTAGTTTCTTTTGAAAAGTGTAAAAAATAGTAACAGCACCTACTTCACAGGGTTGGTGTGATGATTGAGATAAAACATTAAAAAACCCAAAATTACTTTTATTAAGTGCTATACATAATAATTATAATTTTTTCCCTAGGAAGCATGATTAAGGCCAATTATTTAGTTAAAAGTTATAGGCTGGCAAATTTGGTTTAATATTAGATGGAACACTTAATAGTTGGAATTATCCCAAAATAATGTATGTAAAAGTACTCACTACAATGCTTGCACATAAAAATCACTCACTAGTTGTTATTCTTTGTTGTTTTTATTGTTAATATTATTTGTGACCTCTCTGTCACTCTAAGTATGTGGGGAGATATGCTTAATATATGAAGATTTCTGCCTTAAGTGGAGGATGGATTAGAACTAAATATTCTCTGAAATGAAATGAACTTTAGAATTCTAGGAAAGTATTAAAGAAGCTGTATTTTCCTTCAGTGTTCAGGATTGATCTGTATCATAAAATTCAGCAGTTCATTGATCATTGTTGTCATTATGAGTCAGTTGGAAATGTTTGATCATCACATTATATAATTATGCTTGACTCAGAGGAATAAGCTTCTCACTCAGCATTTTAAACTATTTTGTTTTACATAAACTTTAGCTTTCCCTTGCAATTCAAAGTTTATTTCATTAGGAGCTCAAGAGACAGATGGCAAGGTGATGAATTCAAGAGAAAATATTTCACAAAAAGTTTTTATTTGCCTTGCATTATATTCCATATGCTACATATTAATTTATAGTCATCTTCAAAGTAGGCTTATAATAGAAAATAAAAGTAAATACAATAAAAATGATACAAAGATACTAAAAACTATTGAATTAACTTTGCAAAGAATTAAAATGAGACTTGGGCCTATATAAACCATTTATGCCAATCAAGTAGACCAGTCTTTTCTCTCTTTCTTTCTCTGTCTTTCAGACATCTATATCTGTATCATGTGATTATATCCCAAAGCAAATTGAAGTAATTTTTTCTTCTTGAGTATCTTCTATGACCCCGCCAATGTTTTCCTGTGCATTTACCTCAAGAACAGATCATTACTAAATCCATCTAGACAGTTCCTCTGTTATGTCCCTGATCCATATCATGACTCCATTTGCGTAGCCATACCCAACTTCCCTAGACATTTATCACCATCTCAGAACCCTTCAGTAACTTCTCGTTGTCTTTTGTGCTATATTAATAAGTTTTCATGAACTTATCTTTACTTTTGTATTAACTGTTTTCATCTTCTACGTATAAATCCCTTTCTGATCTGGCCCATGCACTTCACCTTCCTTTCTTACCACGTATTCTTTGCACCACTTATGAAGAACCAGTTTTGGGGCACCCGGGTGGCTCAGTTGCTTAAGCCCCAGACTTGCGTTCAGTTCAGGTCATGATTTAAGAGTCATGAGATCAAGGCCTGCGTAGGGCTCTGCGCTCAGTGGGGAGTCTGCTTGAGATTCTCTCCTTCTCCCTCTGCCCCTACTCAACTCCTCGTTTGCACTCTCTCTCTTTCTAAAATAAATCTTTAAAAGGAAAAAAAGAACCAATTTTAATTGCCTGTGCATGTCGCTGTCTGTCACACCTCTATGTACATACTGCTTCTTGCCCCACTGTTTCTGCTTATTTAATTCTTGCTTTTCTTTCATAACTCAGCTTAAATGTCTAGACTATCCCAGTCTAGGTTAAAGAAGCTTCCTATATGGTTCCTGAGCATGGATACACTGTAATAGCATGTATCACACTGAATTTAATTACATTTCTTCACCTGAGTTGGCACTAAGTCGAAGATACCAGAAGTCAAGGATTGGGTCTTTTTTCTTTTCCTTTAGAACACCTATCATAATAAATAATAGATGCTCAACAGATGGTTGTCGAAAGAGGGCTGAGGTAAAATCTTCTGTTCTGGAATGTCAAAATGTCAGAGATGTCATATCTGAAGACTGTATAACCTTAAGAGAATGTATATTGGATGATTATTTGAAACTGATTCTGAATTCTAGAAGGAAATATGGCTTTGTATTGTAAAACTAATAATTTTTCATTAATGAGTGAAACATAGAGTGATTGTGTATTTGTTCAATGCAAACTTTAGTATTGTTTATTTCAAGGTAATAGGATTTTTACATAGGAAATGAGAGGTTAGCTTTATGTATGTTGCATACTTAACGTATGATGTAATCAGCAAGCATTTATGTTGTTTTTCAGTTACAAACAGTTAAAGATGTAATGACTAATAATTTTAACCTTTTTTAGTTTTATTTATTTATTTTTTTTAAAGATTTTATTTATTTATATGACAGAGAGAGACAGCGAGAACAGGAACACAAGCAGGGGGAGTGGGAGAGGGAGAAGCAGGCCTCCCGCTGAGCAGGGAGCCCGATGTGGGACTCGATCCCAGGACCCTGGGATCATGACCTGAGCCGAAGGCAGACGCTTAACGACTGAGCCACCCAGGCGCCCCTTTTTTAGTTTTATTAATTAAACTCTGGATTACTGTAATATTTGGATTACTCAGACTGTAGTCTCTGCACAGTGGAATTTACAACTATTGTAAATTTCATGTGTGCACAGAGAATAGAGATGCTACAAGTAAATGCACGAGAAGAATTAAAATGTTTAGTTCATCTTAGTGGTGTTTGTGTTAAACGTGACCCTGGAGAATTTGTATGGGGGAGATGTTATTTAGAAATAGAAATTTGTCAAAAGAGATATTGAGGAGTTACCCTAGAATGAGGGCAAATGGAGTGAAACAACTGGCCCAGGAGCAGATATAGTTTGACCTCTCTTTCCCCCTCCTATTGACTCCCTTGCCCCATCCCACATGTACATGTGGTTGATTTACCTGAAAAAATCATTTCCATTCAGTTTAGGTTAAAATGCTAGGCACTGAATCTGCAGTTTTAGTAAAACATACTTAAATAAAATCCTGCCTGTAAGAAATTGTTAGTGTACGAGTATATTTATGTGAAGTATCTAAGTTAGTCAAAATCATAGGAATAGAAAATAGAAAGGTAGTTGCTGGGATGCCTGGGTGGCTCAGTCAGTTAAGCATCGGACTCTGGATTTCAGCACAGGTCATGATCTCAGGGTTGTGAGATTGAGCCCCTGCTTGGGCTCTGGCTGGGTGTGAAGCCTGCTTAAGATTCTCTGTCTCCCTCTGCCACTCCCCACTTCATGAGCTCTCTCTTTCTCTCTCTCTAAAAGAAAAGAAAAAAAAAGGAAGTAGAAAGACGGTTGCCAAGGGCTGGGGAGAAGAATGTGGGGAAATTAGTATTTCACATGGGATATTTATAGACAAAGAATACCCGAGGCTATAAGGAAGCTTTTATTTATTTATTTATTTTAAAGATTTTATTTATTTGGACAGAGACAGAAGCAGTGAGAGAGGGAGCACAAGCAGGGGGAGTGGGAGAGGGAGAAGCAGGCTTCCCACTGAGCAGGGAGCCTGATGCGGGGCTTGATCCCAGGACCCCGGGACCATGACCCGAGCCGAAGGCAGACGCTCAATGACTGAGCCATCCAGGTGCCCCTATAAGGAAGCTTTTAATATACATTTTCCAGAAATATTTTATACTTTGTAAGGACTAAAGATCCTTGGAATAGTTTCCCTGCTCCTCTGTTTATCAGTTGGTTGTATTTTTCTCCTAAATGCTATAAAATAAAAAGAATTTGTTTTTAAGTATACCTTCTACGCTCTGCTGAGCACTCATAAATATTAGGTATTAAAAGTCATATTTTCTTCTGACTTAGAAATTGAAGGTGACCTGATTTGAATGTATTGTTCATTTTCTTGACATTTAAAAATAGCTCTTTAGGGGCGCCTGGGTGGCTCAGTCTTTAAGCGTCTGCCTTCGGCTCAGGTCGTGATCCCAGGGTCCTGGGATCGAGCCCCATATTGGGCTCCCTGCTCCGTGGGAAGCCTGCTTCTCCCTCTCGCCCTCCCCCTGCTTGTGTTCCCTCTCTCACTGTCTCTCTGTGTCAAATAAATAAATAAAATCTTTAAAATAAATAAATAGATAAAAATAGCTCTTTAAAGAGACAGATGCATATGCATTCAAATCTTATCATGCATTTGAATCCTAAAAAGTTAAAGAACGATTTTTATTGTTGCCATCAAGAGAAACAAGATGAAAAATTGAGTAATTCTTTCTTAGTTTGGTTATGACAGTTGAAAAAACAAAAACAAAACCCAGCTGTCTTCCATCAGTATTAGTAACAGTAAAAATAACCACAACACCTAGCACATTTTAAAGGCATATACCAGGCTCTAAGTGTTTTTACATTCCCTTAATCCTCAAAACAGCCCTATGAGACTCTTACAATTTATCCCCACTTTTTTTCTGATAAGAAACAGAGACACAAAGAGATTAAGTAAATTTCAATATCTACCGAACCAACCAGAAAGTGACTGGGCTGAGATTCATATCCAGACAGTCTGGCTCTAGAGCCCGCGCTCTTAATCATTGCATGACATTCCTTTCTGATCTAAAGGAGTGTTATCCAGATATGTCACATGCAAATGACATGGCATCTGTAGGACAGACATCTTATAAATGCAGCTTTTGGTATAATGGTGAAGAGAGAAATGACAACAATTGTAAGCTTTTGGCTGAATTTTAAACAGGTAGCCGTGAAGATAAGCAGTACCCTAACAACTGTGAAAAAGCAGTATGGAAAACTAGGTCATTTGGTTGAAAACTATAAATTTCTCTCTTTCCCTAAATGTTATAATTCTCTAAACAAACAAAACAGTGTGATGATGTTTTGTGGTATTTGAGTTATAAACAAATAGGAAATCTATGTGAATTCAGTGGAAGTTTTTCATTCAATGGGCATTCCAAATCTTACTGTTTCTTGTACACTTCAGGTGTACTCCCACCTCGGGGTCTTTGCCCTTACTGTTCTCTTGAACCTGCGTGCCTTTCTCTCTCTCTTTCCCTCCTTTCCTTCAAGTCTTTCCTCATTTATCCCTTCAGTGAAGCCTTCCCTGCATTATTCTGTCTTAAATAGCACCTCTCATGCTGGCTGGCTTTCTCTGTCTCCCTTCTCTGTTTTGTTTTTCTCTGTGCTAATTATCACCTCATAACATGTTAGATAATTATTATTTGTTGTCTGTCTCCCACAAATGCGATATATATACTCTGTGAGGGCAAGGATTTCTGTCTGTTTTGCTCACTGCTATATCCCCAGAGCCTGACTGCTAGGAGTCACTCAGGAAATATTTGTTGAGTGCATTCAATTTATCTCTGATGTCAAAATATTTCACATTAAGATTTATCTGGTCTGAATGGATAAAGAAGATGTGAGATATATATAAGTATACATACACACATACACAATGGAATATTACTCAGCCATCAGCCATCAGAAAGGATGAATATTTACCATTTACATTGATGTGGTTGGAACTGGAGGGTATTACGCTGAGCGAAATAAGTTAATCAGACAAAGACAATTATCATACAGTTTAACTCATATGTGGAATATAAGAAACAGCGCAGAGGAGCATGGGGGAAGGGAGGGAAAACTGAATGGGAAATCATCAGAGAGGGAGACAAATCATCAGAGACTCTTAACTGTAGGAAACACACAGGGTTGCTGGAGGGGAGGTGGCGGGGGGACGAGGTAACTGGGTGATGGGCATAAGGAGGGCACGTGATGGGATGAGCACTGGGTGTTATACATAATGATGAATTATTGAACTCTACACCTGAAACTAATGACGTACTATATGTTGGCTAACTGAATCTAAATTTTAAAAAAGGGAAAAAAAGATTTATCTGGTTGTTAACTAGAATTAAAGTATTCATGCTTTTTGTTGCAAGTAAAAGAACAAAATTGAGAAAACCAATCTGCTTGGTTTTGAATAGTCCCTATCACATAGTAAGATTGAACTTTAAATATCTGTTATACTACAGTTGTTAAGGTTGTTGTGTTAGTTTTATAATCTATTCCACTCCCATTTCTATTCTTTCATTCTCATGTCAAGAAAAGACAAAACAAGCAAATATATTCCATAATTATGCATATTAAATTGTAAACACAGAGTAAATAGATTTCTTCTGAAATTATATTCTGCCTTACAAACAGATTTCATCCAGCTAATGCTCTGGAAGTCATCACATTGTTTTGGCTTTTGTTCCTAAATTTTATCTCAATTTAGATTGATGTTTATTGACATGTCACTTTGATAAGAATTCATGTGGGTTTTTTTTTTTGTAAAAACTGAAAAAACTGAAAAGTCATGTTTTACTTTGGAATCACCTTATACCTCTGATGTGCATTGGTTGCCATTAGACGTTGGTTTACAGCTATGTGTTATTTTTCAGTGAGGATGGAAGTCATTGTCTGAAATTGTAAATGCTGGCCTGCAGAGGTAAAAAATTTTCCCAGACATCTTTTCAAATAGAAAGATAGCCATTTTAATTTGATAGTTTCACCGATTTTTAGCAATATAATTCTGTATGCAGGAAAAGAGCGTGTTGTAGTTGAACAGGACATAATGTGAATGTGCACTTTGGTGTGGGTTCACAGTCATACCAATAATTTTTATAGCTGTCTAAGTTATACTTTCCCTTTGGGTATGCTATATTGATCTAAGGGAAAACAAATAAATGATAGGGCAAGGGGAACAACAAAAATAAAAACATTATTGACCAGTAAACCAAGAAATTAGCCTAGTCTTCTAGAGCTATTCCCCAGTCATACCAATGATCCCTGTAAACTTAGTTGAAGAAAATGTTTAGGGTACTTTGAATTATATATTCATTGAACAAACACATTGAGCATCTTTATGTGCCAAGCATTCATTTTGCTAAATGCTCTTAAGGAACTCAGTGTAAATGGGGAGAGAGATAAATAAATAGACATTTTTAATAAGCCTCCAGTGGAAATGAGTGTAGGGTGCTGTAAGAGAATATAGTGTACCTAATAAATAATGTGGGGGAGATGAGTTGTCAGAGAAGACCTATTTCACTTGTCTCTTCTGGCTTTGTAGAAAGAATAGTATTAACTGTTCTTTTTCTTAAGTGCCAAACCACATGAAATTAAAAGTAGGGGCAGATTTTACTCACTTTGTACATTTTGATTCACCATCATGCCTAGATATTTTGAAAAGTTATATTGAATTTCCATGAAATTGGCTTTAATCATGGAGAAAGGCTGCCTAAATGTGCAAACATATCTGGAAAGCTTTCAAAGTATTTTTTCACAAGTGAATGTTTTTATGTTTAAAGACTTAGACACCTGGTCTCACCACCTTTTAATATGCCAGATGTAAGATCTTTCCCAGGCATACTCTTAAATATTTGTGTAAAGTTAGACTTCAGAAATACAAACCAATGTGGGAGACTTCATCTTATTTGTAAGATGGATGTTAAAACAAGCTGACAAATAACATTCAAAAAATTTTTTGTTGCTCCTCAGCAGGTATCAAATATTCTTCTTTTTAACATCAATTCATTTATTCATTCAATAAATATTGAGTGTATGCTATATGCCAGGTTGTGTTCTGGACACTGTAGATAGAGATATATTTTTACTACTAGTATTATTAGACACATCTGTACAGAGTTCTGTTATAATCAATGAATACCCAATTATATGTTCATGGGGAGGCAAAGGCTATAGAATTCTGCCAAACTTCCACGTGTTTAGTCAGTGTGGTTGTTGGATCTTTCATTATTGTGTGCAGCTTTTTTCGTTTGTTTCCTTAATGTGTTCACCATCTTGCTGAAACATGAACAGAAAATAGAGCAATTGGAGGATCCAAAACTTGAAGTACACAAAGCTCCAAAAGACCCATGTAACAGATACTGTAAGTAAGGGCAGGCCAAGGAGTTAATTAGTATAAGAAGAAAGAAGTTCTGACCCTAGATTCATTTTCTCTTCTGCAGTAGTGTATCACTGATACTTTAAAAAAAAAACAAAAAACAAAAAACCTCATAGTGGTTGCCCCAGAGTTTGTAATATACATTTACAACTAATGCAAGTCCACTTTCAAATAACACTATATCACTTCATGGACACTCTTAGGTATGTTATAATACAATATTCCCAATTCCTTCCTGCTATCCCTTCTAACATTGCTGTTACTCATCTCACTTGTCCATAAACCATAATCACCAAATACATTATTACCATAATTATTTTGAACAAACTGTTATCTATTAGATCAATTAAGACAGAAAAGGTAATGTTCTTCCTTTCTTTATGTAGTTCTGAGTTTTTGACCTACATCATTTTCCTTCTCTCTGAGGAACTTCTTTTAAAGGTTTACTGGCCCAAATTTCTTCAATTTTAATTTGTCTGAGAAAGTCTTTATTTCTCCTTTACTTTTGAAGGATAATTTTGCTGGATACAGAATTCTAGATGGTGGGTTTTTTAACATTTTAAATATTTTACTCTACTTTCTTCTTGATTACATGGCTTCTGAGGAGAAGTCTGACGTATCGTTAACTTTCTTCTTCTGTAGGTAAGGTGTTTTTTCCCCTCAGGTTTATTTCATAGTTTTCTCTTCATCTTTGATTTTCTGCAGTTTGAATATGTTATACCTAAGATATACCTATAGATTTTTTTGGTGGGGCGGTAGGGTATTTATCCTGCTTAGTATTCTCTGAGTTTCCTAGATCTTTGGTTTGGCATGTGTCATTAATTTTTTAAAATTCTTAGCATTATTACTTCAAATATTTCTTCTGTTCCTTTCTTTCTTCTCCTTTTGGTATACACATTAGGGGCATACATTATACCTTTTGTCCCACAGTTCTTGACTATCCTATTCTTTTTCTCTCTTTGCATTTTAGTTTTAGAAGTTTCTATTGACATATCTTTGAGTTCACTAATTTTTTCCTCCTGTATCTAGTTTACTAATGAGCCCATCAAATGCAATATTTATTTGTTACTGCGATTTTGATTTTTAGGATTTCTTTTTGATTCTCTTAGAATTTCCATTTCTGTCCTACATTACCCATATATTCTTGCATGTCATCCACTTTTTCTACTGGATCTTTTAGCATGTTCATCATAGGTTATTTTAAATTCCTGGTCTGATTATTCCAAAATCTCTCTCATATATGAATCTAGTTCTGATGCTTGCTTTGCCTTTTCAGACTGTATTTTTTGCCCTTTTGGCATGCCTTGTAATTTTTTGTTGAAAGCTGGATATGATGTACGGTGTAAAAGGAACTAAGGTAGACAGGTCTTTGGTGTAAGGGTTTCGTTCTCTGGCTAGGAGTTAGGTTGGTTATAGTCTGCTGTAGCTGTGGTGTTAGAGGCAAAATTTTCTCAGTGTCCTTGTTTTTGTCTCCCTTGCTGTCTTTGGATTTTCCTACATCCTTCTTAAATAGAGTCTGAGGCTTATAGTTTTTTTACCTGTAATCTCCTGTTACACCGGAGCCCTGTTGACATGTTAATAAGATGTGGGAGGAGGGGAGGATGCTCCAGTCCTATGTTTAGGTCTCAATCTTTAGTGAGCCTGAGATGGGTATACCCTTTCCCCCATTTTGAAGGCTAGCGGGGCCTTTTTTTTTTTAAAGGAGAACAGAAACTTTGGGAGTATTTCAAAATGGTTACTTTTGCCTTCCTTCTGCTGTAAGCATAAGGGAATTTTTCTCTGATCTTCACCATGAGAACCTGGTAAAGTTCCTGGAGGATAAAACTGTGAGGGGGTCCCCCCCCGCCCCCGCCAAGAGTGAGCCCTCTGGGAATTTTTAACTCTTGAGTTAGTCTTCACTGGGTGGCCAGCAATCCATGAATTAGAGTTCAAAGCATTGGCCCCAGTGGCAGGGTTGCTCCTGGCCTCCTGCTCCCAGTAAACTATGATTATCTTTATATGCCTGTTTGTCTCTCCAGTTTTGTGGGCAGCATGATTGTCTACGAAGAGTTGTAATAATTTTGAGTTTGTTCAGCATTTTTTTTGTTGTGATGACTGTAGTGTTAACTTCCAAGCTTTCTTCCTGTTAGACCAGAAACCTTGACCCTAGAATCAGAAGTCTGGGATGCAGATGGCAGGAGGTCCAAGAAGATGAGGACCCTTTGCAGCACACTGAGTTAAATTACAAATTTTATTTTTGTTCTCAGTTTTAGTTTGACAGTGCAAACTATTGACCTTGCCTTAGCACATCCTGTATGAATCCTTTCCCCATGTAGTATTACCTTAAACTCCATAGTGTTCTAACTGTTCTGCCACACACCCAACTAAACCTCTGATCTTCCATGACCTGTGATTATCCATGACCCAGAGCCATCGTACTTGTGGTGGGTACTGTGAGCATTGGTTTTCAGGTGCATTTCCTGAGAATGTAGAATTGTTGGCTTGATTCTGAGTAAAGTAGGGGCTGAGAGCTCAGATTCAAAAGCCATTGAATTTCACACACTATAAAAAAAGTGGCTAGTAAGTGGTTGGCATTACACATCTTGTCTCTTAGAGTGAGTAAATATGAGAATATAAGTGTTCTGTTCATAAAAGACATTATAATGGGATATCTAAGTGGCTTGCTTAATTATGGAGTTCACAAACTATATTAAGAGTTACATTTGAGAGAATGTTTATTGCTGTATTTTCTTATAAAGGAATGCTATGATTCTTCTCTTAAGTATTTCTTTGAGGTGGGATTAAGTTTATTTCAAAACAGATGGCTGTCTTAAGACTTAATGTACTGGAATTCAGTCTAAAAATCTTTAACAGTTTATCATAGAACTAGAGAAGTATAGCTTATTAGTCTTTTCTCCTGTTGTTAATTTGTTATTAGAGATAGAACTTTTTACAATCAAGAAATTAATAAAAATGTACTTTCCATCCATTCTTCTTTTTAACATAACCATGGATATGTACACCTATCAATACTGTAGGAGAATAGAAATTAAAAAGTCAGGTAGTAAGTGTAAAATAATTTTATATTCTCCCTTTCCATATTTCAGTGTTAGCAGATGATTATTGGGTATTAGCCTGGCAGAGGGAAGGAGCCATCTGCTGGAAAGGTAGCAGTGAGGCTAAATGATGAGTTTCAGGAAAGAGGGACTAACAGGGTCCAACACAGAAGTGAATCAAGCAAGGTAGGGATTTAAAAATGGCAATTTAATACTCAACTTTTTTTCATTATAAAAATAGTATACTTGACCTAAGGGGTTAACAGGCACTTAACTAAATAAGGTCACAAAGGCATACTTGTGGGGACAGTTAAAAGGCTTGGCAGAATCACTATATTGTACACCTGAAACTAATATTACACTGTATGTTAACTAGCTGGAATTGAAATAAAAACTTGAAAAAAAAAACGGGCAGGGGGGCGGTCCTCAGCAGAATAAGACTTAACTGAAGCAGCAGAGATGGTGTCATGTAACTCATTTCTTAACACATAACATGAAATACATTCTTGTTGTTGGCAGACAGAATCTCCTTTCAAAAATGGTAGTGATTTTACCTGATTTGGCACCCTAAAATCAATCATCTGCATCTATTAGTATAATTATATTTAAAGAGCTTAAGGGAAAACCACCCTCTGTCTTTTTTTTTAGATAAAAAATACTTTGCCATAGAAGAAAAACTTGTTTGCAGTCATGGAATGTTGTTTTTGGTCACAGGAAAAGGCTTAACTTTTAGGGGTTTTTTTTGTTGAAAATATGTTTTGAGTTGAGACGTTTGATTGTTTTATAACTTTTTAAATATTTTGTAAAAATTGATAATAGTGGAAAACTTGGAAAGCCGTCTTTAAACCAAGCCTCTTGTGAATCCAAGCTGGAGAAAATAGCATTTCTCTGTAATATGTTTAGTCACTGTTTATATTGAACTGGAGTTCTGCAGAAGATTTGCTCTTGGGAATATTAAAACCTTCTTATTTTGTGTATCTTCTTAAAAGAGGTCACTTGCAGTTCTCATTTTAGAAACTAATATTGCAGCTTTTGCCTTTATTCCAAGGAGCTATTAGTTGCTTTTATAGAATTAATCTACATGTAAAGATTAATTCTATAAACAGATAAATATGAATATAAAATCTAGATATATAGAATTAATCTACATGTAAAGATTAATTCTATAAACAGATAAATAAATATGAATATAAAATCTAGATATATAGAACTATAGAAATATAAAATATATATAAAAACTTATTTGCATATAGCTATAGATATGCTTAGTATATGCATGCTAAATCAGTAGAGACTCATTTTGTAAATACATGATACGTATGTCCTCAGTTTTAAAGGAAAGCTTCACCTTGGCTTTAGTTGTGTGAATCTAATCCTCAGATTCAGGGAGCCAGGCAGAGTAAGCAGTTGACTGCATTTCCAGTTACCCCAAAATGGAACAAAGCACAGCTTCCATGAGACAGAACCATAGGATTATTTGAAAGCATAATATAGAAATCTCCCCAACTTTAATCCTGATATCCTTTGTTTCACTTTCTAACCTATTTCAGATGGTTTTTAGAAATCTGTCACACACTTCTGTGTTAAGGCCTAGAATATTCTGCTGGGATACAATTAAAGGGTGTTAAACACAGATTATCTTCTATAACACTTGAAATTGGAACCTTTTAAAATTTAACACACAGCAATGTGAAGTGTAAGGTTGCATATTATGTTTCAGGAAAAAATCCTTTGTTAGGATTCATGACAGTGTTAAGAATTTGCTATGCCATGGTTTCAAAGGAGATTTTGTGGATTTGTTTATTTATTTATTTGGTGGTGGAGTATCAGGGATACTTCATATCTTTAAGGTCCTTTAGCCTACCCTGATGAGTTGGTTTAATGATGTGCCCATTTTTAAATGTTGTCCCTACTGTCTTACATTCAGATTATGAAGTTGAAAACTTTTCCTTGAAGTCATAATCTTCATATTGTCTTTACATTGCTTGGTATGTGAAGAATTTGGAATGTCCCATAGTTGATATTTTGCTTACAACCAGCATCACTCCAAATCTGTAATCTCCTCTATTGAAAAATTCCTTCTTAACTGGGGATTTGAAAATATAAACCTTCCCCTTTTTTCCAGATACCACAGAATCCACAAAATGTTGTTGTTATCAGCTTATGGGAAAACAAAGTGACTAATACAGCTCATATGAGAAAGAAGAGTGGGGATTTCATTACTCCACATATGCTTATGATGTAAGCTTTGCCAGCTTTTACTAAACCAGTTGCAGCCTCTGCATCACTTAGTTGTAGCCACATTCCCCTGCTCAGCTGCTGGGCACTTCTCTTGTTAACTGATAGGACCAGCCCACAGAACAGAAAACCTAGTGAATTCGTGAAACCATGTCTATAAACTGTATTTGATTTACTTTTAAAATTTTGATCCCTCTTGAGTTTTGTGGAACTTTGTGAAGTTTCTTACTGTTTAATAAATCTAGCTTTGAAAAGAGAGCTATACCAATAAATAATCCCAAGGTAAGAATATCCTCAAATTGCAAGCCCATTTCTTCTTGAGATGTTCTTATTTTGTATTACCAGAAAGTGGAAAGTCCTTTCCTGAAATTTTGTGTAGGGGTCCCCTGTTAGACTTACTTTTTACTTCTTAGCTCAGCCACAAATTTCTCTTCCTTTGAAATTAAGTCAATTTTTGTCTTTAATGATACATATACCTCATTTTGACTAAAAATTTTCTCCTTCAAAAAATGACATCCTTATTCTCTTTACCAGTATAGAATAATAATTATCTCTCATAGATTTTTATCTTTATTATAAACTATTTGAACAACTTAAGGGCTTTCTTAACCCTATCTTAACAGTTACACATGCTTGGTCTTTCAGCATTGTTTTCCACTCTTTTTTACATATTATGTAGCCTCTTCTCAGAGATTATCAGTTCACAATAGTATTTTAGAGTTCTGAGAACTCAAATGCTTGGGTAAAGGAGACCTGTTTTGTTTTGTTTTGTCTAGTGTTTCTCAAAATCATTTGCTCAAGGATTGCTATTTTTGCAAAATCCCAGTTAACATGCTGTAGCACATGGTTCTGAAAATCCAGTTTCTTAGATGTTTCCAATCACTAAACAAAGTTGTGATCACTTTACTCAGAGGAAAGTTTAATGATTAAATAGGGTGTCCTGCATAAAGATTAAGCTTTTTTTTTTTTAATTTTTTGGGGGGATGGTTTAGAGAGAAGAGGGATTTTTATCATTGCTCATTTACCCAGAAACCTGGACCCTGATCTGTTCTGAAGTTTAGCTAATGACTAAAAAAGAAATGAAAGTGGTAATGAAGAAGATGAGCTAAATTATAGTATGTAAAAGCAGATACAGTCTGATAATAAATATATTTTAATAATATATATGTCTTGGAAAACCCAATAGAAATTTATTATGCAAATCAATTGAAGGATGATAATATCACTCATTTTACTGGTAAGATAGTACAAATCTTTTTCTCTTTCCACCACTTGCTTCAGCACTATTTTCTGATATACTACCCTGGTATTTTTTCCATTGGGTGGATTGAAGAATGGGATATATGATCTGTTTTCACAAATGCATTACAGAGGTCTGTAGGCCCAGACCTCTGGGTATATATTTCATACGGGGTTTTGGAATAATACAGAGGTTATTTTTCTTGCTATGGAGAAATATAGAATTTTGGAATGGGACAGAAAATAACATTTCATAAAATTAATGAAGACTTTTATTTTTATAAGACTCTACTTATTCTAGAAGTTTATATTTGGCCAAACTCCCTAGTTTTAAAACTGAAGATAGGGAATAGAATCTGATTACAGTAAGTGTTTGACTGGGTCATTCTTAAAGACTTAATTCTTTTCCAAATTCTTATTAACCTGGTCTCTGAGGACAAGAGTATAGGAAGAATGCATTAGTTGCTGAGCTCTTAATCTTTCTGCATAGATAGATTAATTTGGGGCTATAATTACTCTAGATTTTAGAAAAATTATTGATTAAAAGAAGAGGGGAACTGGTGGACGTTACTGAGAAAATAATTTCAGGGAAAAAATCAATTTAAAAAAGAATACTAGCTCTGACTTCTGCATTATCTTAGGAAACTTTTATGATATTATTTGACTGATTCTTAATATCACCCCTAAAGGAAACTAATAGAACAGTCTCAATATTTGTAGACTATAAATCCTAATGTATACTGTAGTTTGTGATAGAAAAGGCATTTAATCAAAACCTCCCAAGAATATTTCTTAAGTGTTATAGTTAGCATTCCTTAATGTTATCTGTATATGTAATTTATTATGAGCAAAAAAAATCAAAACACAAATGGTAGAGGAACACGTTTTAGAATATAGATTTATTGGGGTGCCTGGGTGGCTCAGTCGGTTAAGCCACTGCCTTTAGCCCAGGTCATGATCCCAGGGTCCTGGGATCAGGCCCCGCATCGGGCTTCTTGCTCAGCGGGGAGCCTGCTTCTCCCTCTCCTCCCCACTCGTGTCTCTCTCACTATCTCTGTCTCTCTGTATCTCTCAAATAAATAAATCTTTAAAAAAAAGAATATAGATTTATCATTGACAACAATAATCCGATTGGAACTATTTATCATGGAGTATTTTATTTGAGATTGCCCTATCTTTACCAACATGTTATAATACTTACCTCAATACACACACATATCCAAGGAAAGGACCCATAAATATTCCCAGGTCATTGTTTACTCAATTATGGTTTCACATATCTTCAAGCTTAATCACAGCTCTTGTGATAAATAAGGAAATCACATTGGACAAATAAAAACTGATACCTACTGAGTGCTTATTATGTGCCTGAGGTTGTTCCAGGGGCTTTTATTAATTTAATTCCCTCAAAGCTGTAAGGCAGGTACTGTTATTATTCCCATTTCAGAGATGAAACCGAGATACAGAGTAATAACCTGCCCGATTTCTAGAGGTAATAAGAAGCAGTTTGATTCAGTAAAGGCTTGAGCTCTAATCTACCCATTATATTGGTTTGTATTTTCCGTGAAGCAGTTCCTGAGATGGTGTTGAAGTGTGAGAAGTGTTTTAGGGGTAATGCCTGTGACACATTAACGAGGAGGGAGGATTAGGCAGGAAAAAAGCCTTCAGACCATAATGCACATCTGGGAAGCAGAATTGGGCAGAGAGCACCTCGGACTGTAATATATGTCTGACAAAGTCTCAGTCAACCTAATAGGGCGCTCCAGAGCCAAAATTGCTTGTTAGATGAGTTCACCTTGAGTATAAATGACCTGGCCCTAGTATTACTGCTGTGCTCAGTAATTGACTGGGGAGCCCCCGGGAAGAGTGTGGCTGTGGATGGAATGCTGTATCTCCGATCTTAAACCACTGTGGTGGAGGCAGCTGTCTAGCTGCACCTTTAGGCAAGTTCTTTCTAGAAGGGCAATCCAAGCAGCCTCTTTCCTTGGCTGCCCAGCACCGCACAGCCATTGCATGGATACCAAGTACCATATCACCTCCGTCAGACTGGCAGAGATGTTTAAATCTGACAGTGCCAAATGCGTGAAGACTGTGGGCGGGTGAATACTTACGCTGCTTTCAGGAGCGCAAACTCATAAAACACTTGGGCAGTATAGTTAGGAATATCATAACCTACTGTGTGGCATTTGCACCCAGAGAAACTCGTTCGTAAGGAGCCATGCTCAGAAATGTTCAGAGCAGTATGGTGATTAACATAACAATAAAAAAGAAATGTTCAGAGCAGCATTGTTTCTAAGTAGTGAAAAACGGAAAGTATTTTAAATGTCCCATCAACAGGAGAATTGATAAATTGTGCTGTATATAGAGTGTACAGTAATGTACAGCACATAAAAATGGAATGAACTAGTGCTTCATATGTCCACGTGAATATATCTAAGGATTACAGGATTGAGGGAAAAATTGCAAAAGGAAACAGTTCAATCCACTCACCTGAGCTGTTAATAGTGGCTCTCCGATGTCATTTCATAAGAATGAGATACCATTCAACACCCATCAGATGCATATACAGTTTATTCATGTATATAAAGCTTAAGAACAATGTCAGGTTTGCTTTTGGGTAGCATACATTTGTAGTAAAAGTATAGCGTGTATGGGAATGATAAGCATCAAATTTAAGAGGATGGTTACCTGAGGGAAGTGGGATCAAGGAGGAGCAGAAGGGGTTTCAAGTGATGCGTGGCCCTGTTTTTGGTGTGAAATAAATACGGCATAATGTCAGCATTTCACAAAATTGTGTAGGGAGCACACGGATGTTAGCTAATATTATTCTCTAATGGTTTTCTCTGTGATTAAAGTATTCTTTCAAATAGGTATTTAGTAGTGAAACAATAGGTGCATATCTAAAAGTTATTCACATGCAGGCATCCTATTTATAGATCCAAATAAAATAATACATTGCAGGAAACTGTACCATTTCACTGAAATCCTTTGTTAAAAAGTTTTTTGAGGCAAAGCACACTTGAAAAAGAAGAACCAAGCCAGAGGTATCTCAATCCCAGATCTCAGGAAATACTACAGAACGATGGTAATCAAAACAGTATGGTACTGGCACTAATACAGACACATAAATCAGTGGAACAGAATAGGGAGCCAGAAATGAACCGACACATGTATGGTCAGTTAATCTATGACAAAGGAGGCAAGAATATGCAGTGGGGGAAGATGGTCTTTTTACTCAATAGTACTGGGAAAACTAGATCACTTTCTTACACCATACCCCAAAATTAATTCAGAATGGATTAAAGACCCGGTGCCTGGGTGGCTCAGTGGGTTAAGCATCTGCCTTCGGCTCAGGTCCTGATCTCAGGGTCCTGGGATCGAGCCCCATGTTGGGCTCTGGGCTCCATGCTCAGTGAGGAGTGTGCTTTTCTCTCTCCTTCTCCCCCTCTCCCAGCTCATGCGTGCGCACACACGCGTGCTCTCTCTCTCTCTCTCTAATAAATAAAACCTTGTAAAAAATGGATTAAAGACCTAAATGTGAGACTTGATACCATAAAACTCCTAAAAGAAAACATAGGCTATAATCTCTTGGACATTGGCCTTAGCAGCATATGTGTCCTGAGGCAAGGGAAACAAAAGAAAAACTGTTGGACTACACCAAAATAATAATAAAAAAAATTTTTTTTTGTACAGCAAAGGAAACCATCTTCTAAACAAAATGGCAACCTACTGAATGGGAGGAGATATTTGCAAATGATATACTTGAGAAGGGGTTAATATCCAAAATATATAAAGAACTTATACAACTCAATGCCAAAAAAGCAAACAGTTCTATTAAAAAATGGGCAGAGACCTGAATAAACATTTTTCCAAAGAAGACCTACAGATGGCCAACAGACTATAGAAAGATGCTCAACATCACTCATCATCAGGGAAATGCAAATCAAAACCACAATGAGCTATCACCTCACACCTGTCAGGATGGCTCATATCAAAAAGACAAAATAAGTGAGAACAAAATTATCAGACTTTTATTTTCTCACTTTCACAAATCAGATTGGTAACAGAGTCAAATTTTTTCAAAAACAGTATTTTACATACAATTAGTTGGACTGGGTTGTTAATTTGACCTCTGTTGAGTATATTTTTCCAGTTCTTTTTATAGATTTAGAATTGCCAAAGAAGTTCTCAGAAGGGTAGTGGAAAGACTGAGAATTTGACTTAAAAGATCCAGTTTATAAGTGAAAAGGCAGAACTGAAATCCTGGTAGTTAAGTTCTAAACCCATTGGATTATTAACTTCATTTTAAGGGTTCCTTTCAATAAGTATTATTTTAGGCACAGAAATTACTTGTCTTGGCTTATATTTCCCAGTGATACCAGAATAAAATTAGTAGTTTACAAATCTTAAATTATACTTCCACACACCCCTGTGGTAGTAAACTCGGTAAACTATCCAAAATTACCCTCCTAACACAAAGATATCTTTGTTAATCAGATTTTGGAAATATGTCAGTTTGTCAGAGACAGAGTTGCATTCTTGAAAATTTAGACTGAAATATAAGTGTACTTGTTAATTCAAAAAAGTATCACGGTCATTTAAAAATGGTTTAATGCAAAATGAAGTTAAAACAATTCTTAGCACTAGATTATATTTTGTTCCTAAGAATTATTCAAAATTAAGTAGGGATTCTACAATAGAATTCTAATTTTAGTATGTTGGATCAAATCACTTCAACCAATTTATTAAGGTATTTTAAAGGAGAAACATTGACATGCAGGTAAATGTACCCATACAGTTGCCAAAAGAAATAGTTTTAAACCAGTTTGGGTTTAAAAGACCTTCAGTACCCCTGGAACATATAATAGCTTAGTTCTTAAGGCCCCCAGGGAAGAAAAGAGCTTATTAATAAAGCAGGGAACATGATATTCTGGTATTTTTATTGGTATTAGGCAATAATACTCCCATAAGAAATACCACTAACGTGGAATTATAAATAGGCATAACTTCAGGACACATTATTGGTAGGTGGCCTCTAGTTATGGAAGATGGTTAGTGTTCAAAGTTTGACATTAGTCCTGATGATTGTGCCAAAAAGGCCAGATTTGTAATTTACATTGGATTTGTGCCTTCAGCTGTTTCTAAATGTACAGTTCTCAGATTTGTCTTGAATAATATGATTATTAGATCTAAATCTATATTAGATGAATATAGATTTCTGTTATTCAGTGGCACAAGAATGTATATCATCTCTCAATGTTTTTATTTTAAGTAGTTACACATGCAGTCTTTCTTTCATTTTTACTTTGATTTTGAGGTTTCATTATAGAATAATGTGATGGATTTTTTTTTTTAAAGCAAAGCTAAATCTGAATGAGTATTATCTCTTTCCAAAGTAATACCCTGGAACTCTGTAAATAAGTACTGTTAATGTTCACAATACTTTTGGAATGCCTCTTTAAAAATTATCTTTAGAACCTATAGCAATTCTTTTAAATATCACAATGATGACATTTTAAGAAAAACTCTTTGAGGCTGATATTGATTCTTGGGAATAATAAGAATGAGGATATTGATCCAAGTTAGCATTTGGTGTTTTTTTTTTTTTTAAGATTTTATTTATTTATTTGACAGAGAGAGAGAGAGAGCACAAGCAGGGGGGGTGGCAGGTAGAGGGAGAGGGAGAAGCAGGTTCCCTGCTGAGCAGAGAGCCCAACGTGGGGCTTGATCCCAGGACCCTGGGATCATGACCAGAGCCAAAGGCAGACGCTCAACTGACTGAGCCACCCAGGCGCCTCCCAAGTCAGTATTTGGATCTAGTTCTTATTTTACAAAATATTTGTTCAAATCCATTACCTACAAGATAGAACATTGAAACAGTCAACAGGTTATAGTAGATTTACTAGATTTTTAGTGGATTTTACTATCTACTAGCATCCTAATACCAAGTATTTGACTTTTCTGTCTTTCTCTTAGGGGCACTACTCACTGCTGTCTGTTCCCATGATCTTGGGTGTTAATCAGCATTCCTGGGCATTACTTGTTGCTAAATGGTGTCTAAGGATCTTTCTAGTTTGAAAATCTTATGACGCTAATCACCTGCAGCAAAATAACATACAATTCTCTTGCTGCTCAAAACTTGATCCCTAGTGTTTTGTGGAAGTTGTTGGCTTTTAGAAATAAACAGTTTGATTTAGACTAAATTGAGAAGGAGACATAGACAGATTTAGTGATTCAAACTGCAGAAGTAAATGACATGATTGAGGTTGGGGATAAGGTATTTACTGAAACCTGCATTTGAGGAGACCTTTAATTCTCTATGTTAAATCTGCAGATGGAGTTCATAAAAACATTTTCTAAGTTTCTGTGAAGGCGTTCTGGCCAAGAGAAATGATGCAGGCTAGAAGTGGAGGGTCACAATGCAGTGGTATGCAGAAGCACAGATCGGTCCTTTAGAGCCAAAATTGCCCTGAGCATTTCAGCCTATATGGGTGCTGCCCTCAAACTGGAGAAACCGGGATGCAACCTGCCCCTTCCCAGATACCCAGCTCTCCACACTCCACCTTTGCAATCCATTAGATGGCCTCTAGACATAATTCTTAGAAAATCTTTTTATTTATTTATTTATTTTTTATTCTTATGTTAATCCCCATACATTACATCATTAGTTCTAGATGAAGTGTTCCATGATTCATTGTTTGTGCATAACACCCAGTGCTCCATGCAGAACGTGCCCTCCTCAATACCCACCACCAGGCTAACCCATCCTCCCACCCCCCGCCCCTCTAGAACCCCCAGAGAATCTTGCTTCATGTCATCATTATAATCGGTTTCCTGTTAAAATGTAAATTGTTACAATGTAAAAGTAACATGTCATTTGTCTAGTTCCATATACTCTTTCACATACTTGATGCTTTTCCATACTTCAAGCTTTGTGTTTCATGTCCACTGAACCAACACTCCCAACACACCCCTCCCTCTCAAACCTTTCCACTGTCTTGCTAATAAAAGGCTCCCTTATATCCTCACTTCCTGACTGGATGTTCCCTTTCCCATCTTGCTTCATGGCAACATGGCTCCCATTTCAGACTTCCACTGTTCATGTAGTGCTTTCAAACAGTGATGCTTATTGGTCCACACAACATTTTAGGGTTGGGAGATGAGATCAGTGGCTTCTCTCCTCTGTCCCTTTCAGACTATCAGCCCTCCGTCCTTAGGTAACCCCTCTCCCCCACATGCTTTTTGAGGTTTATGTCAAGTAGCTTATCATCTGTGTATCTTCTCCCAGTTTCTTAACTACTCTCCCCCGTTCTTGCCCATTTTCAAAGTCTTGTTCTCAGCTCCCTTTAACTTTCATGTCAATGACCTTTCTTGTATGTTGGCCTTTCTCTTTCTTAAGATCTTCATTTCTAATGGCCTTTAGTGCTACATCACTTAATATACACACTCATGGCCATTATCATGGGCCTAATCTTCCCCTGCAGCTGTTCAGACTCTAAAATACCAAAGTCATACATCTTAATATCTCCTGACAACTTCCTTTGCTTACATATGTCTGTGGTTGCTCAAACGCGGCTTACCCAAAGCTGGACTCAAAATCGTCCTTATCAAACCTGCTTCTTCTCCTGAGGTTTCCTTTTTTTTTTTTTAAACATAATCCATCCTTTACCAAGTTGCCTAAGCTATAAACTTGGAATTCATTCTTGATTTCTTTTTTTCTCATCATCTGCTTCTCTACACTTGATATCGTTATTCTGTGTCATGAATGTTTCTCAAATCCATCTATTTGTCCCTGCCCTCATTCTCATTTCCAAGTGCAGGGCTGGGTTTTTGTAGTAGCCTCCTAAGTAAGCTTCTTGCTCTAGTCCTGCCCCTCTGGTATCCATTCTTCACCCTGATCACACACCGTGGGTCTAAAGTGGAAACTATCATGTCACACTCCGATTTAACGTCCCACTCTTAGGGTCAAGTATAAACCCCCTAATACCAGTGAGAGGCCCTGCATAATCTGGCCCTGTTTACCTCTGTAGCCTTAATTCTTGTCTCTTTCCCTCTAAACACTGTGATTCAATCATGTTTAGTTTACTTCAGTTCCTGGAATATGATGTTGATTTATTTAACTCTGGGCCTTTGAGTATGTTCTCTCTGCCTCCCAAATTCTTCCTCTTTCTCTTTAACTTGGCAAGTTCCTACTAATCCTTCAGACTCTAGCTTCCTCTAGAAAGCCTCTCCTAATCCCCTTAATTCTAGATGGTGCCTTAAATTTCCTCTATTACAGCTCTTATCACACTGCATTGTAATCTCCTATTTACTGTATCCGCCACAAGATTATAAACTCTGTGAGGGCAGGAATGTGTCAACAGCACTTAGGGTAATTCCTGACCCCTAGTTGGCACTTGGTATGTTACTTGATAAATGAATAAATAAGGGAAAGAAGGAAAGATAAGATTTCTTTTTGAGAATAGCAGAGATAAGGTTGGACAAGATCTCATCACATAGTACCTATTAAAATACCATGACAAAATTTTTTTTAGTATGTAAGTGATTGCAGTGGAAAGAAAATAAAAGCAAGGAGACTAATCAGGAGATTGTAGTATTGTTTGCAATCATGTGGTCCAAAGAGCCTGACCTTGAATTGAGGCACTTAGAAGAGAAAGCATAACAATTAATATGAAAGAAGGAAGAATGCATAACAGAACTTGACCACTGGGATGTGAGGTGAAAGGCAAAATAGAAAATGCTCCTCCGGTTTCGTCTTGTTTCATTTCGCTTAGCATAATACCCTCTAGTTCCATCCACGTCGTTGCAAACGGCAAGATTTCATTTTTATTTTTTATTTTATTTTATTTATTTTTTTTGATGTCTGCAGGGGGAGAGAAACTATGAGACTCTTAATCTCAGGAAACAAACTGAGGGTTGCTGGAGTGGTGGGGGGTGGGAGGGATGGGGTGGCTGGGTGATGGACACTGGGGAGGGTATGTGCTATGGTGAGTGCTGTGAATTGTGTAAGACTGATGAATCACAGACCTGTACCCCTGAAACAAATAATATATTATGTTAATAAAAAAAAAATTAAAAAAAAAAAAAGAAAATGCTTATAGTGCTTTGACATTGGTGGTGCCGATGATAGAAATAGGGAAAGTTTGGATAGTAAGTTTTGTAAGGAAAAAGTTTAGAATTTTTAGGAGCTTTATATATACATATTAAATTAAAACCGTAAAGGAAAAGCGTGTACTGATTTTGAAGGCAAGAAGTAACTTTTAAAATGCTTTTC
>NC_138376.1:61781965-61795788 GCF_054177405.1 Leptonychotes weddellii | reverse complement strand
CCATAATATAACATTTCTCTGTCTTTTTTACTGGCATTTTGACAACAGAGAGTTGGAGCTTCTTTGAAAGATCAGCAACAGAGATAGAGATTTAGAAGTCATTTGTCTGAAGACGGATGAATGAATCCCTAAGAATCAGTGAACTTGATAAGGAGAAGATTGTAGAGGGAAAAGAATGAACGAATAGATAATTACTGCTGAATCTATCATCTCCACACTCATGGAGAATAATTAAGAGGTGTCGCCAAAATATAATAGGTGGGGTGATAAGAAAAATGAGAGGAATATCTAAATGTTACACAATGATACAAAAGTAAGGTAGTAGGAAGTAGAGCCCTAGTACAGTGAGCTAACACGGGAGTGAACAATTTTCTGTTCTTAGTTCTTACCTACAAGGAAGAATTGCACTTGGGTGGTTCTTGGCCAGAGGGAACCTCAGTGAACTTCAAATTACTTATCCTAGAATTCTAGAATATTCATAATCTGAAACTTGGCAACCAGTACTGATCTTCTGAAGTTCCTCAAACTAATATCCTCCATGTCCTCCAGCACAAACTTTGAGGCCTCTGTGATTTTATTCCCCTCCCGACTCTTTTCCTCATTTGAATCCTAGCCAAGGGCCCAACTGAAGCCTCCTCTAATTCATGTTGTCTTCCCCAAGTCCCATAGTGGTCTCTTTTATACTCCTGATTTTCCTTTTAACCTGAACCTTTAAATTTTTGCTTATATCCTTTGTCTTCCCAGTGAGACTGTAAGCATTTTAAGTACCAGATCCATGTGTCCTGTTGCTGCTTAATTCTTTGAGCACCCTCAGACCTCAATTACATTATTAAAAATGAGTAATTTGTAACAAATTATCTTTGAGGTACCCATCAGAACTAAAGTGCTCTGGATCTTAACTACTACACAGTGCCATGTATGCAGTAAATCCTAGAAGAATGACATTTTACTGTATCTCTTGGGGAAAATAAAAATGTGTTTGGTTGACCTGGTTACAGTGAATTCTTAATAGTTTATAATCAAAGAAAGACTAATTGTTTTCACCAATATCTATTTATATACTTTCTATAATGACAATACCTAGATTATTGAATACATACAAATGCTGTCTTGCCAGTTTTATAAAACGATAACTCCCTTATTTTATCACTGCAGTCCTTTTATTTGTAAATATACTGTTCACTTCGTTGACTTGATCATGACATTGGCGCTCTGTGGGAGCCGGTATATATAGTAGTCAAAACCCTGGGCCCTGCGGTTCAGTCCAGAACCCTACCACTTATTAGCAGTAGTGCACTCAGCTATGGCCCTTAATCTCTCTGAGCTTAAGTTTCTTCATCTGTAAAATGTTAACTACCTTCTTCTTTGGGTTGATGAGAGAATTTAAATGACATAATCCATGTAAAGAGTGGAGCGCAATGCGTGGCACTCACTAAGTGCGAGATGTGGTGATTAGTCACTATAATGAGGTTTTCTGTGATTTAACAATGCCACAAGAGAAAATTTGCAGTTTTCACAGGTTAATTTTATGGGTGGTATTTCTGTTAACTTTTAAAACCATTTACACCCACTATTTTATGTGATATTTTGATCATAAAATAGTAGGTTCTTTTCATAGTTATGTAGAACTGAATTGGCTAACTTCCTTGTGTTCCTCTACTTATAATTTCATAGTGACAAGGTTGGTTCAACGTGAAACAAAATATCTCCTACATGGTTTTCTTTTATTATATGATGCAGGATGCTGTATCACAAAATGAATCCAGGATGCCTCTCTCTAAATCTTTAAGAGTCAAATCAGAGTTAACTACCAGGTAGAGAAAAGTCACGAAATTTAAAAAGGTACACAATATTCTTCAGGGGATAATTCTAAAATAAACTTTTGTAAATGATAAAGTATCTAGTGTAGCATTTTACTCCCTATGGCTGGCTCTTCCTAGATTTTACTTAGAAAATATTATAAAACTGTAGCCTGACCACATTGTGTCCTAAACACTGAAGGCAAACCATATTGTGGGGATTTCATTTTAACCGCAGAGAAATTGTAACAAGTCCAAAACCGCAGGACCCAAGTAAGTAGTAGATCCGGGAATAGAACTGAGAAGGCTCTGATTCGTCTTCACGTACTGAAACCACAGGTTCTGCTGCTTCTGAACATAATGACAGATCGTCTAGTGTTGCTAGACCATCAGTACATGACCCATCAGGAGCAAACTGTATGAGGACACTGTCTAAAAGCGTGCAGCCTTTACTTTCTAAAGGCCTGTGTGGAAACCAGAGAAGTAGGGAAGGAGCCATTACAAGCACCAGATGATTATCGACTGATATTTGTGTTTGGGGTAATCAGTTGCTACCACAAAGTTTGCTTCTTTGCTAAGGTTGTAAAAGAAAAGTAGTAATTTCTAACCAGGGAAACGCTTTTTTGCCCATTCTTAAAAACATTTTAGTGATTTTTAATAAAGCCAACTAAAGAGTTTACTAGAATGGCATCATATATATAAGGAGCATAAAAATGTTATGTTCCTTTCAAGATTTGACTTTACTCCCACATTTTACTTTTAAATTTTTGCCCCTTTTGCCTTTAGTTGATTTCCAGAGCCCTGAAATGGTTGTTTTGAAGGATTTGTTCTGCTCTGCTGTTGCTGTTTGGGGAAAAATCTTCCCAACTTCCTCACTCTGACAGGCCTATTCTCCCTTAATATTTTATATGGATAAAAATTCCTTGTTATTATATTTTACTGTTTTATTTTATCATAGACTTTTTGCAGGATTATTTTCTTTCTTCCTGAAATATACCCTTGAAAGATTCCTTTAGTTGAAGTCTTTTGGTTTTTATTTATCTGAAGATGTCTTTGTTTCAACCCTACTTTAAAAAAAAATTCTTTATTTTCACTTTTTTTATTGAAGTATAGTTGGATCACAACCTTACTCTTGAAGAACAGCTTTGGTAGACATGCTATTCTAAGATGACAATTATTTTCTGTTAGGCCTTTGAAGATACCCACTGTCTATTGCTTCTGTTGTTGCTATTAAGTAAAAAACATTTCGTGATTATAGGGCACTCGTGTCAGTCTTCGCACACTGAGAACTTATATTAATCACTTAATTCTGATAACAAACTTATGATAATATGCCATTATTATTCTCATTTATTCTAGTGGAGACATAGAAGCACAGGACAGTTAAGAATACAGAATAAGTGAGGACAGGATTACACCCCAGGATCTTGGACTCTAAAGCCTGTGTTTTAAACCAATGCCACAGCCAAGTGAATACATAAAGAGAAAGATGAGAGAGAAATATTACTGAGTATTAAAGATATTTAAAAACTGTAGTGGGTGCCTGGGTGGCTCAATTGGTAAACGACTGCCTTCAGCTTGGGTCATGGTCCCGGCGTCCCGGGATGGAGTCCTGCATCGGGCTCCCTGCTCGGTGGGGAGTCTGCTTCTCCCTCTGACCTTACCCCCTCTTGTGCTCTCTCTCTCTCTCAAATAAATAAAATAAAATCCTTAAAAAAACTGTAGTAATGAAAACAGGTTTTTTTTTTTCCTAGATAAAGAGATCAGTACACTAATCATTACCACTGGACTATTATTACAAGGCAGCATCAATATGCTGTGCCTGTTTTCTCATATGTAAGATACTACTACTATCTGCATCATAGAGTGGTTGTAAAGAATAAACAAGTGTATACAGACACATGCATATTAGGAGTGAAAAAATATTTGTTGCCACTAGCAATAGTAGAATAAAAGAGGAAAAGCCCAGAAACCAACCCTACTATATAACAGAATATAGTATCTGGTTACAGGTGATAAGAGGAAATGGTAGACTAGTGCTGGCGTAGTTGGGTGAATTGTCTTTTTTTCTTGAAATTCTATTCGGTAGACATCTGGGATGTCATACTTTTCTGTACCTTCTCCTAAACATGTGGTAATTTCTTCTTTCACCTTGGTAGCATCCTCAGCTCTTAAACATTGGTGTTTCCTATTACTCTGTCCTTGGCTACTGTATATAGATGTGTGTGCATCCTCGTAGAGTCTCACGGTTTTAATTACCAACTATATATACTGACTTGTAAATATATAAAACAGAAATTTTTATTATCTTTTTTAAAAAACTACCTCAAAATAGTAAAAAAAAATAATACCAGATGTAGAAATTATTTCCTAAATTGATGATATCACTAGAAGAAGTTTTCGATTAATATTTAAGGAAACGTTTGTGGAGAAGACTGTAATAAGCATACCATCAAGGACAGCAACTATAAATAAAAAGATAGATCTGACTACATAAAAATGTAAAATTCCTGGGGCGCCTGGGTGGCTCAGTCGTTGGGCATCTGCCTTCGGCTCAGGTCATGATCCCAGGGTCCTGGGATCGGGCCCCGCATCGGGCTCCCTGCTCCGCGGGAAGCCTGCTTCTCCCTCTCCCACTCCCCCTGCTCGTGTTCCTGCTCTCGCTGTCCCTCTCTCTGTCAAATAAATAAATAAAATCTTTAAAAAAAATTTAAAATTCCTTTTGTAAAAACAAACAGGAACAGTGTACATGATTAATGGCACAGTATACTGGAGTAGGGAAACCATATGCACATGTAGGAGACAAGTGAAGAAAGCAAGATTTAAAAGGATTGGGAAACATTAGGAGTAACCACTGGGTGCACTGGAAGTGAAAGCTGACCCAGAACAAATAAGAGGAATCACACATAGAGTAGCAGTGGGAGTCTAGCCCAGGGTAGAGACCATAAATCAGTAATAGCAAGGATGTTCATGGCTATATGGCTTTCTCTGGCAACGCTTAGAATCTTGGGTTATCAGCAATGTTAATTTCTTTTGCCTTGGATAGGTTAGGTAGGTGGATGATCATACGAATAAAGGGTCAGACAAGGAAGCTGTTCATATCAGAAATAAAAATCTGTCCAATATACTTCAAAAGCTCAAAAGCTCAAATGGCCTACAGTGTTTGGCCATTGCTGTAGAATAAAAACCAGAACCCTAGGATTGAATTTTAGCGTTTCCAATATAAAATTCTGACCTTTTCTTTTAGTACACCCTCACAGGTATCACCACATGACTGCCAGATAGGGCTTCTTGCTATTTTTTGAAAAATGTTTTCTCTTTGAGTTTTCACCTCAATTGTGTGGCTTCTAGTATTTACCTGGCTTGTAAAAACCTATATCTCTATTTTTGAAATCATAGCTTAGCTGTTCCTTAAAACTCAATTCATTTATTACCTGACCTGTGACCCCAGCCAGAAGTGGTATCTGTCCTCTCAACATCTATAATTCCTTGTTTATACCACTTTTACATTACTTTTCATTTATTTCAAAATACTTTGTTTATACTAAATTTTAAATTATTTGATGGTAGGGACTGTATTTTTGTCATTTTTTTATTTCACAGTGCCAACACAATGCTTTTCCTATAGTAAGTATATAGTGAATATTTTCTGAAGGACATTGTATTACATATTTATACTAAGTAGCAAGATAGGACCTTTAGAAGAAAATGTTTTGGGCGCCTGGGTGGCTCAGATGGTTAAGCGTCTGCCTTCGGCTCAGGTCATGATCCCAGGGTCCTCGGATCGAGTCCCGCATCGGGCTCTCTGCTCCTTGGGAGCCTGCTTCTCCCTCTCCCTCTCCCCCTGCTTGTGTTCCCTCTCTCTCTCTGTCTCTCATGAATAAATAAATAAAATCTTTAAAAAAAAAAAAAAAAAAGAAAATGTTTTGTCTTTTCTATAGACTAATTTTAAAGGTTTATTTTTGTATGTTATTTCACGGACCTCTTCTCATGTGAATGTTTTGTCTTATAGGTATGGGATGAATTGCCTTATTCAGTTTGAAGATTTTGCCAATATAAATGCCTTTCGTCTCCTGAAGAAATATCAAAACCAGTATTGCACATTCAATGATGATATTCAAGGTAAGCTGGATGGGGAGGGA
This sequence comes from Leptonychotes weddellii, assembly GCF_054177405.1. Classification (NCBI taxonomy): domain Eukaryota; kingdom Metazoa; phylum Chordata; class Mammalia; order Carnivora; family Phocidae; genus Leptonychotes; species Leptonychotes weddellii. The sequence continues at coordinate 61,789,847 of NC_138376.1, read as the reverse complement.
AGTGAAGATACAAGACAGGAGGGCCCAGATACTCCCATGAAGTTAAAGAATAGATATAATGGGAACAATTGAATAAACTGGAAAGGTGGGAGATTGTAGACCATGAGTGAGGTATTCTAATATAGTATTTCCATGAAGGATTAGATCTGAGTGATGGTAAGCACCAGCATGGAACTTTGGAGGGAGACAGCCAAAGTAAAATAAGATGAATGCTATTGGAAATGAGGTGGTCAAAGAAAAGCTTAAATGTAAGATGAGGATGATAATGTTTCTCTATCCATAGTTCATTACTGAGAACAAATACTCATTTGTACTTTATGAACTAAAATGTACTTTACAAATATAATTTTTAAAATTCACTATGCTTAAAATTTATGGTGTGACATAGCTAGATAAATGTGTTTAAAAATGATGAATCTCTGTACCTTTTGGGGCACACTAAAGTAATGGGTTGAATCTTTCTTTTCCCCAGATCCTTTGTGATGTTAATCACATTGTTACTTTAGTGCCATTTTCATGACAAAGACGCTTTACATTATTTCAACTTTGTTTTCTTCCTGTTTTATTAAATTTCTTTTTGAGAATTTATTCATGAGAAGTGAATATGTGGAGGATTTCGGAAGGGAAGAAAAGAGTCTAATTCTACACAGCTATAGCCCTAGCTTGAAGATACATGTATAATGATAATGTGCCTTCGATGCTGCAAACGGATTTTGTAGACCAGTGTCTGAGTCACTTACCAGTCCATTTTGCAGTGGTCTCTAAAATACGTTAGGGGCGGGCGCCTGGGTGGCTCAGTTGGTTAAGCGACTGCCTTCGGCTCAGGTCATGATCCTGGAGTCCCGGGATCGAGTCCTGCATCGGGCTCCCTGCTCAGCAGGGAGTCTGCTTCTCCCTCTGACCCTCACCCCTCTCATGCTCTCTCTCTCATTCTTTCTCTCAAATAAATAAATAAAATCTTAAAAAAAAAAATACATTAGGGGCGCCTGGTTGGGTCAGTTGGTGTAAGCATGTGACTCTTGATCTTGGGGTTGTGAGTTCGAGCCCTATGTTGGGTGTAGAGATTACTTAAAAATAAAATCTTAAAAAAATAAAATAGCCACATAAACTATTAAACAAGCTGTCCTTTCTTTAATATTCTTATCTTTTGATTTTGTGGGTCCCACAGAAATGTCCATGCAGAAGTTAAAAGACTAATATTACATACTTTTGAACCATTATGCAGAATTAACAGGCATCAGAGTTCAGTTTAAGACAAAGAATGCTAAATTCAAATCATCAAACAAAATGAACATTTTGGAATTAGGGTCAGAACTCCTATCAACTAGGATTAAGAATTTAGAGGTCACGGCCTGGGCTGCATCAGAATTAAAGTCAGGAGCACAGAAAATCTGAGGCAGATGCTAAGCCAAGGCCAAGAGCACTACATGTGGAGTTGCCTTGGAGGCTCCACTGCAGAATATTCCCTCCTGCACCCAGCGGGTCACCACAGTGGAGGCATTAAATAATTAATTTTTCACCCCAGCTAATCTGTCCTAAAATACCATTTGCATATTTACGTATTTACACGTAGGAATTTAAGAGTATTACTGCCTTAGCCAACAAAAAGACAGATTTGAGAAAAATGGGCCCAATCTCTGACTAGAGAAAACTTTTGGCAAGTTAGTGAGGTTCTCATTAGAAATGACCAAACTATTTTGTGCATTTCTCCATACCAAAATAGTGTCCCTAGTGACACTTTTTCCCCATATGTTTCTATTTTACCTTTTTAACCTTATGTTTTTTGCCATTTTGCTCACAATGTAATACTTTCCCCACTGTGGGCATAGAAATTGCATTCCAGTGCCAAGGAAAATAATTATGTAACTATTACAGCCTCACCATGTAAATAAATGTTTCACACTGAACCCTTGGGAGAACTTTTTTTTTTTTTAACAGATATGTTATTTAAAGATAGTTTATGAAAAGTATTTGATTTTAAAAATACTTAAAATTCTGTATTAGTGATCTAAAATAATTTTAAATGATAGAGATTTTGGTCTTGGATAGAGATTTAGACTTTAATGCATTCTAACTATAAATTATTTTTAACCGGGAAAGTGTGCTGGTTAAATCTATTAAGAAATTGGACATTTAATAATATAATCAGGAGACCATCAGAATTCAGCAAATTCAGATCAAAATAATAAGGTCTCATCCTCTGGTCATTTAAAATCATTATAAAAAGAGTTGTTCTCATAATGGCCTCTCTGGAATGGCTATTCTCTACCATGACATTGTAAATATTTTATGTAGAAGTGTTAGCCATAATAGTTTGATTATTAAGATTATTTATTTATTTATTTATTTTAAAGATTTTATTTATTTCTTAGAGAGAGAGAGAGTACAAGTAAGCAGAGTGGCAGGCAGAGGGAGAGGGAGAAGCGGGCTCTTCGATGAGCAGGGAGCCCGATGCAGGGCTTGATCCCAGGACCCTGGGATGATTATTAAGATTTTTTTAAAAATAAGGTAAATATAGCCTAATCTTATACTAGATGCTTTGATAATTGAAAAGATCAAAATCAGACATGGTAGAACAGACTTTTCACAAAAGAAGGGAGCCCACTGGCCAGAAAACAGTTTAATAGCTTCAGAATTTAACGCCACTAAGTTTTAAAAAATGTATAAAACAGCAAATGAGAAACTGATTTTCTCTATCAAGCTGGCAAAGATTTTTATTATAATCCCAGTGTTAACAATGCTGTAAGAAGATAGGCACCCTTATATATCTATGGAAATATAAACTGGTGCAACTCTTGGGGAGGCAGTGTGTGTCAAAAACCTTAAAAGTCTACAGCTCTTTGATCCAACAGTTCTCTTTTTAGAAATTTATCCTGAGCAAATAAAGGTGTGTAAAGAAAATGTACAAGGGTATTTATTTGTTTATTTTAAATATGTATTTATTTTTTTAATTGAGATATAACTGACATAGAACATTGTATTAGTTTTAGGTGTCCAACATAATGATTTAATATATGTATATGTTGCAAAATGATTACCATAATAAGTTAACATCCATCATCACCACGTATGGTTACAATTTTTTTTCTTGTGATGAGAACTTTTAAAATGTACTCTTAGCAACTTTCAAATATACAATACAGTGTTGTTAACTATAGTCACCATGCTGTACATTACATCTGCAGGACTTACTTAGAAGTCTGTACCTTTTGACAACCTTAATGCCTTTTCCCACCCCCTCACCCCTAATCTCGAGTAATCACCAATCTGTTCTCTATATCTATGAGTCTGTTTGTTTTTGGTTTTTGGTTTTCTTTTTAGATTCCACATATAAGTGAGCTCATACAGTATTTGTCTTTCTCCATCTGACTTATTTCACTTAGCATAATACCCTCAAGATCCATTCCTGTTGTCGCAAATATTAGGATTTCCTTCTGCTGAATAATATTCCATTGTGTATGTGCCTGTCTGTGTAATGTATCACATTTTCTTTATTCTTCCATCCATTGATGGACATTTACATTGTTTCCATGTCTTGGCAATTGTAAATAATACTGCAGTGAACATGAGGGTGCAGATATCTTTTTAAGATAGTGATTTCATTTCCTTTAGATACCCAGAAGAGAAATTGCTGGATCATATGGTAGTTTTATTTTTAATTTTTTGAAGAATCTCCATACTTTTTTTCATAGTGGCTACAGCCACTAGCAGTGCACCAGGGTTCCCTTTTCTCCACATCCTTGCCAACACTTGTTACTTCTTGTCTCGGGTAATAGCCATTCTAACAGACACAAGGTGATACCTCTTGTGGATTTGATTTGCATTTCCCTAATGAGTGATGCTGAAAGCCTTTTCATGTACCTGTTGGCCATTTATATATCTTCTTTGGAGAAATGTCTGTTTAGATAAGGATATTTACTGTTATTAACATTATTGTTAACATTATTATTGAGTGTTATTTTTTCAATTAATTATACTCTGATCACAAATGATCTTTTTTAAAGCGTGCATATTCTTGTGATTCAAAACAAATATTTCAAAAGAATGATATACCTAAGAAAAATTGACATGAGTGTTTTATTTTAAATTATTATAATAAAAACAAAGACATTTAGAAGGTACTTGTCTCATTGTAGAAAATATAGGCTTTAAGCCTTAAAAATAACTTTCCAAACTCATTGCCAGAATTAAAATTTCACATCATGAAAATGTTAATAACAAATCTTAACACACTAGAGTTGAACAATAAATAAAACCCTAATTATTTTTTTACCAAAAAATCATGAACTAATGAATAACAATAGAAAGTTAACATTAATTTCAAAAGACATTGAAAAAAATAGTAAAGATGGTTTGTAAAAGGCAGCATTATATTTGTTCTGTTCTTGATCAATTGAATGCAGTAAATTATTCTGGAGGAGCCTAAACTATGGCAGTAATAGTTGTAAAGCAGTGCTGATATGAAGCCCCCCCCAATAGTGTTTTGTTCCTGATGTAGGTGGCTCCACAGAAGTGTCCCAAGCTTCTGCATTCCCATACACAGTTTTCACTTTGTGAAGTCATGGGTCATCTTGGTGCCCTCAGGGCCTTGACCTTCTCTCTGGAGGTGGCACATACTTGGTAATGCAGCTCTCCACAGCACTGGGGCCAGTAAAAGGCTGCGCATGGTCACACTGAGGATTAGGAGGTACGCCTCTGAGGAACGAGGCCTGCTCTGTGTGCTTTGCCCTCAAGATGGAAGAGAACCTGCTCCCTTGGGCCCCCGCAGCCACGATCCACTTGACATCCACGCTGGTCTTTAGCAGGAGGAGACAAGAACCAGAGATGCCAGAGCAAGCTTCATGATCACCACCGACAAAGTAGGGACCATCAGGATGGTGAGCTCTTACACCACAAAAGTGGGAAACAGAGGTGAAGATCTACATATGGATGCCAAGAAAATGATAACCAAGAAGTCACAAAGAGGCTTAATTTAAGACAGGATCTCCTCGGTAACCATGTGGCCTTGGGAAGAGATGAGCCCAGCTCCATGGAGACATCCAACAGCTCCATGACTATTAACATTAAAAAGATGAAAGCAGAGATTCCTAAGATACGAATTTTTTTATTCCCTTTGCTTTACATACACAGCTTTAGACAATATGGTCCTGTGAGGTAAATCTTTATAACAATTTTATAGAAGAAAAGCAGCATATATGGAGAAAAGAATCTGACCAACAAGCCAGTATTCACAGGACAGCCATGACAATACTGAAATCAGTACTGGCCCCTGCTTGGATAAGTGTCGGCAGGCCAGCCATGACTAGGAAGCCCAGCAGCACATTCTGCACTTGGAGCATTTCATGCAGCATGGTCAGGGCTACTTTTGCACCCCAGGCACTACCCATGATGGACACGAAGGGTATGCTCGATAAGGACAAGCAAGTAGAAATAAAGTTGCCCTGAGTGGGTCTGATCTGTAAGAGGTGTCCCCGGAATAAGCCAGATACAACCACTAATCATGTCATATGACACAGTCCTGGTAGGGCAATCTTCCCTACCTTTTAGCTCTGATAGGGAAAATTCTAAGCCAGTAAGAAAAAGAGTAAAGAACCCCAAATTCTCCTAATGTCTCCACTTGTACTATAAACTTAATCCTATTTATTCCTGGAGTTCCCAAGTGTACCACAAAGTGTAATGAAACATTGTAGGCGGTCCTGTTGCGAACAGCCGGCTACAAGTAAAGACAACATTCCTGTGGTAACTGTGTTCTTTGCGAAGTGGTGCAATGCAGCTGGGGTTGTTGCCTCTCTGGGGTTGTTCTGGGAGTCAGTCAGCACGCTAAGACCCACATCATACTCCATTTCTCATTTTGTGTGATTTTGCTTGGAGTTGGACTCTACCTCCACCCTCAGAGCTGCCTCAAAATTGACCCCTTCTTTGACCGACGTATTGTCATCGAAAGTATATTCTTCCATATCTTCCTCAGAGCAATATGCTGCCTTTTTCCCATCTTCAAGAATATCATCAAACATGGATAAACTTTTGTTTTGATGTGTATTTTTGAGGGCTTCACCTTGGTGTTTTCCTGCTGCCGGAAGTCCCACACATTGTCTTTTCCTTTATTGTAGTCTTGCACAAGGCCTCCAGGTGCTGCATGCTGCTCTCCTTCTTGCTCACATCTTCATAATCTCCCTGCAGGGCTCTCTGGAGGCCATAGATAACCTGGAAGACTGTGCATTTTCACTTCCATTCAGCTCTTTTTGGAAAATTTCAAATGTGTGCACCTGGAACATTGTTTCTTCATCCCACAGGCCAGCATCTTTTTCCACTTCTCTGATTGCCCTTTTCAGTTGGTAAAAAACCATAGTCTTTTAGCAAAGACGCCAAGAGAGCTTTCTGCAACTACGGAGGACCCACTGCTTCCTCTGAGTTCTAACTGCCCCTCTGCCTCATCAAGCTGTAACTTGATGACGTGTTCCGATACCTCTTCTGGTTCCACAGCATCCACTAGCACATGAAGCATTAGAAGCAACATCCAGAAGTAATTTTTTCTAATCCCTTCATGATCCAATTTTAGAGGATAGGGCAAGACTGTCCAGAGATTTCTCCTAAGCTGAGCTTGCATTTTATTTATTTTTATTTATTTTTTATTTATTTTTTAAGATTTTATTTATTTATTGGACAGAGAGAGACACAGCAAGAGAGGGAACACAAGCAGGGGGAGTGGGAGAGGGAGAAGCAGGCTTCCCACCGAGCAGGGAGCCCGATGCGGGGCCTGATCCCAGGACCCTGGGATCATGACCTGAGCTGAAGGCAGATGCTTAACGACTGAGCCACCCAAGGCACTCCTGAGCTTGCATTTTAGAGACCCATTTTCAGCTGATACCGAATGGGGCACCTGACGCCACACGCAAGGAATTCTGGAACAAGCAGTGTGAGTATGGCAGGAGCAGAGCCAATGAGTCCAGCATCAGTTACTTAGCTTCTTTGGAGCCTGGCCCAACTACAGCATGTCCTGAGTCTGGGTCAAACCTTCCTATATCCCTTTCCAGGTGGCAGGTGACAGGGCTGCCCCCCAGGGCAGGGGAAGGAGATTGGGTTAGGTTCGAGGATGGCCCTCGCTACCCATTGTCATCTCTGGAATGCAGTCTCTATTGTAATGTTATTTTTAATAGCAAAAAATGAGAACCCCTCTAATTATCCAAAAATAGACATTAAATAAATTTTGACTTATATTATGGAATATTATAACTATACAAAATACTTTAAAATATGTTATTGACATGGTACGGTAGTCATAAGATATTTTTAAGTGACAGAAAGTATGTTAAATAGTAGGCGTGGCATGAGATTTTTTTTACAAAATAAAATTTTCTTTAGTTTGCATATATCAGATAATAGAGAACAGTTTTAAGAATATTCATCAGAATGTTGTAAATGATTCGACCTAGGCAGTCGGATTATAGGTGATCTTTTTCATCTTTGTCCATCTGGATTTTAACTGTTTAATGCATTTGTTACAATGGGCATGTACTTATGAATAAATTTTTCAAGTATAAAAAGACAGCACTTTTTACTGAGTTGTTGAGCCATAACACAAAAATACGTAATCTTTTGTTACTTAGTACCAAAAACCTATTGCTTCGATTAGTGTTCTTTTCAAAGTGGTACTGTTATTAATGTTGTAATTTGTATAGACTATTTTGCTATATTAGAATTTGTCAAATATTCTTTTTACAAGAGAATTTAATTGAGCAGAATTTTTCAAACATGACTTTGCTTTCCTAATAGTGAAACCAGACCAATTAGGAAAAGCTCATTAGTATTATGCTGAGTGAAATAAGTCAATCAGAGAAAGACATGTATCATATGATCTCACTGATATGAGGAATTCTTAATC
>NC_138376.1:61774939-61781865 GCF_054177405.1 Leptonychotes weddellii | reverse complement strand
TGTGGACTCTAAGAAACAAACTGAGGGTTCTAGCGGGGGAGGGGGGTGGGCAGATGGGTCAGCCTGGTGATAGGTATTAAAGAGGGCATGTATTGAATGGAGCACGGGGTGTTATACGCAAACAATGAATCATGGAACACTACATCAAAAACTAATGTAGTGTATGGTGATTAACACAACATAATAAAATAAAAAAAAATTAGTGGATAGCTTCTTTTTTTGTGTCTTTAGCCTCTTCCTCTCTACTGCCTTCTTCCCATGCTTAAATTGCTTTAATTCTGAAAATAATTGCCTTGACCCTAACATTCTTTCCTCCAACAGCCCTTGTCATTCTTCCCATAAAAACATAAAAATAAAATATTTTTCTTGACCCTGTTTCCCTCCCGTTTCCATCTCCATCTCCATCTCCATCTCATTCTTTCTTTTCTTATCTACACTCTTCCAAGGACTACTGTACACCTGCTGTCTCTGTTCTTCATCTTTTATTTATTCCTCAGCACACTGCCCTCCAGCTTGGGCTCTAGCATATATGACTAAAATGGCTCTCTGAAAGATCACCAGGATGGAATCACCAGATCCAGTAGTTATTTAGCATTTTCTTTCTTGACTGACTTTTCTTCTGTTTGTTGCTACTTCTTCCCTTTGGTTCCATGGTACCATATACTTTCTTGCTTCCCACTCCTTTTTGATCATTTTTTTTTACTTAGCCATCTTCCCCTGTATCACATTCTTCTGCCCTTTTCCCTAAATGTTTATCTTCATTTGGGTTCTCTCCTTTAGCCACTCACTGAATAGTGTTATCAATCCACACGACCTAAATACAACTGCAGGTATTCAAACTCCAGAGCTTTATCTCTGACAGATTTCTAGGCTGAGTTCCAGACCTGTGTATCTAACTACCTTCTTGACATTGCCCCCCGAGCAGCACACAGATAGGAAGCACAAACTCGTAAGTTCAAAACTGAACTATTTTCCTTGCAAACTTTTTTTCTAGTCATCCAAACAAGAAAACGTATGATCATTCTTGACTTTTTCCTCACCCATTCTATGCATTTAATCACTAAGACCTGTTGATTTTTATCTCTTAAATATTTCCTCCCTCTCAACTTGCTTCTCTCTTGGATTGTTGCCATATCCTCTCTCCTCAGTAATTGCAAGACCTTCTAACTCGTCTACGTACCACCAGCCTCCAACTCTCAAATCTACTCCCCCTCAACTGCTTTCCGAATTTAGACTCTTTCAGCAGCCGTCTGTTACCTGTAATAGATTATAGTTATATAATTTTATAATTATATAGTTTATAATTTTAGTTTTATTTATGTATGTAGTATATATATGTATACATTATATATTTATATGTATATAAAACCATATATATAATTACTATTAGTATGTAGTAGAAGGCCCTGCATGATCTTATCCCAACACTTCTCCAGCATCAGCAACACTATAATACCTACAGTTTCATATGTGTTCTGTGTTCTTGCTCCTTTTACATTTTGGGAGGCTTGGTATACAAATGGAGCTTGTATTCTGGGTCGTTACTGTAAGATACTTGATTGAGCCATTTCCTTAAGGAAATCCTCCTTACCAGTCTCTTCTTCTTTTTTTTTTTCTCTTACACTGCTCAGATTCCACAGAGAAGATTTTTTCAGTCTCTTTCTTGACATTAGCTTTCTTTTTTTTTTTTTAAGATTTTATTTATTTATTAGAGAGAGAGAGCACAAGTGGGGAGGGGCAGAGGGAGAAGCAGACTCCCTGCCTCCCATCTGAGCAGGGAGCCAGATGCGGGGCTTTATCCCGGGACTCTGGATCATGACCTGAGCCAAAGGCAGACACTTAAGCAACTGACTGAGCCACCCAGGCACCCCTGATAGTAGCTTTCTGCTAGGATGAGCTTTTTGCCAGTATTCTTTGAGCCAAGTAGGGGAAGATTGGGGGTCCTCCATATTGAGTATGTAAATTTGCATTTAATCTTCTTGTTTTCAAGTATGGCATCCTTGTACCCAATTATACCTGATGCCTGACAGTTATGCCTGTTGTCTTACAATCCAGATATCCTTTCTAGAAAATAAACTTGTAGTTTTTAAATAAACCTCCAGAGTGTGGAGGGTCAGCCATCTGCTAGAAGGTGAGAAAAATGGACCTAGATTATAACTACTACTCAACAGATTTTTGAGCAGCCTCCTGTTTTTCGCCTCTTCTTCATCTGCACTTTCAGAGGTACTTGGTGCCTCCTATAGCCAGGCCTTTTGAGAGTTCTGCTTTCTCAATCCAGTTGCTTCTTAGCATTCCCCATGGCTGGCCAAGAATTCAGCTTTTTCACATCTACTCTCTGTTGCCATTTGCCCATCTGCCTTCTAGCTTCTAAAATTTTGTTACTATCCTCTTCTGGTTCCTTGATCTTTTTTTTTTTTTTTTTTTAATCGTCTTTCTGTTGTTTTAGTAGAGTTTATTTGGGGGAGGGAAAACTAAATTATGTGTTCAGTCCCTCATTTGGCCAGTCCACCCTGCCTCCATGTCTTTGCACATGCTTGCCCTGTCGGAGGTCCTGGACCTCTTATGTTAATCCTTTGATACCGTGCTCGGGTAGCATATACTCCTAATGCTGTGGCCCCTGATTCAACAAAGTTACTCCTGCTCCCCTTGCTTCTAGTTCTGTCTGATCTATTTAGTTAATGGCACGTGAGGATTATAATTGATTACATATCCGTCTCCTTTGCTAGTTATACATAGTAATTCTAATCAGATTTACCAAATTACTGCATTAGTAAACGTCATCCTTTGATCAGTGTTAAATATTAAGTACTCTAAAAGTTATAGTACAGACATAAACGTCAGCCTATCTTTGCGTATCTAAAACTTTAGTTTTCAATCTCAAAACAAAAATTACTTTGGAACAATTTATTGTGAAACTTGCATTTTTGTGAAATATTGTCTTGCTGTAGGGTGCCTGGGTGGCTCAGTCAGTTGCATTTACTACCTTGACTGTAGTGAAATTTAAATCAAAATAGTACCAGGAAGTAGGACTAGGACATGTGCAAGAATCATGTTCAATTAACTTTTTGGTAGTGCTAAAAGTATCTTTTTGATTTTTATTAACTAATTCTATGAAGAGAAGTTTATGTCCTCATGAGATGTTATGGAATATACTTTTAAATAGAAGGCTCTGCCATCCAATGTAGACAGAGGTTTATTTTCTCTTATTTGAGGTAATATGTACAAACTTAAAACATCTTGGCTTTTAATACAGAATGATCCAGCATAACCATAAAAAGATGTCACCATATTATAGTCTGGATCTCCTGAAATTTTTATTCTATCTGTTCTTAAATGCCCAGGTCTATTTAAAATCAAAATGATAATACAAACACAGTGATTGCTGATAATACTTCAACTTTGATTCTTCAGCTGGTTAAATCTTGTGGTTCTGGTAGAATCTATAGAGACCCTTAAAATGATAGAATCTCAGGGTTGGAAGGGAGCTTAGAGTCCCTCAAATCCAAACTTTGGGCCAGTTTACTTCAAAAAGCCTGAGATTGAGATAGCTTGAGCTACTATTAGTGAATAACTACTTATCTAGTGACTGGATACTTAACACCTCTCTAAAATTCTCTTTTTTTCTATTTAACAGCTCTTGTGAGTCTGTCTTGATGTAAGAGACAAACCATTCTGATACCGTTGTGTTGTCTTTTCTACATAGATTGCTGTAGTTTTACATAGGCTCTCATTTTATTGTATTTATTATTATTTTTTTGAGTATAGTTGTCACACAATGTTATGTGAGTGTCAGGTGTACAACCTAGTGATTCAATAACTCTATATGTTATGCTGTGCTCACCACAAGTGTAGCTGCCATCTGTCACCATACAACACTATTACATTACCATTGACTATATTTCTTACGCTATGCCTTTTATCCCTGTGACTTGTTCATTCTGTAACCGGAAGCCTGTATCTCCTACTGCCCTTCCCCCATTTTGCCCATCCTCCCTCTCTGGCAACCATCAGTTTGTTCATTCTCTGTATTTATAGATCTGACTCTGCTTTTTGTTTATTTATTTATTTATTTATTTATTTTGGTTTTTGCTTTTCTATTTTGTTAATTATAAAGGCAAGTTTCCCCACCCAAACCCAGAAATCAGTGGTAAGAATAATAACATAGGAAAAACCCCTACACCATATCATAAAAACCTTCAAGCACGGGTGAGGTGTGTCCTGGGGGCAGGGAATGGACAGAGGCCCGGGCACCAAGGATCAGGCAGAGATATCGGGGCATGGAGGCTGCCATCCCCTCAGCCTACCAGCCTCCTCTGGGTCTTCACCAGCAGGAACACGGCACGCAAACTTCAGTGCATGAGCTCGTAAACCATGGCACTGTTCTTGGAGCCCATGACCAGATACTGGTTGTCAGAAGACACATCACAACACAGGACGTCCGTAGGCTCCTCTACCTGAAACAGCCTTTGTAGAGAAGGTGTGGCTGTTCAGTGGATCGCCTCGTCCAGTGTGGTCACAAAATAGCTCCCATAGAAGGCAAACTTGAGGTTGTGGTGGTTGACGTATAAGGACTGCCTTAAACTTCTCCCTCTGGTGCTTGTGGAGAATTATGATATTGCTTGTTCTCAGGCCTACTAGCATCCACTCCTCACTGGGGCCGTGGGTAATGCTAAGATCTCATGCCGTAATTCGTGCTGCTGCAACCTCTGGTAGCTCCTCAGGTCCCAGAAATATAGTCTGGTGTCTTCACCTCCTGTCCAGAACTTATTGCCTGCGATGTCCACACAGTGGGACATTTTGTTTTTTAGATGCCACACATAAGTATTTGTCTTTCTCTGTCTGGCTTTCTTCACTTAGCCTAATATCTTCTAGGTCCATACATGTTGTTGCAAATGGCAAGATCTCATTATGGCTGTGTAATACTCCATTGTGTGTGTGTGTGTGAGTGTGTGTGTACACACACCACACCTTCTTTATCCATTCACCTATCAGTGGACACTTGGGTTGCTTCCAGATCTTGGCTATTGTAAATAATGCTGCAGTAAATATAGGGGTACATGTATCTTTTTGAATTAGTGTTTTCATTTGTTTGCAAATATATCCAATATGAGGTTAATATCCAAAATATGTAAAGAACTTATACAACTCAACACCAAAAAACAAATAATCTGATTAAAAATAGTCAGAGGACCTGAATAGACATTTTTTCAAAGAAGACATACAGATGGCCAACAGACACATGAAAAGATACTCAACATCACTCATCATCAGGGGAATGTAAATCAAAGCTACAATAAGATTATAACCTTATACCTGTCAGAATGGCTAAAATAAAACAAGACAAGAAATAACAAGTGTTGGCAAGTATGTGAAGAAAAAGGAACCCTTGTGCACTGTTGCTGGGAATGCAAATTGGTACAACCATTGTGGAAAACAGTATGGAGATTCCCCCCAAACCTAAAAATATAAATACCATATAATCCAATAATTCCATTGCTAGGTATTTTCCCAAAGAAAACAGGTTTTCATTTTAAATAATGTATAGAAGAGTAGCCTCTACTTAATGTATGACTTACCACAGTTCATACTTTATTATAATGGTGGCTCAAAATTGCAAGCATTTTATTTTCATGTTTCACATTGTTTCTAAATAAAAAACATGTGACACACAGGTCTTCAATAATATCATTTATCGTGATCTTATTTATGACTACCAAATTCTACAAGAAAGAAACAAAGAACCAAAAGATTGAAAAGAACAAACATACTATACTGATGGTAAAATGTTTAATTCATCTTTGGTACTTGGCATATGTAACACTTCATCATTGTGTCATTCATCAAACCTATTCTAAATCTATTTTTTTTAAACCAAATATGGGTGTTTAAAGTTTAACTAAGTTTTGCTACCTTGTGAGTGATTTGGAACCATTATAGGTAGAGTGTTATTTAGAGGAGTAAAATGTAGATACAGCTGCAAAGTACTGCAGGAGGGTCCAAAGTTTTATTTCAGACATGAGCCAATAAAGTAGTTGAGCTATGTAATTATGTTTAAAAGCAAGAAAACTGCTCTGTGATCCGTGAAAGCTTATATGTCAACGTAGTAAATGTAGAATTGGTGAAGTTTCTGTGACCCTGGGGCATGATGAAAACAACTCAGTCTTCATCCTAAATAAATTTTACGTTAATTTTGTCTGGCACCTTCGGAATCCATCCATAATTATCATAGGTAGGAAGCCAATTAAAGGATGCATAACATCAGATTTTAATTGCTATTAACTATCAGTTTTTCAGATTGAAGATTAAATTAAATTCCAAATGTATTGAAAACCTCATTACCACCACCACCATTATCAGCAGGCATTTACTGGACACTTACTTTGTGTAGACGGGATCAGCAGTAGGTTTCAGAGTCCCTAGAGTAATTAGGTGGGAGAATCTAATAGCACTTAGTACTGTTTTATCTCACACAGTGCAACTATTTTACAGATGAGGGAACTGATATACAAAATAATTTCTCTAGGGGCACCTGGGTGGCTCAGTCAGTTAAGCATCTGCCTTTGGGCTCAGATCATGATCCCAAGGTCTCCCTCTCCCTCTGCACCTCCCCCAGCTTGTGCTCTGTCTCTCTCACTCTCTCTCAAATAAATGAATACAATCTTTAAAACAAAACAAAACAACAAAATAATTTCTCTAAATTCATCCAGCTAGTAAACAGGTTGAGCTGGAGTCCACATAAGAATCCAAACCCCAGGGGCGCCCGGGTGGCTCAGATGGTTGAACGTCTGCCTTTGGCTCAGGTCATGATCCCAGAGTCCTGGGATCAAGCCCCGCATCGGGCGCCCTGCTCAGCGGGAAGCCTGCTTCTCCCTCTGCCTCTCTCTCTCTCTCTGACTCTCATGAATAAATAAATTAAAAAAAAACAT
>NC_138376.1:61727594-61774839 GCF_054177405.1 Leptonychotes weddellii | reverse complement strand
CTAAAATATTGATGTCAGTAGCCTGAGAATTTCACCTCATCTATAAACATGGGGTCAGACAACCGCAGGTTCCCTTTCTGTACCAGTTACCCTGTTGAGTGATGAGCTCAAGATGTGAATAAAGATTGCAGGCTTTGGATTTGGCAGGATATGTTTGAGGATCACTGCAGGTGATTTCTTACTTGTTTCAGGAACAGCGTCTGTAGCAGTGGCGGGCATCCTTGCGGCTCTTCGAATAACCAAGAACAAACTGTCTGATCAAACAATACTCTTCCAAGGAGCTGGAGAGGTACCTGCCTTATACAATACTTTCTTTCCCTTAATGAACAGAGCTTATCTTAATTATTCATCAGTTTGAAGTTTGAGGAATTCTTTCAATTTTTAGTATATTGCAGGCTATAGGTTTTATTGAAAGATTCCCCAGTTAAGTGTTGAGGCATATTCATTTGTCATAGGAGACTTAGTATAGAGGTATACTTTTCGCAATCTTAAATTTCTGGAGATTATCAAATAGTGGCGTGGGTTTTTGTTTTTCATATTTTGCGGGAACAAAAAATTTACATTGTGTGATTATGTTAAAAAGCCTTTAAGTATTTAAGCTATTATATCTGATGCTTTTAGTATCCTCCAGTGGCACATATGAGTTTTCTTAATTTGACTCATGAGTCAGTGCGCACTTATATAACTATGTACAAGTTTTTAAGAGAAAAATATTTGAATTGGAGACTTGTCATGATTTATAACTGTTCACATGCAAAAGAACCAAAACATTTACAGTTGCTGGAAGGAGATGGCAGCAAGACAAAAGTGGGCTGTTTTCTCTTCTCTTTTGCTATGAGTTAATCATTTGAAAGAAGAAAACTAGACTCCAATGATAATTCACCCCCAAAATAGAAATTAAAATGTCAATTGAGTTTTTTTCTTGTGAGAAAACTGCCCAAATCTGTTCAGAATTATAGAATGTAATGAATGGAGAAATACTTTGTGGCTATATATATTTTAAGAAGCTTTAAATTTTCTTTTCTTTTTTTTTTTTTTAAAGATTTTATTTGTTTGACAGAGAGCAACACAGCGAGAGAGGGAACACAAGCCGGGGGAGTGGGAGAGGGAGAAGCAGGCTTCCCGCTGAGCAGGGAGCCCGATGCAGGGCTCGATCCCAGGACCCTGGGATCATGACCTGAGCCGAAGGCAGACGCTTAACGACTGAGCCACCCAGGCGCCCCAGAAGCTTTAAATTTTCAAATTGAATATGATTGGGGTGCCTGGGTGGCTCAGTCGTTAAGCGTCTGCCTTTGGCTCAGGTCATGGTCCCAGGGTCCTGGGATGGAGCCCCGCACCGGGCTCCCTGCTCCGCGGGAAGCCTGCTTCTTCCTCTCCCACTCCCCCGGCTTGTGTTCCCTCCCTCACTGTGTCTCTCTCTGTCAAATAAATAAATAAAATCTTTAAAAATAAACAAATTGAATATGATTAAGTGTATTACACTGGTAGAAATTGTGTATATAGTGTTGGTTTTGATTTTACTTGTTCTTAAAATGAAATACACAAAGCTGAAACTTAAATGCCAAGATGTAAACATGTCAGAGTATTCAGAATATAAATCACAAGTTCATTTTCACATCAAAATAAAAATCAAGGCTAAATTACACCTTATTAAAATTTGAGTTTTTTATTTGTGTGGCTGTTACATGCTGTATTTAATTTTAG
The DNA here is from genome assembly GCF_054177405.1 of Leptonychotes weddellii. NCBI lineage: Eukaryota > Metazoa > Chordata > Mammalia > Carnivora > Phocidae > Leptonychotes > Leptonychotes weddellii. The sequence continues at coordinate 61,773,135 of NC_138376.1, read as the reverse complement.
TCAACTTCTTTGAGTTCAAATTCTTTGAATTTCCAAAGGGTTTTTGATGAATGGTACAGGCCAGTTCTTAATACTCAGCAGGGCAGAGGTATTCATGGTTGGATGATTCAAAACTGGCACTTGTTTGTCCCTGAAAAGGTTTTGGACATTCACAGATTATCACAAAATTTATCAAATACCAAAGAAGTTGATTCCTTTAATCTTGCAAGAGATTTCACAGTACTTTCTTTGTCCAAATTAATAGAGTAAATAAATGCTTGGGGACAGAGATTTTATGTGTTTTATTCTATTGTCTAATTGGTCAGGTTCCCATCCAAATGACCAGGCTTCATTCTTCAAATTCAATTAGAGGAGCTGGGGCCCAACAATAAACAATACAGTCCAATAAGCAAGGCTGACCAGGTCATTCTTTTAAGTTCAGTATTTCCTCGTTGGAGCAAACCTTAATTGCATTAACAGGATTAAAGATGATGACAATCAAGGATATCACTGGTTTATCTGTAGCTATAGAACAAGCCACATAATGGTGGTTCTGTTGTGATGAGAAGAGTAAATACTTGTCCTTTAGCTTACCCCAAATGTGACAAAAATACTTGGCTCCCAGTATAAAGGAATGAATATAACTGTTTCGGTCAGTAGATCCATTCTCTTCCATCTTATTAACACAGATAAAATGGAGTGAAGCGTAACTCTTGGTAAGTTATTATGTGGAACAACTTTTTAAAGTTTTGTTTTCGTAACGCCCTTCACAGGCTGCCTTAGGGATTGCACACCTGATTGTTATGGCCATGAATAAAGAAGGTTTACCAAAAGAGAAAGCCATGAAAAAGATATGGTTGGTCGACTCAAAAGGATTAATAGTTAAGGTAAGAATTTGTCATTTTCAACTGAATAAAAATTAATGTGCCATTCTGGATGCCCATCTCAAAGATTACTACTACTTCCACTCGTCCTAACCCCCAACACTGTGTTAAATGCATAGCCATGTCGTACAATAATACTGATACTCTTCTGAAAAAGAAGACTGGCTCAGCTGCAGAATTGGCTCGTGAAGTACGGAGGCCCCTTACAACTCTGTGGGTTGTCAATGCATTTGAATTAGTCTCCAGAGGAGGCAGTTTGATGCTGATACAGCTGAACACCTAGGTATAACTCCTTTTATTAAGGGCTATCTGTCAAATTGCACCCTAAGAAAAATAAAGAACAAATGATGAAATAGCTACTCTTTAGCCTGCTACTTTCTCTCGACTAAATTCTTGAGGATTTGAATGGGAATTCTGAGAAGCTCTTTAATAAATGGGCTGTTTCAATGTTAACTACAAGGTTGTTTCCTCAGCTCTAATAGAGATAACAGGAACTACTTCATAGGTTATTGTGAGAACCAAATAAGACTAGGTAGGTTGACCATGTTGCTACATAGTTACAAGGCATTAATATTACTTCTACCATCTGTGCACATTAAGCACTCTTCCTTAAACCGACAGAAAAAAATACTTGTAAATTTCCTTTCTACATGAAGATGAATTTTTAAAATAACCAGTGATAAGCACAGACTTCAGGAATGTACTATAGAAGCAAATGTGAAGGTGTACAAACTTTCTGGAAAACTAGCTTATGTGTATCCAAAGCCTTAAAAATTTTATGTTTCTGGGACGGCTGAGTGGCTCAGTCGGTTAAGCATCTGCCTTTGGCTCAGGTGATGATCTCAGGGTCCTGGGATTGAGTCCCGCATTGGGCTCCTTGCTCAGCAGGGAGCCTGCTTCTCCCTCTGCCTGCCACTCCCCCTGCTTGTGCTCTCTCTCTCTGACAAATAAATAAAAATCTTTAAAAAAAATAAATAAAAAATAAAATTTTATGCTTCTGATCCAATAGTTTCCATTGTAAGAATATATCTTACAGGCTAGAGATGTACACAATCTTTTATGGTTTTTTTTCTTTTTTAAAGTTTTTATTTAAATTCTAGTTAGTTAACATACAGTGTAATATTAGTTCCAGGTGTACAATGTAGTGATTTAACACTTACGTACACCTGGTGCTCATCACTAGTGCCCTCCTGGATCCCCATCACCTATTTCACCCATCCCCCCACCCACCTCCTCTCTGGTAACCATCGGTGTGTTCTCTATAGTTAGAGTCTCTCTCTTGGTTTGCCCCTCTCTCTCTCTTTTTTTCCCTTTGCTCATTTGTTTTGTTTCTTAAATTCCACACATGAGTGAAATCATATGGTATTTGTCTTTCTCTGACTTACGTATTTCACTTAGCATAATACTCTAGCTCCATCCATGTTGTTGCAAATGGCAAGATTTCATTCTTTTTTATGGCTGAGTCATATTCCATTATGCATACATACATATAAGAGGAGTAGGGTAGAGTACAGGCAGGAATCTAGCAGGACTCCTTGGGTGTCTGGATAAATGATGTGGCCATTAGTGTAGGAAAGGAATAACGAACAGACCAAGTTTAGGAGAAAGATAACGCAATCCAGTTTGGATATAGCAAGTTTAAGGTACCTTTGCACATCTCATCCAGATATATATATGAATACACACACACACACACACACGGATGCCACATCTTTTTTTATTCATTCATCAGTCAGTGGACAGTTGGGCTGTTTCCGTAATTTGGCTATTGTAGATGATGCTTCTATAAACATCAGGGTGTATGTATGTATTCCTTCAAATTAGTATTTTTGTATTCTTTGGGTAAATACCTAGTAGTGCAATTGCTGGATCATAAGGTAGTTCTATTTTTAACTTTTTGAGGAACCTCCATACTGTTTTCCAGAGTGGCTCCACCAGTCTGCATTCCCACCGATAGTGCAAGAGTGTCCCATTTTCTCCACATCCTCGCCAACACCTGTTGTTTCTTGTGTTGTTGACTTTAGCCATTCTGACAGGTGTGAGGTGATATCTCATTGTAGTTTTGATTTGCATTTCCCTGGGGATGAGTGATATTGAGCATCTTTTCATGTGTCTGTAGGCCCATCTGTATGTCTTCTTTGAAAAAATGCCTATTTATGTCTTCTGCCCATTTTTTAAGTTGGATTATTCATTTTTGGGGTGTTGAGTTTTATAAATTTTTTTATGTATTTTGGATACTAACCCTTTATCAGATATGCCATTTGCAAACATTTTCTCCCATTTTGTTGCCTTTTAGTTTCATTGTTTATTTCCTTTGCTGTGCAGAAGCTTTTTATTTTGATGTAGTCCCAATAGTTCATTATTGCTTTTGTTTCCCTTGCCTCAGGAGACATATCTAATAAGAGGTTGCTATAGCCAATGTCAGAGAAGTTACTACCTATGTTCTCCCTTAGGATTTTAATGGTTTCCTGTCTCACATTTAGGTCTGTAATCCATTTTGAATTTATTTTTGTGTATAGTATAAGGAAGTGGTCCAGTTTCATTCTTTTGCATGTTGCTGTCCAGTTTTCCCAACACTATTTATTGAAGAGACTCTTTTTCCCATTGGATATTCTTTCCTGCTTTGTCGGAGATTGACAACAAACTATTCGGTTCCAATGATCTATGTGTCTGTTTTGTGCCACAATGTTTTATGTTTAAGGATGTTATCACAGCATTACTTAGAATAGTGATATGTTTTATTATACAGCCATTATAATAGTAATATGCTGTCTTCTGCTGTCTTAGCTGAAGAAAAAAAAAGTAATATGTTGTGTTTACCTAAATAAAGGATGATTGTGAAATAATTGTGGAGTAGCCAGATGAATAGAATATACAGTCTTAAGGTTTTTTTTTTTTAAAGACCAATAAATAACATTAAAGGATTAGCAATATAATGTTAGATGAAAAAAGGAAAAGACAATGTTATATGTTACTATTTTATTTTAAAAATTGAGTTGCATTGTTGCCTGGGTGACTCAGTTAGTTAAGTAGCTGACTCTCGATTTCGGCTTGGGTCATGATCTCTGGGCCATGGGATTGAGCCCTGTGTAGAGCTCCGTGCTCAGCGGGAGTCTGCTTCAGGTTCTCTCTCTCCCTCTCCTTCTGCCCCTTCCCCACCCCTGCTTGCATGCATGCACGCTGTCTCTCAAATAAATAAATAAATCTAAAAAACATTGAGTTGCATATAAAATTACAGAAGTAAATGTATAAAATATGTATTAGCTTAAAACTTATATTATTTTTAATGCCTTTCTGTATATTCCAAATTCTTCTTAGCAATTGTGTTCTTTTAGAGCTATAAAAAATTTTTTTAATTAATACAGACAAATTTTGCCTTAAAGAGTGTATGCCTAACTCTTTGTGGCAAATGAGTATCTATAAGGAAGTAAAACAAGACAGGAAGTACTTTTACAATACCTCCTGAGAACCAAATAATAATCATTTTATTAATTGTATTAACTTGAAATGTAATTTTTTATAATATATAAGAAAGCATAAAGTTTAAAGTTTTTTGGCTTAAAAACTGCTATGGCTTTCAAGAATCAGCATAAATAGAAAAAGTTGTACATTGTGGCCACTCATATTATGGTCATGAAATGAGATTTACTGAATGAAATTGCCTCTGGGTCAGGCATTATACTAGACTCTGGGACTCAGTAAATCCCTTGATCTCAGGAGGCTCACAAACTAGTGGGAAAAACTCAAGCCGAAAGTTATGTCTCTATATGAAAATGTTATAGAAATAGGTCCTGGGCACTGGGTGGCTCAGTTGGTTAAGCGACTACCTTCAGCTCAGGTCATGATCCTGGAGTCCCAGGATCGAGTAGTGCACTGGGCTCCCTGCTCAGTGGGGAGTTTGCTTCTCCCTCTGACGCTCCCCCCTCTCATGTTTTCTCTCTCTTTCTCTCTTTCATTCTCTTTCTCAAATAAAAAATCTTAAGAAAAGAAAAGAAATATGTCCTTAGTGCCATGGGTGCCCTGGAAATGATGTTCCCAGCTGCACTGATGAGAATAATAAGAATGCTGAGGAGGGTTGCTAGAAAAGGTGTCTCTTCACTTCAGTTTGAAAAGAAGAGTTAGGAGTTTATCTTGAGTCTCCATGGACATCTGAAATGTCTCCTATCTGAAAGTGAGACAGGGAAGTATAATGGAAAGTTCACTAGATCTTGGCTGAACCTGTGGATCATGTCTTTCATCTCTGTGTCTTCAAAGCTCTACATAGTGTCTAGCACATAATTGACAGTAAATATTTTTGTTAATAAATGAATTGATTGATGAACGGTCTTCCAGGCAGAAGAACAGCATTTGCAAAAGGAAATATTTCACTATAAGAGGTATTTAGGGATTAGATTTGAAAGGAAGCAGAAGGCTCTTCTAAATCCTGACAATGAGCAATTGAAGAAACTTATACAGAGGAGTTTGTGTCTTGTCAATCTAGGCATTGTGGAGGATGGATTGAAATGAGGTGTAACTGAGTAAAGGAAACTGGTTACAAAGCTGTTGTAGTAATACAGATAAAAATTAATTGATGCCTGAAATAAAGCAGTGATTATGGGGGGTGAGTGAAAGACATTGATTCAGTAGATGTTTAGCAAATAGGATTGGCATGCTTAGTAACCACTAAATATGGAAGGAGGAGTAGGGTAGAGTACAGGCAGGAATCTAGCAGGACTCCTTGGGTGTCTGGAAAATGATGTGGCCATTACTGTTGAAAAGGAATAACGAACAGACCAAGTTTAAGACAAAGATAACGCGATCCAGTTTGGACATAGCAAGTTTAAGGTACCTTTGCACATCTCATGGAGAGGTCCCCTTGGCAATCAGAAGTACAAGACTGATGCTCAGGATAAGGGTCTGGGCTCCTGGAGATAGAGATTTCGGGAATATCTGCATGTAAAAAGTTGGAGCCATGGAAAAAGCTATACAAATTGCATTGTATTTAGGGATGTAATACATGTAAATATCTTAAAAAGTGAAAGCCTGTGACTATGGATTTCTTTTGTGATTTCTAATGACATTTTTATGTGAAATATTTATAAAAATATACAGATTTTAGCATCTCAAATAATTTTAGTGTAGACTTACTGAACTGAGACTCCAAATTCCATGGATTACAATACTTGGAATAACTGTGAAGTTTGTTGCCTAGACCTAATCAGTCATTCTTACCTCATGTCTTTTACTTGCCAAAATAAAGAACTGCATATATTCTGCTTGCCAAGATAAAGTTACATTTTAAAATGTTGTTATATATTTAACAGCTTGTGCACTATTTAATATAAAAGAAACATGAAGCTTCAATTAATCACTTTTTTTTTCAAGTTTTTAAAAAGTCAGAATTATGTTGATTTTTGTTGCGGAACTAATAAGTCTGAGGATAACTAGTAAATTAATATAATCTTGCTTTCAAGTTTTCATGACTTTTTGTTTGTTGTTCTTTATCCTTCATACTTTCACAACCTCTCCTGAGAACCAGTAAGAATCATTTTATTAACTTTACTAACTTGTCATGTAATTGTTTATAATACAGAAAAATATACCAAACTCCTTCACTTTTTAAAGACATAAAACCAAAAACTAAAAAGTATACTGTGTGGTTGCCTAGTTTATGGAGTTCCATCATCATCAGACCAGATGATAATTATTCTGACAGTGATATGGCATTGGTATCCGCAAGGAGGGCCCTGTCTATAGACGCAGAGAGGGGCCCGATTCATCTCTGATGAACTAATGACCTGACAGCAGAACTGGGCCAGTGCCATGGGGCAAAATGTCCAAGCAGGCGTGGATTCCAAGAGAAGGCAAACAAAAGCACTTGTGGAAGAGGTCTTCTAGTGCCTGTGTGTGGGAAAGAATAAATATTTATCAGAAACAATCCATAGTTAATTTTTTATACCTGTTCTGGGTCATGAAGTGCTAACCCCAAATCTCGATGGTCTTTGCCACCTATCCTCTCCACCAGTACCAAAACATCTGTGCTTTTGAAAAAGGTGGTAATTCAGTATGGCTAGCCGTATCTTCTGTCCTCTCCTAAGAATCAGCACAAAATAAGGGGATAGGGGAGATTGAGGAAATAATAACACTCAAAAGAAATTCTCAGCTATCCGTGATACATTTGGTATAATTAAAGACTCTTAAAAAAAAGAGAAACACACAGGATTTGGGATTTCTTCGATAAGAAATGCCTATGTGCACTTTGCCAAAGGAAGGCAAAAAGCATTTCAGTAAGGGATCCTGGAAGCGGGAATGAACAGAAAAGAAGTCTTCTATACCCATGTCCAACTGATAGGAGTAGTGTAAAGAATGTGGATTCCCAATTAGATTTTGCAAGAAGTAGGAAAATGAGCCATTGGTGCAGAAAACCGAACGTCTTCATGAGGGTGTGGGCATTCGCCTTAATGTTGCCGATCTAGAGGTCACATTCCAGTAGTTTATTCATCTAAACCAGATCTTCAGATAGACTTTGAAAATGGTATAGAAATTACCAGAGAGACCTTTATTTTTGTCTTTTGATTATTCTGTTTTTGGCAAGTAGAGGCTTTCGGTAGTGCTAGTATTCCATTTCATGATTCCTGGCCTTCCTAAGTCTCCAGCAAGAATCAATCCTTTGGAGGAGAGGCTGTGGGTAATCTATGTTTCTTACTGGGTGGATGTCTTCTGGTCAAGATCTGGCTTCGGTTGGCTGGGAGCTACCCACGCTGTTGCTGTGATTCAGAAAGTAAAGTGTTCATGCTGAAAGCATACATCTTTGCCTTTCATACAATATGTATCCATTTTCTTTGTGATTTGCTTCTCGTTCCAGGAAATATAGGGGATTTAAACCACATTAAATATTTTTCATTATATTTAAAGTTGTCAGTCAAAAAAAGCAGTACTAGAAATCTGTGATTAATAATTTGTTATTATGAAACTTCTCTTCTTTAGTAAAAGAAAAATCATTTTATATGTTTTTGAAAACATATCATGTATCTTTTTAAAATGCATCTAGTAGAAATCTGATAAATTGTTTGGTGCAGTGATTCTCAAACTGGTAATCATCCTAGTCACTTGGGAGACTTTAAAAAAAATATGCCCAGATTCCAGAGCCTCCTCCTGGACTTGAATTAGAATATCTGAAAGCAGGGCTCAGGAATCTCTCTTTCCTGAGGTGAGTCTGGTGCTCAGTTAGCTTTGGAAAGTTCAGATCTGGCTCATTTTCATCACACTGTCATCCTCACTAATCCAGACTGTTTCAATAGATGGAGAAGTCAACATCCATGGAAGTCTCAAAGGACATGCCCTAGGTCATGAGTAAAGGGAAGAGCCTGGGGACTGTGATCCTGAGCCTTAGTCCCATATTCTGTCTCCAGCATTTGTAGATGGCATTTTCTGTGTCTCACTCGGGAGCTTTTATTTACTTTTCTGAATATCATGAATAGTTATCAGGAGTAACATAAATTTATTTGCTGTTGGCTATTAGAATGCATTCTGCTACTAGTGATTTATTCATGTCCCTAGCCAACAAAATTTATCACAAATTAATTGTATATTGACAGCAATCAATTGTGTGGACAAAATTGTAAAATACATTTAAAATTTTATTTTTTTGAAGATTTTATTTATTTGACAGAATGGGGGGGGAGTACAAGCTGGGGGAGGGGCAGAGGGAGAGGGAGAAGCAGGCTCCCACTGAGCAAGGAGCCAATGTGGAGCTCGATCCCAGGACCCTGGGATCATAACCTGAGCCAAAGGCAAACTCTTAACCAACTGAGCCATCCAGATGCCCCTACATTTAAAATTTTTTAAAATTTACAGTTCTGGATAATCGGAGACACAGCTCTCAGGAAAATACTTTGAATTATTGAATTAAGAATGGGAATCATGTCCGTCACTTTCAGATTACTCAGTGTCTTCTAAACTCAGTTTACATCATGGATTTGCAGGTCCACATTCAATATAAATAGACAAGACCCCCTTCTTTTGTTTGCATTTTGCAGCAGCACAGTTCATGTTGTACCAGGTTGAATTCAGTTATTTCAGCTGCTAAAAAAAATCATTTCTAAGACTTTTATTGCTAGTTTTATTTTCTCACGTGGGAGGCTACTTCTTGCCTGGTGATCTAATGAAAATGAACAGATTTCCATTTTTATGGAGATCGTATGTGAATTTATTTTAAACTTACAGAAGCAGTTTGGATGTATTTGCCTTGTCATGTAGTTTGTCAGCAGTTGAATGGTCAAAAACTGGTTGTTTTCTCAGACTGGGAACACCAGATGCTTTCAGCAAGCCTTCACTGTGAGGTCCTTATTCTTCTACTTCATGCTTTGGGCCAAGGCTGTTTTTCCATGGATTGTGTGGAATCTTACTGTTTGACAAGCCTAAGCACTTAAAAAAATAAATAAAGCAGTGGCGTATTTTCCTCTTTTTTAGTATTTCCTATTCCTATTCTATTGATAATTCTGAAAATCTTAAAAATGTTCTTTTCTCTCACCATCCTTTCTGTGGGGTTTCTCCTTTCTACTTAATGTAAATCCCAAGGAAAGACTGATTATATTTTACTGTTACTAAAGAAGAAAACATGATACTAGAATGCAGTAATATAACATTTAAAGCCAGATCTAGGAAGTGTGGTCTTCCTTGACCATATGCAACATTGGTTATTACTTTGATGGAATGCAGTTTTCAGTTCTGTGGTATATAAAGGGGAACAAGAGCATCTGAGAGTTCGGTTGAGCCACTAACCCATGATAGGGAAGAGAAATGGGTTCAAGTAGGAAAGTAGATTAAAAACATTGGGGTTCCTCACCTGGGAAAGGAGACAGTGTGATTCAGTATCTGTTTTCAAATACACAAAATATTATTTTTTTAGAAGATTTTACTTATTTATTTGAGAGAGAGAGAGGGAGAAGAGAGAGTGCAAGCAGGGGAGGGGGGGAAGGAACAAAGGGAAAGGGATGAGCAGACTCCATGCTGAGTGCCGGAGTTCATTGATGGGCTCGATCACGAGATCTGAGATCATGACCAAAGCTGAAACCAAGAGTCACATGCTAAACCGACTGAGCCACCCAGGCACCACCCCCCACACAAAAGATTATTTAAGGGCAATGATACAAAATTGAACAAAAAGAAATTGTATTAAATTGCAGTAAGCAGGAATTTGGGAATAAAAAACAATTGTTTAAGTATAGAGAAATGATAGAATTTACATTGCCTTGAATCTTTAAAAATGTATAGACAATTTCTTGGTTTTAATGTTTTGGTCATTGGCCTTCCCAGAAGAAAAGGGTTTGTCAAGGCAATTTCCTCCTGACTGTGTGTGCTATTTTCAGATATGAAATGAAGAGACTACTAGCCTAAAGGTATGGATTGGTTAGATTTTAAGTTAAATTGCTATACAAGGAGACCCCAAAATATGGTAACTTAAACAAGTTAAAATTTATTTCTTTGTCACCTAATAGTATAGAGGTAGGCAGAAGAGAGGCATCTGTGCATCCATCTGTCCCGGGGTACAAAGAAGCTTTCCAGTTCTCACTGTCCCAGCTAGCTGGGGGGAGAAGGTGGGGGCTGGCCGGAGCATGGTGGGGGAGGTGGCTGTGTCTGAAGTTACACACATCACTTCCACTCCATCCTTTTGACCAGAGATAGTCTCATGCCACTCGACGTGCAACGAGTCTAAGAAACAGTCTCCACCTGGGTAGCAATGTGATTGGCCAAAACTGGAAAATCTTAGTATTAAAAAGGAGTGAATGAAAAAAAGTTTTTTTTTAAAAAAAGGAGAGATTATACACCTAAAAATCTAAGATTTCATATTGTATTTTCACAATAATATAATATAATTTAAAAAAACCCAGGAGAACATGAGGTTTCTGGCTGGCTCAATCAGAATAGCATGCAACTCTTGATCTTGGGGTCATGAGTTTGAGCCCCACACTGGGTAGAGATTACAAAAATAAAACTTAAAAAAAAGAATTAAAAAAGGAGAGCATGAATATTGGTGGACAATTAGGATTCTCTACCATAGCATGAAAAGGGTTTCAGGATTTGGACATAAAATTAATATGACATTTTCAAGGGGTGCCTGGCTGGCTCAGTCAGTGGAACATGTGACTTTTGATCTTGGGGTTGTAAGTTTGAGCCCCACATTGGATGTAGAGATTACTTAAAAATAAAATCTTTAAAAAAATGTAATATGACATTTTCAGATACGATAGTAAATTTATTGAATTATATTTGCATAATACTTAACACTTTGTCAGGTGGAAAATCAAAAAGACCAGTAGGCAAACCCTGTGATACGTTGTCTTCTCTAAGAGTTATCCATTTCTCAGCAGCTCTCGAGACTACATAACATTGTGCTGAGGTGACTCTAGCTGGTTTGGAGTAGTTTGAATAATTATCCTGAGATCTTTTTCTCTGTTTGAGAACATGGCACACATTAAAGTTCCCTTGTCCATAAAAACATTCTGAAGTGCAAATCTTTAAACCTTAGAAGAACTAGACACATGGGACACTTGGGTGGCTCAGTGCGTTAAGCTTAGTCTGCCTTCAGCTTAGGTCATGATCTCAGGACCTTGGGATGGAGCCCCACATTGGGCTGCCTGCTCAGCGGGAGCCTGCTTCTCCCTCTCCCCCTTGCTCATGTGCTCTTTCTTGCTCTCACTCTCTCTCTCTCAAATAAATAAATAAAAAGCACTACCACAAGCTTCGGGAAGAGCCATATGGCCACTACTTCGTGATGTGCATTTTCTCCCTCAAGATCCTATGAAGGTTCCTCAGCTTGGTGATTGCTGTGTTGAAAGTAGAAACTCTGGCTGCAAGATCTAGTTTAGCCCTTTAGCCTCAAGTGTGCAGGAACCATGCCAAAAGCAATTTGGAGTTCTGTAGTGTTTGCCATATAGAGCCTCAGGTAGACGCTATTTTCAGATATGAAATGAAGATGATACTTGCCTTTATACTTGAAATAGAGTATATGCATTTCTGGGAAAGAGCAACAAGCCAAAACTATGCCGTGTTTAGTTCAGAATGCTGGAAGCTAAAAGTTATTATTCCCAGGAAGTATGTCTCCCCAAGCTGCAACTTTATTTAGTACCTGTCCTAGAAATTTCATTGTTGTGAGAACAAAAATAGTCGTCATGAATTTTAGCTTATATGACTTCCAGAAATAGTTCAGAAATAATTTAAATACTGTAACTCTCAAATGGTTCCAAGTTCTTATTCCTATCCAAGACCAGAATTTTTCCTACTTTTCCAATAATGCAAGATTATTATTTTTTTTTTTTTTGCCAAATAACTAAGCAGTAATAAGAGCATTGAGGTAGCAGATAGATTGCAAAAGCTTTCCTTTCATTAAATCATTTCAGGAAAGGGAACCTCTTACTCCCAAAGCAACAGATAAGAACAATGAGTAAAAAAAAATGATGGGATGTATAATCAAAATTAAAATTATCCCCTGTATCACTCAGCTATTGCTGGGTTATCAAAAGCCACAAAATCTCAGTGACCTACAACAATAATAATTTATTTCTCACACCCCTGAGGGCTAGGTAGAGAAGCTCTGATGATGTCGGCTGGGTGGCTCTAAGTCATAGGTTGGGTCCAGGTCTTTTTCACAAGGTTCTCATCCTCGTTGGACCAGCGGCTAGCCAGGTGACGCACCTTTAAAGCCCAATGGGAAAGGCACAAGAGAATAAGCAGAAACACCAGTTATTCTTAAGGCCTGAGCTTGGAACTGGCACACTCTGATTTCAGCATACATTTTGTTGACCAAAGAAATGACATGCACAAGTCCAAAGACGAGAGCTTGGAAAGTATAAACTGCCTTTTGTGGAAGGAACTGTCAGGTTACAGCACAAACAACATTGACACAGGAAATGGATGATGAGGAATTGGGGCCTGAGTCAAAGTCTGAACTATCAAAATATTTGGAGGGAATTCTGAGGTACTCCAAGTGGCTCTGTTTTTTCATTTGTGACTAATAAATTATCATTAAACCTAGCCTTTGTCTATGTACTAGGATAATGTTGAATTAATCTCTGTAATTGAGATATGTAAGTGAAATAGATTTTCTGGCTGAGAAGCTAAGAGAGACGAGGATGGGGGCACCAGGTAGGCCTTCCCCTCAATTTGGTGAGAGTTGTAAAGATTTCAGTATTGTCATACATTTCTTTATATTATTAAAAGGCAATTTTAAAAAAAATCTTGTCTCATAAATACAAAAGAAAAATTGAGAATATTTAGTGTTTAACTCATGAAATCAGTCTAGGTTTGCATAAGCTATTTGTTGTTAGACTTATAACTAATTCTGTAAAGCGTATGATGATAGATAGGTTTTATTGAACAATTTGATGCTTCCTGATAAAATTGGAAACTGAATTCATATGACGCTTTTGGCTTTTTCTTAATAAATAAGATGAATATGACCTAACTATATTCAATTGAATATTACTGAAAACTAGAATGTTCTCTCAAGTGAATGTGAAATGGTAAGCTTCAAATTTGATTCTGAATGAAGTAAGATTTTTTTATTGATATATAATTGACATATCATTTTGCTCCAGTTTCGGGTATGCAACACAGTGATTCAGTATTTGTGTATATTGCAAAATGATCACCACAGTAACTCCACTTAACACCGTCATCACATATGGTTAGAAATTTTTTTTTTGTAATAACTTTTAAGATCTATTCTCTTAGCAACTTTCAGATATACAGTACAGTATTAACTATAGTTGCCAAGCCGTACATTATATCCCCAAGACTGACTTATTTTGTAATGGGAAGTTCGTACCTTTTGACCTCCCCTTCGCCCGTTTTGCTCCCTCCCCCCACCACTCCTCACCTCTGACAACCATAAATCTGTTCTCTGTATCTATAAATTCAGGGTTGTAGGGGTTTTTTGGTTCTTTTTTCCTTTTTTTTTTAGATTCTACGTATAAATAAAATCATACGGTATTTATCTTTCTCTCTCTGACTTATCTCATTTAGCATAATGCCCTCAAGGTCCATCCATGTTGTTGCAAATGGCAAGACTTCATTACTCTTTATGGCTGAATAGTATTCTCTGTGTGCGTGTGTGTATGTGTGTGTGTATTTTTTTATCCATTCATTCATCTATTGATGGACACTTGGGTTGCTTCCATGTCTTGGCTATTGTAAATAATGCTGCAGTGAACATGGGGATACAGGTATCTTTTCTAGTTAGTGTTAAGATTATTTTTCACAGTGTCTCAGAAGAAAAGGTAAGATAAATAACCTCGTAGAACTCAGAAATGACTAATGATGATAACTGTAAGAAACGTACCAAAATTATAACTGTTGCAATTATGACTTTTTTCTTCTTCACAATAATTTTAATTACAACTACAACTAATGTTGAGCTCTTGTTAAAAACTGGCACACACACAAAGAAAGAAAAACCTGGCATAATCCTAAGTACTTTATTTATTTTTTTAAGATTTTAAAAATTTATTTATTTTAGGGAGGGAGAGTGAGCTCGAGCAGGGGGAGGGTCAAAGGGGGAGAGAGAAGAAGAGGGAAAAATCCCAAGCAGACTCCACGTGTATTTTAAAAACAGAAATAGGGGCGCCTAGGGGTGCTTAGTCTGTTAAGCATCCAACTCTTGATTTCGGCTCAGGTTTTGATTTCAGGGTTGTGGGATCCCTATGGAGCTCCACACTCAGCAGGGAGTCTGCTTCTCCCTCCCCTTCTCCGTCTGCCCCTTCCCCTGCTCTCTCTCTCCCGCGTGCGCTCTCTCTCTCTCTCTTGCTCTAAAATAAATAAATAAATCTTTAAAAACAGAAATAAAATGGTAATAACCTTTCAAAACAAGAAAATTGTACCATCTTCAGGGGTAACAGTTTATAAGCAATCTGACATATACCATTTAAAAACAAATGTACCAAAACAAACATACCATTTGTAAAGCTTTTTCTCCAGGACTGTGCTGTATTATTAGAGACTGAGTTCCAGCATCTGCCTTGGGCAAGTCCCTTAACATATCAGAGCCTTGTCTCCTCATGTAAAATGACTCTAATTAGTTGCCCTATTTCTTTTTTTTTTTTTTCCTTCAAGACTTATTTATTTTAGGGCGCCTGGGTGGCTCGGTTGAGCGACTGCCTTCGGCTCAGGTCATGATCCTGGAGTCCCTGGATTGAGTCCCGCATCGGGCTCCCTGCTCAGCAGGGAGCCTGCTTCTCCCTCTGCCCCTCCCCCCTCTCATGTGCTCTCTCTCTCTCATTCTCTCTGTCTCAAATAAATAAATAAAATCTTTAAAAAAAAAAAGACTTATTTATTTTAGAGAGAGAAGTGCATGCGAGCAGGGCGGGGACAGGACTGGGGTGGGAGGGGTGGCAAAGGGAAAGACTCTCAAGCAGACTCCCCACTGAGCTCAGAGCCTGGAAGGGGCTCCATCTCACGACCCTGAGATCATGACTTGAGCCAAAATCGAGAGTCTGACGCTCAACTGACCGAGCCACCCAGGCACTCCATAGTTGCTCTACTTCTTAAAATTGTTGAGGGGATCATATGAAATATATGAAAACAACTTGTAAGTCCTAAAGTATGATATAATATTAGGCAGTGCTTTATTATTTTAAGTCAAAATCTTAAAAATTTGCAGCTAGAAAATTATAATTAGATGTTTCCTAGATAATACATGATACATTCATAAACAAAACATTAAGATAAAAATACACAAAGCTAGTTCTTGTTCAGAAAATCAAACTATGGGGCGCCTGGGTGGCTCAGTTGGTTAAGCGACTGCCTTCGGCTCAGGTCATGATCCTGGAGTCCTGGGATCGAGTCCCACATCGGGCTCCCTGCTTGGCAGGGGGTCTGCTTCTCCCTCTGCTCTCTTCCCTCTCGTGCTCTCTGTCTCTCATTCTCTCCCTCTCAAATAAATAAATAAAATCTTTAATAAAAAAAAAAGAAAATCAAACTGATATAAATATGGCATCAAGTTCTCTTTTTACTCAATGGTACATAATTTGGAAGTGCTGTGGCTAAAGCCAGCTCTGCATTCTAAGACAGTGTTATTTAACACAAATAATGTTTTGTAAATGATATTTAAATGACATTTCGCATTGCTATTTATTAGTGCCAGTTTCTCACAAATGTCTGTAGAATTAAAGTTTTTAATATTAAATAATAGTTAAGAAAGGGAAAGACTTTAGTTTGTTCACTGTTACATCCCCATTGCCTAGAACATTGTCTGAGGCACAGTATTTGTTGAAAGACTGAATGAAAGAATACTCCGATAATTGGAGAAGAGAGTTTAAGAACAGCTGTAAAACATGATACATGAAGATGTTAAACACAAATACCAGTAATATGTGTAATATTCTGAAATTTCTTTGGCTCACATAACATTTGGCAGATTTAACATTTCTTTTTATTTGCTTTACTTAGGGACGAGCTGCCTTAACACAAGAGAAGGAGGAATTTGCCCATGAACATGAAGAAATGAAGAACCTAGAAGCCATTGTTCGAGAAATAAAACCAACTGCCCTCATAGGTAAACTTCTCCCTCTTTCCAGTAAACCCTACCCTAACCCCATTTTGGCCTTGATTCATTTTCATACTGATTTTTGAGGCATAATTTAACTTTTTGAAATTTTAACCTTTGGAATTCACAAACACAATTACACGTTTACTGAATCAACAGTACCCCATGGACACCTAGATTTATAAATTTAGTACTTACTGTCTTCTCAGTTTTACTGATGCCAGCTGAAGTGGGGGGTCCCCCTCTACTAACTCGGTCAACCTCTTGATCCTTGGCATAATCAACTCTTCACCAGGCTTAATAACTCCAGATAGACAGTGGTTGTCAAATGGGAGTGACTTTGCCCCCAAAGAAACATTTGGCAATGTCTGTAGATGTTTTTGGTTGTCACAACTTTGGAGGGGTTGGGGGTAGGGTGGTCAGGGCTACTAACATCTAGTGGGTAGAGACTAAGAATGCTGCTCAACATCCTACAATGCACAGGAAAGCCCTCCCCCTGACAACAATTATCCAACCCAAAATGTTAATATCCCAGAGGTTGAGAAACACTGAACTAACTGGACCCTCCTTGAAGACAGGGACCATACTTATAATCCTCATAGCACTTAACACAGTAGCTTACACAGTGCATGTGCACATATGATCTTTAATATAGTCAATAAATTTAACGTGATTAAAAAAACTCAGTCGAAGTTATAAAACTTTATGCCTTATTTTTGTGTGTATATGATGTTAGTCCTTACTTTGTATTATACTTCATACCTAGAAGCTCTTGTGAAACAGATGACAGTATTGAGAACAATTATGATAATCATAATAAAAGCAAATACTCTATAACAAAAACTGCAATAAGCCTTTATTGTTGTTTTTAACAAAATATATTAGGAATATGATTTTTTTCCATTTCCATTATGCTAATTGCTTTATTCTTCTGTTAGGTTTCTTTCATTGAGTGATAACTTCAATTTTACAATTGAATTGGATGATTGTCTTAAGTATTAGCGCTGGTTTATAAAACATAATTACTTTATAGCCTGAGAGACTGGAATATACTCATAGAATTGTTTATAGAGAAATAATAAATATTAGGCACATTTTAATTTCCTGAAATGTTTGTAATTACAATACCTAGTAAATGGGTCACTAACTCAATGTATTATGAGCCAAATGTTATATCTGTGATTTTTTGTATAGATACTTGTAGATTTGTAACCCTCAAGATCATTGGCATTAGTAAACTTATCTGTTTTTGTCACTTTAATGCAAATATTCTATAGTTTGTTTAGGGTCTATTCGACAGTGACCTGACATGTCTCATTGTTTTGAGGGCATGAACTTCTTAGATTAATTAACCAATAGTAGTCTATTCACTGGTTTCTCATTTTTACATTAGGAGTTGCTGCAATTGGTGGTGCATTCTCAGAACAAATTCTCAAAGATATGGCTGCCTTCAATGAACGGCCTATTATTTTTGCTTTGAGTAATCCAACTAGCAAAGCAGAATGTACTGCAGAGCAGTGCTATAAACTAACCAAGGTAAAGCAAAAGTATAACTGATTTCTACCCCCCCCATTCCCCAACTCCACCAATGCTGGCGTAGACTCTGATATTTTAATAATCTAATTTTTATCCATTATAGGGGACCAAGGATATCTAAGGTTCTTACCACTTAATCTTTAAAAATTAAACAACCAAGATTGAAAGAAAAGTGAGTAAGTCAGAAGGGATAAGAGCTATTTCCTTTTCTAGAATGTTGTTGTATAAATCCTCCTCTTCAGTAAAACAAAATAAACTCTGCTGTGTTTATTGATAATTTTTCCCAAGTGATTTGGAAGTATCTAAGATTTACATATGAAAGCTAAAAAGGAAAAAGTTTGATTCTAGACGCTTATTAAAATAACTCTTGGGCGCCTGGGTGGCTCAGTTGGTTGAGCGACTGCCTTCGGCTCAGGTCATGATCCTGGAGTCCCGGGATCGAGTCCGGCATCGGGCTCCCTGCTCGGCTGGGAGTCTGCTTCTCTCTCTGACCCTCCCCCCTCTCATGCTCTCTATCTCATTCTCTCTCTCAAATAAATAAATAAAATCTTTAAAAAAAAATAATAAAATAACTCTTAACTAGCTATTTCTGAACATTGAAGCATACGGTATAAAACCATAGTCTTATTTTTGCTTTGCTAAAGCCTGGGTTTGGATTTTGATGCCATGGGTGGTACATTTGGGCAGCTCTTTTGACATCCAGCCAGGTTGGGATAGGAGTCCTCAGAGCTTCAGCACTTTATTGTTTCCAAAAAAATGGCTTATTTTATACTGCGTTTGTATTAATATATATTTGACTGATAGGTTGACAAGAGCTTTCTTCCCTTCAAAGACTTGAAAATGTCATTACAACAAAATAGAGGTTGAGTCATATATATCTAGCACATTTATTTTGGAAATAAATCCAAAATGAATTAGAAAAGGTAAACATGACACAAAGTTAAGTCACTCTGCACAAATCAGAACTTGATGGCTCAGCTTCTTTAATATTATAACCTTAAAAGCTCATTACTAGAATTATTGAAATTGTTGGCAAGGAGCTACTCTCTTATCTATTTGGAATGACATCAGTGTCCTCAATAATTTTTATTTTTATTTTCAATTTAATTAAAATTTAATTTTAATTTTCAACCAATCTCAAGATTTGGGGAATTTGCCTGGCATCCCTTCAGTATTTCTTAAGTCTTTACAAGGGAAATCAGATTCCTCTGGGCAATAAAATTTTAGCATGGTGCATTGCACATAGTAAGCACATAATAAATGTTTATGTAATTATTTTGTCTCCTATTTCAATAGATGTGAAGAGTTTATAGACTCACCAGTAATAGACATAAACAAAATTAGCCAAATTTATATAGTTGTATTTTTAAATTTGAATGTGTCTGATATAAATGGCCTAAACTCTTTCTTATCCTCTTACTTAATGTTCTGTGTTGTTTAAAAAGAATTGAAATAGGGGCGCCTGGGTGGCTCAGTCGTTAAGCATCTGCCTTCGGCTCAGGTCATGATCCCAGGGTCCTGGGATCGAGCCGCGCATTGGGCTCCCTGCTCCGCGGGAAGCCTGTTTCTCCCTCTCCCACTCCCCCTGCTTGTGTTTCCTCTCTCACCGTGTCTCTCTCTGTCAAATAAATTAAAAAATCTTAAAAAAAAAAAGAATTGAAATAAAATTGAAAGTCATTTTGAGGCTAAAAATTTAAATACTGGTTCAGCCAAAGGATTACAGCAAAGCAAAGACAAGTAGAGACTCAGGCACAGGTGAAAGGTCATTAGGAAA
Source organism: Leptonychotes weddellii (assembly GCF_054177405.1). Taxonomy (NCBI): domain Eukaryota; kingdom Metazoa; phylum Chordata; class Mammalia; order Carnivora; family Phocidae; genus Leptonychotes; species Leptonychotes weddellii. The sequence goes on along the minus strand of NC_138376.1, from coordinate 61,753,439 downwards.
GGTTAAAAATGCAAAATGCAGAAAGATTATTGAGGGCGCCTGGGTGGCTCAGTTCGTTAAGCGACTGTCTTCGGCTCAGGTCATGATCCTGGAGTCCCGGGATCGAGTCCCGCATCGGGCTCCCTGCTCAGCAAGGAGTCTGCTTCTCCCTCTGACCCTACCCCCTCTCATGTGCTCTCTCTCTCTCTCTCTCAAATAAATAAATAAAATCTTTAAAAAAAAAAAAGAAAGATTATTGAATCATGAAACACTATAATCCAAAAATAGTATGGAGAGATTTTCTTCTCCATATTAACAATCCATATCCATGAGAATGTCTAATAGCTGTTATTTATTGAGTGCCCTTCCTCCTTAAAATGATGATTTTTTTTTTTTTTAAGATTTTTTATTTATTTATTTGACAGAGAGAGACACAGCGAGAGAGGGAACACAAGCAGGGGGAGTGGGAGAGGGAGAAGCCGGCTTCCCGCAGAGCAGGGAGCCCGATGTGGGACTCGATCCCAGGACCCTGGGATCATGACCTGAGCCGAAGGCAATCGCTTAACCAACTGACCCACCCAGGCGCCCAAAATGGTGATTTTAAAACAGTAGGCAGGAAGTGAAGGCAGGGAGGGAGATAAACATATATATAATATTGCAGGTCTTTTTCTCAAATACAGTTTTTTGAAGATATATAACATATATATCAAGTAATAATTAAGTTATATTAGAAAGTTGCTTGTAATTATTTTATCTGCTAAACAGAGCTGAAGGTATCAGACTTGTCTGAAAACAAAACCTAATGTTCTATAAAACAGAAGTGTCCTACAGGCATCTAGATGAGAATTTCAATTTTCTTTCTCATCTGTCTTCATCTTTTTATACCCTGATGAAGGTTGAACTTTACCTATATACAAAAAGCATATTATGGTCTTTGTTAAAAATGAATATTAAGTTAATATTATTAACATTATAATGGATTTAGACTCTAAATAGGGATGAAAGTTACAGCCCAGCCTGTGATAATTTAAATGATGCTTTGGGGATTTGGTGCTGTGGACCTCTCAAATGGATTTCTTAGATTGTGATGCTTTATTTGTCAAGGGTTTCCTATACCTATTTTAGAAGCCTGACTGTTCTCAGCTATGTTTCCACCCTCATCTTCGCAGATCAAACAGACTCCCTTTTTTTTTCTTTTTTGAGAGAGAGAGAGAGAGAGAGAGAGAGAAAACGCGAGCAGTGGGGAAGGGCAAAGGAGAGGGAGAGAGAGAATCCCAAGCAGACTCCATACCCAGCATGGGGCTTGCAACCCTGAGATCATGACCTGAGCTGAAAGCAGGAGTCTGATGTTTAACTGACAGCCACCCAGGTGCCCCTCTTCCTTTTTGATTAGCAGTATGGAATTGCAGCACCTGGTTAGACCCTAGGTCACTGCCATCTAAAGCATGCAATATATGAGGTTTCTCAAAAACAGTGTGACAAAATATGAAGATTAGGGAAAACATAATTTTTGACAATTATTGATAATTTAACCTTCCTCTTATTTGCCAATCCCATTTGTGCTAATGAGTTTGTTTCCTACATGATTTTCTGTATAATTCTTTACAATATAGAAATACATAAAATTTGTCCCAGTGATTATGTTGAAATGCGTAGATCCCTAAACTCTAACCTAAAATGTCATTCTTTCCAGTGCTCTAATGTTAACCTATCACTTTTTTATCTTCAGAAGTCTATAATCTGAAGCCCCTATAGAAATGGTTGATAGGCTTTTGGGTTGGACCCCTGCAGAGAACAGAGTGGTGGTCTTGGGGTATCCTGTGCTTTGCACACTTTTCTGAGGCGAGTGAGGCAGAGAAGAGTAGTAATCACCCACTCCAGAACTTACTGCCAACATCATATAAACTTGCCCGGATTTATTAGAGAGTTAATGAAAATTAGTCTTAAACACTCAGTACTTTAACTATGGCGTAGTTCTGTTATGATACATTTGTTTTCAAATATCGTGCTTCTTTTTAAAGTTGGTTGTGTGTCTGTGTTGTAGGGGCGTGCAATTTTCGCCAGTGGCAGTCCTTTTGATCCAGTCACTCTTCCGAATGGACAGACCCTATATCCTGGCCAAGGAAACAATTCCTATGTGTTTCCCGGAGTGGCTCTGGGTGTCGTGGCGTGTGGCTTGAGACATATCACAGATAAGATTTTTCTCACAACTGCTGAGGTATTGTAAAATACTCTGTGTTCACCAAGGCTATAAAACACCAAATGAGCTCAGTGTAGGTGGTTTAATGATTTATTTATATAGCATCTCATCTCTCTCCCTATAAGGTACAAAGTCGAAAGGGGAAGAAAATCTCTCCTAGTGGACAATAAGGGGTGGGTAGCAGGTTCATATTGAGTCACTAAATAGAAGACTGTTCTTCAGTGGCCAGTAGAAAAATTGTTCTGATCTCTTACAAGGAACCCTTTTTTGTCTTCACACTTCCAATCGAATTCTGTGACAGTAGTGACACAATTAAAAATACTGTTTCCACATCATAATGAAGTGGTAAGTATTTCTCCATTTCTCCAAACCTTCCTAAATAACAGCATTTTGGAGCTTGAAGATGAAAGTCTTATTTATCATTGAGGGTTCAGGGCAGAAAACAGAAAATACTCTAATATTTTAAGCAGAAAGAAAATTAAAACAGGGAATTAGTGTTTATAAAGTCATTAAAAGGACAGATGTGGGTTTGAGTGTGGGCCTTCGGGAAAGATTCTCAAAATATCACAGAGCAGACCCACTAGAGGGACTCTTAAGCTACTCTTAGGAACTGAAGGATCTAAAATTTACCTTAGTTGGAAGCTAACAAGTTAGCTTGCCATAGTTTCATAGATACTGGCACAAAACCCTTAGGTCAGAGACAAATGCCTTTATTACTTATGGCATAAGAGGTACCATAAACTTCAGGTTCCCATCACTTCCCCTAATCCCACAAGCTTCAGGGGGGATGATGCAATGATTGGGCATGTATTTGTAAAATCATGAGCTTTTGATAATCAGAATGTTCATCTGGTTGATACCATGTTTGAACAGGATGCAATTCATGATTGAGAAATTTGAGTGAATTTCCTCTAAAATTAAACCACTATACAACATTATAACTAAACCGAGCTAAATAAAAATAAAAATTGATTAAAATTCAAATATTTTCATCTTGCAAACATACTATTCTTTCTGTTTTGAAGGGGAACTCTAAGAATATAGATAAAGAGTCTTATGCTATTGATGTGATCCAAGGAGTATAATCCCAGTGCTTAACACTTGGCCTCATTCTGTGAGAACAGGTGTCTGAAGGCTATAATGTTCTGCTCCTTTCTTTCTTCACTGCACTAAAAGCATGACAGCTGATGTCTCAGAGTTTCTTTAACTCAAAAATCTTGTTAAACATAAGTAGATGTCTAATTACTCAGAGAGCTTTTCAAAGCTGTTTATACATTAAGGAAAATGTAATCGTTGTTCTATGTAACTGACATATCAAAGGGGAAAAAAAATCTTTTACTCATTGCCGTCCATGTTTGCTTTCCTAAATAACTCCAGCACCATCTAGTGACAAGGTTCATGAAAAAAATCCTCCATTTACTATCCAGGCAAAGTAATAATCACTACCAAAAAATTTTGAAGAAAAAAAAATGTAATGTCAATAGTCTTATTCTTATCATAGATAGTGATCTCTCTGGTGAAATCTTTTTGACCTTTCCCTTGGTTTTCTCTCAGGCTTCAACACAACATTCCTGTTTTTCATACCACCTCATTGTTTTCTTTGTCTTCTTTTCTGTCCCTTAAACTGAGAGCTTTTTTCTAGCATTTTTTTTTTTTTGTCCTTTTTTCTTCCCTTTTTGTTATGCTTTTAGGGATCTCATCCATTCTCTTGTTTCCATCATCTTAATTCTAAAAGTGGCCAAATCTATGTATTTCTGGTTTCATCTTTTCCCATGTCTCCAGTTACCTGATGGATATTTCCGCAGAAATCCCCTGCTCTTTCCTTAAACGCAAGTGCATAAAACCTTCTCCCCCTCCCTCACCCTCAATATTTGCATTGCTATTGGTGACACCCCTTTCTAAGCAGACACTAAAACTTAGAAGCCTGACATTCTTTCATTCTCCCTTATCCCAAAGCTTCAAACACACTGTGCATACATTCGCCTGTATAACTGCTCTATTATCCTGCCTGGAAAACTCTGAGAACTATTTTCCACCCATCTAAGCCTATCCCTCTGGACACTGCTTAGGTCCCACCTCACATTTGAATCCTTTTGTGACTGCTGTGGCTCATCTTGATCTTTGTCCTTAGCCATGGCTGTCTTTATCAAACACTTTGACATTTAGTTTAATTTCTACTTGTATTATGCTCTTGAGAGCTTTATGTTTTAAACAGTTAAGTGTTGCCTTACAATTAAATTGTAAATTATCTTCTTTAAAGACAGTCTTTCGTATACTTCTTTATTTATTTATTTTTTTTTTTTAAAGATTTTATTTATTTATTTGACAGAGACAGAGACAGTGAGAGCAGGAACACAAGCAGGGGGAGTGGGAGAGGGAGAAGCAGGCCTCCTGCCGAGCCGGGAGCCCGATGCGGGACTCGATCCCAGGACCCTGGGATCATGACCTGAGCCGAAGGCAGTCACTTAACCAACTGAGCCACCCAGGCGCCCTTTCGTATACTTCTTTAAAAACACCATTAGCACCTAGTACAATGCTAAAGCACATAATAGAAACTTAGTGAATACTGAATGGAGCTAAATAGAACTAGTCATATATCTTAGCAAGAAGAATAAATACAATACCACAGATGCTCATTGCTAGAGGGCCCAAAGAGGGAAGTCCTTGTCTAGATTATATTTTGTAGTTAACAAAAGTTACATGTGGGAGATCTAGGTGAATCTTTTTGTTTGGCAACCCAGAATTTGTTAATTTAGGATTATTGCTGAAATACTAGTTGGGTCTCTTAATGGAACTGGAAATCTCATGGATCAACATCAGTCCTGAAGATTTTCTGGGCATTTTTATATCACAAAGAGATTTCTGGCTTTCCTGGTACTCTGGCAGCCTTCTGGACCTCTGATAAGAACACTTAGTGCTCCCCTGGGTTAGCCCCCCTGGCCCTGCATTGTCTGTACAGCAGCCTGGGAACAGATTCCTCACCTCCTGTCCACATCTGAGACGCAAGCCTTGGCCTCCTATCCTTACACTATTCCTCCTGAGTCACCTGCTTTGTGTCCTCTCACCTGGCTCGCCCACCCCTTTCTGATGTTTGTCCAGAGGACACTAGAGATGATCACCATAGACAACAGCATCTGGAGGAAACGGATTCATTTAAGTCACTGGATAAGTGAAAATCTAGCCGCTGTAACATTGTCAAAATGAAACGAAGAGAGATCATTTGAAAGTGGACCCAGTGTAGTTAGAGAGACACCAATGGCATATCAAGAGCAGCAAATAATTTTTGAGCGAATGAGCTAATAGGTGAGAGTGACACTAAGACTGTTTTTATACTCTCTCTTTTCCCCAGGTCAGTCCCTTCCGTTTTAGTGATTTCGTTCCTAGCAGTAGGCTCCCCGTTGTCACCTGTTGCTGCTTGACTCTGTTCCATGGTTTCTTGGCTCCCTCTCTGTATGACAGGCATCCATGGAGAGCAAAGACTCAGACTGATTCTTCTTTACTCAGCCATCTTCTTCCATTCTACCATGCTGGCTGCCAACTGTTCTTTTAAAAGTGAAATAGCTAAGATTTATTGAACACTTACTTTCCCAGACAATGTGGTAAATTCCTTACTGGTGTTTATTTCATTTAATCCCCTGATTTAGGAATTGTTATTAGTCTTATATCACTGAAGAGAAAACTATGCTTCGGAAGGTTAATTAATTTGCCTGAATTCAAGCAAATAGTAATTATTGCAGTTAGAATTTGAATATGGACCTATCTCCCATCAGAGCCTGAGCTTTCAACCACCATGAAATTCTGTCCTTTCAAGATTGCGCTACTCATTTTTTTCTCTATCCGGGTAAATAACAATACTGGATCCCCATGCAGGTTTTTGCTTTAACATCTAAGAAATGCCAACTGATTTAAATCTGCTAAAAATCCTTTGCAGAAAAACAAGAACTAACATGATTTTCTAAGCAGCCTATATTCAATGGGGAATCAACATAAAATGTTTTTATTTTGCCCTAATCGCTGTTTGGACTCCTTCAAGTCTCTCTTTTCTTTCTCTTAATGGCATCTCAGTAACATTCAATTCTGTTTCAATTCACTCATTCTTTTAACGAGTGTTAATTAAGTACCTACTACATGTTAGGCATTATTCTGGGTGCTGGGCTACCTCAGTGAACAATAATTAAACATCTCTCAAGTTCAGAATATGTACCTGGTTCAGATAGCATGCCCTCTCCTTTCAGTACAAGAGGCCTGCAACAGCCGCTGGCAGAGAGTCACCTTCTCTTCCCCCTCCATACCAGCACCTTGAGGGGCTTGGGGCAAAGAGTGTGGCCAGGCTCTGAAAAACCTCCTCCCTCTTCTCATCAAGGCCTATCTCCTCAAATGTGTTGGATACAGAAAAGAAGGGTACGGAAAAGGGCAAACATGGCTTTTATTAACTCTCCACTTTTTTAGGCCATGAAACCATTGGAAGCAGGGGCCAAGATCTGGCTTTCTCATGGGGCACGTATACAAGTATTTAAAGGACCCTCTAGGGCAAGACATGAGCGGTTTGGCTCCAGCTCAGCCTCCCTCCCCTTCCTCAGCTTTCCCAGCCTGTTGGATCATCCTCTGCAGTGGTCACTCAGCCTTCGAAGCACATGCCTTCTAGGGGTATGGGCTGCTCCCCAGCAACCCCCCCTTCCCATTGTCTTCACCTCTCCTTATATACATAGGTCTATAACTGCTCAGGCTAAGTGGAGAACAGAATGCCAGTCTCTCCTTCTTGAAGGCACCTCAAGCTTTTGAGAGGAGGCAGCATGCAGCAAGAAGGAGGAAAAGCCACTGCATTATCGACTAGGCCAAATCATGGTTCTAGCGACTCTCCCTGTTTCTCCCCATCTCAGCCTCTGGGAAGGGGTGGCTGTGTTTGTGGGGGTGGCAGGGCTGATTCTGCCACCTCTTAGGTTCTGAGGGAGATGGCAGTCCCCACTTATTTAGTGGCTTCATTATAATGTCAAACACTTAATTCTCTTTGCGCTAGAGTTAGGGGCCCTGATCACCAAATCTGGGGCAAAGGAGAAGTTTTACTCAACATCCTGTTATAAAGACAAGAAATAAATGAGTTAAACAGTGTCTTTATTATAAAATTCTTTATGATCAACTTTTGTGAATATAATTATACATTATAATATTTTGCATAATATGCAGTGTTCTGTTAATCAAATAACAGTTATACTAGTAACTTCATCTTGCTCTCTTTCACCCCACACACCTGCCTAAATATCCTTGTTCAGAAGTCCTCAGTTACCCATAGGATTTAACCAGAACTCCTTAATTTGGCATTGACAATACTCCAATCCTTATTCTCTATACAGTTCCCCCCCACAGATCAGGTCACTTGAGCTCACTGAGTCCAGCTCATATATCTCTGCCTTTGGTCTGAATCTTCTTTCTGGAGGGCCACCACTTCCCTGTTCGTATAACTTCTAGCTCTCCTTCAGTCCTGTACTCAAGCTCCCTCCAGTGTCCTCTGGATATCGTAACACTCACATTTCACCTTTAGCCTAGGCTGTCCTCTCTCAGCATTTTCTTTTTCTCCCTCACTAAATTATAACTCTCTCAAGGGCAGGAACTGCCTTTTTAACCTCTCTTGGTGTTATGCTTGCCTAGTGTCTTTCATATTTGCTGATGGAATAGCAGAAATAATTTCATGATTAAAAAATCTCAAAGATATTAAGAGATACTGAAAAATAAGTGTTTGATTATTCAAAATGTTTCAAACGAGGAAGATTTTCTCCTTCCTCTCTGCATCCTCAGGTCTGTCACTGGTTTAGACTTGCCCTGCTGAAATACCTAATCAAAGTCTTAGAGCTGGAGGGAACTTCAAGGTTGCTGAGTCTGCCTCTGTGCCCCAGAAGGTTTCGCAAATAACTGAGCATATAGAACTTTATTGTTGAACCATTTGAGAGCAACTTACAGTATTATGTCCCTTTACCCCTAGATATTTCAGGACTTTTTTTTTTTTACGTGGTCTCTCTACCATTTTCAATTCAGGAACTTTAACACTGATATAATAGTATTATCTAATGTACAGTCCAAATTAACATTTTGCCAATTATCCATAAGAAAAGGCCTTTCTAGCCTCTAGACTAATCCTTTAATCTGCAAGAATATTTCAGTCTTTTCTTTATGGCGCTGACATTTGGGAGCAATATAGGCCAGTTGTTTTTTACAGTGTTCCTCACTTTGGGTTGATGTGATTGTTTCCTCATGATTGAATTCCTGGTGTGCGGTTTTGTTAGGAGCCAACGGCCTAATAATTGCATCCTACCTCAGGAGGCATATAATGTCAATCTGTCTAATTAAAAAAATATGTTATTAAGGTCTGATTGACATACAAAAAGCTATACATAGTTAGTTATACAACTAGATGAGTTTGGAGATAAGAATACACCTGTGAAATGATCACCAACACGTGTACCATAAATACCTCCATCACTGCCGAAAGCCATTTCCTCTTCTCTTTATTGTTATTATTTTGTGGTGTGTGTGTGTGTGAGACAGACAGAGAGTGCTTGAGAGAGGGAGATAAGAAGACTTACCATAAGATCTACCCTCTTAGCAGATGTTTAAGTATATGCCGTTTGATTTAGAAATAGGGAAGGGTCTGGGGACAGTGAATGCCGCGGCCAGTTAGGTGATTTAGATAATCCAGAATCTGGGTAAATTGAAATCCTCTTTGCAGTGTGGCTCCAACATGGCTCTCTCAGCCTCCTGCTCTACCGCTTGTGCCAGAATATGGGAAGAGAGGAAAAAATAAAACACGACGACATCGGAGAGGGAGACAAACCATAAGAGACTCTTAACTGTAGGAAACAAACTGAGGGGTACTGGAGGGGAGAGAGATGGGGGGATGGGGTAACTGCGTAGTGGACATTAAGGAGGGCATGTGATGTAATGAGCACTGAGTGTTATATAAGACTGATGGATCACTGAACTCTACCTCTGAAACTAATAATACATTATATGTTCATTAATTGAATTTAAAAACTAATTAATTAATTAATTAATTAAAAAAAAGAATATGTGAGCTGGGAGAAGCAGCGTGATCAGCCTTGGCCCCCTTCCCTCCTATACTCTCAGGCTACTTTTCCCCTCACTTCCGTCATCCTCCTCTGCCTTCCTTGCTCCTCTCCCGCCCCGTTCCTCTAGTATATCAGAAGGAAAGCTTCCAGCACTTCATGGCACAGTAGAAAAGGAACTGGAGTAGCAGACAATGCAGATTCTATTCCCGTCTTACTAATGGTGTGATCCCACCAATCCCCAAGTCTCTCTGGGCTCAGTTTTCCCATTGACAAAGGGGGAGACGAAATTAGGTGATCACATTAATGTGACCCACTTCTGTACATCACCATATGTGACCAATTCACCTAGTTATCCTTTTAAATATAAGTAAAACATTTTTTGTCTTTCTTTTTTTGAAAGGTTATAGCCCAGCAAGTATCAGATAAACACTTGGAAGAGGGCCGGCTTTATCCTCCTTTGGACACCATTAGAGATGTTTCTCTGAAAATCGCAGCAAAGGTAAAACCACACTTGTTTGAGTCTCATTATTTTTCCTTCCTTCTATTGCTAAATATGCATTTTTAGGTACTGAAAATCCACTTCCTTGAAATGTATATCTGAATCAACTTATTTTGTCAGAAGTCAGAGAAATGAGACACAGTGCCTCAGCAGAACTTAAGAATTACACTTCATCCCTAGGAATTGAAGAATTGGGCTGAATCATTAATTTTCCTATCATTCTTTTTCTCTTCCATAATCTAAGTTAGTAGGGTTTCATTTCAGTTAGGTTTCCCCACTTCATCTTTTTTTTTTTACTTATTGTTTTCCATATCACACTTGGGATAGTCACCAAAATACTGCAGATGTGGTAGAGTAATATTTAGACCTTGAGTCACCTGTCTTATCCATGTTGCCTTGATGTATGGCATCTTCAAGATCACAACTGATAATACTGGGCAGGGGGCAAAACAATGAGGGCAAGCAACTCAAAGCTGTTGGGCCAACAGATGAGCTATTGGAACAATTAGCCAAGAAGAACCTAAACGCAGAGAAATTTTCTTTAATTAAGATGAGTGAGAAATTTGATTTTTTTTATGCAATATAAATGTATTAGCCTATTAGGGTTACCATAACAAGATACCACAGACCCGATGGCTCAAACAACAATTTGAGGGCTAGAAATCTAAGATTAGGCGGTTGGAGGCTTGATTTTCTTGGAGGGCTCTCTCCTTGGCTTGTAGATGACTTCTCACTGTGTCCTTGTGTGGTCTTTTCTTTGTGTACAAACATCCCTGGTTCTCTTGGTATGAGAAATTTACCCTTCCTATAAGAACACTACTCACTTTGGGTTAGGGCCCACCAAACAGCCTCAGTTTAACTTAATTACCTCTTTAAAGGCCCTGTCTCCAAAGAGAATCACACTCTGAGGTACTGGGGGTTAGTACAGATGAATTTTGGGTGACAGAAGTCAGCCCATAATGGTTATGTTTATATGTTTTATGTTTAAACTAGGGTTTCTCAACCTCAGCACTATGCACATATTGGCTGGATAACTCTGTTGTGGAGGTTACCCTGGGCATTATGGAATGCTTAGCATACCGGGCCTCTACCCACTAGATGCCAGTAGCCTCTGCCCAGTTGTGACAACCAAAAATGTCTCCAGACATTGCCAAGTGTCCCCTCAGGGGCAAAATTACTTTTGGTTGAAAATCAAAACCATTAGCAAATTTATCAAAGCAATACCATATTTAGGATTCACATACCATTATTTGTCTTGTTGATTGAGGGCACATGCTTCAAAAACCATATAATATTTCAAAAAAGTTTAGATAATCTGCTTGGTTACCTATCCCGAAAGAGTATCCTATTTTCTACTATTTATATCTCCTAGTTTTTAACAAGTTTGGATTGTTAATGCACGGAACAGGACATTATCATGTTAAGTTCAATATGAAGATTTAAATGAGAAGGTGTTAGCTTATGATTAGAGGAGAAAGTACAAAAGCAAGGAACCTCAGGGGAGTTCAGACAGACTCAGATATTACACCTAGAATAATGGGAAAACGCAGAGAGCAGAGACAGAAACTAGCAAGTCAGGACAAAGAATCAAGTTGAGGGAGGAAGATGGTCTAAGTGGACCTCAAGCTTGAGGTTTCAGGGCACGTTCGTATACAATTCCCACAATTCCAGCAAGTCTATGGAAATGACTGAAACTTAGAGACACTAGATATACAGGTGTGGGCAGTATTTCCATGTGGTTACAGGGGAAGGGCCAGGAGTGGTTGGGGCTACCAAGACAGCAAGTATAGATAGATGAGAACCAAGGATAGAACATGGTTTGTTATACTGTCCAGAAGACAGAGGCAAGAAGCCAGTGAAGAGAAGTCAGGATTTTAAGAAGAGACTCAGAACGGAGCAGCGGGTCAGAAATTAGACAAGGCACAGTGTCAGGATGGGCATGGAAGTTATGATCGACACAGCTGTGGTAGTGAGAAACACAGGTGAACTTTTTAGTGCCTACGAAGTTATCAAAACCTTTTACAAAAGCAATTTCAGTAGCACAGAAGTTAGGGAGAATTCGGAACGCAAGAGAATACAAGCCGCTCTTGCGGAGTCTGGCATTGACAAGGAGAGAGTGAAGACGTCACTGAGAGAGGACGTCATTGGTACAGTGTGTCCTGGGAGCAGAAAGAGGGATGAACATAGTCTATGTCAGGAACGCAACAATGCGTAGCACAGGGGGCCTCTGGGGTGATGGAGATATTCGATCACTGGGTGTGATAACAGTTGCACAACTCTGCCAATTTACAAAAATAATTTAATCGTGCACTTAAAATGTTTGGATTTTGTAGTCTGAATTATACCTCAAAAAAGCTGTTAAAAAGTAATTTATAGGTACTTTGGGAAAAAGAGAAGAAACTACCCAATACTCTATTTTTCTAACATAAGCAGTTTTATTGTTTTGGTGTATTCGCCTCCGATCTTTTTTCATTTGCTTGCTTTCTTTGCTAACATCATCCTAATCATGGCGTATACATCTATTTCATGTTTTTCACAAACATTTCTCCATAATATGGCACAGTCTTTGTAACCATAATTTTTCATAAATGCATAATTTTGCATTGAGAAGAGATACTTAATCATTCCAGTAGTCTTCAAAATTGGACTTATCCAAATAACTCTATTACATAAATAACCCCCAGTGACTACTTTTTTACAACTGGAGTGAATTAAAGAGCATAGAGTGATTAATTTTGACCAGAGGGAGAATCCATTCTTTTCAAAGAAAGTAAAGGAAGAGCGAATGTTTAAAGATACAGAGGAGATAGTTTTGAGTTGTTGGAAGGGGAAATTGAGATTGTTTTCTCTGATTAGCTGCAATGTTCTCATTCCAGTGCTGACAGTCAAATGCAGATTTGACAGAGGAAGGTTTGAAATTGCCTTGTGGGAACTAGGAGAGAAAGGGTTCTTGTTTGTTTAAAGAAAAGGATAAAAGCATAATGTGTGACCACATGGACCCAGGTAGGATTAGGAAAAGTATGGCATCTCAGGAGGCAGCCATGAAGGAAGAAAGCCAGCACTGAGGGTTCCCCAGACCGGGGACCAGAATGGCAAGTGTGACAGCAAGACAGGGAGACGAGATTCTGTGATATCGGCGAGGAGCGTTCAAACTGACCGCAGAGTCCAGCTGATTAGGTGAGCAGGGTTATAATAAGGACATTTTGTAGGAGGCTGTGGTCAGCATAGGGATTGTTGAAACTGCACACTGAGTTCAAACTTAGCAGGAATATTAAGGTATTTAGTTCAAGTTAATTATCATTCAGGTCATGTCAAGACTTTTACCACTGGATTATCTGTGAAATCCTGTTATGATTACATTTGATAAATCGCTCTTGTGCACACTTTCCGTTGCTGAGATCATATTCTCCTCCTGCTATATGATTTAAAATTGCATTTTTATTTTATACCTTCTTTGTGTATGTGTGCTTTTATTATAATCTAACTTAATTTTTGTAGACAAGACATAAATTTTTTGAAACAGATACAAACTGACATGTACTCATCATCAACTCTATTCATTAAAATAATTAATATTCTTTTTTATTCCTAGATTGTGAATGATGCTTACCAAGAAAAGACAGCCACAGTTTATCCTGAACCCCCAAACAAGGAAGCCTTTGTCCGCTCTCAGATGTATAATACTAATTATGACCAGATTCTACCTGATTGTTATTCTTGGCCTAAAGAGGCCCAGAAAATACAGACCAAACTTGACCAGTGGCATAATAACTGACATTTCTAATTCTGTTAATGAGATCTTAAAGTCTTTCATAATTTTTAAAGATTGGAATCTTTTTATAATAATTCATTAGACTAAGAATTTTACTTTAACAATAAAAGTTCATGGAAGGATATTAATATACTTTAGGGTAAACATCACACTAGACAATTTTGCTTCATTTACTTTCTTGTTATTTATGGTTTCTCTGTTCATTATTTTGCCCAAGTTCTCTTTAAAAGCTATTGTACCTACTACTGAGAAACACATCATTTTTATACAGGGAACTAATGGAAAGACCAAAATTAGTAATAAATTGATATATTCAACATTAAAATCCATAGTTCTTTTGTTGACTGTTTTGTTAAAAATCTACTCTTTTTTTTATAAAGACAAATGAATTTAGGCATAGGTGAACTTCTGCTAAAAACAGAAACGACACTTACTTTGTTGCCTAGAGAAAAATAACTTATCAGGTATTTTTATTCCAATCCTAGATTATATTAGTTCTTTTAGTGCAACTGAACTCTAACATTTCTAAGAAAGATCGTTGCTGTTTACAATGCCTTGTGCAGCCTTAGATTTTAATATTCTTCCGCCGTTGTGACATCTTCTTATCACCTTGGTCCTCAGTCAGATATCCCTTCTAAAAGCACCTTTCTTCGGCCCCTGGCTGAATGTCCTCTCCTTGCACTGTTGCTGCCAGGCATTTGCAGCCTGTGGTCCCTGTCCTGAGGTTGGTATCCTCAGTTCCGCATAGCTCGAGCCATGGGAAGAGCTGAGAGAGGGAGCAGATAATCTCCTTGAGAAAGGGCTGCCTGTGGAGCCGACCTCTTAGGACAGAGATCTCCAGAGTCAGGATCGAGAGCATGGTTCCCAGACAAGCTGGGTTCCGACATGAATGACCTGCCCTCGTGTTTCCTTGATTAGCTCAGGTAATGAGGAGCTCACTTGTTACAACAAACTCACTTTCCTCTGGGTTTGGAGGAAATTTTGTAACCAGTTCCCCAGTATCCGAAATCATCTTGACGTCAGGTATTGAGATATTCTAATTACCATCAGTAGTTCTAGCCCAGAAATTAATATTAATTTCAAGTTTTACTTTAGATGTTCATAACTGAACGAATGGAAACAATTTTAAATTCTTAAGCTCAGGTGCAGTAACATTTGCTATTTATTTGTAGAATTATTTGGAGGATTTTGTTTTTGAAGTAAAGCTTTTAAAAAGTATAAGAAGATGTTCAAGATAAACTATACTATAAAATGATTTATTGAAGGTTGACGGTTACACAGATTGTTTTAGGTGTGAATAGAAGGGGTGGGGGTATTTCTGAAAGTAACATTTAGTCAAGAGTTTCCTCAATATAGTTACTTTGAAAAGATCCAGAATGCTGATTTCTTGTTTCCTGTTGTCTTGTAGCTCTAACTAAATGTATTTACCTATGCAAAAGATTGATTAAAGCATAGAGAAAGTGAATGAATAAAATTATGATTGTCTGTTTCTCTTAAAATATTGTTACATTATTACAAAAAAATATTGTTACATTGTAAAATGATAATGCTGCATCTCAGCAGTCATATGACAGGTTATACATTTTAAAAATATTCTAATAGGTAATTTCAGCATAACCTTCGTTTAATACATGTGTTGTCATATTTGCTGTATATTATGATAAATGAACTACTTTCTTATCCTCAGAGAAAGATAATGAAACAAGCATTGGATGATTTCTTACTAGGTTTCAAGTATTCTGTATAGATTATCTTATTTACTGTAGTCCCTACAAGTTCCTTACAAAGTAGGTATTTGAAGGAACTTACCAAGTCCACAGAGCTAATCAGTGAAGGAGGTGAGCTCCCTGTTTAATCTTGCTTCATAGTCCGTTCTGTCTTCACTAGATGGAGTCTAGAATAGCATCGTCCAATAGAAAAAGGAAGTGGGCCACTTGTGTAATTTCTAGTGGCCTCATAAAAAGACGAAACAGGTGGAATCCATGTTAATAATTTATTTTATGTACACTGACACCTCCAGAATATTATTTCAATATGGAATTGATCTAAAAGTACTAATGAAATATTTTACATTACCTTATACTAACCTCCAAAATCCAGATAATTTCATGTACATCAAAGTCATGGAAGCCCACAGACCCCCTGAGTATGTGAATCACAAAGGTACCCCAAAAATCAACAGATAAAAGAAATAGGGTGTTTAATAAAAGAATTGGGAAAACGGGCCTACCACATGGAGAAAATCAAAACTAGAACCCTACCTTACAGAGACTTCCGATGGGTTAAAGAATTAAATATAAATAGTAAAAATATAAAGTTAAAAATTAATGTAGCAAAATATCTTTGGGACCTCAAAAACACAACCATGAAGCAAAAATGGATGGATTGCATTATGTGAGGCTGGGAAGGTTAAGGCTGACAAACGGCTGCTGCCATCAAACAGGGTAAAGTGGGGAGAAATACAGGACTGTGGGAAAGGGTGGTTGCTTCTACAGAGATGGGTTCGTCAAGAAAGCGATTATCGAGGCTCAAAGGCTTAAATCAGTTCAAGGCATGGCATAAAAACTAGAAAAATGCCTATGTTTTTGCCAGAAGAATCTTTTCTGTCTTGCTAGCTGTAAGGATGAAATAACTGAAAACAAGAACATTCTTGATCCTACTGGTTGCCAGATTCCACCAGGAATTGCATTCACAGCTTTCACCAGGCCTTGTATTTAAGAATATTGATCAGAAACAGGAAGACCTTGATCTGGAAAGGGGATTTATGGGTAGAGGGATTTGGAAGACGTGTGATACCCTAAGCTAGTGTGAACAATAACTCAGGTCTGAATACTGGAAGTCCTGTGTCCCAGGAAACCCCTCTTCCCCTAGGCAAACTGGAAGAATGGACACGTCCTCCCTTGCTAATCAAAGTGGGAGCTCTTCCTGTCTAAAGAGGTTGTTAACTGCCTTGCTTGAAGATCCTGTAATCAGCTCCCTCAGTTTACCTCCTGCTCTTCCCACATTATTCCTCTTTACCTCCACACACTAAATATCAGATGCCAGAGAGGAGCTGTGGTAGATATTTAGAAAGGGAAATCCATAAGAAGACTCCCACCAAAAGAATTCTTGACTTAGCTTATTTATATTTTCAAAACCTGAGGGAAAATATATGGGATTCTGAAATGTACTGAGAAAGGAGAAGTGCAATTTTGGATTGGATAGAATTGATTGATAGGGGTGCACTTGCCATAGATTCTGGATTCAGTGTGTTGCCTTGAGTAGCTGAAAGTCATTCTACTTTTGGTTCTACTTTTAGTTGGCTGAACTGTACACTTAATAATGGCCCACATTAAATGATATCGAGAATGCAAGCATTCCTTGAAATAATGTTAGAGGAATTCAAAGATTTCAATGATAGGAATGTTGGAGTGGATTTGTCATGTGCAGTCAGACCATTTTAAGCCTGGTGATCTCCTAAGTCTCCCAAGAAGACCTATCACTGACCCTCCTTTCACTAAAGCCTTGAGAAATACAATGGTGATGGGAATATCAGCATCCATGAAAAGCATTTTCTTAAAATATTGGGGTATAATTAACATTATATTAGTTTCACATACACAACATGATTAGATATTTGTATATATTAATGCAAAATGATCACCACAGTAAGTCCAGTTAACATCCATCAGTAATTTTTTTTCTTGTGATGAGAACTGTTAAGATTTACTCTCAGCAACTTTCAAATATGCAATACAGCATTATTAACTATAGTCACCATGCTGTACATAACATCCCTATTTATTTAGATTCTTCATATAAGAGCAATCACACAGTATTTGTCTTTCTCTGACTTACTTCATTTAGCATAGTGCCCATAAGGTCCATCCATGTTGTCACAAATGGCAAGATTTTTTTTTTATGACTGAACTACATATATGTATATATGAATATATACACAGTATTATACATTTTATCAATTCATCTGCTATTGGACATATAGGTTGTTTCCATATCTTAGTTGTTGAAAATAATGTTGCAGTGAACATAGATGTGCAGATACCTTTTCAAATTAGCAATTTCATTTTCTTTGGATAAATACCCAAAAGTGGAATTGTGGATCATATGGTATTTCTATTTTTAATTTTTTGAGGAATCTCCATATGTTTTCCATAGTGGTTATACCAGTTGGCATTCCCACCAAGAGTGCACAAATGTTCTCTTTTCTCCACAGCCTCACTAACACTTACTTCTTTTCGATGATAACCATTCTACCAGGTGTGACATAATATCTCACTGTGGTTTTGATTTGCATTTCCTTGATGAGAGTGATGTGGAGCATGTTTTCATGTATCTGTATGTCTTCTTTGGAAAAATGTCTATTCAGATTCTCTATTTTTTAACTGGATTTTTTTTCTATTGGGTTGTATGAGTTCTTTATATATTTTGGATATTAACCTCTTATCAAATATGTGATTTGCAAATATTTCCTCCCATTCAGTAAGTTGCCTTTTCATTTTGTTGATGGTTTCTTTGTGTGGAAGTTTCTTAGTTTTGATGTAGTCTCAGTTGTTTATTTTTACTTTTTTTGTCTTTGCTTTTGGTGTTAAATCCAAAAAATCATCACCAAAACTGACATCAAGGTGCTTATTACCACCTATGGTTTCTTCCAGGATTTTTATGGTTTCAGGTTTTTCATTCAAATCTTTAATCCATTTGAGTTGGTTTTTGTGAATGGTGTAAGATAGTGGCTGAGTTTCATTCTTTTGCTTGTGACTGTTCAGTTTTTCCAAAATTATTGAAAGGCTCTCCTTTCCCTGTTGTATATTCTTGACTCCTTTGTTGTAAATTAATTGACCATATATGCGTGGGTTTATTTCTGGGCTTTCTATTTTGTTCCATTGATCTATATGTGTTTTTATGCCAGTGCCATACTATTTGATCATTATGGCTTTGTGATATAATTTGAAATCAGGGAGTATGATGCTTCCAGCTTTGTTCTTTTTTTCTCAAGATTGCTTTGACTATTTGGGTTCTTTTGTGGTTCTGTGCAAATTTTAGGATTATTTTTTGTTTCTGTGAAAAATGCCATTGGAATTTTGATAGGGATTGCATTGAATCTGTAGATTGCTTTAGGCAGTATGGACATTTAAACAATATTAATTCTTCCAGTCTATGAGCATGGAATACCTTTCACTTATTTTTGTTGTCTTCAATTTCTTTCATTAATGTCTTATAATTTTCAGTGTACAGATCTTTAATTTCTTTTTTTTTTAAAGATTTTATTTATTTATTTGAGAGAGAGAATGAGAGAGAGCACATGAGAGGGGGGAGGTCAGAGGGAGAAGCAGACTCCCCGCTGAGCAGGGAGCCCGATGCGGGACTCGATCCCGGGACTCCAGGATCATGACCTGAGCCGAAGGCAGTCGCTTAACCAACTGAGCCACCCAGGCACCCCAGATCTTTAATTTCTTTGGTTAAAATTATTTCTAGGGTTGTTTTTTTTTGGTGAAATTGTAAATGGGATTGTTTTCTTAATTTTTCTTTATGATAGTTTGTTATTAGTGTATGGAAATGCAACAGATTTCGTATATTGATTTTGTATCCTGCAACTTTACTGAATTCATTTATTAGTTCTAACAAGATTTTTGGTAGAGTCTTTAAGGTTTTCTATTTATATGGTATCATGTCATCTGCAAATAGAGACAGTTTTCTCTTTCCAATTTGGATGCCTCTTATTTTTTTTTCTTGCCTAATTGCTCTAGCTAGGACTTCCAATACTATGTTGAATAACATAGTGGTCAGAATGGGCATTTTTGCCTTGTTCCTGATTGAGAGGAAGAGTTTTCAGCTTTTTACCATTGAGTATAATATTAGCTATGGGCTTATAATATGTGGCTTTTTTTATGCCCTCTGTAAACACTTTGTTCAGAGTTTTTATTATAAATGGATATTGAATTTTGTCAAATGCTGCATCTATTGAGATGATCATATGATTTTTTCCTTAATTTTGTTAATGTAATGTATCACATTGACTGATTTGCTGATGTTGAACCATCCTTGCATCCCTCGAATATATCCCACTTGTTCATGGTATATGACCCTTTTAATGTATTAATGGAATCAGCATTTTATTGAGGAGTTTTTTTAAATTGAGGACATTTTAATAACTCTGGGAGACTTGTGGGAAATGCCGTGGTTAAAATGGGGTCCCTATTTTATTAATTTATTTTTTATTTTATTTTTTTAATGGGCTCCCTATTTTAATGGAGATATCAGAATCTTAGGGTTGATAGAGGCTGAATAGCAGTGCTTCCAAATGGAGACACAGTGGAAAGAGTTATAAAAGGAAGCTGGTCCACTGTAATTGGCATAGTTTGGCCTACTGAAATCTTTGGTGGTGGCCAGTAAATCACTGGGTCTCATAGCCTGAAATGACGTTGAAAAATCTAACAACTAGGATAGCACAGTTATTGACCAAGAAAAACGAGTGCCAGTGTATACAACTGGTACAAACACACCAGTGTATATCAGCTAAATATCAGCTGGGCTTAGGACCAAACAGGTGGGCAACCCAATGTAGGCCTTACTTGCTATGAATAACAACAGCAGCAGAAAAACCTGACTAGAGCCACCAACATAGGGTGTCAAGGCCTTCAACAAATTGCCATGCATAGATATGAATGAAAGACCCTAAGGTGATGAACTCTGTAATATCCAAAATCTTCCTTTGAGGTTCCATTTACTAGAATAACAATACATTGCAGAAAGGAAACCACTAGTCCTTTTGGAAATCACCTGGCAACAAGAGCTCTGAACAAATACAAATTTCTAGGGTCTCAGAAATTATTGTGGTCTATGGGACTAAGTGTATGCTTAGGACTAAGTTTATATAGGAACAAATCCATCGTCTAGTCATTTTCTCAGTGAAGAGTTAGAATTAATTTCCTCATCATCTATCACCACTTTGGATTCCTAATCACACACACAAAAGGGTTATTCTGACTGGAACTATCCAATGATTTGCAGCGGTAAGTCTCACCATCAAAAGCTTTAAAAGAAACAGGGGTGTGATTCTTATCACATCTTGACTCAATATGATCTTTGGATCATATTAACATAATCAAATGGTGATTCCAACTGTAGCTGACAGACAGGTTATCTTTCTTGTAGCTACTGATAGGCCAAGGCTTTTTTCTTTTCCCTATATTCCATTAAGTAGAGGGCCACCGAAGCAGTTTGTTCTACCAATAAACAATATTACAGACTTTTTTCAATGTTCCATTAACTCTCTGACTCTATGCCAGAATATAATTCTTGACACCAGACCTTGATCATCTCACTGCTAGACAGGGTATCACGCTGGTCTAACAAACTGATGATGACATTATATTCTTGGGCCTAGAGCACAGGCATCATTAGATTTCCTGAATACCTGCTAAGATCTCATGAAAGCACAAGAGTCTGCCACCTCAGCCAAATTTGTGGAGGTCGAATGTCTTATGCATGTTAGGATGTGACCTCCTTAGGGAATAACTAATTGTGTACTTTGTTCCATCTATGACTGAGAAGGCCCCTCACTATTTGCTGAGCTTCTTTGAAATTTGTGTCCACTGCTCAACTGATTTATGGGTTGATCCAAATGCTTCTAGCTTTAACTGGGCCCAGAAAAAGGCTGCTCTAGCTGGCCCAGGCTGCAGGGAAAGTAGTTCTACCATGTAGACCTTATGAGGGAGACCCAGTGGGCTCAGAATTTTGAGGCAAATCAGGATTCTGTATAAGACAAGGATTTTTGAACAAACCATGTCATCTTCAGAAAATACCTATTCTTTCAACTTACTACTGGGCTACATAAGATAAAGCAAATGAAAGAAAATTGTTCTGTTCAAAAGGGTTCTGTGAAGACCTCAAGTAGGCTCCCTCAGGCCTTCACAAGTTCTCTGAAGGGATGGTTGGCATGTTAAACAGTCATATATGGAAACTCAAATTCATAGGCAACATACTTCTGATTTAATATAGGGATGTTTTAGAGGTCCTTGTATTATGTCTGTCAACTCATCTGGTCCACTCCTTAATCCACTATGCAAATATCCTCAGCCTTTAGCCCAAGACAGACCAGTAAGGAATGAGAGGCAGAGAACATACATGAAGAAAGGTTGATTTAATCAGTAAGTTTTAAAAAGACACTGCAATATTTATAAAGAGCATTCTTTCCAAATAACCATTTAAAAATATAAAGTATACAATATCATGATTCTTAAATTCCAAGCGATTCAGACTGATTCTGACTTTCAAGAAAAAAAGGGCAGATGTTGGGTAGCTCAAAAGAAGTGTTGAACAACTGAACATTCAGTAGGCCAGAAATGAGGGTGGCACTATGGATTTAAGCAGCAAGAGCTCAAAACCATCTCTCTAGAAGGCTCCCAATTACTTCTCCCAAACCATACAGAGAAAGGGCGGTTCCTCAGAGTAAGTGTTGTATGTGTGTCTCTGTGTGTGTGTGTGGCCGGCGGGGTGGAGGGGGATGGGAGGTGCTAGAGGAGGAGGGTGGTCTGTGCTCCTATCAGGCTGGGCAGAGAAAATTAGCAGTCTACTATACATACAAAGCTAAGCTTTGAATTATCATATATGTCTATTTTTTCCTATAAAACCTATACTTCTCCCATAATTAATGTCTATTATTAGTGTTTCTGATAGGAAAAAAAGTATTGCTGCATGGTAACATCAAGCATGTAAAAATAGGTTCTGAAAAATTACCACCAGAAATAGCTCCAGAAGCAGTAAAGAGTTCATAAGTTATTCCTTTCATTTAGTGAATTATGTAATTTTTTATCCTATATTATACTTCTTTAAGCTTCTTTATCTTTCCATCACTACTTCTGCTAATTTAATCATAGAAAAAAAATCCTCTGTGAGAAGTTTAGGCACATTATTAGGTGGATGGCATCTAATATGGAAAAAAAAAATTAACAGTCACATCTGTTTAGGGCCTAAAAACTTGTGAATGCTACTTACTGATGGTCTTGGGGACAATACGTAGGATACTGACTCCTATACTATATTGTTTTCAGTCCCGGACAAAGATTGAGAAATGAGTCTTTGGCAATGTAAGTCCTATTTATTCCTTTTGTATATAGGTAAAGGTAAAGTATAAGGCCCTTGCTTGGGTCCCAGCCACATCCAAGGCTAGGATTAAAGCATGAATGGGCAAGCTGGATCATCTGGCAGGGCAGGCCCATGACGAGAGCCTTGGTTTGAAGGTCTCAGTTGTGCCCTGAAAAGAAACTCATTCTGAGCTATGAGTATGTGGGCAGGGCAGAGTAGACCCAGTTCCAAGGCCTCAAGGTCAAGACAGTCAGCTTAGTGCAGGGTCTGCTGTTGCATTATATCCTTGCCCTAGCTCAAGGACATGTGTCTGTATCCTAGACACAGAAAGTAAAACCAGAATGTACCATTTCACCAAAAATTCTGTAAGCCACCCCGGCACATGCAGCAATGTTTGGCATCTAAGAGAATGTATCACAACATAGGGAGTGAGGCACTCATTCCCCTTGAGGTACTAACTCTCGGCATCCATTTTTGGCATCCTGGTGGGACCAGGGCATCAGTGGGGTGCCTGAGACCAGCCGGAGAATGAAATGCTCCCTGAGAAAGGGCAGTAGTGGTTAAAGAGAGACCATGGAAACCAGAGAAAATTGCAGAGTCAGCGCAGGACATCTCTTAACACAGGTGGGACTCCCAGAAATTCCTGGAGACGGTGGCTACTTTGCAATGAAAAGGAAAAGGTGTGGCAGGTGCTAGTTAATAAGAAGTCACTGTCATCAAAATAAACTCTCATTTTTGACAAAGGCTGGTGAAGCCGGCAATTTTCAGAGGAGATGGCAGTGAAAGTCTCACCAAAACGCAGAGCTTGATTTTTTCCCCCCAAGGTGATGGGAGCAGAGCCATCCATCGTGGTCCTCCTCAACACTCCCGCCCTACAAAGCAATGCATCCTGGCGCACAGGGGAAGGCTGCCAGTACACATTACTCGTGGAACCCTTTGTAGGCACGAAACCGCATCTTTTTTGTGTGTATAACGAAGAATATTGGTATCCTTATCCTTAGTATCATTAATCAGCTGGTGAAAACAGCCAACAACACATAGAGTTACATGTCGTCTTCATTACTCTTGAGACTTCATTGTTCTGATTCCTCTGCCACCGCACTTAAGATTGAGTTTTACTAAAAGAAAAAACTAGAAATAGAGGGTTTGACTTAAAGTAAGAAATGTAGTCAACTCTTCTCACTTTAAGCTTGACTGAGAATTCATTCTCCGATAACAAAAGAAAGAAAATGTGCTGTTTCATCATGTGCTAATATCATGAAAGAGAGGAATATTACTTATGAGTTCAGAGCTGCAATTTGACTATCAGTATTAATTACGGGTTTTGGACTCCTCTTTAATCAAGTCAGCTTCACTGGTTAAATTGACTGTTTTTATTAATTTACAATTAAATAGTTTTCAGTTAACACAAGAACATAGAGATTACATCACAATTGCACTGTTATAAAGTTAAAAGGCCTTTGTGTTTCATTACCAGGTAAAAATTTGGGGGCTAGGTGTCTCACAGAGGATACTAAACAGCCACTGGCCCTTTTATTTTGGTCTTATTAACAGAAATACTGCCTTAGTGAAATTATAAGCATAGGCCTCTTAATTAAGCTTCCTAGGGGCCTGAACTTTTACTTTCAATACCAAATAGTATCTGGAACACATGCTCACTTTTGTGTTTTTTCAGAAATTCTAAGAATTGGCCCAGATTCATGTGATAGTCATTCCTTAATCCATAGTCACCATGGGCCTCAAGGAGTAATTCTTCAAAAGACTGGAAAAGGCGCAGATCCTCTCCATTTCCTTCGGTTTCGACACTTTCAGCATGCTTACAGGAAATGTGTTTCCAGTTGGGATACCTAATTGTGTGCCAGAATTCCTCACAGTGCTCTTTGAAGCCCTCCACACAGATTATACCCGGCTTTCCTGTCATGCAAAATCCAGTCACGTCTAACCTTTTCCCAACATCCAAAATCTTTTTTCTTAGGTCCTGCTGATATATGTGGTGACTGTAGATCCACATTCGGAGGAATGTGTTCTTGACTGGCTTTGCTTGTGTAGATGGTTCGTAAACAAGCTTTCTGTTCAGGAAATAGGAGGCACTATTGTCCTGCAACCACTGGATTGC
Source organism: Leptonychotes weddellii (assembly GCF_054177405.1). NCBI lineage: Eukaryota > Metazoa > Chordata > Mammalia > Carnivora > Phocidae > Leptonychotes > Leptonychotes weddellii. Next base: position 61,728,728 of record NC_138376.1, on the reverse strand, counting down.
CGCACATACACAGAGCTCACCTGGATCAAAAGTCCCTATATAAGAAGTGAGACCTTTGTTGAGAAGTAGTTGCTGTTGTCTGTCAAGCTCAGACGACCGTCCAAATAGCTGCAATGCTGCATAGGGGTAGCTGTGAGGCATGGTTACTTGCAAATCAATTTTCACCTTAAAAGGAAAATCAAATAGATTTAAGTACCATAAAAATCACCTAAGCTAGTTAATCAGTGGCAACGGCATGATTTTGATAAATATAACAGTGTTGCTACTATTAAGTGTCAGCTATGGGCCAGAGACTGTACTGAGAATGTCACATACACTATTCCTTCCATTTACGCATTCATGCATTCCAATATTTATTGAGCACCCACCATGTGTCAGGGACCCCATGCTAGGATAAAGAAGTGAGGAAGCTAGACACAATTTCTGCTATTCATGAAGACTAGAGCCTAGTGAAGGAGACAGACATTAAACTAATAATTACACATCACAAGTACTTAATTTCAATGATGAGAAGTACAGGGCTCCGCTGAAATGTGTAACCAGTGAGACAGAAGTCAGTCTGGGAACCAGGAGCTCTTCGGTGAGGGAATGACAGCTGAAGGATAAGCAGGAAATCACTAGAGGAGGGCTTCTCAAAAGCCTAGTCCACTTGTGACCTATGCTATGCTCATGTTGCTGGAGACAAGGGATCAGAAGATGAAGGGAAATTCATTTTTAGTATTTAGATTTCCTGTCTGTATTTGCTTTGTGTCATGGTACCACCAAAGAAACACGCATCCACTCAAGTCAGTTTTGCTAACGGCAATACTTAGATTTGTAAAAATCACGATACATGTACAAGGCAGTACATACTACAATAGCTGGAATGGTAAAAAATTGGTTGAGTGAACAGAATAACAATGGTAGTATGAGACTGCAAGATGTTTTTAATAAAAACCACTACACATATTTGTTAAAAAGATGTGCATGTTCTTTATATACAATGGAATATTATGCAGCCATCAAAAGGAATGAGATCTTGCCATTTGCAACGACGTGGATGGAACTGGAGGGTATTAACGTTGAGTGAAATAAGTCAAACAGAGAAAGACATGTATCATATGACCTCACTGATATAAGGAAACAAACTGAGAG
>NC_138376.1:61671673-61727094 GCF_054177405.1 Leptonychotes weddellii | reverse complement strand
CGATGGACTCTGAAAAACAAACTGAGGGTTCTAGAGGGGAGGGGGGGTGGGAGGATGGGTTAGCCTGGTGGTGGGTATTGAGGAGGGCACATTCTGCATGGAGCACTGGGTGTTATGCACAAACAATGAATCATGGAACACTTCATCTAAAACTAATGATGTAATGTATGGGGATTAACATAAGAATAAAAAAAAATTATAAACAGATTTTTTTCCAAAAAAAAAAAAAGATGTGCATATTTATGGAAAATTCAAGATATTTATTGAAGACAATTTACAGGGCATCCCATATTTTACATATTTCACTTTCAAACAAGTAAAGGATATACGAATCTGGAATATTCTCTATTTGCTTCCTGGACAGAAATCTCACGTTCCAAGTGTTTCCACTAAAAACCGGGCACCAGGCAACAATGAAAACAACTCAGGGTACTTACCTTGGGCTCCTCAATCTGGAGGGTAATCACAAATTCGATTTTTGGCGGCAGCGCCTCCCTTGTGCCTTCCAAATATCGCTTTATATTCGTCAGGACATTTACATCTTCAAGTTTTACTTCTCCTTGGTTAGGAAACATAGAAAACAGCATTTCCATCTCTAGCAGCTGAAGCTGCAGGCATTCTTTCATTGAAGAAGACATGTTGCCTCGAAATCCACCTGCCAGGAAAACTGGAAAGGCCCAGGGGCACTAGGTTTGTTAATTTCAGCGGTGTCCAGAGAAATTTCCCGAAGGTCCCTTTCCGTGGAAGCAGTTTTGCAGGAACGCTACGCACCGACAGCTAGGGGCACAAACCGGGACACTTAAACTCTTTCTTCGCTTTATCTCCCAACCCACAAATTTAGTATGCACAATATCCCTCAAGACACCTCGTTAAAATTCAGATTCCCAGTCCGTGATCTCCCCACCCCCAGCCCCGCTTCCGATTTAAATCCGGGAATCTGGACTTTCAACAGGTGTTCCAAATTATTCCGTTGCAGGTGGTTGGCAAACACCTGCAGATGCTCTGCAAGCCTGAATTCTGGGAAAGGCAAGGAGCCCAGCTTGCAATCCCACTAGGGTCTCGGGCTTGGGCGGAGCTGCGCCCTGTGGCGAGGAAAGCCCGCAGTCCGGCGAGGCTGTGGTCGCATCCCTTGGCTCCGGGGTCTTGAGGGCCCCGCCGCCCGCAACGCCAGTGGCGGCTCCTCGGCCCCAGCGCCAAGGACCCCTCCCGAGCGGGCCTTTACGGCTCAACCGGGAGCCACATCACCCCGGGATGGCATCCTGATAGCTCCGGACGATTTGGGTCCATCTGGCCTGTGTGTGGAGGGGCCCAGGCTAACGGGGAGTCTTACAGGTACATTAATAAAATGATGTTTAGTGCAAGCTGGTGCGGAGAGATGGGGTGTGAGTAGCGGCTCGAGAAGGCTCCCGGAGTCAAAGTTTGGGGAGATGAACCTCGAGGATCTAGAAGGGGATGCGGGAAAAGGGGAGATGGCCGAGGCCACCTTGTCAGAGGCCCCAAATCAGGGTTGGTACCCCCCATCTGGGATCATTAGGAACCCTGGCTTCCCAGGAACGCAAGACTGCCACCCTCTGAGACCCAAATTTGGAGGCGGGGACTGCGTTTTTGCCGGTGGCAGTACTCTGATGGCCCACGACCCTAGGCCCCAACCCCCGGGCCACCGCGGGGGGCCTCACCCTTCCCGGTCATTCAAAGGAAACAGCCCCAAGCCCTCTCAGAACCGGGATCCGCAGTTCTGCAGGCGCGAGCTGCGCATGATCCGCAAGGAGGCGAGGCGGGGCCAGCGGATCCTCCCCCCTCCGTGATTGGCTGGGGGGCGTGGCGATGGGCCGGAAGTCACGCAGCGCCACGTCTGCAGGTTCGGAGAGCTTCAGTCAGGCAGGAGGAGCCGCCGCGGGGTAGCTGCGCTGTGAGGTGGAGGTGAGGGGTAATCTCCGGCGGAGGTGAGTGGGGCCCTTAGGCTTGGCGACGGGAATGGGACTCTCCAGTCCGTAGGGGTTCGGCCTACCGATGGGCTGCGGGTAGGCTAGCGGACTGACCCACGGACCGCGAGCGGAACACACCCGCCCCTGCGCCTTCAGAGCGGGCCCGAGGGTCTCATGCTGGGTGTTCTGGTCCAGAGGCCTGGAGCGGGGGGTGGTGGCTCAGGGTTGAGAGCCGGGAAACGTGCGGCCATTTGGGGCCTGGAAAGAAAGCGGAACAAGCAAGCGGTTGATAATTGAATGGAGGGAAGGGGGATGCTCTCAACTTTTTTAGAGTGGTCACTGTCTGGGCTTGTAAGCTTTGAATAAAAGCGTTCGCCCACTCATTGAACGTAGGTTTAGGACCGAAAACGCTTTGAAGGGTGGAAGCATTTTTCCTTTTTTAAAAGATTTTCTGGATTTAACACCACTGGTTTACGCCCTTATGAATAATCATGATATATTACCGAATGGTCAGTTTTTAACAAAGTGTATTCATGCTTGTGAAAGAGATTTGATCACTTTGGACCAAACTAAATTAGCTTGCTGAATACCAGTTTTTTCTAGCTGGACAAAAGCAAAAATTTTTCACCATTTCCTTTAACTTTTGTTCATTGAAGCAATGAAAGAAAATGAAGAAAACAAGATAGGACTGCTGCTCATCTCTGGGCTAATTGGGAATGGGACTGACCCAAGAATTGAATAAACAGTACATACAACTGAGGTTGGAAACCCCAAGTTCCACTTAAAATTGGAGTATCCCAGAGAAGGAAGTACTAGTGGGCTAGGGGCCCAGTTACAGGTAAAAAGATGTTACTTTCAGAGCTTAATTTAGAAGGGTGTCCTGATCCTCCCTTATGAAAATAGAAAAATCCACTGCAAGATATATTAGGAGGTCTGGGCGGTCTTAGAGAGGAGGCTGTTCTCCTTTGCTTTTCCTTTGGGTGTATGTCTCTGTGGTGTGGGAGGAATAACAAAAGAACCAACAGATTTCCCAGATATTTTGGATATGTAGTCCCAGTCCATCTGACAGTATGACCTTAGGCCCCAGTCTGTCACCAGCTACCCATGTAAATTTAGGTTATTTAACTGAGGCCCAAGCTTAAGTTTTTCCATTTGTGAAATGAGGTAATCTTTGATTGTGTAGCAGTCTGTGAATCTATGTGTGGAATCTTCATTTTAGTTGAGAGTGGACCATTTTAAGTTCACCCTGTGTTCAGGAATAGCCCTGGAGCCAAAATGAGAGATGAGTTGGGGTAATCTGCCATCTGCCCTGGAGTGGATGATGCAAGTTGGGCAGGATCTTGTAGGTAATGCCTACCACCAGGACTTATTGTACCATTCTTTTCTTTTCTTTTCTTTTTTAAAGATTTTATTTATTTATTTGACAGAGAGAGACACAGCGAGAGAGGGAACACAAGCAGGGGGAGTGGGAGAGGGAGAAGGCTTCCCGCCGAGCAGGGAGCCTGATGCGGGGCTCGATCCCAGGGCTCTGGGATCATGACCTGAGCCGAAGGCAGATGCTTAACGACTGAGCCACCCAGGCGCCCCTGTACCATTCTTTTCTTTCTCAAACATTCTTTGTTGGGGTTCAGAACGAGGCAGACCTGTTAGTTTAAGGTGGCAGTTTTTGAAGCAAATGGTCCTTGAAAGATTTCTTATGCTTGAAAAATATTCCTTAATTTTGTAGACATGGATTTAGATGCTATTAGAGAATACTCAGCATTACATGCCAAACCCAATGGACTCGTTCTTCAATATGGGACCGCTGGCTTTCGAACGAAAGCAGAACATCTTGATCATGTCATGTTTCGCATGGGATTATTAGCTGTCCTGAGGTCAAAACAGACAAAGTCTACAATAGGAGTCATGGTAACGGCATCACACAATCCTGAGGTAATGCCTTTAGTGCTCTTATAAAGCAAACCTTTATTTACAAGAACACATCTTAGTGTCTGAGCAGTTTGACCCCAAGTACAAATTCTAATTCTAGGAATGTGCCTACTCGGTATGTGCCTTTGGATTTGAAATGACTTTTTCTTAAAGATTAATTTATTTTAGAGAGAGACTAGAGAGTGCATGTGAGGGAAGGGGCAGAGGGAGAGGGAGAATCCCAAGCAGACTGATCACTGAATGTGGAGCCAGACACCAGGCTGGATCCCACAAGCCTGAGACTACACACAACCCGAGCTGAAATCAAGAGTCAGACACTTAACTGACTGAGCCACCCAGGCGCCCCTGAAATGGCTTTTTCTTGATGAGTGGTTATTTAGCTCATGACTGTAGAGGGTGTGGAGAGAATGAAATTGAGAGTCATTTCTTGGACTGTGTCCATATTAGAGAAATAACAGAATGTCCTTCCAAGTTAGTTGTATTGAGACAGAATAAGTAACAAAAAGTATTACTTGTGTTAATTTGGTAGAGATTAGAGAGATTGGAGCCAAGGTGGGGAGAAGGGCAAACATTTGAAAAGATTTAGTGCATTTTGAAAATTTTTTAGACTTGTTTTCTTTTCTTTTTTATTTTAAAGATTTTATTCATTTGAGAGAGAGAGAGCACACAAGCGAGAGAGCACAAGCAGGGGGAGCAGCAGAGGGAGAGGGAGAAGCAGACTCTGCACTGAGCAGGGAGCCCGATGTGGGCCTTGATCTCAGGACCCTGAGATCGTGACCTGAGCCGAAGGCAGCCACTTAACTGACTGAACCACCCAGCCACCCCTAGACCCGTTTTCTGTAGTTAGGGAATATTAGGGAAGAGTTTCCTGTTCTGAATGAACAGCCAAACAGGTGGCTCCAGATATACAAAAGTGAGCTTTGGGCAGATTATTGATGAGGCCTGATGATTCTAGTGTTTTGAGAATTACTTCTTTTTTTTAAAGATATATTTATTTATTTTAGAGCGAGAGAGTGTGCGAGCCAGGGAGAGGCAGAGAGAGGGGGAGAGAGACTCTCAGGCAGACTCCCTGCTGAGCGCAGGGCCTGATGTGGGGCTTGATCCTGATCCTATGACCCTGACATCATGACCTGAGCCAAAACCAAGAGTTGGACTCTCAACCAACTGAGCCACCCAGGCGCCCCCAATTTTTTTAAGCAAAGTATTCTTTTTGACGCAGTTTAACTGTTTTATTATGTATTGCCTATAGCTCACTAATATGTGGTTTGAATAACATGCCTCTGTTTGATTGCAAGAGCGTGAGACTTTTGCCTTTGTAGCTAAATTAGCAGCAAGTTAAAGCTGTGTAAGTCTGTGAAGGATTATAACCTCCTCTTCCCCCCACACAAGAGGACATAGCTTGTCCAGCTTGTAAATGTGGATCATTATAAATGTGTAAGTGTCTGAATGTCTAAATCACCACAATTAATGACTTGTGGGCTGAAGCCTATATTTATTGCTAGTTCTAGAAGTACTTCTTAAAACAATACTGAACTGTTTCCTTCAGTTGACATTCACTCTGAACTACACTTTATTTCTTCCCCAAAATTTGAGCAGAACAGAATTGGGAGTCAGTTTTCAGCTTTTGTCACCCGCTGGTTGATATATTGGCCAGTATGTTCTTAAAGAGTCCAGAGTCATAGTGAGGAGGATCTCTCGGTGCCTTCATTCTACTCCATTTGTGCCCTGGTCATGTAATTGATGGTGAATGCACAGATGACAGCCTTTTTAAAAAACTAGTGTAGCATAGTGGCTGGTGGGTTTAAGAGTCATGTAGACTTGATGTTTTAATACCAGCACTGACACTGTGTGAACATAAGCAGATTACTTGCTATGAATCTGTTTTTTTTCAAAGTAAGATTGGAATAAAAATAGGATTATTAGTAGGATTGATGTTTGTTATGAGGATTTATATAAAACACCTAGTCCAGTGCCTGGCATTCCATACGGTCACAGGTAAAGCCACTCAGCCATCAGTGTCTTTTTTAGGGGAAAACAGCTTGAGTTTACTTCCTCAACTCACCCTTGTGAATATGCACAGATGGCTTATTGTTCGCTTTTCTTTTAAGGAAGACAATGGGGTAAAGTTGGTTGATCCTTTGGGTGAAATGTTGGCACCGTCCTGGGAGGAACATGCTACCTGTTTGGCAAATGCTGAGGAACACGAGATGCCGAGAATGTTGATGGACATCAGTGTGAAAGCAGCCGTGAATCTGCAACAAGATGCCTTCGTAGTGATTGGTAGAGATACCAGGTGACCATCAGAGTTACTGGTGAAAGCAGCTTTGGGAACTGGACCTAAACGATTGCATTAGTTTTAGTACCCATGATAAATTGAAAAAATTAAGTGGAACTAAGAGGCTCCTCCACCTACCTGGCCTTTTTATTTTTGATAGGATGGAGGAGGTAATCCGCTCCTGCATCTTAGGTTTTGGAGTCCGAACCCCAACTCTAACACTGTATGACTGGGTAGGTTACTTAATCTTTGGAGCTTCCATATGCCCACCTATAAAATGTTGATATTAAAGCCCAACTCAGGGCTTTTGTGAGGATTACATGAGATAATGTATGCAAAATACCTATTTCCTGACCCGAGAGAAGTACTTAACATATGTCTCCCACCCCTTTACTTCTGTAGATTTACTGTTTTCTTCTATAAAGTAAGAACATGTGATTGTAATTCAATATTTATAGAGATTTACCTCATAATCTACATTATTGTTGGTTCATATATTTATATTATTTTCCCATGCTGGAGTTCACGGGAAAACATTAACAATATATTATTTCACATACAGTAATTCCCCCTGCCCCTTATCTGCAGGGGATACATTCCAAGACCCCCAGTGGATGCCTGAAACCATGGATAGTACTGAACTCTCTATATACCATGTTTTTCTCTATACATACATAATTATGATAAAGATTAATTTTTAAAGATTTTACTTATTTATTTGAGAGAGAGAGCACGAATGGGGGGAGGAGCAGGGGGCAGGGAGAGACAGAAGCCCAGGCAGACTCTGCGCCCAGCGCTGAGCCTAAAGTGGGGCTTGATCTCAGGACCCCGAGATCATGACCTGAGCCAAAATCAAGAGTTCAGATGCTTAACATTGAGCCACCCAGGTGCCCCTATGATAAAGATTAATATATAAGTTAAACACAGTAGATCAACAATAAATAATAATAAAGTGGAACAATTGTAACAACATACTATAATAAAGTTATGTGAATGTAGTCTCTCTCTCAAAATATCTTACTGTACTGTACTCCTTCTCTTTCTTGTGATGATGTGAGATGATAAAATACCTGTGTGAGAGAGGATATGAGGTGAATGTAGGCATTGTGATGTAGTGTTAGGCTCCTGTTGACCTGACAGTATGTCAGAAGGTGGATCATCTGCTTCTGGACTACAGTTGACCTCAGGTAACTGAAACCATGGCCAGCGAAACAGTGGACAAGAGGGGGGGCTACTTGTCATATTTGGCAGCTTTTGCCTTCCTTTACAAAAAGATATTATTGTAAAATGTTAGATTAAAAGTGTACTTTGAAACAGAAGCATTCTCTTTACTGTAAGATTTCATTTTAGCCAGAGATTCTTTCTAAAGGAAATTTCTAGTCATAGTCTTAATGATAGGACATTAGGATAATGGTGTTTTATCCTTAATGTGTTACCAGAGAGACTTCTAAATACCATTGATTGTGGATTTATAAGTATCAGAAGTAGCCTAGTGACTTATGTTCTGAAACAAATTATTATCCTACAGTAAAGCCATCCCACATGTAATTGCCTCTTACCAATTAACTAGTTTAAATGATATAAAACATCATTTTCTACAAGGCAGTTATAATGATCTACTTTATTTTCAGATAGATAATTTGTTCTGACTTTTTCAAATGAAAAATAGGTTCTGTATCCTTGGTGGTTTAATACCCAGTACTGCATTATGCAAAGTGTTTGCATTCAGTATTTATTGCTACTATTTTTAGGTAGTGTATATGTTGTTACAGTCAAACTTGAAAAGGTTTTTGGGTATGATGTAGTTAGTGTATTTTTATATTTATTTTCTAAATTCATTTAAAAGCCAAACTCTTTCCAAGAAATGTATTGTGAAAGGCTGCTGGAAAATGCTTATACTCTACCTCTTATTTCTGCAGAGTTTTCAGACTTTACAGGTTTCAGTTCAAATACAGTGAACCTATTATCCTGGAATTTGTAGCATTTGCTTTCAGAACTAGCAACTCTTGGTTTCAGAATGGGATGTGTTATTTTCTTCCTTTTCTTTTCTAGGCCTAGCAGCAAGAAACTTTCACAGTCTGTAATAGATGGTGTGACTGTTTTAGAAGGTCAATTCCATGGTATGTAGCTATCCTGAGTTGTAAATTAAACTTTAAAAAACTTAAATAACTTTTGGGGCGCCTGGGTGGCTCAGTCAGTTAAGCGGCTGCCTTTGGCTCAGGTCATGATCCCAGGGTCCTGGAACCGAGCCCCACATCAGGCTCCCTGCTCCGCGGGAAGCCTGCTTCTCCCTCTGCCACTCCCCCTGCTTGTGTTCCCTCTCTCGCTGTGTCTCTCTGTGTCAAATAAATAAAATCTTTAAAAAAATAAAATAAAATAAATAAATAAATTAGCAGTCCTTAAAATGTTTTAAAAAAAAAAACTTAAATAACTTTTAAGAAAGTTGTAAAAATAGTACCATTTATTTTAAAAGAGTTTGAAAGTACAGATAAAATAACTTTTTTAAAAATGAACGGGGCACCTGGGTGGCTCAGTCAGTTAAGCGTCAGACTCTTGTTTTCAGCTCAGGCCAGGATCTCATGGGTCCTGGGATAGAGCCGCTTACTGGGCTCCACACTCAGTGAGGAGTCTGTTTAAAGATTCTCTTCCTCTGCCCTTCCCCCCATTTGCACGAGCATATGCTCTCTCTACCTCTTTCTCTCTCAAATAAATCTTTTTTTTTTTTTTTAAGGTTTTATTTATTTATTTGACAGAGAGAGACACAGAGAGGGAACACAAGCAGGGGGAGTGGGAGAGGGAGAAGCAGGCTTCCGGCTGAGCAGGGAGCCCGATGCGGGGCTCGATCCCAGGACCCTGGGATCATGACCTGAGCCGAAGGCAGATACTTAACGACTGAGCCACCCAGGCGCCCCCATCAAACATTTTTGACTGCCTTCTATACACAACCCTCCAGGGAGTCTATTTCATGCCGCTCACAACTTAAAGTAAGAAACCCATTTTGTATCATGATGTGTGTATATGTACTTGTGTGTGTAACTGACACAAAAGTATCAGTAAATAATACCCACACTGCATGACGTGCATTCATCTGTTTTATTAAAAAAAAAATGCAGAAATGCTGGTTGTGTCTTACTAAGTGGATTCCATGATTCCTGACGGGCTCAGGTCTGCAATTTGTAAGCACTAGTCTGAGAGGTCTCCATTTAGGTGATCTGCCCTTACTCCAGCTTCACCTGGCTTAAAACTATTGTTTATACTATTCTCAGAATGCTTCACCTTTTGCACGGTCATTCTAGCTCTAGAACCATCACTGTTCTAATGTTTTAATCTAGAAAAATATGAGAGTAATTTTTTTTTTTTGTGGACCTTTCTGTCATTTCTCTCTTCAGCTTAGCGTACTTGAGGAAATGAAAGGTTAATGTAGCCACAGCATAGAGAGAATGGGGGAAGCTAGTAGATAAGGTTAGGGAAGTAAACATGAGCCATATCATCCCGAGGTTGTAGTAAAGATTTGGGTTTTATTTCAAATGCACAGGAGCTCCATGGAAGGGTTTTATACATGGAAGTATGATCACATATCCATTTTAAGTCAGTCACTCTGGGTTTTCAGTCTGACTTTTGTGTAGAGAGGAAGTTTGTAAGGAAAAGAGACGGTATAGCAGTTCATGCAAGAGTGATGATAGCGAGAGAAGTGGAGAAGTTTAAAATTAGTAGTGACTTCAAAGGATTTTGTGATACATGATGAGGCTAGAGCTGTGAAGAATGGCTTCTAGGTTTCTGGGTTGATCGGTGGAACAGATGAGTAACTATATAATAGTTATTTTTTATTAAGTAAAAATTTATTGAGTAAATGTTTATTTGCTAATGTTGATATTGGTCACAAAATCCTTTTGTTCCGTCCTTGAGTAAGTCTTTTGGAATATTGTTTTCCTCTCCTTATACACCTCCATTAAACTAGGGTAAGTGCTTATCCACTTTGAGCTCCTCCCTCTCCTTCGATCCGATCCTTGTATCAGAGCCATGGTTGCCTTCATAACATACCATTTCCGCTGGATACCTGCAGGGCTCAGTAGCTTAAATGACTTTTAACTCTTGTGCTTGACTTTGAAGACCTCTGATGGATTTAGTTACAGAATATTGGATATTGGTCATCTCTGCTATTTCTCCTGTTTCTTGTTCTTGCTTTTGGTGCTTTTCTTGTGTGGTTTGCTATTTTTGACTATAAGCTGTTTATTTTTCTTGGGAAATTATTTGTGGGACATTTTTGAGGTTTATGGTGAAGGCCTATTTCTGTGGCAGAGTTTGGTTATTGCTTTTGCTGGGTGCCTGGGGGTGCTACCTGACGGGTGGATGACAAGTTTCTTGATGGAGTTCTTCTGGACCCCTGTGGTTATGTGATTTGGGCTAGAAATCCAGGGGAGGCCTGTGCTTCTGGTGACAGCTCTTCAGGGATGGGTTATCTCCTGCTCTTCTTGATGTCAAGACAAATCTCCTAGGAGTGGGCACTTGGAGCTAATTCACTTCTGACTCAGCCTTGCACTGAAGAATAGTTCTTTGAGGCTTCAGCTTCATGAGGGGCTGGTCTTCTACTGGGTTTCCTTCCCATCTTAAGTCAGCAAGGACTTTTTTTGCACCAAAAGCAGTAGGTTAATTTCTGCTGTAGAGGAATGCCCTCAAAGCCAAACTGGCTTCCCAGAGCTCAAATTTTGGAGTTCTCTCTTCACAGAGGTTTTGGCCTTAGTCCTCTGTAACTTGTTGGCACAGCAATGCTTTTTTAAAAGTGATTTTTCTTTTATCTAGCATTTTTGGTTGTTTTCAGGAGTACGGTTCATCTGAATTAAATAGTTGGCAGTGTTGTTGGAAATAGAACTGTTATTATTTTTCTATATTCTCTTTTTATGTTACCTATCCATATTAAATGTGTGCTTTTTTCTAACACTACCAAACAATTAACTTAATTCTCTGACATTATCTACCTAGAGGTAGGGTCAGATCCCACAGGTAAAGGGCTCAGTGCCATGTCTCCTCCCCTCCCCCCATTTCAGAATCCAGTCACCTGAGCTTCTGACGACCCCCTCCTTGGTTTGATTAATGTGCTAAAGTGCTCACAGAACTCAGAGAAACATTTTACTTACCAGATTACTGGTTTATGATAAAGGATAGAACTCAGGAGCAGCCAGCGGGAAGAGCTGCACAGGGCAAGGTATGCAGGAAGGGGCATGGAGCTCCCATGCTGTCTGGGCAGCCACTCTCCCCAGTCTGCACACATTTACCAACCCAAACCCCATCCTTTTGGGTTTTTATGGAGGCTTCATTACATAGGCACGATCAATTAAGTGATTGGCCATTGCTATTTGAACACAGTCTCTAGTCCTTTTCTCTCCCTGGAGTGGCAGGGGGCCCAGGAATAAGAGAGGAGAGGTCTGAAAGTTTCAACTCTTTAATCACATGGTTGGTTTCCCTGGCAACCAACCTGGCCCTATCCTAGCGTGCTCTAGGAGCTTTCCTTGTCATCTCATTAGCATAACAAAAGACAATTCCTTGCTCTCATCGCTTAGAAATTCTAAGGGTTAGAAGCCCTGCCAGGAATGGAGACAAAGACCAAATCTCTATTTCTTATTATAAATCACAACATCATAATGTAACAGTTGTAATGATTTCAGTGGATATTTATGCATGTTTCTGAATAGTTTGGAAGTTAGCATTTTAGTTTTCTGAGATGTCTTTTTTTAAGGAAGATCTGTCAAATTCGTATGGTATGAATCCATTTAAACTTTTTTTTGTTTATTAAGGAATGTGACAAATTGCGTTTTGTATTTCTCTGACAGATTACGGCTTGTTAACAACGCCCCAGCTACACTACATGGTGTACTGTCGAAATACCAGCGGCCAATATGGAAAGGCAACCATAGAAGGTTACTATGAGAAACTCTCTAAGGCCTTTATGGAGCTTACCAAACAGGTGAAAAGCTCTTGAACACGGTTAGAGTTTAAGCAAATGAGTAACATCAGTTGAATAATTTATCTTAATTAGGTAGTTTGTCACTCCTCCTTTTTCCAAAAATGCGGTGTATTTCCTTTTTCTTTCTAGGGCTCCACAAGGTTTGACCCTTGTATCTTGCTAAATATCTGTTGGCATTTACTTGGCAAGGCACGTAGTACATTCTGAGATAATTGGGAGAGAAAACATGGGGTTCTTGTGGTTTCCTATTCATTCAGATGAATTTTCTCATAGGGTTAATGTTAGGTGCTATTGGCGTGATGCTTGAAGTGTCTACTGCTGAGAAAGATTTTCTCCTGAGTAGATTAGCGTCTTAAACCTGGTTGAGATTTGGGGGGTATAATTAATTTGACCAACAGATATTGAATGCATGTTGTTAACCAAAACAAAGCCCTTGTTCTCATAGAATTTATATTCTGAAGGGAGGATGGGCCAGAGAGGAGACTGACAAGGAAAAACCTAGACATGCCCAGGGGTGTTATATGCTGTGAAGAGAATGACAGGCGTCATTCTGCTCATCCGTCTATATACTTATTCCCACATTTGAATGCCTGTCATGTAATATAGGCTGTAGTATTATTTTGAAGGGACCCTGCTTAACTGAGGCTAAATTTTGACAAAGCTCCATTTCCATAAGTTATTCAATCAGTGAAACTGTTCTAGTGTCAGTGTTCAAAAAAACAAGTTTTTAAAGGTTTTTAAATTTTACTTCGGTTTTCTACAATTTTCACCTGAATGTGTGTACCCTTTTGTTTCCCAGGTTAAAATAGATGAGTTAACTGAAACAATGGAAGCTGTTTACATATGCCTATATTTGCTTTATGCTTCACTCTTTTATACCTTGACATTTTTCTCCCATGTGTGTTTTCCTTTGAAGGCTTTCTGCAGTGGAGATGAATATAGATCACTTAAGGTGGACTGCGCAAACGGCATAGGGGCCCTGAAGCTGAGAGAAATGGAACACTACATTTCCCAGGGTCTGGCAGTTCAGCTGTTTAATGATGGAACCAAAGGGAAACTCAACCATTTATGTGGGGCTGACTTTGTGAAAAGTCATCAGAAGCCTCCACAGGGTATGTAGACAATTTGTTTTTAGAGCTCTTTGAAACCAGTCTTATTTCCAGACAGAGTGGCCGAGTTGAGTCATGCAGCTAGTCCTGGCGCTACTGCTTGAGACATCTGGGCATCTCACTTGTCAGTGCCATTTAGAACATGGTCTACTCTTCTGCCGTAAGTCACACGACTCCTACCGTGTGGGGGTGGGGGGAAGCAAAATCAGAAATTGGTGTTTTAGGGCTGTGAATCTCGAACGGTAGCGTGCATGAGAATCACCTGGAGGGCTTGTTAGCACAGATTCCTGGGTCTACTCTAGAGTTTCTGATTCTGTAGGTCTGGGGTAGGATTTAGGTATGATAAGAACTTGCATTTCTCAAGTACCCAGCCTTCCTTAATGGTGCTGGTCTCCTGGGACCACACTTTGAGAATCATTGATCTAAAGGACAGCAATAGTAAGTAGCATTTTTCACCTTATCTGAATTAGACATACTATGGAAAGGGAATGCAACTCTGCTTAATTATAATTGTCTGCAAAAATCACTATTTTCTACGGTTGGTATATTAGGAGGAAAACTTCTATAGACTGTAGTTGTACTAAGAGGTGTTCTATATTTAACTGCATTACAGATACTAAATTGTTAGCGGGTGGGCCACGCTTGGCTTGCAGATGTGTTTTGTTTGGTCTGCTGTGTGTGTGTAATTGTTGCCATTTAAAAACTCCGTGATTTTACTTAAATATTAGAAACTCTGGCTTCTTTTTACCAAAATCAGAAAATGTCCCTTCTCACATGGCAGTAATCAGCTGCTGTGGAGTGGCTCCTGCCCACTTCAGACAGGACATGCATTCTGCAGAACTCCACAGACCTCATCCAGTCACCTCTCTCATTTATATGGTCCTGCCTCACTGTAGTAAGCATTTAAATTTTTAGTTGAATCAACCAGTTTGAACTCCTTTTTATTGAATTGCTTGTTTTGACCTTTACTGACAGTTTGGTTCTGTCCATTCACTAAATGTTGAGCTCTTCCTCTCCCTTGCTGTAGGCACTGGTAAGGAGAACAAAGGCAAGAGAAAGGTAGCTAAAATTAATCTCTTTACAACTTGTAGCCCACTAATACCTGAGACATGCAGAGTGTGACATACCTCAAGGAACTTATGGCTGCCTTCATGTTGATGTTCTAAAAGCAACCTTATCTTGACAATAACCAGACCTCCAAGGTCCTGTAAACCTCACTTTCAGCATGGAGAAATTCCTTAGAAACTTATCTCTAATCACTCCCCTTCTCAAACTTAAAAGTATATAATCAGTCACTCCTCACAATCACAGCGCAGCTCTTTCTGGTATGGGTCCTGTCCCCTGCTATAATAAAAGCACATTTTTGTACTTTAAAATGTCTCAAGAATTCTTTCTTGACTCGTGCACTGGCGGCCCCACATCCCAGAGCTACCGTATGAACAAAAGCATAGGCCCTCTCACTTTCCTGAAGCTTGTGTTATGCCCCTTAGTCAACCTTATGTTCATATTCCTCACGGAAGTCTCATGTTGGATTTCTCCACCCGCTGCTGTCATGGCTAAGGAACAGCAGAATTTTCTAATAAGTTTGACATGACAATTGCTGAGGTTTTGATAGCTTTATGCAAATTACACAAACCATATTTCTCTCACAGTTTATAATTCTTCGCTCTTAGTTACCAATGTTTCTTGTTACTGATGGTGTGAACAAATAAAAATCATTTCTATTAGAATTAAAGCACATACCTCATCTATTGCTGATTATTATTATTTTTTTAAAGATTTTATTTATTTGAGAGAGAGAGTGACAGAGATAGCGAAAGAGATCACAAGCGGGGAGGAGAGGGAGAAGCAGGCTCCCGCTGAGCAGGGAGCCCGATGCGGGGTTCGATCCCAGGACCCTGGGATCATGACCTGAACTGAAGGCAGACACTTAACCAACTGAGCCACCCAGGCGCCCCTATTGCTGATTACTTTTTATATGTAAAGGACATCATAGTACTAGGTCAGTTGCATTCACAAGTATCTGTAGCTTTCAAAAAACTATATGGGAACCTGTCTTGCCAAACCAACTGGCTTATAAAACAGAATTTTATTTTAATATTATATCAAGTTTCAGCATAGAATTATTTTCCAGTTAGCTGTGAAAGAATTTACCCTGTAAAAACAACCAATAAACCTTTATACTATTTAAAGATTAAGACATTGGCTTTTATTTGGAAGGATAATTTTTTAAGTACCACAAGGCCAGTTATGATCATACTTTAGTGAAATATTTTTCCTGTGTAACTAATGTAAGAGAAAAACTTTTATATGGAGGTGTATTCCCATTTCTATGACTGAAATGCATTTTAAAATTCTGTCTGCTAGGAATGGAAATGAAGTCTAATGAGAGATGCTGTTCCTTTGATGGAGATGCAGACAGAATTGTTTATTACTACCTTGATGTAGATGGTCACTTTCATCTCATAGATGGAGACAAGATAGCAACACTAATTAGCAGTTTCCTTAAAGAGCTCCTGTTGGAGGTATGGTGGGGTTATCGACTGCCCTTTAAAACAAGACTTACTGGTGACTAACAGGCATTTGAATGTCCCAGAGGCACTATTCTTACAGAGTTCCTTACCTTTGTGGCCAGAAAATACAAGAAGATACGGTAATTTTAGTCATTTCAACATGGGGCAGTTGGAACCTGAAGGTAGTACTCTTTTCTTCCTTATACTGGCAGAGTTTGTGATTTGAAGCTTTATGAAGTTGTGGTTTCTTCATAACTGACACTTTAATGAGAATTCCCATTATCAGTCCCAAAGCCTCAAGTTTAAACAGAAAATCTCATCCTCTGAGAGCTGTATTTACTGTGTTATAATATGCTTAATAATGTGAGAGGTGTATTCTGTTTTGCTCTTTTGGAAATCCTAGGCCAGCTATACATATAGAACGTAATGAGAAGTAATTATTATAATATTGGGAAAGATATACTTTGAGAATTCAGTTAAATACTTTTTAATGCTCAAAAGTATTTTAGCTTTTTTTTCTGGCATTCATGTAAATTTTCACTTTAGGCATTTATTGCATAAACTAAGACACAGCTGACCTCGGCGATGATTTTGTCATCCTTTAGAACTCTCATTATATGTTTGCTTTTGTAGTTAGTGTCATTACTTTTGATGGCCAGGCAATTATCATTATTTTTATCTAGATTGGAGAAAGTTTGAATATTGGTGTTGTACAAACTGCGTATGCAAATGGAAGTTCAACACGATATCTTGAAGAAGTTATGAAGGTATTGAACCATTTCAATTTTCTGGTAGCTTCTTAATATATTCTAAGATATTTCTGTGAGGAAAACAATGCCCTCATATAAGTGAATAGGTTGTAATACATGAAACTGAGCTGTTACCCATTTAAGGGTAAGTAGAAATCAAAAATAGGAAAAAAATATTGTCCCTGATGTGAAAAGAGAGATTCTCCCCCCTCTCTTTTTTTAGAGCATTTCTTTTAGAAAACTTATAAATTCTTTCTCTGCCTTCTTTATAATGAATGTAAATCTTTTTAAAGGCTAAGCAAGTTTTATAGCTCGGGAATGTTTTCCATAAGGGTCTGGAGTCCCCTCATTGAAATGTGAACTTAAGGGAACATAGCACCCCTGTCTCCCAGGCTCCTGAGAGTTTCTGTTAGTTAGAGCTTGGAGCCAGCCACTTATCTGCTTGTTATAGAGATATG
This sequence comes from Leptonychotes weddellii, assembly GCF_054177405.1. Classification (NCBI taxonomy): domain Eukaryota; kingdom Metazoa; phylum Chordata; class Mammalia; order Carnivora; family Phocidae; genus Leptonychotes; species Leptonychotes weddellii. Next base: position 61,710,174 of record NC_138376.1, on the reverse strand, counting down.
AGAGGTTTTATTATTCTTTTGGTAAGGACTAAACACTGCCACCACAGTTATCAGGCACATTTAAGACAAAGTGTGTGACAAATGGTCCTGTGAAGTCTTCTTGAGAAGTGGGCCTATTCAGTAGGCATAGGGACTATTGCTTTGGGGTTTCACAGTGGGGGAGACAGACTGGGCTCAACTCCTAATACAACAAGGAAAAGTGGAGATTTTGGAGCCAAGGAGCAAGGGTGGAGGGGGTTGGCAGATGGAAAATTACTGAGTAGTCATCAGGGGTCAGGGAGGATTCTGGCTAAATCTACCTGAACTCCTGAACTACCTGAAGGCTGCGTGATTAGATATTACCTGGGAGATGGTACAGCGTGAGGACTTTGATCAGTTGTCGAAGGTAGGACATTCTTGCTGAGGTTGGACTCTGGGAGACGCGCCCATGGATGGGACCTGTTCAGGCTCACAGGGCAAGTTTGGTCTGAGGATGGAATTTGTTACTAGTTTTGTATCTTATTATTTCCCCCAACATCCCCCAGATGACTGACCATCCTCTATACCACATCACCTGCTCTAAGAGTGAGTTAGAGGGTCCATGGCCAAAATTAGATCTTTGTCTTTCTCTTTTTCTCACTAGCTAGTGTATTGTTTTCCAACTTTTGTGTATCCCTTTTCAGATTGCTGCATTTTACTAGTTTTTGTTGCCTTTTCATTCTTTTTTAAGCAAGAATGGCAAAGTCAAATTCTTGTAGAATAGGTGAGGTGAATAAGTACAGCAGGGGTGTAAGGACTAGGAACAGTGCCCACCAGGCCCACTGCTGTCTCCTTTAGTCAGATTCTTCAAGAGAAGCTGAAAATCTGAATTTTTATGTGAACCTCCTACTTTTTTAGTCTTGGCAATTGATGCAAAATTCCAAAGAAATAGGTAGGCAAAATAAAACACATCAGGAGGCTGCTAGTTTGTGACCTAAGTATAAGGTTGCAGTAAACACACTCGGCACTCCATCTGGCCCAGTGGCCTGCTGTTCATGAGGATTATTCTCAGTACTTGGGTTATCGTTTTAGTATTTTCTCATGTTCTGTTGTAGGTAAGATACCCTGTTTAAGAAACTGAATACACTAGAAACTGTTAATCATCAACCCATTCTCCTAGGGGTGGATGAAGTATTTTGAGCTCTAGCCTTTCCTGAGGTCTTTTAAATCCAGTCAGATGCTGATCTGACTTGATCTTCGTCTCCTCTCTAGTTTTGCCGCTCTCAGTCTTAACCACTCTTCTCGTTCAGATCTCTCCAAGACTTGGGCTGCCCAGTGTTGCTAGTCTTACCACTATAATTTATTAATGGGATTAGTCCTAGAAACCTCCTAACCCATCTCTTTGACCCTTCTAAAGCAGGGGATAGCAAACGGGCCTGTGCACCAAATCCAGTCTGCCACGTGTTTATGGTTTTATTGGAACACAACCATGCTCATTTGTTGCCGTATCAGCTGTGGTTGCTTTTACACTAGTGGCAGAAGTGAGCCATTGTGATATGATCTCTATCGTATGGTCTGTACAGCCTAAAATATTTATCATCTGGCCTTTTGTAGTAAAAGCTTGCAGACCCCTACTGTAAGCCGTTCTCCACACTGTAGCTAACTGAGCTTTCTACAATTTGATCATGTCACTCCCCCACTTGGAATCTTTCATTATCTCATCAGGGGACACTCTCTCTCTCTCTCTCTCTCTCTCTCGCTTTTTCCTTGGCTGTGGGCTTCTGTAGTGCCTTCTCTCCCCCATACTGATACCACTTTGTATTTTAATTGCTTGTCTTCCTCACTAGCTAGTTCCAGGAGGTTTGTTCCCTATTGTGTCCTTGGGAGAGTAGGTACATAATAAATATCTGCCCATTGAATAACTGCTGTTATGTCTCTTTAAATATATGGTATAGGTGCCTGTCTATTGTACTAAAACTGGTGTAAAACATTTGCACCACAAGGCTCAAGAGTTTGACATTGGAGTTTATTTTGAAGCAAATGGGCATGGCACGGTAAGTTCTTTTAATCAGCTACAACCGGCTTTAGCTGGACGTTTTTTAATGATGGGAGTTCTGTATCTGGATGGTAATAGGTTATAGCCCCCTTTGTTGAAATGATCGGTATGATGGTAGAATAAGATCATTTGGTTAACGTACTGTATTCTTATGTGTTGTGAAACTGGTTGTCTTTTAGATTGATCATGATCTTGGAGTATGAAGAGATGATTCTCAGTTTCTTAAAAAAATATACAGTTCTTTTTTTACAAGCAGATCATCTATATATTGTTTAAAATCTTTTCTTTGAGCGGGCCACAGGTGGTACAAGGAAAGTTCAGTAGCTGTGGTGAATTGAAGTGTTGGAACGCTTGAGAATTAAGTTATGAACAACTAGAAATGAATGAATGTAATTAGCAATAAGCATATAAAATTTTTAGGGGGCTTTCTATAGGTAGAATGTTTAAAAAGTTTGAGATATAGTTCACATACCTTAAAATTCACCATTTTGAAGTATATTATGTGGCTTTCAGTATCTTCATAAGGTTGATTTTTTTTTTTTAACATTTTTATATCTCACCTCATTTCATAAATGGATTGGAGGTGACCAACAAAATTAATTCTGAGCTGGCTTCTAGAGGCCTTGAACGCAAGAAAAATAAGTTCTTAGGAAATGCAGTTAAAATATAACTTCAGTAATCTAATTAATGCAGAGATTGATAAATGATTTTGAAGGGCAGATAGTAAATATTCTAGTCTTTGGGCCGTAAGGTCGCTGTTGCTGGTGTAGGGTGAGTGAGTGGGTATGGCCGTGTTCCGACAAAAACTGACCAGTGTATTTTAGTTTACCAACAAACATCTATTTCATCAAGTGCTGACTGTAGTATTGAGCCTTGGAAGGCACTAAAATCATGGGCAAAGAATTTTAAAATGACAGGAATCCTGAGGAACATGATGTATATAATATCCATGGTACTATTTGCCATAATGTGATAAATACGTTGAACCTCTTTCTACTTTTACCTAGCTTATATCCTTAAAATTTTTAGGATAAGAAAACTGCACTGCTTATGTTGAATTATATATTCTTCCAAGTAAAATGGACACAGATAGGCTTCAAGAATCTGGTTGCACAGGACAGATGGAGCTGGCCGAGGGGCAGACATAATGAATTCATCATGTACTTTGCCTCTGCCAGGGTGGTACTTTCTTTGCAATCTTAGCTTTTGATAACCAGTTTCAAAATTTATAAATGAATCCTTCCTCCCCCCGTAATATCTTTTGGGTTCTGATTTGATCTTAATTTCATTCATTCGAAGGCTGCTATTATCTTTCCCCTCAGTTTTTCCAGATTCACTGTGAGTTTCAAAAGTGGTTTAGCTAGGATGCCTGGGGCATGGATAGTGGTTTGTGACTTTGTGTTTTATGCTTTCATTACAGGTACTGTTTAGTAAAGCTGCTGAAACAAAGATAAAACTAGCAAAAGAATTAGAAGATAAGAAAAGGGAAGCTGCTAAGATGCTTGAAAATGTTATTGACTTGTTTAACCAGGTCAGAGCTGGTGGGGTGGCAGGCTCTTGGTTACTTTTACGTTATTCAGAAGGTAGAATAGTATGTGGGGGGAAAGGGGAGAGGGAGAAGCGACTCCCAGGGAGCAGGGAGCCCGATCCCAGGACCCTGAGATCATGACCTGAGCCAAAGTCAGATGCTTAACTGACTGAGCCACCCAGGCGCGCCTGAATAAAACATTAAAGTAGAAAAGTCCTGGCAGCCTCCTTGCCACAGTGGTATGTATATACAATTGAGATTTACACTGAAATGCAGTGATAGAACATTGATGTGTTTCCTTCGCCCTACGTTTTATGATGAAAATTTTTAAGTATAATGAGTTGCTTCCACCTAGAGGCAAGATTCAGCTATTGAGTCTATATATATATATATGTGTTGCATCGTTGAGATTGGGAGTCTACAATATGGCAGTGGAAGAGCAAGCAAAGAGTGGGACCAGAAAAAGCGATGGAACTAATATTTGAGTATCTTGCACATACGAGGCACTTGACATACCTCGTTGTGTAATCCTTGTAATACCACAGGGAGGGGGGTTATTATAATTCCCATTTCATAAATGAAAAAACAAAGGGCTCGGAGCTACTAAGTGAAGAGTAGGGATCTAACTTCAGGTGTGTCTTACACCACTTTACCATGCATGATGCCTTCCATTTTCATGGTAATAAAATCTCAAAAGGGATCTAGTTATAAAGGAAAATTTAATTTTAATTAATGCTGGAACCTTAAGAGTTAGCCAGTCTTATATATGTAATGAGGAAGATTAGAGGCAAGTTTCCCAAGAGCTAGTTTCAGTGTTCTTTAATTCATTATGGTCTTCCATTCCCTTTTTATTTCTCCATCCACTCCAGTTTAATAATCCCGTGTGGGGCTGGGAGGAAGCACAGGATCCTGTGATTGGTTTTCTAAGACAGAGCATTCTTATCCAAGCTTTGCTGGCGTTAAAGTACTTTCTTCCATTGTGTCTTGTAGGCAGCTGGTGATGCTATTTCTGACATGCTGGTGATTGAGGCAATCTTGATTCTGAAGGGCCTGACTGTACAGCAGTGGGATGCTCTTTATACGGATCTCCCAAACAGACAGCTCAAAGTTAAGGTGGGAGCGAGATTTTAAAATTACTTCTTTTCTGAAAATTAAAATGTATTATCTCCAATCTCTATATGAAAGTAGTTCCTTTGTGTCATATTTCATTATGTACATATATTGCATAGAAAATGCCTTATATCATCTGTGTTTTGTCACATCTTAAAAATTATGGCATAACCATTCAATTGTTTGAGAAGTATTCACTTTACAAACTTTAAAGAAAAGGTGATACATATTATTATTTATAATGAAGATTTTTATTATGGAAAATTTAAAACACAGAAGTGTGGGGAGAACAAAATAATGAAACCCCCACGTGCTCAGCTTCAACAGATTTCAACTATTGTCCTTCACCATTCTCCATATCCCCCATGTAATTGTGAAGCAATCCTGATAGCCTATCATTTCGAGTGAAAATATTTCCTTTGCATGATTATTGGTTCATACAGTACTTTCCTGGGGCTAGATGCTGCAAAGTAGGAGAGAATTTTTTTTAAAGGCATTTCATATAAATGTTAATTGGTATCTATACAGATGTACGCCATTGTACAGAAAGATAATTAGAGGTAGTAAGGCCCAAGTTCACACAAATGGCTACTGATTGTTCAGATTAGTTTTTGGCATATTTAGGCAATTTTTATCATGACCCTCTTACATAACTGCCACTTTCCACTTTATAGAAATACTTAGGGTTATTTGATCAGTGATTTAAGGCCTACAGTACTTACTGGCCATTATTTTAGTGGTAACTATAAGACTGTGGAAATAGTATCTCTTTTTTGCTTGAGGTAATTCTTTAGATAAAAGAAGCTGTATAACTGAAATTAACCTTGATTTTGTCAGAAATAAAAATCGTAAAAATTTTTTTTTAAAGATTTTCGAGTGCGAGCTCGTGAGTGGGTGGAGAGAGAGAATCTCAAGCGAACTCCACGCAGAGCGTGACGTGGGGCTGGATCTCACAACCCTGAGATCATGACCTGAGCTGAGACCAAGAGTCATAGGTGCCCCATGAAATTTTAATGCAGTTGCATTCTGTGCGTATTCTGGTTACCTTACTGTCTGACAGTGTTGCACTTGGGGGTACAATAAGCTGAAATGTAGGTCTTACTATTAAAATGAAATGGCCACAGTCTTTTGGTAGGAATTGTGTTGAAGAGGAAGGAAGTGTCATAGTGACAAATACAAAATGTTTTGCATAGGTTGCAGACAGGCAAGTTATTAGCACCACTGATGCTGAAAGACAAGTAGTTACACCTCCGGGACTACAGGAGGCCATCAATGACCTGGTGAAGAAGTACAAGCTTTCCCGAGCTTTTGTCCGGCCTTCTGGTACGGAAGATATAGTCCGAGTATATGCAGAAGCGGACTCGCAGGTAAGCTGGGGCAGTGCTATTGAAAAAATGTGCAGTGAGAGTCTGACAACATGGGTAGTGGGGTGGTGGCAGGAGAGAAAAACTATTTTAATAGTGTTGCAGTCTCACTGATAATTAAGGGTTTAATGTCTGAGATTTGTTTATGCAGATTTTTAGGTTCATATTAATACTACAAAATTATTTTCATCAGTAGTTGAACAAAATTAGATGCACTTAGTTTATTTCCCCAAATATTTTTCTTTTGATTTACTCCAGACTTCCTGAAACTGCCCTGTTTCTAGCATTTCTAGCTATGGCATGAATAACTAATAGAGAGTGGCCTGAAGTGGATTATCCTTTTTTCCCCTCCTTTAAAAACATAATCCTGCTGCTTTATGAAAACAACCAGCTTTGAGATCCGTGTTTAAATTAACCGGGTACCATCAGCCATGCTGATTGAAATTCATCTTTGTCTCTGGACTTTGAGAGAGAGACAGTGTGCACAAGTGGGCGGGGGGGGGAGCAGAGGGTGAGGGACAAGCAGATTCCACACAGAGCTGGATGTGGGCCTCGATCTCAGGACCCCAAGATCATGACCTGAGTGGAAACCAAGAGTCCGTTGCTCAACTGACTGAGCCACCCAGGCACCCCTTTATCTCTGGACAAGACCTCATGGTCTGGATTTTTAAAATTTGCCCTCTTCACACACCGTCATCTTAAACCCTTGATAACAGGCAGTCAGAAGGAGGCATTTTATTAGGGAGCTGGTAGCTTTTTGGCAGAAGCTTAGGCCGTCCCAGAATATAGTGAATAAAAATCCCTGGTGGACGGGGAGAGGCCATCTGGGACCTGAATGGTTACTTACTCTTAGGCCAGTTGTGGCCTTGCTTTTAAAGGAGTGGGTTTTATTGAATTATTCAGAGTTTGGGAATAATCAAATTAGATTGTAAAAATCAGTTAAGGACTCACCTGCCTTAAATAAATGGAAAACTCAAATTCTTCTCAGAGTCTTGGAATTTGTTACTGAAAGATTCAAAAAAAAATTTTTCATTTGAATACGTTAGTGAAACAAAATCAAGAAGATCCTTCCCCTTCCCTCAGAGTTGATGCTAGTTCTCATCTAATCTCCTTTCATGTAATTTGCAGGAAAATGCGGATAGCCTCGCACATGCAGTGAGCCTGGCAGTATTTCAGCTGGCTGGAGGAGTTGGAGAAACACCCCAACCAGGTTTCTGAAGACAATTTTTTATGTTCATGAGAAACTGGATTTTTAAAAAGTTTTTTTACAAAATAGTACTGCCATTATGGTGACAGGTTCAAACACATTTGTAATCAAAACGTTTACAGTGCATCTTACTAGACTGCTTCTAGAACAGATTGTTTTTCTTGAACACTACCATAAGTAATTGTTTAGAAGTAGGTAAGCCTTATTCTTGTTAAATTTAGTTTTTAAAAAGCGAAACTTACCGAATTTCAGTCTCACTAATGTAAAGTACCTGGGCTTCGCTATGTGATTCAGTCATTAACTTTCTAATACATGCAGGGAAAATTCATGAGGGCTGCTGGAAAAGTAAACCTTATTATCAGCTCCTTGGAGTGTCTTTTCCATCGCCATTACCTAGGCATGCTTGCTGTTTTGCAGGATTCACCATTGTTGATACGAATGGGGGGGGTGGAAAAGACTTTATACAATTTTTTTAGAATGATTCTTAAATGACTTACCTCTTTGATGAACATCACCAGGAATTTAGAGGTGTGAGATGGAGACTGTGCATCTCTACTCCATATGGAGGTTGAGATGCTCATGCTACATTTAGGAGGATGCATGGCCCGGGCTCCAGTTATTCTATACTCCTCTTAGTGAAGGCATGTGGGAGAAAACTAATGGTCATACCTTACCACGCCTCCGACAGAAAAGTGACGCCATTCTGATACTAGAATGTGGTAATAGAAGATCCCAACAAATCTAAATTAAACAAAGCCTGAAACCAATAGCAAAAAATGTGCATTGTGTATTTTGCAGGTTTAAGACAATTCAGGACAGTAAAACAATGGACTATAGATGTATATATAGATCTCTCTCAGGCACCATAATCAATATGAGCCAACAATATTTAAACTTGATTCAGGCCACATTCAGACATTTTTGCTCTTATTTACAAATATTTAAATTAAATACAACCTGAAATGTGTTTTGTTACATACAAAAAAGAAAAAAAGAAACTATACAACTCAGAGCAATGTTTTAGTTTTAAATAATTACATTTACATCTAGTTAAATGGACCACTTGTAATGCCTCAAGTTTTTATCACCCCTTCCAGAAAATCTTTTTCTACCATCTCTTCTATTTTTTGCCTGGCTTTGCTGGAAAATGGTTTGTGGTTTTCCAGTTTCATGTCCTTGTTAGGGAAGGTGTTTGAGTAGAGGATGGGGCTCCCTGAGTGTCCTGCACACCGGCTGGTGACTTTGCTGTTGAAGACTTGGCTGAGCACATTGAAGAACGGCAGGAGCTGCTCGATACTGCGCACGGCGCAGATGGTGAGCAGCAAGTGCCCGGGCTCCCAACCCAACGTTCTCCCTGAGTTGTCTTCCTCCGGATTCTTCTGTAGAAAACACAAGGGGTTGTTATACAGATGAATACAGTCCATGAGAACATTTCAAAGGGTATAAACATCAGCAACAGTTAACAAATACAAATGATGACATTAAGCCTCCATTCCAGACTTGATTAAACTCCTGCTTCTAACTGAAGCCTCTTCGTGCCAGTTATGAAGTGTGGGTAGAAGGGTCCAATGCTGTAGTTACATTTTCCAACTGGAATGCGTAAGTACGCTTCTTAGCGGAATTGGTTTTGGAGAGGGAGAGTCAAATATTAACAGTTTATGTTGTGCTTTGCATATACTCAAAAAGCTCCCAGATTTCTGGACTCCCGCTAAGGTGACCCAGGACTAAGTCACAAAGTAACCACAGAAGAAGGTTAGGAAGAGACAGCAGCCTTCTCCACATCACCACTAGTAAATCAGGTAGTTCCCGTCTAGCCAAATGGCTTAAGCTTGCCACAGTGTGGTAGCAGGCTTCCAAGTGAATAACTCAGTACGAGAGAAAGGAAAGGAGCACTCAGCAGAGACACTGCCATCTGCTTCTTGTGTTAAACAACACGGGGAGGAAAGCTGGACCTGGGGTCAAAATAACGGGGTGGGTGTCACGGCTCTATATTTACTCCCTGGGGGACATCGTTGGGCAAGATACAAAAAGGTTCCTCACTTTTAAAAAGTGGGGAAACAATCTATTTTCCAGCAGAGAAGTCAAACGAGAATGTAGGTGAAAACTGTCAACTAAATGTAAATGCAATTAAAATAATTTGTGTACCAAGAGGCTGGTTTAAGAAGCCAACTAGATTATATAAAGATGTAGACATCAGTCTATCTAGGGAAAGTTACGAGAGAACTGGAGATGTCTGAGTTTGGGCAGAATCACAGATATAAAAACACAGAGTGGAGAGAATGAAAACAGACATGGACTGGATAGAAAATGGGAAAAAAAATCATCAAGGGGGACTTAAAAAGCAGAACTACTACAATCTGTCCTATTGGTTAACAAATGGAGTTTGCCTTCTCAGATCAGATGTTTCTTTCACTGTTAATCTACTTTTTAGTAACACTAGTTTCCTAGTGGAGAAAGCAGATGCAAAATCCAGCTTGTCATGTGTGATCACAAGCTTTGTTTATTTAAAAATGAAATCCTCAGAAAGGAAAATAGATTTAAGTTAAAACAGGAGCAAACAAAAAAAGATCATCCAGTTCTTTAGAGCCAGAAAAAAAGAAAAAAACAGTAATTCTTTAACCTCCAATCTAAAATACAGGATATAAAAAACCTCTTCCTTTTGCTTAACTAGAACACTAGCTTTAATGACAGTCCTGGGACCGACTTTCCCATCACTGACTACCATTCGGTGGCTGACCATACCACCTTTCCAGTCCCCTAAATTAAACTGCAATCCAAAAGTAATTAAAGGGTAAAGAGATGAACTTATCCTGAGGGAAAAGGCATAATATGCTTGAACCCTCCATACAACTAGTTTCCAAATGTAACTGAGGTGTAATCTTTTGTTTATATTCCTGCCAAGATGTACCTGTAAGAGAGGGACTTTTACTACTAAGCTCTTGACTGATACAGAGTGCCCTTGTTTTGGTGTTCTGCTCTTCATCAGAACTGTAACACCTCCTCAATAATAAATAAAAAGTCAGACATGTTTCCATAAAAATGATTTCTCCTTTCACTTCACCAGTCTACACTTGAAGACAGACTTCCTTCCTCTTTACCTCTCTTGTATTTGTTGAGATCCAGACCTGGGTTTGTGTCTCAGTATTTGGTCCAGATGTGGCAACTTTTGCTGCCACATCACAAGCATCAAAAAGCCACCCTCACCTGATGCTTGGCCATCTCCAATCCCTCCAAAATCACTGTCTTAAAGTCCTCCTCGTCCTGTGGAAGGAAAGAGGAGAACTCATAGCCTTTGTTCCAATGACAAGTATGCTTGGCCATGAAGACCTTGTTTAAAGTGTAGAAAATGCTTTCTAATCAAAACTGTTTTCTTATTCTGGGGGACACGTTTTCAGCAAAAGGCTGTCTTGTTTATCCCTTAGATACAGAGAGGGGTCTTATAGAAACGTTCAATACTAATGAGATGTAGGGATGACAGAAAGTGCATGTGGCTGGGGTCATATACATCATCACATGGCTTCTGGATTTATCATCATGATTATTTTTTCAAACCCTGTAATATCAAAGTGAGAAGTACTCAAGTCCTATCCTAAACTCTGGATCCAACTTTCATCTTCGTCTCTGCCCTTTCACTTAGTCCCTAAAGAATTTTAAAATCAAGTCCCTCAGATCCTTAAAGCACAACCTCCTCTTTAATCACTTTCTTCCATCCCATTGTTTGTGGAATGTGGGTTAGTTTAGGGGTGGCTGCCTGATTAGGGGACCCCAGAAGACTGGAAAATTTCTGAGCACTCAAAGCACATACTGCAAACCCCAAAAGCACATCCCCAAACTTTACATTTTTGAAAAGAATAAAAAAATTAAAAAATTTTGTGTTGTTTTATTTTTTGTAAGTAATCTCTACACCCAATGTGGGGCTTGAACTCATGACCCCAAGATCAAGGGTTGGATGCGTGACCAACGGAGTCAGCCAGGTGTCCCTGAAAATTTTTTAATGTTAAAAAAAGACAAAAGATTTGGAATAAAGGCTCACTGATGAGCATGCCAAATTCACTGTTCTCTGGGGCAAAGATCTCTAGCCTGATGCATACTGAAAGATATAAAGTACGTAAAACAGGCTATAAATACACTTTACAAATTTTGTCTTATACTTAAAAAGAATGCAATACCTTTGCCCTTTTCCGAAGAAGTTTTGCTAGTCGAACCACATAAGGTTTAAATTCTCGTTGGTGTATGCCCTGCCTTCTGACTTCCAAACCGGAGTCATCTGAGGCTTCTGGAATAAAGGCCCATCGGTACCTACGTATAGAAGAATTTCAACACTGCTAAGACAAGATGTGCCATGTAAGACGAGGCCACATGAGTGCAGTGGAAAGATCATGACCCCGTCACTCAAACAGATTCCAGTGGCAGCTGTGCCGCTTGCAGCCCCGTCACCCAGGGCAGGATTCTTCATCTGACCCTTTTCTTCCCCATGAAATAAAGATACTATTAACTACCTCACAGGGTTGTAAACAGTAAATAAGCAAAGTGTTCATTTTTGGTCAGGAGCATAAAGCAAGTAATTGAAATGATTCCATCCTCATTTGTTAATGGGCAAAATCTCTACCATGTACTTGGCCAGGTGATCCCACACACACAAGGAGGCAAAGAAATAAAAAAATTAAGTAGGACTTCTTTCATACCTCCCTTGTATTTTTGTTTTTATTTTCGTCTTCAGTAAGTGAAATTAATATCTGACTATGGGAAAAGTTCAAACAGTATAAAAGGACATAGTAAAGAAAAGTGGTCTGTCTCCCTCTCACCACAGGATCCATTAATAGCACGTTTCCTGTGTGTCCACCCAGGGTTCGTGAATAGGGCACATCTGCCCACAACCATCCTTTTTTTTTTTTTTTTAAAGATTTTATTTATTTATTTGAGAGAGAGAGAATGAGAGACAGAGAGCATGAGAGGGAGGAGGGTCAGAGGGAGAAGCAGACTCCCCGCCGAGCAGGGAGCCCGATGCGGGACTCGATCCAGGGACTCCGGGATCATGACCTGAGCCGAAGGCAGTCGCTTAACCAACTGAGCCACCCAGGTGCCCCCATCCTCCTTTTTAATGAAGTTAAAAAAAGCATGACTATTGCTTGTTCTGATTTAATTAGATATCTTGGAGATAATATCCTATAAAAACCCCATTCTCTTTAACAACTACACAGAACTCCAGTGTTGGAATGAACTGAATTAACCCGTCCTAGATTGTCCCATTTCTTGCTATTACAAATAATGCCACAATGGCTACCCTCACGTAATGCTGACTTTTGTACACGTCTGACAGTATAGCGATAGGGTAAGTTCTTGGAAACAATTATTGGCTTAAAGTGTATCTTGAATTTTGGTAAATACAACTTCCTTGGAGAATTACTGGACGGTATCTGTGTATGCTTGCAACTAGAATAATGCTTCTCTTAAGGTTACAGAGAAATATACTTTTAGATCTTTACCATTATGATGGTTATTTGTAAGTGGAACTTCTCTTATGAGTATGGCTTTTCCAGTGTTTACAGGTCATTTCTTTTCTATGAACCATTTGTTAACTGTCAATGGCTCATTTTCCTACTGGGTTACTGATTTTTACATATTAAGCAAGTTCACAAATATCTTTCCCCAACTCATTGCTGCCTTTTCCACTTCATGGTAGTTTTTGGTCACACAGAAACCTTTAAGATTTTTTATGGTTATTAAATATCTTTAACTTCTGAAATATATATCATGTGTAGAAAGATATTACTCTTTCAAGATTAAATTCTCCATGTCATCTTCTACTACTTTATAGATTTTTAAAAAAACAGTAGTTTAAAAAAAATTAGTACTTTTTTTTTTTTTTAGTATTACAGCCTGTTTCATCCCTTTTCTTTAGTAAGGCTGTCCTAACAAGTAAACAGGATGAACTCATTTTGGTTCTGATCACGGAAGCCAAAAATCAGTACCATGAGCATGACTACTTAATGTTCTTCCTAGAGCCCCGAAGACTATAGTTCTATCACTTTTGTGACGATAAGCCTCCTAAATGAATTCTGGCCACTCTTTCCGACAATTCTGCTTAGGGTCCCTTTCTGAATTTCTTCAGGAGTAACATCAGTTTAAAGATATGTGACTCCTCAAATTTATTAAGAAGTAGGTGTACTTTTCAAATGGAAGAAAAAAAGGAACTAGAAATAATCTATAAAGAATTTCTAGTTCTTACCATTAAATTTAGTGAAAAGTAAGCTTGTGAAACAGCACTTTTTAGAGACTTAAGCATGTCCAGTATAGAAAGCAGATTCCGGTAGCTTACTCTTTATCCTACTGATAACTCCATTCCAGAAGAAAAATAAAACACATTATATATAAAAACATATTTAATCATATGGATAAATTCTCAAGTTATCTTAGCTACATTTGATAAAACAATCTTACATAGTTTGCCTATTAAAAAATTTAAATATGAAAAGCCATAATGAAAGATTTTTGAACACTTATGAGAATTTACTTCTATTAAGTTTCTCCCTAGTCCCCTCTGCTATCATCTCTCCAATTCAGTTCACTATCATCTGAAATGAAAGCCTCCTTGATTCCAGGCTTGCCCATCTCCAGTCCTCTGTCCAAACTATGCAGCCAAAGTAAAACTCCTAAAACGCAAGTCTGGTAACATCACTTCATTCCTTATTATGATTCAGTGGGTTCCCGCTGTCCTTAGGTTCAAGTCAAATGCTCTAATACAGCTCACAAGGCCTTACATTATTCAGCCCCTTTCCAGCCTCTTCTCACAACATTCTGCTCCTACAATATTGATTCCTCAGCATTTCACACAAACCAGGTCCATTCCAACCCCCCAGACTCCACGTGTTGTCCCCCTTGTTCTTCACCATGTCAGGATAAATCTGCACTGGGGCCTAAAGCTAGGAGGGGTTCTCTGCTGTATGACCTCAATAGCCTCCTGCATGTCAGCTATCAGAACACCCAGCATGCATTCAACTGGACTGGAAGCTGCTGAGTCACATATCCCACTGCCTCACATACGGTAGGTATTCAATTTGTTAACTAAATGCTGTTAATTTATCCACAGCAACCATTTACTTCCAGTTAACTGTTGCACTCCCCCCAAAATATTTCAACTTACACAAAAAACTTTTAAATTAGTCCTAGATGTCAGTTACCAAAGCAAATGCATTTTCAAAAATACCCATTTAAGATCCTTGCTTTTACTTACATCTGAAACTGAGGAAGATTTTCGGAGGGCAATGCCAGAGCCAAATCCAAAAATTTGCAAGCAGAGAGATAGAGGTTTAACCACCGCTGGCTGTTATATGAAGTAGAAAAGCCATTACCTCCTGTGTAGGTTGTCTCCAGACCAGCCACAGAGGGGCCTGAAGTCCTGTAAGCAGCAGACAGTGATGTCAGCAGTTGCACCCATTTCCTAACAGGTGATTCCCAAAGTGCCAGCTAACAGTTCTCATTCCGGTACGTGTACCAGTAACTGCTGAGCAAGGTCATGACTAAATTAATTTTGCTCTTTTCCAATAAAAGCTTCCCCTCCCCCCCCTTCCCCACCCTTTTTTAGGCGGGGTGAGAGAGTGAGCAGAGGAGGGGCAGAGGGAGAGGCAAAGAGAATCTCAAGCGGCCTCCAAGCCCAGTGCAGACCCCAATGTGGGGCTCGATCTCAGGACCTTGAGATCGTGACCTGAGCCAAAATGAAGAGTCGGGGGCTTAACTGACTGAGCCACACAGGTGCCCCTAAAAAGTTCACTTATGTTGAAAATGTAAAAATAGTACAGAATAACTTAAGTTACACTCAAGAAATAGAAAAATACAAGCTGTAAAACCAACAGACCTCCCTATTACTCGATGTCTCTCTGTAAAGATTGGGGGGGAGGTCTTTCTATAAAAAGTTATTAGGACTGGTGAATTTTTTTTTTTTTTTAAATAGACCTAGCCCTGAAGAATAAAATATATTCAAGACACATGGTGTTAAAGGAAACTTTTCAATTTATAAACTTACTTGTACAAAAGTTCCTACATATATAAAAAACTATTTAGTCATATTAGTACATTACCTGTACTAAAAAGAATAAAGTGTAGTACACTGAGATCATGCTGGAAGATCTGGATATACGGATACGTTATTTACAGGTTACCTGACATGATAGGTTTTGCTGATGTTTCAGGGACAACATATGACCTACCAAAACCAACATGGCTCAGGAGCTGAAATAATATTGCTTTAAACTAAATTTGTCTCGAAGACAAAGGCCATGCGTGTTGACAGTTTAGTCTAAAATGGTTAAGGAATAAATGACACTATATTATATCCAAATATGATCATTTGGATCAATTATATCCAAATAACAGATGAATATACAAAGTATTCATATAAAACAGTATCTATACTCTCCTAGTTGTAACATTCTGGATGACTTTAGGATACTGAACACTGACAAGAAAATATGGAAATGTATTACATATTACCGTGAAATATCTTCGTCAGCGGTGAGTTCCTGCTCCATCAGTAAAAATACCTGTACCTGAAGACCATGAAATTCATGTTAAATATTTAAACTTGACATTTAATGTTTCTTTCAAGTTCTCTTTAGGATATATTTTCATTAAACCAAAAATAAATTTTAGGGTCTGATCAAATTAAACCATACCTAGTTTCTGAAAGTTAAACTGCAAAGTTAGCACAGAGCCTTCCTAATAACTTGACTGACCTGGGATGAAGCCAGGCTTTTGTCTGGTGATGATGGAACATGGTTACAGTTACTTTAAAAAAATATTAACGCCAATGTCTTTGTGAGGATTATAAAGGCTTGGGTTTTCGGAGTTACAGATTCACTTCCCTTTCTTTACTCATGTCCTCTTCCCCAGCTCCCCAAATCACTCAGGTGAGGGTGATGGTATGGTCCAGGGAGGAGAACGGATGGGTGTGGTGGGACTCAGGAAGGCTGACTGTTTGGGAGATTACAAAATCTATGAAAGTCTCCGTAAAGGAAGCTTAGCTCGGGTAAGTGCTGCCCTTCCAGAGTGAGCACATGCCTCATGGCAGCTAACCCAGCGAAGCCAGCTCGCAGCCCTCCAGGGGCACCGCTACAGCAGCCTGCAACCAGGCCTGGAAGC
The DNA here is from genome assembly GCF_054177405.1 of Leptonychotes weddellii. Lineage (NCBI taxonomy): Eukaryota > Metazoa > Chordata > Mammalia > Carnivora > Phocidae > Leptonychotes > Leptonychotes weddellii. The sequence goes on along the minus strand of NC_138376.1, from coordinate 61,693,813 downwards.
CATGACCAAAAATTTGGTGTTCTTGAAGAGAAGACATGAAACCAGATCAGACGAAGTAACGATTTCCAAGGAAGTTTCAGCTGTGTGGAGATGGAATCTGACTAGTTTTACCATTTTCTTTCTTTCTTTTTTTTTTTTTAAAGATTTTATTCATTTCTTTGACAGAGAGAGAGAGAGAGAGAAAGCACAAGCAGGCAGAGAGGCAGGCAGAGGGAGAGGGAGAAGAAGGTTCTCCACCGAGCAGGGAGCCCGACGTGGGGCTTGATCCCAGGATTCCGGGATCACGACCCGAGCCGAAGGCAGCCGCTCAACCGACTGAGCCACCCAGGCGCCCCTAGTTTTACCATTTTCAACTGTGAAAATTGTCAGTAACAAGCTTATTAACGAGAGTTCGGTTCTTTTCCAAGATTAATTTTTATCCAGTAAGCCTGTTGATGCTAATCACACTGTTTTAACCTCAGGATTAAAATTAACTCACAAGTTCTGTAATCATGGTAGGCCAGAGTGAGGTAAGATGTTGTGGAGACATTCTTAAAAGTAACACTCTGAAAAACAGGAATACTTGCGAGTGAAGAGTTGGCACCTGGGGCAAACGGAGACTCTCAACCAATCTCTCTGAAAGACATGCAGTGTATTTTCAATAGGTTAATAGTGACGATCATTTTCATGTAAGCTTTTCCATATAAGCTAGCCTACTACTTCTCGAACTATCTGGTGAAGGATCAATTTAAAAAATAAATTTCCAAACTGTTGCAGATTGTTACTTTAATAAAATACAATAAAAATGAATTACTAGAAAAAAGTCAAAGGAAGATATAAAATACAGATGCCATTTTATTAGATTCAACAGATTCTGCCAAATTTTCATAAGTAAGTTTAAAATGCTTACTCTAAATTTCTGTACTTATCATGGACGGGATAATAGCCTGGTACTGGTCCAGAGACCACACTTTTGAGTAGCACTGATTTGGTCAGCTTTAAAAATAAAACCACATGATAAATAGTGTGCAATGTTGCCTATCAGACACTCGGTAGAAAGGGTTAGGAAAGACGCAGCCATTTATCTTCCGAGAGAAATGATCTCACTAAAGAGACGACAACTGTCCTTCCCAGCCCAGTCCCTAATGGTGGCTGTTGAAGCTGGTGGCTGCATACGTGCACGAACCTCGGTATGGAACAATTCTGCCCCAGGCCAAGTTCATCTAAACCCATTTGGGAAAGCTGATAATCAAAAACCTTATGCAATCCCCCATACAAACGACAGATCTCAAATGTTACTTCTGGCCAAAATGTCTCTGCTCTGCCTATATTTTAGTTCTCCTTAAACAGCCCCTTATCCACAATAAAAAAAAATCCCACTAACATGTCTCCCCGCAGCAAAATAGTCTTATGCCTCATCTTTAAACATGAATTCTTTAGGAAACTCAAACCAAACAAAAAATAGAGACCATATTTAGGCAAATACTATAAATTCAGTGCTTGATGTTTTTTTTACATGCTGGTGATGGTAATTTTTGTTGATTCTGCAGAACAGATTTCTGTTTCTACAACATTCTCCATCCACCTACACTTGGTATATTTCACCCCAACTTATAGCTTAAGGAAAGTGTTTCCTAAGGAACAAAAAAACATAGTTTGGAAGACAGAGAAAATAGGTTTTCACTATTTACCTTGTATATCTGGAAGATATTTCTGGTACTGGTCAATTTCACTGCTAAAAATAGCAAATGCTAATCTTTTGAGAAGCATGGCTCTCTGCTCTAGCTCCACATCTCGGTTTGCAAAGAGGTTAAGGGAACTGCTCTGAGCCACAGCTACACGAGCTGAAAGAGGAACGCAAGCGAGAGGTTGTGATACACTCCTGCAGTCATATGCAAAAAGATTATTCTGTCATCTGTTTTTAAAAATGGCTAGACACCCTGTGACTTCCAAGGGTGGGAGGAGCTTGGGGTAGGGGATTCCCGGCTCTTCTCTGAGGCAGAAGGGCTGGTAAACAGACCCAGCACAGGGGAGCAATTGTGAATGTGGAGAGAGAGGAAGATTTAGAAAATTCCAAACACCAACAATGGCATTTTATAAAACCCTTTCACATTTCATGCCATCTGCCTAACGCCTCATTGCTTTAAAAATAATATCTGGCCTGCCCTTTGTAATTTTTGTTCCCTGCATGGAATGCTTTGCCCTTAGGCCTTCCCAGGGTTGGCTTCTTTAGTTTCACCTCACCTGTCAGCTCTTTAGGTGTTACTTAAAATCTATCATATCACCCTACTTTCTTCACAACTATTGACTCCCTGAAATAATCTTATTTATTTGATTAAGGTTAGCATAATGGCCTGGCCCATTTTTGTCTTTTAATAAATATTTGTTGAACAGATGAATTTGAACCTTAAAACAACCCTGTGATGATCAGAGGACGGAGAATATGCTGCCCCTTTTCCAGATGGGAAACTACAGCTTTTGTTCAAGAACTTACACGAAATCATCAGACTTACCCTGCTTTAGTGCTAGTCATTAGTTTAGTAACTTTATACTTAAAAAAAACAAAACAAAAAACAACCCCAGGGCACCTGGCTGGCTCAGTCGGAAGAGCTTGTGACTCCTGATCTCAGGATGGTGAGTTCGAGCCCCATGTTGGATGCAGAGATTACTTAAAATAAATAAATAAAATTAAAAAAAAACAAGAAAACCCTTTTTTCAGATGAAATACTATAGGAACCCTACTATATAAAACCAATCAAGACAGAGTAGAAGGCGGGTAGAGAGTGATTCTGATCTTCTCGGTCCTTCTTTTTCTTCCTTCAGAGGAGATAAACAGAGCCCCAGCATTTAGAGTGACTTGTCTGACAGGCTGAACCCAGCTGTCAGCCCTTCCCTGCCCCCTCAACTTGTCAGTCTTTCATTCATTTAATCATTTCTCATGGAGTGCTCACGATGTGCCAAGTGCTATGCTGTGTGCTGGGGGAACAATTTAGACACAAATTAGACATGACCAAACAGTTCTACTGATTATTTATCACCTGTTGTCCTCCTTACATTTTTTAAAAAGACTTTATTTATTTGAGAGAGCAAGTGAGCGAGCGAGAGAGCGTGAGCAGGGGGAGGGGCAGAGGGCGAGGGAGAAGCAGACTCCCCGCTGAGTGGGGAGCCTGACTCACCCAGGATCAGGACCTGAGCCAAAGTCAGACCCTTTACCTGATTGAGCCACCCAAGCGTCCCATCCTCTTTCAATTTTAACATTCCATCCCTACAGGATATTAAGTATAACTTGACAAAGAGCTAATTCAGTAGTTTCTAGAGAAGAACAAGGTAAACAATAAGAATGGGTCATGATCAGGAAATACACTGCTTAGGCTTCCCATAATACTCACTCATCAAATCTCTAAATGTTGTTTTATCATGTGTCATCAGATTGTCCATAATTGCTCTCCAACTGAAAGGAACAAGGATTACGATATGTAATTAAGATTTTGTTGCTGTTACCATTAAAAACACAGTGTTCTACTTTGCAGGACAGTCACTGGTTTCAGTGAGATGCATTATCACACTGAATGAAAGCAAGACCACGACTTACTGATTAACACAAGAGGCATCCATCTGAAAGAAACTGGGATCCATAAAGAGGTCAAAGGCTTCTTTTTTCCAAGCTCTCCGTGTGTACTGATACCCGCTAAGACTGCTAAGCAGCTGGACACAGGCCCGGTAACTAGGGGCATTATGCGCACTAGGAGGAAGGAGAACCAGAACCACTTTAACCAATATGGTCTAACTTGAATCATGGGATTCATCTATGTTCACATTCACCTAAAACGATGATATGAAATGAAGACCCATAACAGAAATAATGTTTTTCTTTAAAAATCATTACAATTCAAAGCAAAAATAATGTCATTTTGTGGTAATTCCAAAAACGGCAATAAAGGAACACAATGTGTTTCTAATAGGCTCTGAATTAAGAAAAGTACTTTAATAAGAGTACCTGTGATTTCGGAGGTAGGGCACAACATAATGCATAATATTTACAAGTAAAGGAATAACCCGTTCCTTTTCATCACTATAGAAAACCATATCCAAAAGATGAGCCAAAACCTAAAAAACATAAGAAATGAAGTATAATCTAGCAGCTAAAACTGACAGCATTTGGAGGTGGGTTTCAGTCTGTAAGTCGAATACCTAGAATACCTTAAAATTATAAAAATCTAAAATCAGATGTCACTAAGCCATTTCTGTCACTCTGTTTTTTGCCCACTATAAATATAGGAGTATGAGCAAATTTTTACTATTTCCAACTGAGATAGCGAAGTATAGAAAGAGATCAAGAACCTTCTAATGTGACAGTGAGTAAACAGTGAATTAAAGACTAGACACTCAGTATTCTTTCTCTGACAGTTAAAAGAGGGCTTGAAATAAACTAATCAAATGAACTGAGCTGTTTAAGTCCCAACTCTATCAATTAATAGCTCTTTGGCCTTAGTCATATTGTTCTAATCTTTATGAGACTTTGTATCCACAACTGAAAAGGGGAAACAAAAGTGACCTACAAGGCTATATAACAGGATATAAAAAAAAACAGCATGTCAGAGGACAGATCTAAAAATATTTGGTAAACTGTAAAATATTTCAGTGTGGCAAGCATCATTAAGCATCATTATACCACCTCTAACCCTCCTGATCATACTGTGATACAAAAGCACTTTTCTTTTTAAAAATCATACTTAAAAAAACAGTGCATGGGGAAGGAAGCAGTATCTAAAGCTATCACTAATATTTAACAAACTAAATAGTCTGAATACAAAGTCAAAACTTTATTCTTTATAGTGATCTCTAGAAGTACAAAATGGTTTTTCAAATTAAAAACTCCTCTGTCAGAATTACCTGCTAATACTGAATTGTGACACTGTTTACTTCGAAGTTCATGTGAAAAAACTTGATATTTACCTCAGAAAGTAATGTCAATGCATGGACACTATATACAGAAGGAGTTATGTTTGAAGTTTCCATTGCAGGTGATAACATATCTAAATAAGAGAAAAGACAGGTCAAGGTACAGTTAGACCTTTTCCCCGTAAAAAAAGCTACCTGCTAACATGAGAAAGGGATGATCTTATGGTGCTTACAGTGCTAGTTGCCAGGATCGTAGTAAACAGGTGCCTATAAATATGAACCCCAATGTTTGAAATCAATACCTTCAACATCAGATTCCAAATTGGTTCCATCCACCATTATTTTGGGAGAAGGCTTAACTTCAAGATTTCGTCGCAGCCATGTTGTCTGTTCCAAAGAAGAACCAGCAATGGCACCAATTGCATCCACTATTTTATGAGTCACGTCCTAAAGAAACAAGGAAAAAAAACACTCCCTGTATATGTGTGCATGTGCGCACACACACGTGCTCATAACTTCAGAGATGATCTTATTTAACCTTATCTTTTTAGAGCTGAGGGCACCGAGACACAGAGTTTTGGCAACGGCCCTCAATTCAGAATGCCTTACCTGAAGGTCTCTTTGGTCTTTTTTATTTTCCAAACTAGGGTTTTTCATAATAAACTCATTCAGAACCCTAAAAGGGCCAAAGGGAAAAAAACAAAACAAGACAGGAAATATCAGTGTAAAGGAAATGATGCAATCTGATTTCTCCCAGTGACCAAGTGGCTTTGTGTCCTCAACTTCTATTTTATGTGTTTAATGAATGTATGAGTATCCTGTGACTCTGTTGAAAGGAATAAACATATGCACAAAAACACATGTAAAGGATGTTCCTGACAGCTTATTCATAAAAACACCAAATTGGAAAGAACCCCAAAGTCCAGCAACAGAAGAGAATTTGTAGCATAATCATACAGTGAAATACTGAACAGCAATGAAACTTAATAAATTATAGCTACATGAAATTACACGGATGAATCTTATAAACATAAGCTGTGTGAAAGAAGCAGACACAAAATAAAATATTTACATATACTTAGAGTTCAAAAAAAAGGGCAAAATTTATCTGTGGTGTTAGAGGCCAGAATAATGGTTATCTTTGGGGAGAAGGTTCGGACAGTAATTGGGAGGGGAACTGAGGAGACATACGGTGTTTTATTTCTTAATTTAGACTTGAATTATATAGTTGATGTGTTCACTCTAATAACTTGTGGGGTAGTGTACTAATTATTTGTGTATTTTTCTGTTTGTTTTATATATCAACAAAAAAGTAAAAAAAAAAAAAAACCCCAGCAATTTTAAATTGTAACAGAAATGGCTTCTAATCCTGTGTGTATGTAACAGATTAAAAATACTTCATGAATGAAAAAAAATTTCAACTTCTGTTGTTTGCTAAAATTCCACTCGATATTTACTCTGACATTTATCTTTTATTAAGATAAATTATATGCATAATTATTTCCAAACTAACATGTGAGGTTATTTTGAAAAGCAACCTTCATATCAATTTCTATTTTATAATTAAGAATTTTTAGAACATCAGTGGAATGGTCGGTAGTAAACAAACACACAACCAGAAATTTAAAAAGGGAATTAAGTTTCTAGTCTAACTGAAATGTCCAACTTTTTACTTAAACAATCTGAGTATATACACTTGAGAAGGAGGTAAGATCCTTATTTTCTGAGAAATGAGAAAGGAAGAAAAAGCAGGTGAGGAGAGTCTCCTGTGGGGAAGCTACAGGTGACAATAAATAGCTTTAATTTCTAATGAAATTAGGCAGCAGGGTTATTTGCTGATAACTCAAAGAACTGTACGTATAGTCCCTCTTTGAGCCTTAAAATAACTTAGGTAGGTAGGGCAGGCGCCATTATTTTTGCTTGATAGACAGGAAAATAGCCTTGGAGAGATTTACGGAGGTACCCAAGGTCACAGGGACGAGGGCTGGAACTAGAGATTAGAAAAGAAGAATTAGAAATCTTCATGAGTACGTTGTTTGATTTCTAGGATTTCTATTTATCTTCTCAATCACTAGAACTCATACACACCAGTTACCTTAACTTTTGATCCAGGAATTGCAGACATTGAGTCGGCTGTTCTTTTCTCATCACATCTTCAACATCTAAAACTCCTTCAGCTTTTTGATTTAGATAATTTTCAAAACAGATAGTGTGAGGGACTGGGAATCATCATGATGCCTGAAATTCTTGGGCAGGGGCTTTGGCTCACTTTGGCTGGGCTGGGACCTCAGTGTTACTCAGCTACCTCAGCCTGACCTGCTCTCACCAAGCTCTCACCACGGTTTCTCTACCTCCTCTCTGCTTCCTAGTGTGAGTACATGCCCACATTTACCAGAAAACTTGAGGCCATCTCACTGAAGAATCCTCACCTTCCTTCTTCTCCACTTTAAAATTTTCTAGACCATTGGTTGCCAAACCAGAACTGCTAGTTCCCATAAGGAAAATAAGGGTCGAAGCTGTGTCTTTGTATATAGAGTCACACATCTACACATGCAAAATCCCCATCAGAACTATAGAAGTCAACCAAAAGGTCAAAGTTCTTTGGACTTGGTTGAATTTATATCCATTCAATATGAGAACATGTTGAGTGTCGCTGGCCATTGAAGACCTCATTGGACTGTCTGAGGTAATGTAAAAAGGCTGGGGAAAAGTTTACTCTATTCCCACCCCCCCCTTATATCTTAAGCAGTCCTTTTCAAACTTTAGTGTATACTCACTCAAATCACTTGGGGATCTTGCTAGAAAGCAGATTCTAATTGGGGTGGTCTGGGGTAAAGCCTGTTTATGTTCAGGGCCCTGAACTCAAATGACTTTCCTCTATGAAGTTCCCCATCAGCCATGCTACTCATCCCGAAAGTAACTACTATTACAAGTTTTATGTTAGTACATTTACATTTTGTATAAACATGCATTGTTTCCTCCCTACGGCCTCCTGCCTTTTTTTCAGGCCTCATACCATATGCCTAGTTCTATACCTTGAGAATTCCATGAGAAGACAGTGATCGCGTGGTCACCCAAAACATCTGTTATTCAGCAATTAGGACAGTGATCATTATTCTGTTCTTCAAAATAATATTTTTAAGCGAAATTGCTTACCCAAGTATAAGAAACTGCCCTGGGGCTGGAAGACTCAGTTGTATAGAGTCTTTCAGAAGTATCAACAGTGATGCCCAGCTATCCACTAAATTGGGCACTGGAATTCTGCAAGATAAATATAGTTGCGTATATATAGAGAGAGGCACAGCAAACTTTAGTTTTCTTTATATTTTCCCACAGCCTTTAACACATTTTCCTACTAGTTTCTCTGAAACATTCCCTAAATTTGTATAGAATATGATAGGACAAAATTCCTAAAAGCCTTATGTTTTCTATTAATATTATATATATAAAAAAAACCCAACACATTTAAAATATACAGTGTGACTTATTAGTACAGAAATTTTGCTAGAGAAATCCCAGTTTTAATTACATGGACTCTCAGAAGTAAAATACAATTGCAGTAAGTCTCAGTTTAATTACTGACATAGTCACTTGCTCTCGGTCCTATCCTCTCCATTTATATTAGCTCTTTTTCCTTCACCTATGAGTCTTTATCTCATCGAAGGGAGAGTTACCAATCTGTCCTGAACGAAGTGGTCTCACATCTAGAGAAATTAAGATTATCTCTGTTTCAGTCTGGCCTTAACCATAACACCTCTATGTATCTAAGTTCAGACGTTAGGTAGTCCTTGCTCTAAATCACAATCAGTTTAAATATACTACCTAACCTAACTTTATAAATGTTAGTCATAGATCACAAATTGATGCCAAGTTTGGTGATTAATATGGAACTGCCTTATAAGGGAGGATTAAGATTGAGGTCTTCAGTAAGAAGTTTATCAAAACTCAACTGACTTCTGTTCAGGGGAACACAAAACTGGAATACCAGAACAAGAAGATATTTTATCATCATTCCTAACGTTAAAAAAAAGTCAGATTAGATTACCACATGTTCACCCATATTAAAGTAATAATGGATTCAGTGGCAACAGGCATGGTTTCAAGAGTTGGATTCAGCATTTCATTTATACTTAAATGATTTTCTTACAATTCATTGTTTCAGTAGCCATAGAATCTCTAATACACTTAGGTCTTTAGGTTTGCAGGATCTGCCTGGCTGGCTCATTAACATACCCATTGACTTGTATAAATATATCCATAGACAATGTTGCTAGCATTTGTTCTTTTAGTTTTAAAAGGAAAAATTAGCAACTTCTTGAAAGGATTCAGGTGCTTGTCTCCTCTATTCCCTGACTTTTACACATTACTAATGCAGAAAGGAGAGATTTATATCAGTTATCTTACCTTTGAATATAAGCATAGAAAAACTGAAGCATGCAGACTTCCAAAGAAAGATGTTTCTATAAACAAAAGAAATCAATTTTACATTGAAGAAAAACGCTGCTTTAGCTTTTTTATTGTTGCAACTACTCTGTACTTTACTGCCAATTTTTAATATAAAACATTAAAAGAAAACAAAAACACTAGTTTGTCATAAAAAATAAAGCCATGCGAACTCATTTAGTAGAAAAAAACTTAACCCAAGATCTGTTTAAAAAGTTGAAAATGGACAGAAGAAATCAAAAGATTCTCAAACCTCCCCCACCACACATCAAAAGTTGATGCTCCAGTCATTATTTTTAAATGATCCATTTACTCTGTAAGCATCAACATCAGTTTTAATCAGCTTATATTACACTTGGGTGGTGCTAGCAGAATTGGGTTGAAAATTTTTACAAAATTAGAATTTAAATCTATTTTACTACAAGTTTCTGCTAACTTAGTGTAGTTTGTTCAAATCTGAGACCAACTCCTAATAGCCTCCTAATGTAGTCTTTAACTAGAAATAGTGCTGAGTGTGCTAATTTCTAACGACAAGTGTTTTCTTTTTTATTATATGTTATACTCGGCACTACACTAAGTTAGCAGAAACTGGTAGTAAAAGAGGGGAGACGAACCATGAGAGACTGGACTCTGAGAAACAATCTGAGGGTTCTAGAGGGGAGGGGGTGGGGGGATGGGCTAGCCCGGTGATGGGTATTAAAGAGGGCACGTTCTGCATGGAGCACTGGGTGTTACACGCAAGCAATGAATCATGGAACACTACATCAAAAACTAATGATGTAATGTATGGTGATTAACATAATAAAATAAAATAAAAAAAATTAGTAACAGGCAAGAAAATGATACTGATGTCCACTGACATTTACCGATTTGTTCCTTTTTAGTACCAACTATTCCCCTGAAGGTTCCCCTTTATCACAAAGAAAAATCCAGTATCTAATGGATTCAGAATTTAGACTCAGAGCAAGGAGGCAGCCGTTGGAAGGTGTGGTGGTGGAATCTGCTCGTTTTCATATCCTTCATGCCTAGTCCAATGTCTGGCACAAGCAGATGCTCAAAATATTATGCTGAATTGAGCTTTCACATGCAAATTTAAAATCCTATCGCAAATGCCGCAGGGGTGATGTTAGAATAGTTAGCATGTTAGAAGTTAACATGGATATTAGCTATTCACACATGCAAGTATACTCTTCCCATTGGCAACTCAAGAAAAAGATAAAATTTTAAAAAATAAACATTTTCAGATATGTGTAACAATTCTGTTTATTTTCTCAGAAAATATGACCTCTTAGTATTGCTGGAACAAAGAACAGAAGAAAGTAGAGAAGTCCATAATTTTACTCATTTGCAGACTTTTATATCTGCCTAATTAGAGACAATGTGCTGTGAGTAATGTATTATTATTACTGTATTGTATTATTATTACTATATTATTATTCATTTTCTGTAGCCCTTGCAAAGCACGGGTGTGTACATGGTCAAGAAATGACATTGACTAGAACTAAGGTTACAGCAAAATGTTGGACATTCATTCCAGAGAGAAAGCAATAAAGAAGCTGTAAAATAATAATAATAATAATAATAATAAGGCAACAACTGAGATCAGCCGACCTTGGGCTCTGGCTTGTGTGTTCTTCCTTTAAATGACCAGAAAAACCTCCCCTAAGAATTCGGTCATACAAGTCTGAACAGCCTTAGACATTCACATAAGAGATCTAAGCAGTGAATGGCTCTTCACCGGCTATGGGAATGATCACAATAGCAGTCACTGCAGATACTGATAAATGTTTTGATTACGGTAGTGTGAGGCCAACATGCCTTCCTCTCTGCAATCTGTAAAAGGACAATGCTGTACAAAAAAATATCTTACCTCCCAGCATCATTTTTGAAACAGAATTGTCGATAAATGCAAAGAAAAGCTCTTCTTACCTTGTCCTTGGCTATGGCTGGGGGCTGCTTTAAAACTTCTTTCACGGTCTGCATAACGGTTTCTGCTCTCATGACACTGATGGAGCGAACCAGTTCTACTAGTAGAAGCTGTTCTTCACTCGCTGCAGGAATGACCTGGATAAACACATCATTGTGTCTCTGTATGTAGGTGGGTACATAAGTCTTTTAAGAGAAGTCACAGAATTAAGAGAATATCTCATGGGCTCTTTTTAATATAAAGGACTTTGCAAGTCTCTTGATTAGGTAAAAAAATATATTTTTATCAATACAATGTATATACATCATTTCAAAAAATCAAATAGGACAATAAGCCTTACAAGAAAAGATAGCAGTGTCCTATCCTATATCTCACATTCCCAAAGCAACCCTGCTCAACTCTTAGCTCTTTTCTATTATTTGAGTGATACACAGCTTTTTTCCCCCATTTCATGATTTTTTTTTTCAATTTCCTACTGACTTCCTACACCAGAAGACAAAAATTTAGCTCCCCTACACTTCTCTCCCTACCTCCCAACATAGTTATGTCATAATTTTACTTAAATCAATATCTAATATTCATTAACTATTTACGGTTGTACTGTGTATTATACTGTCATTCCATTTCTTTTACTTTTTCTTTTTCCTAGAGTTAATAAACTGCTTTATTTTTGTTTGGTTTTCTCCATCTCTATCATAAATTCATCCCCAAATTACTCCAACAACTGTAAACCTCTTATTACATATTCGAATATATTAGGTAATTAATCTTCTACCCTTTTCCTCCTGTTTTTTTTTTTTTTTCCTTGAGACATCTGTTAGAGGTCTTTATGCTCCACCCTGGGTTGGTACTCCCTAGGCTTGCTACAAAGTAACATCTTGATATCTTTTCTGTGACCATCAGTCTAGAAATTCCCTTTCCTTGTCTTCTGTGTCCAAACCCCTCATTCTTGGATCCCGTGTCTTCTTCCTTCTTGGTTTATGCCTCCTCTAATGGAGATGCATCTTCCAGTAGCCGAGAAAGGGTGAATTGATGGTAATACCTTTATAAAAAATAGATACTGCATGGTTCAAAATGCCTTGAGTGACAGTTTGACAGGATAAGGCATTATAGGTTGAAATTAATTTTCCCATCACAATTTCCAGCGCTGCTCTTGATAAGTCTTATCATGATTCCACTGAATAGGAACAGTATTTTCTCTTAAGATTTTCAGATCTTTGATCTCCAGTGTTCTGAAACTGCATGCTGATCTTTGTGTAAATCTCTTTTCATAGTGTCTGTGGAAACTCATTTCCTTCATTTCTGGAGAATTCTCTTGTACCATTTCGTTAATATTTTTTCCCTTCATTTCTTCTGTTCTTTCTGCAAAAAAGATACTGACCCTCCAGTATCACTCTCCTAATTTTCTGATCTCCTTTCCCCTACTTCCCATATCTCTAAGTTTATATTTTATTTCTGGTATTTATCCACCTTCTCTTCCAACACTTGTACTGATTTTGTTTCGTTTCTGCTATAAAAAAAATTTATATCCAAGAAAAATTTTAATTTTTGCAAAGGTCTTTCTTAGAATCTTCTTATATCATGGATGCAATATAGCTTCACCTCTTGCAAGGGCATCACTATTATTACTTACATGTTATTCTGTTACCTGCACTGATTCTTTTGACTTTATCTAGTTGTTTTGGTCACTGTCTATCAATAGTAGAGGCTTTCTTCATGTGGCTGGTAATCCTTGGCTCTTTATTCATATTTAAATGTCAGGAATAATAATACGACTAATATTTACAGAGTGCTTATTAAGTGCCAGGCATTGCTCTAAGTGCCACATATCTATATTCTTCCAATTCTCACAACCTCATGAAGTAGTATTTCTACCTCAGGGTCATACAGTTAGTAAAGTAAGAGTTTGGTTTCAAAGTCTGTGCTCGTAACAACTCTGCTATTATTGCTTTTGAAAAAGAAATTAAAAAGTGATAAGTCAAGCATTTGTGTGCAAGACCAGTGGGCAGGGAGGCCTCCCTGTGTGGTGACTGCAGCCTAGTGTTTTGTTAGTAGCCTCAAAAACTTTAGTAGCTATGTCTTTTTTCTTGGTCAGGTCATCTTCCCAGAAGGAATCCTCAAAATTCCTACCTAAGGGCCATACTGCTTCCTGCTACCTACTGGGGTGAGGCTAGTGCCCAGTTTTCAGTATATAAACTTTTTGCAAATGCTCCTGTTTTCACCATGAAGTCTAATGTGTACCTGTGTGAATCTTGTGCCCTTGGGTTCAGAGCCTTTCTTGACCAGCTCTTTACAGAGCAAACTTGACTCCAATCTCCTGCTTGGGTGCTTAATGCTAATTAAGAGCGGGTAGTTGCTTGAGCTGGGGAAAAAGGATCTAGAAGTTGTCCCGCTGCTCCTTATATAAATTTTCAATCAATCCTCCAGATTTCAGCCGCATCCCAACCCTGTGCCTTTAGAGGTACCTGACACTTCAAATTCCAGAGTCCATCTATAGTTTTACAGTGGAAACTGCTTCCTTTCTTGCGGCAGTTTAGTTATCAATTTTCTCTATTAAATCAGTTACCACACAGACATGTGTTTTTTTTCTTCTCGTAAAATTCTGCTGACACTTCTTATTTTTCTGTGGTCAACTCTCTCAATTTTTTGTCGTTGTAGGTTTATGCATTTTTAAATCCTTTTATTCTCAATTTTGAAAGAGCACAGAAAAATGCATGTGTTCATTATGCCTTGTTAATAACAAACCACAGGTCCTTGACTGATTTTAAATACTTAAGGATTTTACTTCTGTCTAATGTAGTATCTGTTACTGAATCCTACCATGTAAAAAATGTCATATTTATTTTTATTCCTTTTGAAACTTCAACTTATATGTAATGTGAAATCAACACAAAAATAACAGATCAGAAACCTTTAACTAGATAAATCATGTATCTTCTGTGAATGTTAATTATTTAATAGCCTTAATATTCTTATGAGTCACTATTTCCAATATAGAACATTTTTGAGCTTTCGAACTCACAAAGCTGCAAAAATTTCACATATATAATCCAGTTAAGTCAATATATGGATTACATTTAGAAACTATTTAAGCTATCATGTCTTAATGAAAATCTGGTCAAGATGAAAACTCTCCATACCCTGAATGACTAACATTTAAAAAAATACCCTGTACTATGTTAACTTTTCTATTTCAAATAGAGTTAATATACGAATTTCTTTTTTTCCATAAAATGATGCTTTTTATACTTATTTAAGACATTTGAGCAGTAAATACATCATTATACCTGTAGAAAAACTACTGCTTTTCTATTCCCCATCCCACCCCAGGCCCACTGCAACTAACGGGGAATTGAAAATTCACATATACTCACTGCTTCTCAAACGACACGACAGAAGTACCAAACAGTTAAACATGTACCTTGGTCCGGGTGGTGGTTTTGTTCTGTCTTCTTTCATTCCATACAAACGCAATAGCAGCCATAAAGTGAACACCATGATTCATTGAAATGGGGCCCAATAATTCAAGAATCTGCTGTCTCAAGTTCTAAAACAATTTAAATAAACAAGTGAATTAAAAATTATGGAACATTAATAGACTGCACTTTTAGCTTTTTTTTTTTTTTTAAATACTATATAGTGCTTTCATGTTTTGCCACCCAAGTAACAGTAGAGGACACTTTAATAGTGTTAAAGGAGGCAATCATGGTTATTTTAACTGGGAAAGAAAAAAAAAAAACCCTATAAAATGACAACTGCCAGTCAGCCAAATGCAGGAGTCTATATGACATAATAGGAAAACACTACATATGAAATCCAATTAGTAGATTCCTTTAAAAAGAAAGGGAGTGTTTTATATTTAAGTGAAATTATACAACGGAAAAGCATAGTTTAATCTAAACGTAAGTACTTAAGTAAAATTTTAAAATAGTTTCCACCCTTCCTCTTCCCCTAATTTCAATTGTGCTCCCATTACTCCCCGATCTAGGGAGTCAGGTCTAAGAGTAAGATTAGGTAACTGAGGGATATCAATTCAACAACTTGACATTGTATAACATGCTTTCAAATAGAATTTTCCTCTAAGTATAAAGTAGAAAATTTGGAAAATGCCAGAGTGTAACAAAAAAATTTAGACACTCAACCATTAATCATATTATGCTGAGATAATCACTATTAACATTAATTTCTTTTTCTGCATATTTTTTATAGAATTATAGATACAAGATTTGTTCAATTACGTAATGTCCTTGTTTCACTGAAGTTTTACACATTTTCTATCCACTAAGATTTCTTTAAAACCACAATTATTAGTAGCTATGTAATGTAACATTAAAAGTGTAATTTATTTAACCATTTCCATATTTGCTGTTTAGGATCTCTCTTTCTTGCCACTACATAAGTCTATAATGATATGTATGTATCTCTGCATAATTTTGATTACCTTAGAATTCATTACTAAAGTAGATTACTAGGTCATAGACTACAAAACTTTTAAAGCTCTCTGTGCATATTGCTAAACTATTTTCTAGGAGAGTTCTGCATATTAAAATGTCAACTTAAGATGTCCTAAAGAAAAGGAATAAAATTATAATATGCATGAATGAAACTCAAAAACATTATGTCACATGAAAGAAGCCATATACAAAAGACCAAGTAACACATGACTCCATTTATTAAAAAGGTCCAGAAAAAGAAATGTATATGTAGAGAAAACAGATTAGTGGTTTATTGGAGTTAGTGAGGGGAACAAGGAGTGACTGCAAATTGGGCACCAGGAATCTTTTTGTGGTGATGGACACGTTCAATGATTGTGGTGACAGTTTCACAACTCTGGAAATGTAGTAGGAGAAAAAAATCATTGTACTGTATATACTTAAAATGGGTGAATTCTGTGATATGTCATTTCTCAATGAAACAGTTAAAATTATTTGGGAATTAATTACTCAATTCATGCAGTGTCAAAAATACTACTCAAATTATTCACAAATTCTGAATACAGTCTTTAGGAAAGTCCCTGAATCAACTTCTGAGCTCCACAGAGGAAGTGTGAATTGTCTAACCTTTGTGGCTCCAAGATTAATGGTGGTAACAGATGCAGAGGCAGCAACAGTGATCTTTTCTGAAGAATCAGCCTGATGCAGGATGCTCCAAAGCAATGTCACAGAGGACATGATCATATGAAGGATCGAGAGGATTCCACTGCGGGCTTCAAACAAGTGTTTTTGGTCTACGTTGACCAAAAGCTTAAATCGGGGGGAAAAACACGTATCATTTACTGAGGTTTACAAATGGGTACTTATTGGACCTCATTCTTTTCAAACTAGCCAAATATTCATGCAGTCTTACTTGGTGATACTGAGTAGTAGGATCCAACAAACAGTAATGGATAATGGCTGTGATCCCTTCTAAAAGAGTAAGAATCATATCTGGTGGAATGATTGATGCCATCCACAGAGGCCTGAAATAAAATGTATTCATTTGAACACAAGTTCTGTGAAAGAAAAGTTCATGTTTTTATCAATAGTAAATGTCCAGCAGGTGCTAGGCACATAGTAGGTGCTCAATAAATAGTACAGGAATAAATGACTAAGAGCATATATTTAGAAGCTTTTATATCCTAATCTCTAAAATAACTGAGTTGTACTAGAGTTCTTTTTGGCTAAAGAACTCAATACAAAATAAACAAATATAGCCAGTAAATTTCTAGTAACTATGTAAAAGCAGGCATATCAATATTAAATGATACAGGCAGTTCCCTCATACTTTACACGTAGTAGCTAAGGTTATACAGGAGATAAACCAGACACTAATCTATTAAACATCTGGCTAATTTCTGACAGACTAACTGAACATGGGGATACAGATGGAATTCACCACTAAACATGAAAATCGGAAACAAGAAATAAAATCAGATGGGAAAACAATTATTTTTAATTTAAAATTAATTTCTTAAAAAATTTGTTTGAGAGAGAGAGAGAGAGCACAGGCAGGGGGAGTGGCAGGCAGAGGGAGAGGGAGAAGCAGACTCCCCGCTGAGCAAGGAGCCCGATGAGAGGCTTGATCCCAGGACCCTGGGATCATGACCTGAACCGAAGGCAGATGCTTAACCCACTGAGCCACTCAGGCGCCCCTTAAAATTAATTTTAGTGTGACATTAATTTCCACTTAGATAACTTATCAGATAAAACTAGGGAAACCCTTTGCTGGGCTTTGCATTACTTTTGCCAGCTCAGTCAAGAACATCAAAATTAATTACAACCCTTAGAATAAAAAAAGGTCTGTTTAAATACTCCTCTCCGCCATTCTTGCATTCTTTTATCGATACTCTTTCTCAAGCTGAATTTTGTTCTTTGTGAAAATAACATACTTTCTGTAACCTACTGATAACCACTAATTTATTTACTCAAACGGTAAGTGACTTTGTGGACAATTCTGTGTCATGATGTGAAAGATGTCAACGATAGAGTTAAAAATCAACCTTACCTACTATCGGATAATCCTGTTTCGTATTTGTACTGCTGGATTAGATTATCTAAATTTCGGCAAAGCTGCAGCGTCACAGAAACAACCACCCTCTGTAGCACTTTTCCCATGTAAGGCAGAGTAGACGTGATTAAAGCAATCCACTGCGGGTGCATCTTACAAGCACAGTGTTGGTGCAAAGCTCGTATCACTGCACAAAGGAACATGCCTTGGCACGTGATCGGCTGAGCATGCAGATACTGAAGAGAAGTCATGGGCTGGTGGGGATTGATGTGTTCCAGGTCCGAGACGACAAAATCAAAACCCGTTTCGCTCTCTTCGGGGATAGTCATTACCCGGTGTTCCAGAACAATGAGCCTCTGAAGCACTTTAAGAAGTTGTGACTGGAGTGTGCTGCCGCTGTCAAATTCATCCTCCGAGAAATTGATAAGGCTGTCTTCTGAGAACCCCTCTTCGACGGCGACCACGTTCTTGCCTGTCACCTTCTCGCCATGCCATTTCTGTGCGCTGAAGATAGAGGACAGCAAGCAGTGAAGAATCACCTTCTGAACTTTGCACTTAGATAACATATCAGAGATAAAACTCGGGAAACCCTTTGCTGAGCTTTCTATTACTTTTGCCAGCTCAGTAAAGAGAAGCGTCAAAATTTCGATGCTCAGCATCTGCATGTTTCGATTGCCTATTAAGTCCTGTGCAGTGACCTTGACGTGAGTTGGGTAGTGGCTACGCATGTAATACAAGCAGAGGGAAATAAGGATTTCTATGTACATAGAACTCCGGAAGTTATGATTTGAGTCCACTGGAATGTGACTGTAAAAGTCTTTGCCCATAACAGAAATCCGGTGTCTGGCCAAGAGATTCTGAAGCAGAGACAACTGCGGGGTATATGCATTATTTACACTAGTGGTTGAAATGGCATTTACAAAAGTAATAGGATTAGTTTTTAAGATGGCTTTGATGGCAGAAAAAGCATAGAGAGTCCTCGATGAATCATACAACTGGAGATACAGAAGCACATGCTGATAGAGCGGATGGATGTTGAAACTGGGAGATTTCCGTGATCCGGGAGAACCCATATCACTCTCAATTTCAGAAATTTCTCCCTCTCCACAGCTGTACCAGTTCTCTAAATCCAGGCCATCGCTGAAGAACACACTGGTTTGTTTGAGTTTTTCATTTGAAGTTTTTTTCTTGTCATCATCCTTTTTTCTGGCAAGTTTTACTTTAGGTTTTGCTCCTGGTTGTTTACCAGACTCCTTAACGATGGTTTCTTTCTCGGAGACTTTTTCTGATAATTTTTCTTTGAAGCTGAACTGAATGCTACTGTGACTCCTCTGTCTAGATTTGGTTTCTACGGAAGCAACATTAGAGTCCTGGAGAGTCTGTGTGGTTCCTGAAATACAAGGTGAGGAACTATTTCTGGAGATTCCATTTGCCACGCACTCATGGCCTCCCTCCGCAGACACAGACAGAAAGTGGGAACTGTCGTTACTCAGCACAGCACTCTGGCTCTGCGGAGCGGACTGATCGTCAGTTTGGAGTGTCTCTTCGCCTGGGCCTACGTCCCTGTGCTTTGGGGGCATAGCTTCAATTTCTAACTGAGATGTAAGTGATGCAGATTCTGCTTCGAGGCCACTTACAACTTTACATATCAGGTCAAACACTACCTGCTGAACGTCATCATCCGGGGAGCTCGCATTTGGCATTTGGGAATCTTCTTGGACATTCACATTTTCAGGATCGACTTCATAACTCAAATTGTCCCCAGCAGAGGACTGTGAACATCCAGAGTCAGAACTCTGAAGTACTTCTATCTGTTGGTCTGGAAGATCAAAATCAGATACAACCATTGGAATTGTCTCACTGCTGGTACTTAGAAGGGAAAGTCTGTCGCTCAGTGGATTAACAGTGAGACTAAAATTCTCTATTTCATCCATGGTAAGCGGCTTTTCACCATTCCCTTTAGATGCAATGAGTTGTACTTGGCTTACTGGCATATGAGGAAAATAGCAAAGGAAAAATAGAAGACATATTAAAATAACTGAAATGGTAGACCGAATTCAAGATTTTTAATCATTAGCTTCATCACCAACTTATACTTTCCTAAAATTATATTTTAATTTATTACTATTTCAGACCCTTTAAGTTAGAAAATTATGTAGATGACTATTAACTAGAATTTAGTAAAGACAATTCAACAAGAGAAAGCCTATTAATTGAATTGAACAGAACAACACATTTAAAACAGATACAATGTAAAAATTTGCCCTTATCCCCAAATAAGGTATCTTTTTTACCGCAGTTCAAAATTTTAGTTCTTTTCCTCCCTGTGTGATACTTCCCTTTAGCTATGCTATTTCTAAGAATTCAAGTAGTTTGGGAGTAGGTATATATATATACATATATGTAGTTCCTTGATTTCAATAAAATTCAACATTTATGAATTATCTAATATGAGTAAGGCCCTGAACCTGGAGACAATGGCGGTGAGAGAAGGAAAAGACATCATTGCTCTCTATAGAGTTTGAACTCAGTAGGGGATCACAAACACACTCATCCATTTCTATACTTTTTGAGGGGCATACCAGGCTGACGGGCATTCTTTTTAGAAAGAGCAGAAGGCTTAGTTCCATATGAATAGTACCAAGCAAATGTTATGAAACTCAGGGAAAGCATGGTGACCCTACAGGTAAGGAGACTGATCTCAAGACAAGGTGAGAATTCAGCAGACAGGCAGGAACTGCAGCGGGTAAAATGCTAACACAAAGTTGGGGCGATAAGCAGGGTAGGGCATGCTCTGAGAACACTCAGGGGAAGCGGTGGAAAGGAAAGAAGGCTCTGTAGAGACACACTAAAGATGAAGTAGGAGCACACCGGCTCGGTCGCAGCTTCATCGCTCAGCAGCCATGGGACTGTGAGAAAGCCACAGCCCGCTCAGCAGCAGCTCCCTGCTCAGGGTTATTTGTGAAGATACAAATGAGATATGTAAGCATCTTTTGTCTCTGAAGTGTAATAAACTAATCTAATCTATGGGGCCATTATCACTGTATTACAGATGGCATCACTCGACAGTTTGTAAAGTGTGGACTTCAAGGAATAATAGTGAATATTTAACAAACACTTAGGATATGCCAGTCTGCAATAAACATGACACAAACAGGACGACATCTGATGTTCACAGTGAAGCCTGGAAAGGTGGATGCTACGATCCCCATTTCACAGAGGAAGAAAATGACTTATGAAAGCTAAATGTGCACTACAAACTTATTACACATTCCCAGTGAAGTAGCTCCACAGCCTTGCAGGACCAAAATTGCTAATTACACTCTAAAGGCATTTTCATCAAAATTGGAAGACTGTCTTTGCCCAGACCTGTGTTGACTCCTCCCTTGAAAGAGTCAACTGATAAGAGAGATCCAAGTCCTCTAAGGTGCTCACTGATGAAGGACATTCTGACACGTCCCACATGAGCACCGCCATGGCATGCGGTGGGGCGGGGGAACCCCATGCAGAACACCTCACTGTCGCCAATCACCGCCGTGTTCACCTCTCACTTTATTTTCATAACTTAATTCTAAATAAAGTTGTTCTACTTCCATGTGATATTCACCACTGCTGCAGGCAAAATTCTGCATGAAATGCTTGTCACTCTCTTCTCCAGGATAATAGGGAGCCTTATTCCAATAGCGTTCTGCTTGTACACGCTGCACCGAAACCCTCTGAGTTTTAGGATGAAGCAGGAGCAATAGCAATGGTTCCAAAACTCTTGCAATATCATGTCTTTGTAGCACTTGGTTCAGCCAGGCTTGTCCCACTGAGCTGGTAGAACCATCGAGGCTGTTAAGGCTATCTAACATGATGAACAGTGACCTACAATAAACACCGATAATTAAAAAAAAAAGAACAAAACACCTACTTGAATTGTAACACTTTAGTTTTTCTTAAATCAATATTATTATAAGTGTTATTATTTTGAATTAACTTTTTTTTTTTTTTAAAGATTTTATTTATTTGAGAGAGAGAGAGCACAAGCAGGGGGAACAGCAGAGGGAGAGGGAGAAAGAGACTCCCCTCTGAGCAGGGAGCCCGATGCGGGGCTCGATCCCAGGACCCTGGGATCATGACCTGAGCCGAAGGCAGACGCTTAACGACTGAGCCACCCAGGCGCCCCTTGAATTAACTTTTTTTTTTTTAAAGATTTTATTTATTTATTTGCGAGAGAGAGAATGAGAGACAGAGAGCATGAGAGGGAGGAGGGTCAGAGGGAGAAGCAGACCCCCCGCCGAGCAGGGAGCCCGATGCGGGACTCGATCCCGGGACTCCAGGATCATGACCTGAGCCGAAGGCAGTCGCTTAACCAACTGAGCCACCCAGGCGCCCCTTGAATTAACTTTTTTAAAAGTAGT
>NC_138376.1:61631134-61671173 GCF_054177405.1 Leptonychotes weddellii | reverse complement strand
GCTTAACCAACTGAGCCACCCAGGCGCCCTGTTTCTATTTTTTAATGTGGCTACCAGAAAGTTAAAAATTACATATGCTGCTTGCATTGTATTTCTAGTGGAGGGCTGATATAGACAGTTAAATTGCCAAAAGCCTATAGGATGGTCTACTGCCACAACACTCGAATCTAGAAAAAAATTCACTAATATTTAAATGACTACATATAAACTATTCTGCTTTGAAGAAATATAATTGTTCTAATGCCAAAAATAATAGCAAACCTTACCTTTTTGTCTTCCCATTCTTTGACTGAGTTGCTCTGCCCACTTGGAAACTGCAACACACCTCCAGTGTTGGCAGATAAGAGTGGAGGTTGAACCTTGCTAAGGATCTTTGAGCAGAGCCTGAGTGAATCTGTGAGTTCAGACAAGTGCAATGTTTGGAGATGGCTTGTCAGGGCAGAAATCATCCTGAGCAGCAACTGGGGCAAGTGTTCTGTCTGGATTTCAATGTAAGTCTCCTGAAGATGGAAAGTGAAAATGACAAAAGTTTATATAATGTATAACCCCAAAATTCTATTATTTCATTTATTTTTAATGTATATAACAAAAATAATTTTATTGATCTGCAATATTTTATATGTATCATGCTCTTAATTAATATTGTACGGTCATTTTATTACTGACAAAAATTTCTATTCCCAAATTCTCAATTTAAGTACTTCAAGGTATATAAAATAATCCCAGTTTCATCTGCTATATTACAGAAATTATAATATAAAAAAGTGAACACAATCAGTTAAAGACAAAAGACAGGCTGAACGTCATACCTGACACAGCACCCTCATACTTCTAGTAGGCTTCAAAATGAGAAAGCAAAGAATTGAGGAGAGAAAAGGAGAAAAGATTTCCAACAGTCTTCATTTAATAGAAAGAATTATTAGTGAGTATAAATGCAGCATTAGACCACTATACACTAAACATTTAAAATTTCAGTAACATGCAGCTATGAAGTATATTCCATGTATTATATAAGATTTATATATGTATTATATATATGTCAGAGAACAGAACACTTGGAAAAATTTATGAAAAAAAAAATTATGCCAAAAGGGAAAAAAAATCAACTTTAAAGATGAAATTTATTTAAAGATGTGGTCTATGTCCAACATGAAATATTTGAACTATTGTTATTACACTGCCTCAATACTTTTTTTTTTTTTTTTTTTACCAAGGTGGTCTTACCAAAGAAACTATGTCCAACAAAAAATCCACCAGTAAGCAGAAATTCGTCAGCTGTAACTCAGATGACTCACTACTATCTCCAGGCCCAATCTGAAGTCTGGCGTGCAATGTCCTCCTAAAAGGACAAAATTCACTTTATCAAGTGTAAGTGATAAGCATATTCATATCATACATACATAACTTTCTTTTTAATGAGAGTCAACACTGGGACACACACAGTGATGTTCCTGTGAACATTCCCTTTCCCCCAGGACACTTAACTCCAAGTGGAAAATTTCCAAAGCAAGATTCCTAGGTTTAAACTTCCTGAAGCTCCCATCCTGCACTTCCAAGTGTTCTGGGTGGATCTCACTTTTTTGGACTTGCTCCCACTATACGTATCATCTCCTAGTTAACATGGATTATTTGCTGCTTGATTTACAACCTCAGGGCCTTTTTTTTTTTTAAAGATTTTATTTATTTATTTGACAGAGAGAGACACAGTGAGAGGGAACACAGCAGGAGGAGAGGGAGAGGGAGAAGCAGGTCTCCCGCCGAGCAGGGAGCCCGATGCGGGGCTCGATCCCAGGACCCTGGGATCATGACCTGAGCCGAAGGCAGACGCTTAACGACTGAGCCACCCAGGCGCCCCCTCAGGGCCTTTTTTTAATAACAACTTGTCCTCCTGATTTGCTGTCCTCCCTCAACCTCATTCTCTCAAATCCAGAATGTACCCATCCTTTATGGTTTGAGACCAAACATTATCTCCTCCAGGAAGCCTCTTCTGATCATTCCTCCAACAAACATTCACTTTAAATCCTGTAAGATTTAAAGTCCCAAGTACTATAAGTCCTATAAGACCATATACGTTGCCCTACACTCTGAAGACACAAAAAGGATATGAGAGAGTCCCCAACCAGCAAAAATATAAGTATATAGACAAATAAATATACCAATGTGGCAGTGTAGGAGTTGATTCTGATGGGAGATTTGAGGGAGTCATGGAAGGCTACTGAAAGGTGGGTCACTTCTCTATAGGACCTCCCAGAGGGGCTGGGGGGTGGGGGAAGAATGTTTTAGAAGAAAGAGCACAAGTGAAGGCTCAGCAGCAGGAGTGAAGGCTCAGGCACTGTTATGTTCAGGGGATAGTACAGTTTCCACTATGAAGGCGGAAACCCAGGCCAGGGCTAGGTGGCAAAAAGACATTCATAATTTCCTCAATATTCCTACCACATTTTAATTTATTAAGGTATCTATAACTTTTTAAAAAAATTTAATTTATTTATTTAAGAGAGAAAGAGAACACAGCAGAGGGGAGGAGCAGAGGAAGAGGGAGAAGCAGACTCCCCGCTGAGCTAGGAGCCTGACCCAACCTGGGAGCGCAATCCCAGGACCCTGGGATCATGATCTGAGCAAAAGGCAGATGCTTAACCGACTGAGCCACCCAGGTGCCCCAAGGTATCTGTAACTTTTAATTTAATACGAGGAATAAGCATGTGCATGTTTTACTTGTTCCCATTATAAGGTCTCTGAAGACTGGGACTGTCTATATTCCTAGGTGCTCATTATCTATTGAATGAGTAAGCAAACAACTTTCTAAACCATTGTAGGGATTATTGTTTTGTATTTTTTTTTTCTATTTTATTATGTTATGTTAATCACCATACATTACATCATTAGTTTTTGATGTAGTGTTCCATGATTCATGTTTGCGTATAACATCCAGCACTGGGTGTTATACTGTTTTGTATTTTTAAAAGACTTCTAATTCCAAGATCGCACATGCTTACTTTTTGACTACATGCTCCCAAGGCTTGAGAGGTTAATCTGGTTCTGAGAGGATTTGGTCTAGAATCCAGAGATTCCACTCAGGTTCACCAGTATTCTTGGGTTTTCAGAGTTTTTAAACTTTATGTCCTAAGAGGTAGAGGGAACTTATTACTCACCAGTGACAATATGGGTTGGTTCTAGGATTTTAGAAACACAAGAATGACCAAGGAATTTGTTATTAAAAGTGGGAATCATTTTGGTAAAGTGTGCTGAGGCAGCAGCCCCAAAATTTGGTATTTTCTCTACAACGAAGAAAAACCAGATTACTATAGACTGGAGAGGGAAATCTTTCATCTATGCTGGTAACTAAATAACTTGTTTTCTAAATTCCTTTTCAATTCTAAGATTATATGACCAATGATTCTATGTTCTAGAGTGACATGACAGAGCCAGATTATGTTTATTAAACAATAGTTGTCAGTAGAATATATATATCTTCTTTTATATATATATATTATATACATATATATAAGAACATTCTTTTCATTAGACTCAACTTAAAAAAACTGACTTTGGATGCTATTAAATTAAGACAAATGAAATAGTGTAACATACCTACAACATTCTTCAAACCAACGTGCAACGTAATCCCACATATAATAAGGCTCAAAGGAATTAAAGAGAAGGTTGGCAGTTTTAATCAGCTCTGCTGTTTTCTTATTTTCCCTTAATTTACTAAAAAAGGAAAAGAGAAACAAAAACTGAAAAAATATTAACATCTATTTTTTTCAGAATTAAATTTGAGTGCAATGTTGTTAGGGCAGTTCATATTCCTAGGTAGCTGCTAGAACACTTGCTAGTGAGAAAATCGCAACAAATAATTTTTATATACTGACACTCTATTACTTTATGTGTAGTTACTTCTCCAAATTCAGGTTTTCATACTCAAATGTATGATCAAGATCAGAAATTAGCGTATAAGAAAAAATATCTGTGCTTCCAGCAAAAGAAGAGCAAGTTATTTTTGAACTTTTGAGTGCCTGTTAATTTGGCATTACATTCTTTTGTTTCCCTTGGAAATTATTATTCTTAGCTGAAAAACAACAAAATAATACTGTAAATTGCCATGATTACTGAAATTCCATCAGGGAAAAATAATTTATTTCAAGTGGGGAACATCTGGACTATTAAGCACCCACCTGCCTACCATCTCCTGCCAACCTTCCTAACAATTAAAACAGTTGTTTTTATATATAGTGAGGTACTGTCAATACAGCTAGCATATTACAGCACAAAAGACTAACTGAATACTCTATGGGGCAATACAGATTATCAGGCAGAGTACAAAATGAAATCAAGTACCAGGGTAGTCAATATTAACTTCTCAAACAAAAATTACAGGAATATTTATCAGAAATCAAAAACTGTCTTAAAATGTTTTAATAATGTAAAACTGTGTTTTAGGAAAGCCCAGGTTATCTCCAAAGCCCACTAAGGAAACACAAATGGAATGCAAATTATGTAAAAGAAACTATAGTCTTGAAACCTTTGTCATAATGACAGATGAGACTGGAAAACAGGCTGCTGAAAGTAGAGAAGAAATGAAAAAGTAAGACCTTGTCAACATGAATCTATCACTGACTAGAGAAAAGGATATGCTAATATTACATGACTTTTCCCAGGGATTAAAAAAATATATATTTATATATATATGAAAGAAGAAATAACCATAACTTGAAAAAAAACTTGTTGAAAGAACCCCTGGTGTCCTCTGATTCATTTAACGCCACGTTAAATCTTTTTCTGAACTACGATTTAGTCTCCTGAGTGTGTCAAGTAAGCAAGAGGCACAACTCCATGCAAACATCCAGGCCTAGTACCAAGCAAGGTACAACTTCCATCCCTAACTGACATGTGGCAGTTAATCTCTTCTGAGTTTGGAAAGTGTGAATAAATTCCCTGGAATCTATATCTTCACATTAATTGCTAAAATTTAGTATTCTAACCAGATAGATTGAGAACCAACCTGGAATGTGGTGGTTCTACTATATAATGCTTAAGCTGTAAATGCCTATTTGAAAGATCAGTGCAGTTCATTATGAGAGTTCATACTGCCAGAATACAGTAATATTTAAAATCAGATTTACTCATTCAGAACATAAATTCCATGAGGACATCTTTATATCATGCTTAGGTTTCTGGTAATCCACCTGCTTAACTGAGCATGATCCTTGCTGAAGGGTGGTTCCATTTGAAGATCCAATTCTGCTTTGCACTGAGAATATAATGTTCTAAATACTTCAATTAGGACATCTTCCAGAATTACAGGTCCTAAAATTAATATACATATTAAAGGCAATAATTAATTAGCATTGACACTTGAGGATTATTTACAAGTTGGCCTGATCATAGGATGCTTTAAAACAACTATTTTGAAAAAATAATTTTCTCTGGAAGCTATACTAAACTTCACATTTTGATCTGAACAAATGTTTATTTAAAAATAGGTTGACATAATAAAAATGACAAAATCAAGGAAGTATGTTTTGGCAGTTAAAATAGCAATATACTTGGAAAAGTTATTTAACTTCTCTGAGCTTTGGTTT
This sequence comes from Leptonychotes weddellii, assembly GCF_054177405.1. Taxonomy (NCBI): domain Eukaryota; kingdom Metazoa; phylum Chordata; class Mammalia; order Carnivora; family Phocidae; genus Leptonychotes; species Leptonychotes weddellii. The sequence continues at coordinate 61,665,594 of NC_138376.1, read as the reverse complement.
CCTCACCTAGAATGAGGATAATACCAAACTTACAGGGCCGTTACAGGGTTGGGAAAAAAATATTTGTAAGGTGGGGAGCATAGTTCCCAGAATATAATGAGTATTCAATACTTACATTATTACTAATGTTATTTTAAATGATAAAAAAATGCACAAGGCAAATTTTGCTACAACAAATGCTAATCTCCTTAAAAAAATTTTCTGAGCTTCATCTATTATCACACAATAGCTAAAATAAATTCTCAAAGCCACTGAACAACTCAAATTATTTTTATATTTAAAATTTTTCATTTTTATTTTGAGTTGGTGAGAAGACACGCACATTTGCTAAAACATCTGCATGTAATTTAATAAAATTACATACTTTATTATTTCATTTTATTGTTTCTAATATTTTTGGTTTTTCTTAATTTCTGTCTCAGGTGCCATAACTAACTTCCCAATAGAGCTAATATCTGAGAAATATACAATGAAGACAGGGAAAACCCAAAAAACAAGGGGGATGTGGGGAATCAAGCTGAGGGAGAGAACGCATAAGACAGTCATAATAGATCATAAATGCTTCAATAACTTAATCAGGATTAAGAAGAGCTTAGATAGTATCTTTAAAATGACTCCTCCATTATATATATATCACAAGGTAAAAATATGAGAACATATGGCTTGGATGTATACATCTGTACCTTCTTAATGTTCTAGAGTAAATTTTAGTAAGAAATTGTTGAGAACCTGTATTTGAAGGCCACCTCAAAATACAGCAATTTCTCTACATAATGATTTTGTCTTATTTTTATTATGAAACAGTACAAAACAACCACACGTGATCTTATGCCCTAGGACAGTATATATTACCTAGCTCAGGTTTGTCAAGTAAACTGATTAAAATACGAAAAGGTTTTAGATCCTGCATTAAAGTGCTCTCTTCTCCAAATCCATTCACTTGTAAGATCCCCACCATTGCCTTTAAAAAAGAAAAAGTATATTAGTCATTTAAATAAACAGATGCAAAGACTTTCTTCTTAAGAAAAAATTTAAATACGACCATATGTAATGGAGATTTACATCTATTGCTTTTCTGAAGTTCTTTCACTGAAGTTAGCTTTTTTCCCCTGCTAAGGGGAAAAAAAAGTTATATTCATCCATTTTGAGGGGAAAAAAAGAGTGCTTACATTTTCTCTAGAAAAAAAGTGGAAAAGTTAAAGAAAATCTAGAAACATAAATTCATGAGTTACTTTGACTTTTTGCCTGAAAGATAAAAATGTTTCTATTTAATATCATCAACAGGCCCCAAAGTATGGCACAGTACCGTGACAGCGTCTGGTACTATTCAATTGTCTTCCCACTGGTAACTCAAAACTGTATTCTTATAACCTCACTCATTTAAAAATGCTTCAGATACCATGTATTTTCTGTTACTGAGTTATCTTGAATAGCTCATAATTAAAGTAAAAATAATATAAAATAAAACTATGGCTCATTTTAACCTTTCCATTACAATAGTAGTATTACCACATTTAGATTCCTCTTGCAACCAAAATTTCCATGAGGCTTCAGAGGAAATAACACAGGTCCTAGCTCATTTTTGGAAGAGCTCCAATTCATAGGGCAGACAGGTGAGAAGATGAAACTATGTTTTCATAAAGTCATGAGAACAAAGTTAAGAAAGATCTCTGGACTTATAAAGAAGTGAGTCTATCTTAAGATTACTTACTCGTTTTATTGTAATCATTTGCTTGTTACAGTCATTCTTAGGATATTTGTGAGCCTTGTCTCCACCCTTCAACGATGAACTAATTCAATTAAGGCATGACCTTGTCTAACACTTTGTTGAGTAACTCCACTGATCAGGGAGTAACCAAAAAATAAAGTGAAAGCATTCGTTACCTGGACCAACAATTCTTTTGAAAAGGTAGTGAAATAGTAAGTGGCATGTTCTTCAGGATTACTGTGCCTTGTGCTTCTGGGTCCTATCATAGCACCGTTGTTATCAAAACCTCCATGGAAGCAAATAGCAAAATAAATTAAAATGGAATTCTCCTAACTGTTGTTCACTAAATACCAAAACAGCAAATATCTCAAAAACAGCACCAAACACTTACCAATTAGTAGCCCAATCAATGTCAGCAAGAGAGATCATTTTAGATAGTTTAATAAAGGGAAACCAGTTCAATACTTAAGTGAATATCATAGTATTCTTCCAGCATTATCCTGTATTTTTTTTCAATCTTACTAAGAGTGAAATAACTGAGGATTCAGAAAACCCAAGATAAGTTATATTGTATCTTTTCACTCTGGGCAGGAAGGAGTTATGAAGACAGGCCAAACACTCACAGAAAGTATGGAAGAACAAAGCAGTTATTGCTTGAGTGGGAGACTGGTAAGGAACCGTGTGCGAGACAATAGGAATTGTTGATTCCTTTCATGACTTCGAAGTTTTGGAAATTGTTATTATTTTGGTTATTAATTTACCTTTCCTTGTCTACAGACTCTTGTCAAAGGAAACATGACTTATGGGTTAAAATAGCCTCTGTTGTTAAGGTTTTGAAATTTTTTCATATAATACACAGTTAATACTATTTATATTTTTACTGTCTATTTAAGCAGACTATGAGTTTCTTCATTTAGGACATACATAAAACTTGTTAATACTTAGGTATGGCAGATTTCCCTCTGTCTTTCCTCAGCTAAGACCATACACATCAAACACCTACCAAGAAGCCATGCATAAAGTCTCCGGTTCAGGGACATATCCCTCCTCAGTACTACGTGAAGGGCTGCTGACAAGATCCTGATCATATCTGGTCGAGTGGCCTGAAAAAGTCAGAAACATGGTTTTACTTAATCACATACAAAAACACATTCCTTTCTTTCCTCTTTAAAAAAATCCCACCTTGCAACATACTCAGAATGTTACGGCTTAGGAGGTAAGTTTCATATAGGACTCATTTGACTTTTCAAACACAGGAATGATTACTTCCCTTTTACAGATTAGGAAACAGTAAGAAAAGGTAGCACAGATATTTAGTTGCATAACTCAATTATTTTAATCTCCAGTTTAAAGTTCTTTATCCTATCCAATATTAGCAAGATCTGACACAAAACAAAAAAAATGGAGAGAAATGGAACAGATTCAAGAAAATCGCAGGCCTTTAGTCTTTCACATTCAGTGGTGTCAATTGGCGGTAATTAAGTTAGAAGTTCACAATCTTCATCAATTCCAAGTCTTTCATTTCCTGATCTTTAAAACATTTTTATCTTGTATTTCAAATATATAGAAAAATAAAGAAAACAATATAACGAAATGCTTTTGTACCCATATCCAACTTTAACACATCTTAATTTTTTTTTTCATTTTACTCCAGATCTTCTAAAGAGAAAATTCATTTCTTTCTTTGCCTTTCCTAATAGCCTTAATTAGATGTTCAAAAAATGATTTCCTAATGGTCTGGTTTTAGCTAAAAGAGGTGAAGTTAAAAGAAAGATAAAAGGAAGACAGCTAATTGAATTGCTATTAATTTAAAAGTATTACTAGATAATGACTTTAGAATAGAATCGTGGAATCTGAGCATTAGAAAGTAATGTGGAAATCAACTATAGTCTAAAAATCATTCTAGAATTAAAAAACAGAGCCTCACAGGGCCTAAGTACTTAACCAAATATCTGGCTAGTACCTCACCTGAATAAAGAACCTTTTTTTTTTTTAAATTTGAACAATTTTTTTTTTTTTTGAGAACAGACTTCTTAATCATTGACTTGTCAACTTTTCACTACACCATGCTCCTTGACAGTACTGGAAAAGGATGCACCCAGCTTATTTGTTTTAAAGGAATCTTAGAAATTTAAGATGTTACAGAACACAGATCATCAATAGCTGAAAAAGTATGGTCACTCATCTGAGCACAGATGCCTTTTATTAACCTAAGCAATTCTCAAAGGGTGGTTCCTGAACTCCTGGGGATTTCTAAGACCCTTTCAGGAGGTCCAAAAGGTAAAAACTATATTCCTGACAATACCAAGATGCTATCTGCCTTCTGAGATGTGTTGACATTTGCTCTGATTGAGCAATACTGGGTAACCCTGCCAGCACCTGAGCATGAACAGAAGCAATACAGCAGTGGCATTTACTGTCCTTGGAGTCAGGATTTTTTACTGTCATGTACTTACAGTAAAATTAAAAACAAAGACAAAAAAGCTAGTTTCCCTTAGGAATGTTGTTAATGAAGCAGAAAAAAGTTTATTTTATTAAATATTAGCCCCTGCACCCAAATCTTTTAATACTGTGTAATGAAATGGGGAGTATACACAAAACACTTTTGACATTACAAGACAGATGTCTTGAGGAAAAGCACTGTGTGACTGAACTGTGAGCTGTACTACTCGTTTTTGTTTTGTTTTGTTTTGTTTTTTACCAAATACCACTTTTACTTGAAAGAGGGACTGATACAAACTATGATTACTCAGACTTGAACACCTGGCAGATATTTTCTCAAAAATAAAGGGAGACTGTCACTTCAAGAAAAACAATTAATATTCATAATAACAGAGAATAAATTTTGAGCTTCCAAGAGAAAATTACAATTGTTAAGATTTTATTTTTAAGGGGCACCTGGGTGGCTTAATCGTTAAGCATCTGCCTTCGGCTCAGGTCATGATCCCAGGTCCTGGGATCAAGCCCCGCATTGGCTCCCTGCTCAGCGGGAGGCCTGCTTCTCCCTCTCCCACTCCCCCTGCTTGTGTTCCCTCTCTTGCTGTGTCTCTCTCTGTCAAATAAATAAATAAAATCTTAAAAAAAAAAAAAAAGATTTTACTTTTAAGTTATCTCTACACTCAACATGGGGCTCGAACATAACAACCCCAAGATCAAGAGTCACATGCTCTACCAACTGAGCCAGCTAGGCACCCCAAGAAAATTAAAATTTTAGAAAATCTGTATTTGGCTTGAAAGCTTCCCAATACCTAAAAAACTTTACCTATGAGATCGGTGGTAGTAGTAAGCAATGTGACAGTTTGTTATTGTGTTAACCTCTAGAAGATCTGCATAATTCAGGAAACTAACATTTTCCAAATAACCAATCATGATGTTATAAAAGCGTGTTTGGGGGCACCTGGGTTGCTCAGTTGGTTGAGTGACGGACTCGACCTCAGCTTGGCTCCTAATCTCGGGGTCCTGAGTTCAAGCCCCACCCCATGCCCAGCGAACAAACAAATAAAACTTTGGGTAAAAGATGTATTCAAAGTACAAGACAGATCAGATTTTCATGAAACAGAATATGAAAAGTTCACTGATTTGGTTTTAGATTCCATATTGCAATTAATTTTTTTAAAACTACAGCTTACTGAGTTTTGGTGCAGTATCGAAGAATATGCTGTTTTAACAACAGCAAAAGACTGCTGAAACACTCCTCCCTTTTCCAATTATGTATCAGTGAGAGATCTTTTTCCATACACTTCAATTGAAAGAAAAAAAATCACAAAAGATTGAACACAGAAGCAGATATGAGCATTCTGCTCTGTACTATTAGACCAGACATTAAAGAAATTTGTGGAAAAATAAAACAATGCTACTTTATTCACCATTTTTTTTAATGTGTTGGCAAAGAGTTACTTTCATAAAAAGTTATCTATACTAACATGATAACTTTGTTACTGCTATCTTTATTTTTATTTATTTTTAAGATTTCACCTTTTCATTTGAGAGAGAGGGAGGGAGAGCACAGAGGAAGAGTAAGAGGGAGAAGCAGACTCCCCGCTGAGCAGAGAGTCCGACTAGAGGCTTGATCACAGGACCCCAAGATTATGACCTGAGCTGAAGGCAGACTCCCAACCGACTGAGCTACCCAGGCGCTCCTGTTACCTGTTATATTTAAGTGAATTAGTAAATATTTAAAAATCTGTTTTAATTTCTAATATGATATAGACAGATCTAAACTACATAAGCAAAATATGTTTTTAGGATCCTCAATATATTTTTTTAAAGATTTATTTATTTTAGAGAGCGAGTGAGCAGGCGCACACATGCAAGTGAGCATATGAACAGGGGAAGGGACAGATAAAGAGGGAGAGAATCCTCAAGCAGACTCCCCACTGAGTGGGGAGCCCAAAGTGGGGCTTGATCCCAGGACCTTGAGACCTTGGGATCATGACCTGAGCCAAAATCAAGAGTCGGACCCCTAACCAACTGAGCCTCCCAGGTGCCCCAGGATCCTCAATATTATTTATTTATTTATTTATTCATTCATTCAAGATTTTATTTATTTATTTGAGAGGGAGTGAGAGAGAGCACATGGGCAGGACCAACTGAGCCACCCAGGTGCCCCAGGATCCTCAATATTATTTATTTATTCATTCATTCATTCAAGATTCTATTTATTTGAGAGGGAGACAGTGAGAGAGAGCACACAAGCAGAGGGGAGCTGGACAAGAGGCTTGATTCCAGGACCCTGGGATCATGTCCTGAGCTGAAGGCAGATGCTTCACCGGCTAAGCCACCCAGGCACCCCAGGATCCTCAATATTTTTAAAGAGCGTAATAGGGTCCTAAAACTAAAGCATTTGAGAACTGCTGCTCTATCTAACATCAGATATGAAGATTACAGACCTTTTCACAAAATCTTGGTAAGTACTAATGTCTTGGGGTGCCTGGGTAGTTCAGTTGGTTAAGCATCGGACTCTTGATTTTGGCTCAGGTCATGGTCTCCAGGTTGTGGAATCAAGCCCCCTGTCTGGCTCCCTGCTCAGCAGGGAGTCTGCTTCTCTCCCTCTCCCTTTCCCTCTGCACATGTGCTTGCTCTCCCTCTCTCTCTCTCTCTCAAATAAATAAATTAAAAAAAAATTTTTTTTAAGTACTAATGTCTCTCAATCTTATTTTGAAAAAAAAAACAAAAAAAACTCTTTTATTTTTAAAAAAAGATTTGTTTATTTTAGAGAAAGTGCATGCTTGGGGGGGAGGCCGGGGAAGAGAGAGGGGAAGAGAAGCAGACTCCCTGCTGAGTGTGGAGCCCAACACAGGCTGCATCTCAGGACCCTGATATCATGACCTGAGCTGAAATTAAGAGTCGGTTGCTTAACTAACTGAGCCACCCATGTGCCCTCCTCTCCCCCAAACTACTTTTTTTATTTTTTTTAAGATTTTTTATTTATTTATTAGAGAGAGAGAGACAGTGAGAGAGAGAACACAAGCAGGGGGAGTGGGAGAGGTAGAAGCAGGCTTCCCGCTGAGCGGGGAGCCCGATGTGGGGCTCGATCCTAGGACTCTGGGATCATGACTGGAGCTAAAAGCAGACACTTAATGACTGAGCCACCCAGGTGCCCAAACTACTCTTAAGAACGTAAGAAGTCACTTCTTGATTACAGTTGACATTGCCACACATTTCTAATATGGAAAAGAACTCTCACTTAAAGATATAAGTATTAGAGATTAGGGTCAACTCTCCATGAAATAAGTAGAGAGAGTCTAAGAACCCATCAACTGCTGAAGCTATTAACAGCAATCACTTTTGGGACAATGTAATGAAGGCTCTCTTAAGTTACGATTACAATCAATATTTGCTTAAAATTGATTATATATGAAAGATATGGAAAGAGGAAAAGTGGGGAACAAAGATGATTTGTCTTTCCATATTCTCAGGTAATCTAAAAATCTGGTAGAGTAATAGGGGGAAAATATAATTGGGTCTGGGTAGGGTATGTATTAAAAAAACATTAAATACAGCTATTGGTTTTATAATACAAATTATAAAAGGTAACGCTTAAGAAAATCTTGGCTGGTAGGAATACAGAGGTGGTACATTAAGAAAGTACTGAAGGAAATTCAGCTAAACAAAAGGTTGAGAAACACTGGTCTAATGAGATTACAAATTAAGTTCTTCCCAATTTAAGTCTACCATGACTTAATCCCTCAGATCTTGCTGAAGTCACCTATCAGTATACTGAAAGACTAATAACGTTAAATGCTTGGAAGGGAAGAAAACAATGGGAAAGTTTAAGAGTAAAGGTCAATACATTTTTTTCAATAAAGACCCAGGTAATAAATATTTTAGGCTTTTGAGTCATATACATTACTTTAGCATATTCTTCTTTGCTTTCTTTTATGAGTCTTTAAAAAAGTCAAACTCATTACACTACCTGACAAGCTGTTTGCCCACCCCTATACTGGTAAGTTTAGACTAGACTTATGTCCCAGCAGGTGTTTCTGTGAAAAGCCAGAGGCAGAGTAAAAGCCTCTGGTTTAAGGATGGAATATCTCAAAAACAGAAAATGGGGACAGTTTATGTCCCAATTAGGGACTACAGGCAATGACGTGTAAAATTCTTCAATTATTAATAATTCAATTTCAAACTGAATAAAGTAATAAAGAAAAATGTGAGCATGACAGATCATAATGAAAATTCATTAGTTATCTACTAACCATAGTTCTTACAAAAACCCAAAATAATAGTCTTTTCTGCTAATGACTTTTTAGAAATAAATACCTTTTTCCAAGGTAGAAATTTTCCATATCTTATTACTTTTGTTCTTCCATTCTGAATGTTCACATATTGGTGTTCTACATAATTCCTTATCAAAGTTTAGAACTCAAAAGAATTCAGACCACCTCTTTAAAAATGAAGACATTGATTACATTTCCACCAATGAAACACTTCACTCATGATTTGTTTTCTGTTATCATTTGTAATAAAACTACTACAGATTGTCACAGTGACTGAATATTTGGCTTTCAAACAGTGAACTCTGCTACGGGTCTGACATAAATCACCAAATCGCCAAATTAAGAAAAGGTAAATTACATCAGGACAGAGATAACAGCTGGGTAGAAGGCCTGGGTCACAGAGTCCTGCATCACTCAGAGCTAGCAATGATTACCTCTTGTTTTTTATAGGTTAGAACTTTTTTTAAAGGTATGAAAAATCCATTTTAATTTCCATGTTCTTATGCAAATCAATAAACTTTTTTTCAAAATTTCCATAAATTCTACTTTTTTTTTTTTTTTTTTAAGATTTTATTTATTTCCTTTGAGAAAGAAGGAGAAGACGAGTTGGGGGGAGGAGAAGCAGAGGGGGAGGGGGAAGCAGGTTCCCTGTTGAGCAGGGAGCCTGATGTAGGGCTCAATTCCAGGACCTTGGGATCATGACCTAAGCCAAAGGCAGACGCTTAACCAACTGAGCCACCCAGGTGACCCTACAAATTCTACTCCTTAAAAAAGGAACTTGTTCACAGCACCTGGGTGGCTCAGTTGGTTACGTGTCCGACTCCTGATTTCAGCTCAGGTCTTGATCTCAGGGTTGTGAGTTCAAGCCCTGCATGTATTCTACATAGTATGTATTGTACTTACCAATTCATAAAACAAAAGAATTCAACTTAAATCCAACTTAAAAAATAACTATACATCAGGAATCTATGGTTTTCCAAAGAATTCCTTATATTAATGTCATTATTAATATTTTACCTGACTCATGTGGAATGGAAAACAGAACAGTATGAGGTCCAATGTGCTTCTCTGTACAAGTACACTTGAGTCCTGCACTGAAGTACTTACTGCTTCTACCTGAAATAAAGAGAGCCTTTAATATCTATTGCCTGTTACACTGGGAAAGATTTACCATGCAAGTGGAATGCTTCATTTTCTCCAATAGACAGAAGTATCCTTCTCAGTTTCTTATCACTGATGAAATGTATTTACATTATTTTGAATAGGTAAATATATTATGATGGTTTAAAAAAAATTAAGGCACACAATAGAGTATATACAGCAAAAAGTTCTCTCCTATATTTGTCTCCCAACCACTCAATTTCCTTTTTGCATGCAACCAGTATAACTAGTGAATATTTCCTACAAATATAAGTAAATAAAAACACACATGCATATATCCCAAATTTTGCCTTTTTCTTTTAATAATAGATTTTGGAGATCTTTCCTTAATACTACATACACAGCTTCACTATTTTTTCATGGCTAAAGACTCTATTTCATAGATGAATCCTAATTTTTTAATAGGCTTCTAATGATATTTATGCTGTTTGTAAATATTTATTATTGTAAATAATGCTACAATATACAGATGTACAAGTACCCATGTAGGATAAATCCCTTAAAATAGAACTGCTGGGTCTTGGGGTATATGCATGTGCAGTATAAATAATGCAATGCATTCCATTAAGGTTATATATATTTATATTCCCACCAGCTTTGTGTGACAATTTCTGTTTTTCCATGTTTACCCGTGTGTGTGTGTGTGTTTCCATTTTTGCCAATCTGATATATGAAATTGGTATCCTGGTGTAGTTCTTTTTTATATTGTATGATCCCATTTATATAATATTCTGGAAAAAGTACAACTATAGGAACAGAAATCAGACCAGTGTTCACAAGGCCTGGGAGTATGAAGAGAAATAACTACAAAGGGGCCCAGAAGAACTTTTGGAGTGATGTAAATAGTCTTTATTTTGATTATAGTATTGGTTACTTGACTGTAGGCATTTGTCAAAATTCATACTACTGTACACACAAGATTTTATTTTCAGTGTACATTAATTATAGTTTAATAAATGTAACCAAAAATCTGCATAAAAATCTCAGTCATTTCATAATCATACGGGAAAAAAGTGCAGGATGATTAACCATAATTACAAAAAAAAAAACTTTTCATAGTGACCGTTGAAGGTTTGTTTTTTACTCCTTGCTAATTTTCACAGTATAGCACTCTACAGAGATAAAAGGTTTCCCTCTGTTCTTAATCTAGAAATTAAAAACTATAAGCAATCAATGTGATTTTTTGGGTACTATCTTTCACCATCTCCTTTGGTACTATATCTTCTTGTGCAAATTCCATACAGAATCTGGCTGTCACTTTGTTGAAAATCCATCATTCCTATAATGAAAGCTATGACTGAGGAGAAGGTCCCCTTTGGAATGACATAATTAATGTGGCTATGTTAATAGTGGTCTGATCAGTTATAAAGATGGTAATAAAGACCATTTATTTGCTTGAATAACAGCTGGAGATAACATATAACCTACAATTCCTTCCCCATGAAAAAATTTTTTTGAAGCTTTTAAAAACAATACTTAGTGACTAATTTGGTCTTTAAGTTTCCTTGATGAAAATTGTGAGTTCCATGAAAACAGGAACTCTGTTCGTGGCACAATTCTCACTATCTGTCTGGAATAGTGTGCCTGGCTCGGAAGAAGTATGTTACGTGAGCAACCATACATAGACGTACCATTAGCTCAATATCACTGCCAATTATATAAAGTTGATCTTCCATGGAAAGCTTCCTGTTCAAATGGGCGAGAACATATGTGATTCCTGGTAACCGTACAGCAGGACTGGTGAGGAGACTACCCCAGAGGGCACTGTAGAAGGCTGACTGGTCCACGGCAGCAGCAACCTTTTCCAACAAGGTGTTTGTTCTGAGATACAAAACAAAGGGGCTTAAGAAAACAAACATTTAGTTTCACGTTGTTAAAAAGAAATTCTTCTCCTCCAGAATGTATGAAAGCATTCCCACTGTTGTTCCATGCTTTGCCCTGGAGACAGTGTGATAGACTAGGACTGTATACTTCAGAGGACTGGATTTCAGCCATGGCTCCCCCATTTACTAGCTGTGTAATTTGGAAAAGTCACTTAATCTTTCTTCAGTTCCGTGTCCTGATCTGTAAAATGAAGATAACAACAAAACACCCCTAGTCCTATACATCTTAGTTACCAGTAATCCTACAGCAGAATGTATTTTCTGTTGAATTTCTATGAAATTCTTTTTTTTTTTTTAAAGGAGGCTCTACACCCAGTGTTGGAGCCCAACATGGGGCTTGACCTCATGACCCCGAGATCAAGACCTGAGCTGAGCCAGATGCTTAACCAACTAAGCCACCCAGGTACCCCTCTATGAAAAATTTTAAAAATATTTGAGAGAAAGCATGCACATGTGTACTGCATGTGTGCATAGGGGGAGGAGCAGAGGGAAAGGAAGAAAGAGAATCTCAAGCAGGCTCCCTCTGGAGCCCAACAACCTGAGGCTCAATCTCACATCCCGAGATCATGACCTGAGCAGAAATTATGAGTTGGGACACTTAACCGAATGAGCCACTCAGGTGCACCCCTCCCTTAAGTAGACTCCACACCCAGCATGGAGCTCAATGTGGGGCCTGAACTCACAATCCTGACATCAAGACATGAGCTGAAATCAAGAGTCGGACACTTAACCAAATGGGCCCCTTCTTCCCCACCCCATGAATTCTTAAAGGACGTTTTCCAAATGTTTCCTTCTCAATGAAATCATATTATGTAATTCACAATAACTTTGAAACTTTGTTGGAGATTCTAGCAGGGGAGCACAGCTACTCATATAGCCTTGACCGAAGAATGGTCTTCCTCTCTTGTGGAAGGTTGTCCACTTTGATCAAGCACACAGCTTCAGGAGGGACACACATGGAACAGTGAAGGAAGAAGGGGCCACCTGCCTAGTCAGCCAGGTCAGTTGAATCAACCCTAGTGATCAATGCACCGGTGACAGATGTCACAGCCAGATTTCCTCACATCCTGTAATTCATAAAACTTTAATGAATCAGACCTATAACAAAATCAAAGATGCATTATTGCTTTATTAAGGACTACATTTAAAAATAAATTACATTTGATTTGTTTCAAGCATAGAAAAACATAACACCTAAAAATTTATTACACTGTAGTAGAGTCAGAATCAAAAGAATCTGATGATGCGTTCTACTGTTTACTTGCTATATGATTTAACCTAACACTATACTCCCTTCTGGCCTTAATAGATCTATGGATTAAAAGAACATGCTTATAAATCCCTTTATTAGAATTTGTGTAGAATAACTGCTAAAACATAATGCTATGGTCTGAATGTTTGTGTCTCCTCAAAAGTCATGTTAAAACCCTATCCCCCTAAAACGATGACATCAAGAGAGGCAGAGCCTTTGGGACGTGCTTATGTCATGAGGGTGGAACTCTCATGAATGAGATTAGTGTTCTTATGAAAGAAATCCCACAGAAACTCCATAGTCCTTTCCACCGTGTGAGGACACGGAGGAGGCTTCAGTTATGAACCAGGAAGAGGGCCCCTCACCAGAACATGACCTTGTTGATACCGATACTGGACTTCCAGCCTTTAGAACTGTGACAAATTTGTTGTTTATAAAGCTATCCAAACTGTGGTATTTTGTTACAGCAGCTCAAACGGACTAAGACACATAACGAGACAAATCATAGGGATACCACACTCATAAAAATCATTATTATGTTAAATTTTTAATTGTGACTAGCAGACTTATAAAGTGTTTCCCTTAGAATATAACAATTAGAAACACAACTCAGTTATACACTAAATGAAATTGTCGTATGTTTCTAAAATTGTAAGCAAGTAAAAAAGTTAACAAAAGAAAGTTTTTAGACAAAAATTTTCTCCAAGTAGCTTAGGAAGGTAATCCAGTGTTTTCAGGATTAGATTCTTACTGCATTATAGGAACATATGAACCACAATAAAATAGAGTAGCTGGTCAGTGCATCAGAATAAATTATTTAAATTTAAATCATTAAGTGTACTCATAAAATAAGCTTGGCATTTTCTGTTTTTGCCACCTCAACTCACAATTTCCTTTGTGGTAAGAATATCAGTAACAAGCTACTAAAGACAGTTAATGCCATCATGCATTGTCTATAACTATAAACTTCCTAAGAAGTAGTAATAGGCTCCAAAACAGATTAATTCATTTTCTTTAAAAAGTTAAAATATCAAGAGCATCATGTCACAGCTAGTGAAACAGCACTGTAGTTGGTGTTAGGCTCTTTTCCACCACTAGTAAGTTAAAAACTGTTGGCACATGGTCCAATTTCCCATTCTTTTTTTAATTTAAGTTCCTATATATTATTATCTTAAATTATGGATTGCAGTTTTTTGAGTGACTTATATGTGCTAACGACTAGACTAAGTGATTTCATTATTACAGTAACAGAATGGAGTATTATGTTTGTTTTACAGATGAAGAAACTGAATAAAGTTCTGAAATGCTGAAAAAGCTTTCCTAAGCTGTCCAGTGTCTGTCGAGCCAGGATTTGAACCCAGTCCATCTACCTCCCAAGTCTGTGCTCTTATTACCTACCTCTATTTTCAGTGCAATACACAAACTACATATACTAAAATAATTTTTTTTGTTGTTATAGAAACTTTCAGGTCATATATTGAAGTGTCTAGAATAATTAATTTTTGTGATGTTAAAACATTATTAATCCAAGGATGCTTACTGACAAATCTATGACTTTGCTTACTTAGCTGCACCAAGAACAGCACCACCTTACCTCTCATAGTACTCCGATCCTTCTTCTAAGCCAGGCAGAATACCAGTTAGCAATCCTTGTAGACCAGGCTTCAGTGTTTTACCCAAAGGCAGGTAATAGATCTCATACAAACTTAGCAATGTTGGTTTCACAGACATAGCAGCATTCGCAAGAAGAGGAAATAACCCAGAACTGTTTAAAAAAATAGAAACAAAAGGGGGTGGGGAGAAGCACTTTAACTACAAAATATTAATTCATATGTACCTATATATATAAATATAAATCTTGATTTAAATTTTGATGAAATAATAATTTCTACTGATCAACTCAAAATGAGATCCTCTATATTGATGACTTCTACATCCATTTAATCAACTCAGGTCTCTCACCTAAGCTTCATACTCATAAACCCAGTGGCTAGACTAGACTTTCACAAAGTCTTCAAATTTCACAATTTCAAAATATGGCATCACCATCCATCTGGTTGACCAAAAAGCTGTAAATTTAGGAGTGATCCTTGACTCTTAAAAAATTGCCTCTAACTTGTCATCAATCACTAAGTTTTCTCTCCGAGTCACTCTTCTAGATATTTTTAATATTGTAAATTATCTCCATCACTACCAGACTTTTCCTTAGAAGACACAACCATTATATAGAGCTCAATCACCCTGACTTACCAGGTACTGCTTTGGTATTTCCCCAAAGCACCTGTTCTCAGTAAAACCTTTCATTGGTTTCCTGTTGCCTTTCAGATACAGTCTAGTTTAATGTAGCTTTTACCATTTTTCGACATTTTGCTACTACATACTCTGTACAGACCACATATAGCTCACCAATTTTGCTCTTGCACCTTCTGCTCCAGCTATACTGAAGAATTCCCTTCAGGTTTGTTTTAGAACCTTCCATGCTCTTTTTAGTGTCCAGGCCTTTCTACATGATGCTCTGACAGGTTCAATTCCTGCTCCTTTACTTACATACTTTTTGTTGTCTGGTGACCCCTAGACTTTCAGAAATTAGCCTAAGCCATTTCCTGGAGGAGACTGTCTTCTAATTAGACTAGGTTAGGCTCCCTATTTTGTGTTCCCATAGTACCCAATACTTACTTATTCAAGTAAGTAATTCTGTACTTATTAAACAATTCTAATAGGTAGTTCTGTAAATATCAGAAAGCAAGGGACCATGACTATCTTTTTGTTTCTGTATCCTAACGTCCTAGCATCATGTCCTCTTGCACTTAAGTGCTTAGCAAATACATTAAGAATCCCTTGCTCCTAGTTTATATAGTAAATAGAGGTCATCAAGAGAGAACTCCCTCAGTTTCCCACTTTTCTGCCTCCAATTTTAGGTAATCTGATCTAAATTTACAGTTGAAGCCTCCTCAAAGCTACCTTCCCCCATATGTGCCAGGGTCCAATGCCAGCTTTTGCCAGGGTCCTGCTTCATCCGTTTTCCTTTTTTTCCCCCTCCTATAACTTCTCTCTTTCTCTTTTTGAGATTTTATTTTTAAAGTAATCTCTATACCCAACATGGGGCTCGAACTTACAACCCTAAGATCAAGAGTTGCATGCTCTACCAACTAAGCCAACTAGCCAACAGTTTCGTAAGGTAAAATTTGTGTTATCGATGAGTTGAAAAATAGCAAGCATGAGTTATAAAAGTCTTGCATTAAAAAGGAAAAATCTACTACCTCTGAAACTAATAATACACTATATGTTAACTAAATTGAATTTAAATAAAAGATTTAAAAAAAAAGAAAGGAAAATCTATCAGTTATTAGAGAATTACATGCAACACTGATTCAGAAATTTGTGGCTTTTCAAGTGCTGTTCTTTGAAATGCAGTATTTATTACTATTAAAAATAGCCTGTTACTGAGTTCAGATAGTGTTTTTTAAGACACTGATGCAGAATTTAAAGATAAAACATATATGTACAGTACAGCAGACCAGGAAAGCTAAAAGTTTGTTTTTATTTTTTTTTAAGATTTATTTATTTTAGGGTTGACTGGGTGGCTCAGTTGGTTAAAGCATCTGCCTTTGGCTCAGGTCATGATCCCAGGGTCCTGGGATCAAACCCTGCACAGGGCTCCCTGCTCAGTGGGGAGCCTGCTTCTCCTGCTCCCTCTGTTGCTCCCACTGTTTGTGCTCTCTCACTCTTGCTCACTCTCTCTCAAATAAATAAAATCTTTAAAAAAAAAAAAGATTGATTCATTTTACAGAGACAGCATGAGCAGGGGAAGGGGCACAGAGGAAGGGGAGGGGAGAGAGATAGGGAGAGAGAAGCAGACTCCTCACTGAGTGGGGAACCTGATGTGGGGCTCAATCACAGGACCCTGGGATCATGACCTGAACCGAAATCAAGAATTGGATGCTTAACCAACTGAGCCACCCAGGTGTCCCAAGTTTGTTTCTATTTTTATTTATTTATTTTCAAAGATTTTATTTATTTATTTGAGAGAGAGAGAGATGGCGGTGGGGGGGGGTGGAGAGAAACAAGCAGACTCTGCACTGAGCATGGAGTCAGACATGGGGCTCCATTCCATGACCCTGAGATCATGACCTGAGGCAAAAACAAGAGTGGGTTGCTTAACTAAGCCACCGTAGTGCCCCTAAAAGTTTGTTTTTAAAAAGACTAACAAAATTGATAAACCCACGACAAGATTGATCAAAGGAAAAAAATAAGGTCTGAGGTACCAACATCAAGAGTGAAAGAAGGAAAGTGGATATGCATAGGCAAAAGAATGAAACTAGACCCCTACCTTATGCCACATACAAAAGTTAACTTGAAATGGAGTAGAGATTTAAATATAAGGCCAGAAACCATAAAACTCTTAGAAGGAAACATAGGAGCTTCCTGACATTGGTCTTGGCATTGATTTTTTAGATATGAAATCTAACGCACAAGCAACAAAAGCAAAAATGAACAACTGGGACTATATTCAACTAAAAAGCTACTGCACAGTAAAAGGTGATCAATAAAATGAAAAGGTAATCTACAGAATGAGAGAAAATATTTGCAAACCACATTATCTGATAAAAAATAAATATCCAAAACTAATTTAAGGGACTCATGTGACTTAATAGCAAAAAGTGTCAAATAATCCAATTAAAAAACAGGCAAAGGACCTGAACATTTTTCCAAAGAAGATATTGGAATGGCCAATAAGTACATGAAAAGGTGCTCAACATCATTAATCACCATGCATATCAAAAACACAATGGGGTATCACCTCTCAACTGTTAGAAAGGCTATTATCAAAAAGACAAGAGATGACAAAATGCTGGCAAGGATGTGAAGAGAACCCTTGTATGCTGTTGGAGGGAATGCAAACTGGTACAGTAATTATGGAAAATAGTATGGAGGTCCTTCAAAAAATTAAAAATAGAACTACAATATGATCCAGAAGTCTCACTTCTGGATATATATCTAAAGGAAATGAAATCATGACCATGAAGAGGTATCTGCACTCCATGTTTACTGCAGCATTATTTACAATAGCCAAGACATGGAAACAACTTCTATCCATTGACATATGAACAGATAAACTGTCACATGTGCTTGTGCATGTGTATGTACACACACACACACTCTGTCTCTGGAGTATTAATTGGTCATTAAAAAAAGAAACTTGTTTTTGTGACAATATGGTTGGACCTCGAGGGCATTATGCTAAGTGAAATAAATAAGAGAAAAACAAATATTATATGATCTCACTTAAATATGGAATCTAAGAAAACCAAATGCATAAAAACAGAGAAGAGAATGGTGGTTGCCTGGGGTGGGTGGGGAGGAGAAGTGGGTGAAGGTGGGCAAAGGTACAAACTTCAGTTACAAGATAAATAAGCTCTGGGCATATAAGGTACAGGATGGTGACTACAGTTAACAATAGTGTATTTGAAAGTTGCTAAGAGAGTAGACCTTAAAAGTTTTCATTGTAAGAAAAAAAATCCTAACTGAGGTTATGATGGATGTGTTAACTAAACTTACGGTAATCATTTCACAGTATATACATATATCAAATATGTTGTACACCTTAAACTTATACAATGTTGTATGCCAACTACATCTCAATAAGGATGAGAAAAAATTTCACATATATATGAAAAGAGAGAGAGAATTAGTGATCTGGAAGCTGGGAAGAGGAAATTACCCAGAATGCAACACAGAGAAGAGGTTTGAAAACAAGGAAGAGAGGATAAGAGATGTGGAAGCCAGAGTGAGAAGATCTAACACATGCTTACACATAGTTCCAAAAGTGGGAGAGAGAACAGATGGAGTAAAGGCAATTTGAAGAGATTCAGAATTGATGAAAGTTACTGATTCACAGAGTTAAAAATCCCAGTGAATCCCAACCAGGATAAATAAAAAGATACCTCCCTCTAAATACATCACAGTAAAACTACAGGGTACTAATGACAAAGATGTAGAGGAAAGGCTCTTACAGATAGGGTAACTAGGCAAGTTTTCTCTGATTTGCTCTTTATTTACCTATTTATGACAAAGAGAGAGACAGCAAGAGAGGGAACACAAGCGGGGGGGCGGGGGGGGGGAGGGAGAAGTAGGCTTCCTGCCAAGCAGGAAGCCCGATGCGTGGCTTGATCCTAGGACCCTGGGATCACGACCTGAGCCAAAGGCAGACGCTTAACGACTAAGCCACCCAGGCACCCCGAGATTTGATATTTAATCAGAGACCTGGATTACAGCATGACAGGGTGAGGGAAACAAACAAACAAACAAATGACGAAGAGTAAACAAAGAGACCTGTGTCACAGATTGGAGTACATTGGGTGGAAAGTGGTAGGAGTTGGACGTAATTGAGACAGGCAGGGCCAAAGTATATAAAACTTTAGAAGCCATAGTAAGGACTTTGAATTTTACTTTTAAGTAACCGGAAGAAGTCAATGGAGGTTTTTAGCAGGAGAATAACATCTATTTAATGTATTAAAAAGTTTACTCTGGTACTGTGTAGAGAAAAGGGTATAAAAGGATAAGAAAAATATTATGTGCATGTTAGGAGGCCAGTGACATTACAGCAGATGCTGCCAGTGAGGATGGAAAGAAGTAGATGTACTGGAACATCTATCAGAACAATAGCTAACATTTATTGAGCACTTCTCATATGCTGCATTGTTCTAAGTACTTTATACGTGTTTACATTCTTAATTCTACTAACAATCCTGTGAAACTGGTAATCTTATTCTCATTTTGCAAATGAGAATATGCACAGAGAGGTGAAGAAAATGATCCAAGATCGCAGAGCCGGTGAGTGGTAAACACAGACCATTTTGATTCTAAAACTTCTGTTCTTTACCACTAAGAAACAAAACTCTTGGTGACAGACTGTTCATGGGAGGAAGAAGAATATGGGCAAAGAAAACAAGATACTAAGTGTAACCCTTGGATTTCAGGCTTGTATAAATGGATGGAAAACAGTGCCATTTACTGAACTTTAGTGCACTTGCAGAAGGCTGGGTTTATAGAAAATGAGGTTAGGTTGGAAGAGGGTGAGCTTCCAACAGCTTCCAGTTGCTTTTATAGAACCACACAGAGATGACAAGTAAGCCAGAAGTTTAAAGCAGAAGCCAACACTGGTGATAACAAGTTGGGAGTCCGCACTTAAAGGATACACCACAGGTGTGGATAAGCTCACCCAACAAAAGAATATAAAGTGAAAATGTGAGACTAAGCAAGCTTTAAGAAATTCCGTATCTCCATATGAAGACTGAGAAAGTAAACTGCAGAATATAAACCAACAGAAAAAGACTATTGCAGGTAAAGACAGTCAACTACATTGAAAGCTGCTGAGAGATAAAGGTATCTTATTTTTTCTCAGTGTAGTCCTCAAGTTTAAAAAGGCAGAAAGTAGTGTAGTCTCAACAATTTTAAACAAAAACTTTTCATAAATGACATAGAAGAAAAAAATCTTACATTAAGGAATATCATAAATTTTTCTGAAGCACTTAACTATAGAAATATTTGACATTGATATCTAAAAACTTCTATTAAGGAGTTTTCAATATTTTAGCTTTTACTGCACAAAACATAAAACAGTTAAAAATGTTTTTTATTTATACATAAATAATAAAATAATTCTTACCTGTATAAAAAAAGATCTTTGGCAAGTCTCTTAGGTCCAATGATTTTGAAGATAATTTCATATGTTTCAAGTGCCTTTCGATGAACTCCACCTGGTAATGCTGGATGTAGGCATTGAGCTAGGCGTTTGCCTATGGTCAGCTTTTTGGGTACTACTTGGTACTTTGCATTATTTTGTAAAACCTTGAAGAAAACATTTTAATTCAGTTGAGAAAAACAAATTTTATCTTTTATTTCCATTTTCTAGCACAGAATTATCAAAAATCCTATGGGACTTCTTTACACTCTAAAAAATTATAAAGGGTGCCTAACAATTCTTGTCTTAGTCAGTTATATCTATCAGTATATGCCATATTTAAAATTAAAACTGAGGATATAAAAAAATTATTTTGTGAAAAAAACCCACTACATGTTAACAGAAATATTTTTATTAAAAAAATCACAATATTTTGCCAAATTTATTCAGAAGAGAGGCAATGATTTAATTTTTGCAAATCTTTTTTTTTTTTTTAAAGATTTTATTTATTTATTTGAGAGAGAGAATGAGAGAGAGAGAGCACAAGAGGGGGGAGCGGGAGAGGGAGAAGCAGACTCCCTGCTGAGCAGGGAGCCCAATGCGGGACTCGATCCAGGGACTCCAGGATCATGACCTGAGCTGAAGGCAGTTGCTTAACCAACTGAGCCACCAAGGCGCCCTAATTTTTGCAAATCTTTAATGTCAGTTATCCTACAATCTATTTCTGATACACTGTTTGAAAGATATGAAGGAAACCAGATCTCAACATAAATAATGTAGTTGGGAAGAGGGACAACCATTGCTTTAGTATATCATATGACAGCAAGGAATTCTAATGCTTAAAAGAGTCTACTTAAGATTATAATTGCCCATTTGTTTTTACTAACTTAATTTCCCAAGTGGACCAAATACAACTGTATTTATTCAAACATAACATTTCTTTAGAGATAATAAGGTAGAATTTATAGAAGATTCTATTTTACAAACCACCCAAAGGAGATTAGTTATTTAAGTAAAAAAAGAAGTTATAACTAAGTTCTTCAAAGTATTATAGTAAAGTGCTGATAGAAAATTACAAAATAAACTCAGAATGAAAACAATAAAATATGCTAGAATTGGAATTTCGAAGAAATATAAAAGAAGTCCTTTATTTTACAAAACAAAGAACTGAAGTTAAAATATATAAAATGACCAAAAAATAAAAATAATAAAATATATAAAATGACCTGCCAAAGGCAGTGCAGTAGAAAAGTCAGGACTAGATTTTCCAGTTTATAACAAAACCGCAGGCTCTAGCTGAGGTCCACTTAGATATACCACTTTCAATGTTCTTCCCACTACAAGCTTTTAATTCAGTTTTAAGTTGAATGTAAGGAATGTAAATAAAATTAAATCTATAAATGAAAAGCAAATTAAAGGCAAAATGCCAGTAAGAATATAGCCCTGAAAAATATTTTTCAACTAGCTGCTTCCATTTCCAAAATATTAATTTGAATTTTAAACACAGTAGCCAAGAGTCAATATTTACATATTTTTAATTTATCTTTTTAGTAATCTCCACACCCAACGTGGGGCTCAAACTCAAGACCCTGAGATCAAGAGTCATATGCTCTTTCAACTGAGCCAGTTAGGTACTCCAATATTTACATATATTTTAAGGACAAGTATAATTACTTCTGCAGAAAACTTAATGATCTGTAACACAAAATGTTTTCATAAAAAAATTCTATCAATACCAAATAAAATTTAAAAAGTAAAATATGGCACCATTTTCTAAAAGTATTTTGAAGTTGAAAAACTTATATAAATGAGGTAAAAATTAAGTATATTAATAAACAATAAAATTTTATATTAAAACATATATTTAGACTATGGTCAACAAATTTATATTACATATAGAACATACAATCCTTGCCTGTTTCTCAACTTAAAGTAAGTTTTTTCAATGACTTGCATATCCTACTTTGTATTATCTGGATACAGTAAAATGTTTTTATAAATATTGATTATGTAATCAGTTATGTATATTAATTTCCACAATTTAATAAATTACTTTTAAACATAGTTCCTAGTAAGTTTTCAGAAAGAGACTCTTCAGAACAAAAAAGAACCTAAATACTTTTAAGCATATTCATACTTTTGAATGCAATTTCTTGAGGCTATTGTAAAAAATCTGAGAATTTATCAAACCACAAATGATAAATGTTAGAAGTTAACATGTCAAACAGAAGTTTGTGCATCTAATTTTACAATAAGTCCTTGGCACATTAAAAATGAAAGTTTTTATTTTTTTTTGAAGATACAAAAGTAATTACGCATAGTATGTATGAGGTTGAACAGTACTGTCCTTGGAATGTATTTTAAGACAATTTCTTTACTAATAATTGTATGCTCAGCTGTTTGATGTTAAAAGTTACCAGGAGAGCTCTCATTTCCTATCTTCTCCACTCCATTTAATATTTAAAAGCATCCCAATTCAAGAACAACTGTTAAACAAAACAAAACAAAAAAACCAAAAAAACAAAAAACAAAAACCCTCCAAAACTATAGGTGTGAGGTGAGAAAAACTTGATCTAAGAAACAAACAAAAAACAGCATTAAAATTTAAAACTATGAGTTGATTCATAATGCCACTATAACAGGGGATTAAAACCAGACATATTAAGGGGAAATACTCAAGGTGAACCTCCAAGGCCTAAGTGACTACTTGACACTTTTGTAAAAGTACTGAATATATCTAAGAATTTCCTGGATACAAAATTTTCCTTACTGCTACATGTACGACATTTACAAAGGACAGAGAAGTTACTACATTCTATACACAGTTTTTAATTTTGCTGTCAGGAACTGCAGAACCGTATCTGATAATCAATTACAGAAATTTGTTAGCCCTCGGGAGTTAGCATATTTGCTTCCTAGTCTTGTGTTTTTAATAGCAATGATGGAATAACTATATTTTTCAAGTACTGTTGTTGTTTTGGCCACAAAAATATGCCTGGCTATATAGGTAGGCAACTCATGAAGTAAAATAGCAGTACCAAAAGTAATTCTGAGCTTTTGTTATGTTTTTACAATTCTTTACTTCAACCTTTAGAGAAATCCAGTAAGTACAAACTCAGATTTCTGATTTTTACTTTTTATGAAATGAGTAAAATGGACATACCTTATTAAGTTTTCCAAGTGCTGATATCAAATCTGCCCATTCACTGGAATATTCAAAATTCTTTAGTGCTTTGTCTATTGCAGCTACATAGTTTCTGTATTTGGAGTCACTCAGTAATTCTAGCTCTTCTGTGTTCATCCTCCCACAGCGTCCCACTAGAGACCAGTTCCAAAGTCATGTAAAATCATTACCTATAAAAAAGTTTGCAGAAGGAACCAAAGTTACAAAGTAAAGTATTAAAACAGGCTCATATGCTCTTGCTACAAAACTACTGGCTAACTTTAAAATGTTTCTTGAGTTCAAAGTGGTCAAAACTGGTCAGCTAGTATATAGAGTCACGAAGTACTCAAAGACAGCTTCAAAGGTAACTACTCATATGCTCCTTCCCAGGGACGGGAAAATGGCTATGAGAACGAAGGCATAGAAAATAGGAAACATTTTGGTACTTATTTCAGTTTAGAAATCATTTATTTTTCTTATATTTTCTGGTATTACATTTGTGATAGACATACTCCTCTGCTTTGTTTTGATACTAAGATACACTAAAAGTGGTTGGATTGGAAACATCAAGGACATGCAAAAAAAAAAAAAAAGAAAAAGAAAAAGAAAAAATATTAATTACTTGGAAGTCATCTCATTTTATTAGGCAACAAATGAGCATATAGTATAAAGGAACATTAGCTTTTCAGAATTAAACCTTACTTTTAATAAAAAAGACAAATACATATGGTAGTTTAAAACATGTTCACACATGGGCGCCTGGGTGGCTCAGTTGGTTAAGCGAGTGCCTTCGGCTCAGGTCATGATCCCGGACTCCTGGGATCGAGTACCACATCGGGCTCCCGGCTCAGTGGGGAGCCTGCTTCTCCCTCTGACCCTATCCCCTCTCATGCTGTTTCTCTCTCTCTCTCTCTCTCAAATAAATAAATAAATGAAATCTTTAAAAAAAAAAACAAAACATGTTCACACATTCTTCAATATTAATTTTAAAAAGTGGTTCCAAATCCTGCAGCCCCTTGGGGTGGATCTGGGGACTCAGTTCTGACAAAAATAGCAAGGCAGAAGTGACAATGTGTAATGGCTAAGACCGGGTCATAAAAGCACTTCAGCTTCCTCCCTTACCCTGTCTAAAATCATTAGCTCTGGGGAAAGCCAGTTGCCACATGATGAGAACACTTAAAGGAACTTAAAGGAGCCCTATGGAGAGGTTCCCATGGTAAGGACTGCTGCTTTCTGCCAACAGCCATATGAGTGAGCCATTTTAGACACAGGTCTTCCATTTCCAAGCATGCCTTGATCTGATGGCAGTACCAACATACTGACTGTGACTTCATGAGAGATTCTGAGCCGAACTACATAACTAAGTCTCTCAAATTCATGACCTACATAAATCGCGCTGACTTAGGCCCCTGACTTTGGGGGTAAATTTCTTATACAGCACTAGATAACTAATAGAGTAGTAATAAGGATTTAACTTACGCTCAACTTAAAACCCAATGTGGTTTCTCCTCCACTTTTTTGGTATCCTTTAGGACTTTCAATATATCTAATATATTGAAAGGACTTTGAATATATCTAAGAATTTCCTGGATACAAAATCAGACAGAAGGAGTTTCAACTAATGCTGTACCTTTCTTTAGAGCTAGATTGATGGATGTGGAGGAGGGTCTAAGAATGGGACTCAGAGGACGCCAACATGATTAAATGAAAGGTAAAAACAGTCTCTTCAACAAATGGTTTTAGGATAACTGGAAAACCACATGTAGGGGTGCTGGGTGGCTCAGTCGTTAAGCGTCTGCCTTAGGCTCAGGTCATGATCCCAGGGTCCTGGGATCGAGCCTCACACTGGGCTCCCTGCTCAGCAGGAAGCTTGCGTCTCCCTCTCCCACTGCTTGTGTTCCCTCTCTCGCTGTCTGTCAAATAAATAAAATCTTAAAAAAAAAAAAAGAAAACCACATGTAAAATAAAGATGTTGACTCCTTCCTCATATCTACATGAAAATCAACTCAAAATGGATGATAGATCCAAATGTAACAGCTATAAAAATCTTAGAATAAATACAGGAGTAAGTTTTTGTAGGCAGTCTTCTTAGAAATAACACTAAAGAAGACATCACAAGTAATGACAAAAAAATAAATAAACTGGACTTCATCAAAATGAAAAACCTTTCTGCTTCAAAGGATATCATCAAGAAAGGAAAAGAGGAGACGTCTAGGGAAGATGGCAGAGTGAGAGAACTCTAAGCTCACTTTGTCCCACAGATACAACTAGATAATAGCCACATCAATGTAAATAACTCAAAAAAATGACCTGAAGACTGGCAGAACAAACTTTCCACAGCTAAGTGTAGAGAAGAGGCCATATCAAAGAAGGTAGGAAGGGTGGTGATAGGTTGAGAGCTAAATGGATCCATGGACTCTCCTTGGGAGGGAAGAACACCCCAGGCCTGAGAGAGGAGACAAACAGACTCACACCAGGGAGCCTGCACGGGGTAGATGAATCACCGTATTTGCCTTTGAAAACCAGAGGGGTCAAATTTTGTGAGTTCTTACAATCAGCGGGGCTTAAAACCTGGTCCTTTAAAAATCAGGCGGCTTGTGAGAGAACAGCAAGGGTGAGAGGAAACTGAGTACCCAGCCTTAAAGAGACAGCACAACAAACAGCCCCAGTGAGATACAGCATAGAAGCAGCAGTTTGAAAAAAGCCTGGGTATCTGGGAGGGAGATTTGCTTACTAACCTCAAAGCAAGTGCTGGAGGGGCAGGGATCTTTGGGAGACTTCTCCAGGAACAAAGGAGCTGGCAGGCACCATTGCTCTCCCCCACCCACCAGCATAAACACAAAGACACCTGCAGGAACCAGTGGGGTACCAACACTTACTACCTAACTTACTAATAGTGCCTCCTGCCCACCTGTTCTCCTGCAGACACACCCCAACCAGCCAGAACTCCACTCCAGATCTTCTCCCACAGCAGACCCGGGCAAACCTTGCTAAAACCACCTGACCCGCCCCCACATGCTTCTGTGGGTCAGTCCCCTCCAACCCATGTGCCTCTGTTCCCAACAGCTGCAGGTCTCCTTCTGTTGCTGCCAACCTTGCTGACACCTTACACACTGCCCTCATGTTCTCCTACAGCTCTGTGCTACCATATCTCTGGCAAACATTTGTTCTGACTCAAGTTAAGCCCAAGGTGGCCACAGACAGGCTCACTAACAACAAAAGGATCAAATCCTGCCCACAACAGGCAGAGAGCCACATCAGATGAACGGACAGAAGGCAAAAGCAGCTCAGTCACAACAGCACATGCAACACACACAGGAGACACCCCTGAAGCACCATGTTCCAGTCAACAGAGAACAATGCACTACCAGGCACTACAGGCCCTCTTCATAAGCCACTACTTTCAAGAGCAGAAGACGTAGCTAACTTTCCTACTACATAAATTAGACACAGAATTAGACAAAATGAGACAGAGGAATATATCCCAAATGAAAGAACAGGACAAAATCACAGTGAGAGCTAAACCAAACAGAGGTAAGTAACATGCCTGATAAAGAATTTAAAGTAATGGTCATAGAGATACTCACTAGACTATTAAGAAAAGAGTGGAGGACCTCATGAGACCCTTAACAAAGAGACAAAAACCATAAAGAACCAATTAGAGATGAAGAACTCAATAACTGGGAAAAAAAAAATACACTAGATGGAATAGTAGACTAAAGGAAGCAGAAGAACGGATCGGTGACCTAGATGACAGAGTAATGGAAAGCACTCAAGCTGAGCAAGAGAAAGAGAAATAATAAAAAGTGAAAATAGACTTAAGTAACTCAGTGACACCATGAAGCGTAATAACATTTGCATTATAAGGATCCCAGAAGAAGAGAAGAGAAGAGAGAGAAAAGGGAAGCAGAAAATGTATTTGAAGAAATATGAGCTGAAAACTTCCTGAATCTGGGGAAAGGAAACAGAAGTTGAGATTCAGGAGGCACAGAGAATCCCCAACAAAATCCACCCAAGGAGGTCCACAGCAAGACACATAGTAATTAAAGTGACAAAAAGTAGTGACTTAAAGAGGGAATTTTAAAAGCAGCAAGAGAAATGAAAACAGTTACATACAAGGGGAACCCCATAAGGCAATCAGCTGATTTTTTTAGCAGAAATATTGCAGGCCAGAAGACGATGAGCATGATATATTCAAAGTGCTGAAAGAAAAAAACTGCAGCCAGGAATAGACTATCCAGCAAGGCCATCATTTAGAATAGAAGGAGAAATAAAGAGTTTCCCAAACGAAGGTTAAAGGAATTCATAACCACTAAACCAGCCCTACAAGAAATACTAAAGGGGACTCTATGAGTAGAAAGGAAAGACCATAAACAGGAATAAGCAGGAAATACAAAAGCCATAAAAATAAGTATATCAATAAGAAAGAGTCAAGGGATTCACAAAATAAAAGGATGACATCATATACCTAAAACATAAGAGAGGAGTAAGGACTGCGTTCAAACTTAAGCGATCATCAGCTTAATTTAGACTGCAATATGCATAAGATATTATATACAAACCTAATGGTAACCACAAGTCAAGAACTGGTAATAGATATGCAAAAATTAAATAGAAAGAAATCCAAGTATATCACTACAGGAAGCCAACAAACCATGAGAAAAAAGAGCAAGAGAAGAAAGGAACAGAGAAGAACTACAAAAAGACCATAAAACAAGCAACAAAACAGCAATAAATACATACCTATCAATAATTACTTTGAATGTAAATAGACTAAACACTCCAGTAAAGGAATAGGGTGACAGAAGGGGTAAAAAAGCAACACCCATCTATATACTGCCTACAAGAGAGTCATTTCAGACCTAAAGACACACGCAGACTGAAAGTGACAGGATAGAAAAGCATTTATCATGCGAATGAAATGAAAAGAAAGTGGGTAAAAATATTTAGATTGGGCAAAACAGACTTTAAACAAAGGCTGTAACAAGAGACAAAGGAAAACACTATATAGTCATAAAAGGAATAATCCAGGGGTGCCTGGGTATCTCAGTTGGTTAAGTGTCGGCCTTTGGCTCAGGTCATGATCCCAGGGTCCTGGGATCGAGCCCCTCATTCAGGCTCTCTGCTCAGCAGGGAGCCTGTTTCTTCCTCTCCCTCTGTCTGCCACTGTGCCTACTTGTGGGTGCCCCACCCCCCCGCCCTCTCTCTCTGTCGAATAAGTAAATAAAATCTTAAAAAAAAAAAAAAAAAGGAATAATCCAACAGGAAGATATAACAATTGTAAATATTTATGCACCCAACACGGGAGTACCCAAATACATAAAGCAGGTAATAACAAACTTAAAGAAAGTAATTGATAGTAATAGAGTAACAGTAGGGGACTTTAATATCTCATTTACATCAATGGATAGATCATCCAAAAAGGAAATCAACAAGGAAACAGTGGTTTTGAAGGACACATTGGACAAGATGGATCTAATGGATATATTCAAAACATTCCATCCTAAAACACCAGAATACACATTTGTTTCAAGTGCACATGGAACATTCTCCAGAAGAGACCACATATTAGGGCACAAAACAAGTCTCAAAAAATCAAAAAGAATGAAGTCATGCCATGCACTTTTTTTTTTTTAAGATTTTATTTATTTGACAGAGAGAGATAGCGAGAGCAGGAACACAAGCAGGGGCAGTGGGAGAGGGAGAAGCAGGCTTCCTGCCGAGCAGGGAGCCCGACATGGGACTCGATCCCAGGACCCTGGGATCACGATCCGAGCCGAAGGCAGACGCTTAACAACTGAGCCACCCAGGTGCCCCACCATGCACCATTTTTGACCACAATACTATGAAACTAGAAATCAACTGCAAGGAAAAAATATGGAAAGAGCACAAACATGGAGGTTAAATAACATGCTACTGAATAATGAATGGGACAACCAAGAAATCAAAGAGAAAATAAAAAAAAAACATGGAGACAAATGAAAATGAAAACACAATGGTCCAAAATCTTTGGGATGCAACAAAAGTAGTTCTAAGAGGGAAGCTTATAGAAATACAGGCCTACCTGGAGAAGTAAGAAAAATCTCAAACAACCTAACCTTACACCTAAAGGAGTTAGAAAAATAAGGGGCACCTGGGTGGCTCAGTTAGTTGAGTGTCTGACTCTTGGTTTCAGCTCAGGTCATATCTCAGGGTTGTGAGATCGAGCCCTGCATCAGGCTCTGTGCTCATCGGGAAATATCCTGAGATTCTCTCTCCCTCTCCCTCTGCCACTCCCCCCGCTCATGTGCTCTAATATATAAATTAATCTTTTTAAAAAAAGGAGTTAGAAAAAGAAGAACAAACAAAACCCAAAACCAGAAGAAGGAAGGAAACAATAAAGATTAGAGCAAAAATAAACAAAATAAAAGCCAAAAAAAAAAAAAACCCCCAATAGAACAGATAAATGAAACCGGGAGCTGGTTCTCTGAAAAGATCAACAACTGACAAACGTTTAGCCAGACTCATTAAAAAAAAAAAAAAAATGGGGGACTCAAAATCAGAAATTAAAGAAAAGAAATAACCAACACTACAGAACTACAAGGTGTTATAGGAAAATATTATGAAAAAATTATATGTCCACAAATTGGACAACCTAGAATTATATCACCTCCCAAAACTGAATCAGAAAGAAAGAGAAAATTTGAACAGACCAATTACTAGTAATGAAACTGAATCAGTAATAAAAAAACTCCCAACAAACAAATGCCCGGACCAGACAGCTTCACAAGTGAATGCTACCAAACATTTAACAAAGAGGTAATACCTATTCTTCTCAAACTATTCCAAAAAATTAGAAGAGGAAGGAAAGCTAACAATTCATAATATGAGGCCAACATTACCCTGATGCTAAAATCAGATAAAGACACTACAAGAAAGAGAATTACAGGTATCTCTGATGAACATAAGGATGCAAAAATTATCAACAAAATATTAACAAACTGAATCCAACAATACATTAAAAATGTCATTCACTATGATCAAGTGGGATTTATTTCAGGGCTGCAAGGGTAGTTCAATATTTGCAAAACAATCAATGTGTATATCACATTGAGAGGAAGGATAAACACCATATGGTCATCACAATAGATGAAGAAAAAGCATCTGATAAAGGATAACATCTATTCATGATCAAAATTCTCAATAAAGTAGGTTCAGAGAGAACATACCTCAACAAAATAAAAGCCATATGTGAAAAACCCACAGCTAACATCATACTCAGTGGTGAAAAGGTAAAAGCTTTTCCTCTAAGAAGAAGAAGAACAAGACAGGATGTTACCTCTTATCACTTTTATTCAACACAGCACTAGAAATCCTACCTACAGCAATCAGATAAGAAAAAGAAATAAAAGGCATCAAATTGGTAAGGAAGAAGTAAAACTTTTACTATTTGCAGATGACATGATACTATATATAAAAAACCATAATGACTCTACCAAAAAACTATTAGAACTGAAATATGAAATCTGTAAAGTCACAGAATACATAATTAATATACAGAAATCTGTGTATTTCTCTATACTAATAATGAGGTAGCAGAAAGAGAAATTAAGGAAACAATCTCATTTCTAATTGTACCATAAAAGAACAAAATACATAAGAATAAACTTAACGAAGGAGGTAAAAGACCTGCATTCTGAAAACTATAAAAGTGATGAAAGAAACTGAAGATGACACAAATAAGTGGAATGATATTCAATGTTCATGGATTGGAAGAACCAATATTATTAAAATATCCATATTCTACAAAGCAATCTAGATTTAAAGATTTAATGTAAATTCCTATCAAAATACCAATGGCATTTGTCAGAGAACTAGAAAAATAGTCCCAATATTTATATATGGAACCACAAAGGATCTTGAATAGCCAAAGCAATCTTAAAAAAGAACAAAGCTAGAAGTTATCACAATCCCAGATTTCAAGATATATCACAAAGCCGTAGTAGACACAACAGTATGGTAATGGCACAAAAAGAGACACATAAATCAATAGAACAGAATACAGAGCTCAAATAAACCCATACTTATATGGTCAATTATTCTATAACGAAGGAGGCAAGAATATATAATGGAGAAAAGACAGTCTCTTTAACAAATGGTGCTAGAAAAACTGGACAGCAACATGCAAAAGAATCAAACTGGACCACTTTCTTACAGCATACCCAAAAAGAAACTCAAAAGGGAATAAAGACCTAAATGTGAGACCTGAAACCATAAAACTCCTAGAAGAAAACAAAAGCAGTAATTTGACATCGGCCATAGTAACATTTTTCTCCATATGTCTCCTCTGGCAAGGGAAACAAAAGCAAAATTAAACTACTGGTACTACACCATAATAAAAAGCTTTTGTTCAGTGAAAGGAACTATCAACAAAAC
Organism: Leptonychotes weddellii; assembly: GCF_054177405.1. NCBI lineage: Eukaryota > Metazoa > Chordata > Mammalia > Carnivora > Phocidae > Leptonychotes > Leptonychotes weddellii. The sequence continues at coordinate 61,633,609 of NC_138376.1, read as the reverse complement.
AAATAAGTAACCTACTGAAGAAAAGAAAATATTTGTAAATGATATATCCAATTAGGGGCTCATTTTCAAAACATATAAAGAACTTATATAACTCAACACCAAAAGAATCTGATAAAAAAAATGGGCAGAGGACTTGAACATTTTCCAAAGAAGACATACTGATGGCCAAGAGACCCATAAAAAGATGTTCAATACCAATAATCATCAGGGAAATGAAAGAGAAACCACAATGAGATATCACCATATAACCTGTCAGAATGGCTAAAATCAAAAAGACAAAAAATAACAAGTGTTAACAAGGATGTGGAGAAAAAGGAACCCCTATGCACTACTGTTGGGAATGCAAATTGGTGTAGCCACTGTGGAAGACAATATGGAAATTCCTCAAGAAATTAAAAACAGAATTACTACATGATCTACTAGTGGGAATTCACTCAAAGAAAATGAAAACACTAATTTGAAATATTCTCTCGTGTTTACTGCATCATTATTTATAATAGCCAAGACATGGAAACAACCCAAGTGGCCATTGATAGATGAATGAATAAAGAAGATGTGGTATGTGTATCCACAATGGAATATTATTTAGCCATAGAAAATGAGATAGTGCCATTTACAACACCATGGATGGACCTAGAGGGTATGATGCTGAGTTAAAGTCAGACAGAGAAAGACAAACACCATGATTTTACTCATGTGTGAAATTTAAGAAACAAATGGACAAAGAAAAAAAAGATTAAAAAAACCCAAGCTCTTAAATACAGAGAACAAAATGGTGGTTACAAGAGGGGAGGTATGTTGGTGTATGTGGGAAATAAATAAAGGGGACTGAGACTACATGTATCTTGATGAGCACTGAGTAATATACAGAATTGTTGATTATACTATACACCTGAAACTAACAATGTATAATTATACTTCAATAAATAAATAAAGTTGATTGTAAGGATGGTCACACAACTCTGTACTAAAAACTACTAAATTACACAATTTAAATAGGTGAACTGTATGGTAGGTGAATTATATCTCAATGAAGTTATGTGTGTATATCCCTACATATTTTTTTTTCTATATATTGGGTCTTAGGGAATCTGAATTACCTCAAATTACATGCAAAATTTTCCTCCTACATTTTATTGGGGAGATAGTCTACTACTTTTATAATATTCTCAAAAACGGTTTTTAACAAAATCCTCTAAAAGGTTAAGAGTCACTACTCTAGAGAATATAATCTATATTAGTAATACATGCTTGCACTGAAAAAAAGGTACAAATCTATGAATTTATTAAATCGAAATTTTCTTGGTTAAGGCTGTGACAAAAAGAATGATACAAACTTCCCAATTCTCCACCTTCTTTTATCCATAAAAATAAAAACAGACAAATCTCCAAATCCCATTTCTAGAGAGACTACCTTAAACACAGAGTCACTTGACTTTTATTCACTTTAGTACACCATGTGCCAAGCACTATGTCTGGGTACTGATTAAAAAGGATATTCCTGACCCTCATGATACTTTCACTCCCAATTGGGGAATTAAAATAATGCAAAATTTATGTCGGGAAAAAACTGTACTTTATTGTTATATCTTCATACTCTGGATTCTCACAGCAACAAAATAAAGCAGTATTTTGAAGTACTGTGAGAAATCCAAGATGAATAAGAACTTAAATGATAAATGAATCAAAATGAATCTTAACTACCTTCCCTTTCAACATTGATTTGTTTCATAAAGAACTGGCTATGCAATTCCCCTATTAGGGAAGAAGTCTCTGAAAGCAGGAACTATATATCATACATATTTGTATGTGGGACAGCACATAGCTTAAAATAGTTAAGCTCAATCTGGATGCATACACAGTATCATAAGTATAACAGTTAAGACTGGGAATAAGTTAAAAATTCTGCAAGCGGTTTTATTATCAACCAAATATTCTAAAAAATTTAAAAACTGGATTTAACCATAAGCACAAACACACAGCAACATATGCTTCGGACACAAAAGACAATCTTCATTTTAAAATCTATTTTTTCTAAAATAAGTATTGCTACACCAGCTTTTTTCCCTCCCATTTGCAGTTTTTCTATCCCTTCACTTTTAGTCTGTATGTGTCTTTAGGTTTGAGGTGAGTCTTTTCTAGGCAGCATAGAGATGGGTCTTGTTTTTGTTTTTTTAAAACCAGTCATCCTAGGTCTTTTTATTGTAGCAATTAAACTTATTGATAGGTATGTACTTACTGCCATTTTGTTAATTGCGTTTTGGTTGTTTTTGTAGTTTTTCCCTGTTCCTTTCTTCTTCTCTTGCTCTCTTCCCTTGTGGTTTGATGGCTTGCTTTAGTGCTATGCTTGGATTCCTTTATCTTTTTTTTTTATTCTTATGTTAATCCCCTACATTACATCATTAGTTTTAGATGTAGTGTTCCATGATTCATTGTTTGTGCATAACACCCAGTGCTCCATGCAGAATGTGCCCT
>NC_138376.1:61578785-61630634 GCF_054177405.1 Leptonychotes weddellii | reverse complement strand
GACTGAGCCACCCAGGCGCCCCTTAAGACTTGTTTTTTAAAGAGCAGTTTTAGGTTTACTACAAAATGGAGAGGAAGGTACAGAGATTTCCTGTATGCCTGCTAATCTGACACATTCAGAACCTCCCCATTATCACCATTAACATCACTCACCAAAACAGCACATTTTTTACCAAGGATTAATTAACCTACATTGACACATCATAGTCACCCAAAGTCTAGAGTTTACCTTAGAGTTCACTGTTAATGTATATTCTATTGGTTTTGACAGATGTATAATGACATATCCATAGCTGTAATATCATACATAATATTTTTACTGCCCTGAAAATTCTGTGCTGCTCCTATTCAACTGTATCTCCATCCCCATCAACTACTGACTTTGTAGTCTGTAAGTTTTGCCTTTTTCAGAATGTCTTATTATTGGAAATACACAGTATGTAGCTTTTTAGTAATGTGCATTTTATGTCCCTCTATGCTAAGTGAAATAAGTCAATCAGAGAAAGACATGTATCATATGATCTCACGCTATGAGGAATTCTTACTCTCAGGATCATTTTTTGTGTGTTTATCTGTTGTAGGTTTCTGATTTGTGGTTAACATTAGGTTCATATAGAACATCTTGTGTATATAGCAGTCTATATTAAGTTGATGGTTGCTTAAGTTTGAACAAATTCTGAAAGCACTAAATTTTTACTCCCCCCTCCATTTTATGTATATAATATTTTATGCCTTTTCATTTTGTGTATCCCTTGGCTGGTTTTTCTAGATATAACTGATTTTACTACTTCTGTGTTTTCACCTCCATACTGGCTTTACAAGTGATTAATTTACTACCTTTACTACATGCTTGCTTTTACCTGCGAAATTTTTATTTTCTTCTAGTTATGGTCTTTTCTTTCCAGTTAAAAAATTCCCTTTAACATTTCTTGTAAAACTGGTTTAGTGGTGATGAACTCCTTTAACTTTTGTCTGGGAAACTATCTTTCCTTCTGTTCTGAATGATAGCCTTACTGAGTATTCTTGGTTGTACATTTTTTCGTTTCAGCACTTTATATCATGCCACTCCCTTATGGCCTTCAAAGTTTCTGCTGAAAAATCAGCTGATAGCCTTATGGGGTTTCCCTTGTTTGTAATTGCTTTTTCTTGCTCCTTTTAAAATTTTCTCTTTATCATTACTTTCTGCCATTTTAATTATTATGTGTTTTGCTGTGGATGTCCTTGGGTTAATCTTGTTAGGGGCTCTCTGCATTTCCTGGATGTCTGTTTCTTTCCACAAATTAGGGGAGTTTACCTATTAATTCTTCCAGTAAGTTCTTTGCCTCCTTTTGTCTCTCTCTTAATAAATAATGCAAATGTTAGCAAACATAAAGGGAGAAATTGACAGTAATACAGTAATAGGAGGGGATTTTTTTTTTTTTAAAGATTTTTTATTTATTTATTTGAGAGAGAGAATGAGAGACAGAGAGCATGAGAGGGAGGAGGGTCAGAGGAAGAAGCAGACTCCCTGCCGAGCAGGGAGCCCGATGCGGGACTCGATCCTGGGACTCCAGGATCATGACCTGAGCCGAAGGCAGTCGCTTAACCAACTGAGCCACCCAGGCGCCCAATAGGAGGGGATTTTAACACCTTCCTTAAATCAATGGACAAATCATCCAGAAAGAATATCAACAAAGAAACAGTGGCTTTGAATGACACATTAGACCAGATGGACCTAACATATACAGAACATTCCATCCAAAAAGCAGAATACATTCTCTTTTCAAGTGCACATGGAACACTATCCAGGATACATCACATGTTAGGCCACAAAACAAGTCTCAATAAATTTAAGACCAAAATCACACCAGCATATTTTCTGCCCACAATGGTATGAAACTAGAAATCAATTACAAGAAAAAATCTGGAAAGAACACAAATACATAGATACTAAGCAACATGCTACTAAACAATGACTGGGTCAACCAAGAAATCAAAGATAAAATAAAAAAATACATGGAGACAAATGAAAATAAAAACACAACAGTCCAACATCTTTGGGATGCAGCAAAAGAAAGCAGTTCTAAGATGGAAGGTTATGGTGATACAGGCCTACATCAAAAAAACAAGAGGGGTGCCTGGCTGGCTCAGTCAGTGGACTGTGCGACTCTTGATCCTGGGGTTTTGAGTTTGAGCCCCATATTGAGTATGGAGATTATTTTCAAAAAATAAAACCTTAAAAAAACAAAAAAGAAAAATCTCAAATAAACAACCTAAACTTACACCTAGAAGAGGTAGAAAAAGAACAAAGCCCTAAGGTAGTAGAAACCAAAAAAGATACACAGATGGCCAACAGACAAATGAAAAGTTGCTCAATATCAAAATCACCAGGGTAATGCAAATCAAAACCACAGTGAGGTATCACTTTACTGTCAGAATGGCTAAATTAAAAAAAAAAAAAAAAAGACAAGAAATAACAAGTGTTAGCGAGAACGTGGAGAACAGGAACCTTCATGCACTATTAGTGAGAATGTAAATTGGTGCAGCCATTATGGAAAACAATATGGAGGCTCCTGAAAAAATTAAAAATATAAATACCATATGACCCACTAACTCCACTACTGGAATTTACACAAAGAAAACGAAAACACTAATGTGAAAAGATATATACACCACTAGTTTATTGCAACATTATTTATAATAGCCAAGATATGAAAGCAATACAACTGCAATGGATAGATGAATAGAGAAGATATGGTATATACTACACACACACACAAACACACACAGGAGTATTTCTCAGCCATAAAAAAGAATCAGATCTTGCTATTTGTGACAACATGGATGAGCCTGGATGCTAATTGAAGTAAGTCAGAGAAAGACAAATACCACATAATTCCATTTACATGTTGAACCTAAAAAAATCAACAAATGAACAAACAGGCAAACAAACAAACCAGACTCTTAAATAAAGAACAAACTGGTCATTGTCAGAAGGGAGGTAGGTGGGCATATAGGTGAAACAGATAAAGGGGATTAAGACGCATAAACTTCCAGTTATAAAATAAATAACAAAGATGAAAAATACAGCACAGGAAGTATAGTCAATAATATTGTAACAATGTTGTATGGTGAGCACTGAGTAATAATTGCTGAATCAACAGTTGTACACCTAAAATTATTATAATATTTTCAATTAAATTTCAATAAAAATAAAGTAAAAGCATAGGCCAATATAAATTAAAGGTCATTGTAAAGGCAAACTAGAAGGCCAAAAAGATCTTTATATTTCTCTTTGCTGAGTTTTACTTTATAAAAGAAAAACAGGGGTGCCTGGCTGGCTCTGTTGGCAGAGCATGTGACTCTTAATCTCAGGGTTGTTAGCTCAAGCCCCACATTGGGAGTGGAGCCTACTTAAAAAAAAAAAAATTAAAAAATAAAATAAATATATATTATTAGAAAATGCATTAAATAAAATGCAAACAATTGAAAATAAGCAGGTGGATATATTTGCCAAATAACAGTGATTAACATGATTATCTACTTAATTGTTAATGCGTATTTTTTAAATAGCTAAGATCATAGAGCATATATGTCTTGGTATTTTTTTTTTTTTCACCATTTCCCCATTACTTCTTATGCAATCATAATTCTTAATGGTTTCATTAAATGGATATATTATACTTAAATTCTTCAAAAAAAGAGACTAACATACTAAACAATTAAAGCCATAAACTTTGATACATGATAAAATAGCTAAATATTAACACATAGTGACATACAAAGAATGAAGGTTAGAATGAACACAAACTAAATCATTTCTGGTTTTGCTTCTGAGAAATCATACAAGAAAGAATTGTAAAATCAAATTAAGTTCAGGGGAAAAAAGTCAACTTGACTGGATTATCTGAAAGCATATAAAAGTAGTATAAAATAAATTCTGATCAATAAACCTAAGAATAGTGGTAGAGAAAGCACACATATAATTTTTACGGACAAGGACTTTTTTTTCCTTAGCAATATTTCCAGTATAAGATATAACACATCATTTTCAAGATAAGACATACAGTATTTGTGTATGGGGAAATTAACCTAAAAATCGATTTAGTAGTAATTCCTATAAATGAAAGTATGTTAATTGTAATCAGAGTAGTAATATAATTTTGAGGCATCTTACCTCAATTGACATATTCTTCAAACATACTTTTTAAATTTGGTATAAAAAAACTAACCAGTAATGACCAGCTAAATTTGTGGGGTTTAGAACTCTTATGTATTTGCAGCTAAAAAAAGTTGACTCAGATAAGAAATTTGATTTTTTTTCTCACTTAGCTAAAAATCATCTAAATATTTAAATGTAACTAAAAAGAATCCATATAGTTTGGACACATTTAACAATCAGGTAGAATATTAAAAGCAAAATCTTATGCAAACAGCTGAAAAATGGAAAAGGGTATTTTGCAGGCTTCATCAGCAGGCAGCTATGTATGGTACTTTCTTTTGTGTGAAAAGATGGTCTGATCCTGGGACTAGAAATTAGGTTATGCTTCCTCAGTGACTTTTAATGAAAATAAAATTACTCATTACATATCAGAAGAGAAGTCTAGGGATATATCACTTTTGAATTTTTCAACCAATTTATAAATGCAAATTCCAGCTCTCAGGTATTTTTTTCCCATATTTTTTTTTAAAGTGGCTTAGATCTATACTTCTTAGTGTGGTGAAGAACCAGTTTTCCCCCAATCCACTGCTTACTGATATAAATATAAATCATGCATGTAGTTGTAGGGATATCAAATTGCTATAAACATGAGAGACACCTGGGTTGTTCAGTCAGTTGAGCGTCCCACTCTTGATTTCGGCTCAGGTCATCATCTCAGGGTCCTGAGTTTGAGCCTTGTGTCGGCTCTGAGCTGCAGAGTCTGCTTGAGTTTCTTTCCCTCTTCCCTCACCCTCATGTGCATTCACTGTCTCCCAAATAAATACAGCTTAAAAAAAAATGTCTAATGCTAACTTTCATCTGTATTTATCTCACGTTTCCTTAACAAAGAATTTGTAAATGGTCCACAAATCACACTTTGAGCACCATTGGCTTAGATCATAATGCAAATAAAGCATTTCCCATACTGGATCAAGGAAACTTTATACACTGCCTCTTCTCCAGAAATGTAGTAACAGGTGGCAAAAAATGCACATGTTCAATAATAAAACAGTGTTTTGTAGAACCCCTCCCCCCCAGCCCACAAAGATAGTGGGCTGCCCACAAAGCACAGGACTTAAAGTCAAGACAGCTGGGGATCCAAATCCTAGTTTTAACACTTAGCTGTATGACCTTGGTTAAGATGTCAAAGTTCAGTTTCCTCATCTGTAAAACAAGATGATAATACCTAGCTCAATGGTTGTCAAAACTAAATAAAGAACATATTAAACTTACCAGAGTGCCTAGCACACAGAAAATGCTCTAAAAAGTTATTGCCACCATTAGAACCAATAAAAACAAAAAGTACTAGGAAGCAAGTACGCTAATTTTACGGACTAATAAATAATAATTAAGAACCAGATATCGTTTTGAACTTAATAAAGGTAGTAAAATGGAAAACTGAAGAGTCTCACTAAATTATATCTAATTGTCTCATGAATGCAAATTAAAATTTGTAATTGCCAAATGTGTGGGTTTTTCTATTAATCTGTACATATTTAACATACCTATTGAGTTCTAATGTATATACCCATAAAACCATCACAACAATCAAGATTCCTCACCAGAGTTGATATAGAACATTTGCATCACTATAAACAAGAAACCAAGCAATTCTACCACCTCTATCAGATGAGGTTTGAAATTAAAACAAAACAAAAAACCCAAAACCTATTTCCTGGTAGATACAATAACTAATATAACTAGGAAACTTGAAAATGTAAATAAAAATCAATAAATAAAAAGAAAAATTGTGATTTGTTTTTTCTTAAAGTGATACAGGTAAAGTCAAAGTGGCATTTATAATTTCTCTTTCAGTATGGAATTGTTGAATCACTATATTGTACACCTGAAACTAATATAACACTTTAACAAAAAAAGTTATGCTTGTTAAAAAAAAATTTTTCTTTCTGGAGCTGTTAATAAGCAGGTTTTTTGACTTAATCTATAATCATATCCCTTGACAATTTAGCTGTTCTTTCAAACTTACAACTTACATAAATTGGACCTGAATTGTCATAAAGCATGATTTAGTGTAGTGTTTTTGTCTCATTCAAATATAAAATGAAACAAAGTAGCTATTAAAAAAGGCGTAGATTTCTCTAGGTAAATTAGGCCCTATGAAAATTATGAGGGTATTCATATTTTAAAGGGTGAAAAGGCAAAATTTAAGAAAGAAAACATTCCAACAGACCATCTGCATTTTTAAAAAATTTGTTTAAATCATTATAAAAAATAAGTAGACCTAATTTCAGAAAATAAACACACAAAGATACTTCGGCTGATTTGCTCATTACTAGCTGAGTTCCCTGCTTCCCTCTCTCCTTTACCAATGAAAAGTCAGAGGAGGGCTGAAGAGACAAAGGACTATTCAGTATTAGCCAATTCCACAGATATATCTGGGGACTTTCCAAGAGTTTTATCACATTCCAAGTATGTAAATAAATAAATTACTTAAAGTACCATGCAGTTCAGGGGGAAAAACTCTACTTGTTGATTATAAATGAAAAAGTACTTTAAAAAATGCTTTATATAAATAGTATACTCTTTCCAAACATTTTTTACTAAATGAAAAATTATCATTAACTGTTACCATTTAACAAATGAATGTGACACTTATTAATAAATCTATTTCATTTTGGTCAAAAGTTCTGGGTTTCAAATACTAACACACTAATACTCTTTAGCAAATAATTTATTCAGTCAACTCATAAATCCAGTTACTCCAGAGAACTGGAAACTTCCCAGGAGGGCTAACAATATGGATAAAAGACAACACCTACCAGGTATTTCACAAATAAGTTAAGGTACCCACTAGAACCCTGATGTTCTGTACTTCCCCTCATCTGACCCCATCTCAAACCTTCAAAATGGTATACACTCTTAAGAAACTCCAAATTTGTGATCAACAGATCTTCAGCTTTTCTCTGCACATCTGACTGCCTTCTAGTCCTAACTACCTTCTCAGGTAAGACCTCTAATGCAGCAGAGATAGCATCTTAGCTAACCTTATGCTGTGGCTTACAACATGCCAGAGACTATTTAAATGCTTTGCATTATTTTAATCAATTTAATCCTATTTGAGCCTATGAAATATGCATTATTACTGTCCACATTTACAGATAAAGAGACTGAGGTATAGAAATATTATGTATAAAGGGGCGCCTGGGTGGCTCAGTTGGTTAAGCGACTGCCTTCGGCTCAGGTCATGATCCTGGAGTCCCGGGATCGAGTCCCGCATCGGGCTCCCTGCTCGGCAGGGAGTCTGCTTCTCCCTCTGACCCTCCTTCCTCTCATGCTCTCTGTATCTCATTCTCTCTGTCTCAAATAAATAAATAATAAAAAAATCTTTAAAAAAAAAAAAAAGAAATATTATGTATAAAAAAAAGAAATATTATGTAATACATTAAATAAACAGCAGAGTCAGGGAACAGAAACAGTCTGGCTTTAGAGTTCTAACTCTTTGAGTGGCAGAGAGAGAGAGAGAGAGAGAGAGAGAGAATCTCAAGCCGACTCCCTGCTGAGTGTGGAGCCTGAGATCATGACCTGAGCCAAAACCAAGAGTCAGACGTCAATCAACTGGGCCACCCAGGCACCCCTAGAGTTCTCTTAACCACTACTCTTCAGTTTCACGGAGGCTTTCCTTTTTATACCCATCCTATTTCAGGGCCAGGGAGTGAAGTGTCTTCCTTACTCTTTTGATACATAACTGGCAAAATCCCAAACTGAATTGAACTTGATTTTCTGCTTTTTCCATGCCTGAACCCAAGCAACTAAACATGGCTGGAGAAAAATCACAACCAACGCTGGCTGACTGCATTTTAAAGTGAGAAACAAACCTCAAATAGGCATTCAACACTGTTCTAATCACTGTTTCCTTAGTAAATGTACTTGCCTGACACAAGTACTTCATACCTTGTCTTCTTTTCAAAACTCTTAATACTACCTCCCTCCATTGTTGCTAAAGGCCAAACTTCAAATTTAATTAATAAAATAGAAGCAAATCCTATGACCCAGCAATTGCACTACTAGGTATTTACCCCAAAGACAGAAATGGAGTGATCCAAAGGGGCACCTGCACCCCAATGTTTACAGCAGCAATGTCCACAATAGCCAAACTATGGAAAGAGACCAGATGCCCATTGACAGATGAATGGATAAAGACGATGTGGTATATACATACAATGGAATATTACTCAGCCATCAAAGCGAAATCTTGCCATTTGCAATGATGTGGATGGAACTGGAGGGTATTATGCTAAGAGAAATAAGCCAATCAGAGAAAGACAATTATCATATGATCTGTAATTTAAGAAGCAAAACAGAGGATCATAGGGGAAGGAAGGGAAAAACAAAACAAGACAAAATCAGAGAGGGAGATAAACCAGAAGAGACTTTAGTTGCAGGAAAAAAACTGAGGGTTGCTGGAGGGGAGGGGGATAGGAAGAGGGGGTAACTGGGTGACGGACATTAAGGAGGGCACGTGATGTAATGAGTACTGGGTATAAGACTGATGAATTACTGAACTCTACCTTTGAAACTAATAATATGTTTCTAACTATATGTTAATTGAATTTAAATTAAAAAATAACAAAATTTTAGCACACCATTTCAATAAGATATTCAACCATTAAAAATAACTGAAGATCATGCAAGAACAAAAACAAAAAAGAAAACAGAAGCAAAAGGAATGCTTATATTCCCTCCAGCAATCTGCAAACCTATCTTCACTTATATCCATATTCTTTACTTTGCTTCCTGTTCTGAAGAACAAAGGACCCTCCTCAATCAAAGACCTACCCTTTTGCTCTTTTTGGATCTCCTCTCCTCTTGCTTTCTCAAGGATTTTCCTCAAGCGCCTTGTTTACTCTTAAGTTTCTCTTCCTGTGCAGGATCATTCTCCATTAGCCTACAGACAAAATCCTGGGATCTCCCATGGTGAGAAACTAAAATTCATAGCTTCTCACAGACTTTCTGGATACCAACCCATTTTGCTGTTCTCTTTCATTACAAAACTTTCTGAAAGATTTTTCTATATTATTTCATTTCCTCATCTCCTCTTCACTCTTTGGCCCACTCAAAAATGCCTTATGACACTCTCCCCGCAAGGAAACCACCCACATAAGGGCCACCAGTAAACTGCATTAGCCAAAGCCAATGGTCATTTCTCCAGCACCTCACATTAATCAACTTCTCAGCAATGTTCAGTACTTGGTTCTTGGCTTCCAGGACTCTTCATTCTCAAGGTATGTTCTGACTTCTCTAGCCAGTCTTTTTCAGTCTATGTCAGCTCCTCTTCTCTATTCAAATTTTATTTATTATTTTGTAAATGCTGAAGTACTTCAAGGCTCAATCAGGAACTCTTCTCCAGAGTTAGCTCCTCTAGTCCTATAGCTTCAAATAGCATTTGTTAAGAATATATCCTAAATGTCTCCACCATCACTTTTCCTTTTCTATTATTCTGCTTAGAGACCACTGCACTCCACCACCAAATCCTGTTTCTACTCTTAAGCCCTTATAATTCATTCTCCACAGAGAAGCCAGAGATCTTTTAAAATAGTATTATGTCATTATGAGAATATCTAAATCTAAACACACCAATATTTTTTGCATTGTAGGGCATTTTATATTTGCTATTCTCTCTACCTGAAGATTCTTAGGTCAACTCTGTGTGACAAATTCCTTTCCATCCTCCAAGTAATATCAAACCCTGAGAAAAGCCTTTTCTGAACAGTCCATGTCAAGTGGCCTATGCCAAGCCCACAGTCTTAACATCTACTTCAGAATATCCCATTATTTCCTTTCTAGCACTTCAATCTGAAATTTCCCATTGTTTGCATGTTTCCTATCTACTTTCCCTTAATGGAATGCAAATGCCATGAGGTCAGAAGCCAATGTCCAATAATGGACTTGATCATTCTTGAATCAGTGGACCCATAAAAGTGGCTGATACATAGTAGACCCTCAAATATGTTTTTGAATAAATGCATCTATCAATGTGAACACAGCTCACAAACCATTTTGCTTTGTTTTTTTTTTCTGAGAAAAGCTTTGGAGAAAAGAGCAAAACTACACTTCAATTTTTTAATCGATAGCCACACTTGACCTCACTCCCTTTAAACAGACTATATTCATATGGTTATTAAGTACTTTAAAAAATTGAAAGATTCTAAGAACACCTACAAAAAAAATGTGCTTTGTCCAGTTACATTTTAAAAAATTAGCTGAGTTTAGCATCTTTATTTAGCATACCTACTTAAATATGGAGGATGTCATTCTAGCCCCATGAAAGGAAATGTATGATACTCCCAGGGATGCAATTAATTTTAAAAGCTTTTAAAATTAATTAGATGCAAATTTTTAGTTGGAGAAAATTCTGACAAAGAGTTTTACTGCATTTTAATTATATATTTATTTATATTTTCACTTTTGATCTTGGTGAAAATTATAAAAATAAAACCTAAGATTCAAAAAATCAAAAATCCCACAATTCTAACCAGATGACAAACAGCAAGGTTTATTTACTTGGAAAAAAGATAGTAAAGTTAATCAATATATAAAAAATTATCCATCATTTAAAAATAGTCCAAATTCTATAAAAAGGATAACTAAAGATTTCTTCTAGCTTTAAACTCTGATTTTTGTGACACATAAGCATCATGAAGAAAAGTAATTTAGAAAATAGAACAGTGTGAACACATATTACCACCTAAAATAACTCATTAATGGGTAGCTAGGATTCTTTTGTAAGCTTCAAATGTTAATAGCTATAACAGTGAAACATATGCCCTTGAGTTAAAGGTAATATCCTGTCCCCAAACCATAGCAGCCAAATAAATATTGCCCAAACATTATTCAAGTTGATGATGATTACTAATAGCAGCTCACACTGACACTGTGTAGCAAGCACCATGCTAAGCCCTTTTACATAAATTTTCTCATGTAATGTTCATAACAAATCCATGAAGCAAGTACACTCATGCAGCCATGTACATATGAACGTTCTGGTGTTTGAGGTTTCACACAAAGTTAAGAGGAGGAACCAGGAAGAACTCTGGCTGGCTGACACCTAGGCCCGGTCCATAATCACTGCCTTTCTCAATTATTTTTTTATCACAACTCTTTTAATTCTTCTGCCTGACATATCCTACCTCTCCTCTCTTACTCAACTTTTCAAAAACCTCTTCAGGCTATATAGCCCTTCTTGACTCTTTAACTCATTTTTTAGACATTGTTCTTTCTTTTCCTATTCCACTTACTTTATAAAATACTATAATGGTGCAAGTACATATATTTCTGTCATTCCTTCTAGACCTTGGCTTAGGGACAAGGACCAAAGCTTAACTCTGAATACCCCAAACCTACATCACTGCTCAATACTGAAAGTGTAGGTTAAAGCATAAGGAGAAATAACTGTAAATTCTGATATGAGGGTTTTGTTTGGTTATCTGTAAAACAGTGATCCTATTTCAATGACCATGGTGGAAGGAGCACTCTATACAGGATGTATAAGAACACAATCTACTCCCCTGAGAAAACAATACCAAAAAGGTAAAAATATGCTCTCATGTGGGATTAATCCTAGAGAGGTGCTGCAGGTTGGATTGTGCATCCAAAAACGGAATTATAGGTGTGGCAGTCCCTAAATTAAGGATGATGTCAAGATTCCTGTTGCATTAGGGGTATGTTCAAGGTTAGAAATTTTATTATGAAGCACCCAACAAGACCCAGGAAAGACAGGTTTTGTTTTTTTCTCGGGAAAGGGAGATAGAATTCATGAGGGCTGTTATGAGGGGACAAAGTAATAGTTCAGAAAGCAAATATTTCAAAGAAATTACCCACATTTTTATGAAACCTGTGGACATCACTGATGATTCAATTACATATTCTGATTTAGTCATATCATATTTGTATCAACCACATAGAAAGAAGTAGAGTGAATAATCTAAAACTGAGAATGTCAAACAAAAAATTTGGCTTTGGGATTTATAATGCTTCTTTCAAACATATCTTTTTAATGTTTAGTATTTGCTAATATTAAAATCCATTTGATTTCCCTATATATACACTGATTGAATTTGGTGGTGGGAAATGAAACTAACTTTTTAGGTGGCAAGAGTAAGTCAGCCTGAGAGTAAGTGTCAGCATAATATACTTAAAGAAAATCTAAATTATTTAGATTGACCATATTCTGGTTTTGTTTTCAATTAGAAGGAAAAAAACACTGCTTGTTTTTTTATAAACAGAAGGTAAAATGTGAGATAATGTAAGTAACAATAATGAGTGTGTAACTACACAGAATGATTAAAAAGAAAGATGTGAAACATAAGATGAAGGACAACACTAATGTTAGCTATCCTACCAAGTACTTCCTCAAGTTTATTTAAAACATCCCTTTTCAGAAAGTATCCTTCTCAAAATAAATATGCTCATTAGTCGCTGAGTATTATTCTTCATTTAACAATGACAAATGAGTTTGCTTAACCTTTGAAAGAAATATACTCTTAACTCAAACTACTAGAAAAAATGTAAAAAAAAAAAAAAAAGCAAAAATAATTTACAGTACAATTAAACCCACCATATTAAGTTAAACAATTATTTCCAAGAAAATAAAATTTAATCATTTTTAAAATAATAGTAATGTACTCAGCATTTTAAAATAAACGACACACTGTTAATTATAGTATTCAATTTAAAAATAGAGACTGGTTGTTACATGAACATAAAAAATGCTATATTATATATACGGAACAGTACAAGTTTTTCTGTATTTCCCAGTGTGTTTAAATGAGTATCTGTAAACCAATTTTCTAGCCTTTGAAAAAAGATGTAATTTTTTCTAAAAAACAAAAACATCCCATGCAGAGTTTTATTTTCTTTTGTAAATTTTATTAAAACTGTTCCAAAAGTAAAATCATGAGGAAAACACACATACACAGAGATGCAAATTCAACTGTGCCTATGCATCTAAAGAATAAGATGACAGTATTACATGAGCAGGAAGAAACTAACATTTTAGCTGAGTAATTGTACATATAGGGATATACAAAAAAGGACTCACACTGGACACAAACCATGCATGTGTCTGCACATCAGTTTACTCAAAGTTATGAAAGAATGGTGCTGGACAGTAAGTAGCACTGCAGGGGTTAAATCCCTTAATGGGCAAAGGAAAGCAGCTATAATTTTGAAGATATCAAGATACTTCAGAGAAAAATGGGCAACTACCTGTGGCACCCCTGACCCTGCTTCTATGATCTCTTCCAATGGGCATCTCGTATCATGTTTTAAGGTTTAAATGAAAACAGAGCAACAGTATTAATATCATGAATAAACAAAAGAACCTTGCTGAGGTGTTACCTACCTGGCAAGAAAAAAGAATTAACTCTAGATACTTTGGTAGATTCTGAAAGCACCTAACAGAATCAGAACCAAAATACGGTGTTGCTTATTGTAAAATCTTTATTCAGAGTCTCTTTACAAAAACTGGGTATCCTCCGAAACACTGATAAACCATGAACTGTTATCATTATTATTACACCTCTCCTCACTTTGTTTCATACTCTGCTCTTAAATTTTTTTAGGATATCCCTTCAACAGGGGCGCCTGGGTGGCTCAGTTGGTTAAGCGACTGCCTTCGGCTCAGGTCATGATCCTGGAGTCCGGGATCGAGTCCCGCATCGGGCTCCCTGCTCAGCAGGGAGTCTGCTTCTCCCTCTGACCCTCCTCCCTCTCATGCTCTCTGTCTCTCATTCTCTCTCTCTCAAATAAAAATAAAATCTTTAAAAAAAAAAAAAAAGGATATCCCTTCAACACTAGAAATATAACCTGTCAAGCACTGCTATTATTATTCTCAGTTTTTTTATTTTTACTCCATTACTGAAATAAACAGTACTGTCATCTTCCCAATCACACAAGCTTGCACTTTGGCCTTATTTCCTATTCTTGTATCAAATCTATCTATAAATTCACCACCCCTTCACCCCCTCTCAAAGTTGACTGTGGTAGGCCCTATCTTTCAGAATGCTCTTTTAACCATGTCTCCTGAATAGTTTCCACCTGGACTATTGTAACAGCCTTCTGTTTTCACCACCTTCAGCTTTCTAAGAGCCAATTTATTTTACACAGCAAAACACAGTTTGGGCACACGCCCTGCTGGAAGCTCTGAAAGTAAACTTTAGTCCACAAGAAGCACTTTAGACCAGGGCTTACTTAACACCTAAGAAATACTCTATCATTGCTATAATTGTAATAATTACTTAGAAATGAAACATAACCCCCTTAATCATATGACTAAAGTCTTTTCATAAACTGGACCTATTCATTCAATCTTATAGTTCGTATTTCTGTCCTAGCTGAGCAAAACCCGGTGACAAAGTTTCTTTGCTTGACCGAACTTTAGTAAAACTTCTGAATCCTCTCCTAGGCCCACCTGTGCACTTTCTGCTAAAATGTAGTTTTATCAAGAACCCTGCTATATCAGCTTAACCAGAAACCCACACCTTCAGTAACTGACCACCCTCCGTATCTGATCAGCCTCCTCATCCTCCATCATTTGGACACCCCAATCTATCTTCAACAAGAATCCTGTTAGCCAAAATCCCCCCTTACCCCTGATATTTCCTTTTAGACTCATTTTCCATCCTCTGACTCCCACCCTGCTCCTTGGCTATAAAGTCCCACTTGCTGTTGGAGGTCATCAAGAAGATGTGACTGCCTGTTGAGCCATGAGCTGGACCCAGGCAATTGGAGGCTCCCCACTTCCTTCCCTGTCCTTAGAATGTGTGGTATGCTTGCCTTCCCTGCTCCCAGAAGCTGCTCTGAGGATACAGCCTTGAGAAAGAAACGTGGTGTGGAGGCTACCTGGACTGGGTACGTGACTGAACCCAGTAAAGGCATCTATATAAACTTTTAAGATTCCAGCAGGTGAGTGGGTGTGATCTACTTGTTTTGAGGCCACCCAAGACAAGCCTCATATGTAAATTCCCTGTTATTAAACTTGCCACCTATAAATCTGGAGTGGTTGATCCCTTTGCTCTGTCACTCCTTTCTCACCACAGACAGGGATTTCAGATAACGGCTCTGAGGAGGTTAAAACCAACACTTGTACATGCTGTATTCAGAATTGAGGCCGATCTCTCTCCTCCACTGTAAAATCCCATTGCAGTGGTCCCTATACCTATCATGATGATCCTGAATAAAATTGGCCTTATTATCTTTAACAAGAGCCAATGCATATTTTTAAAAACTAGCCAACTGTATAAGACTTGCTGCCTCCCACCTCAGTGCCTTTAAATATGCTCTTTTCTGGGTATGCCCCATGCTCCCTTTCATCACTTAAAATATTTCTACCAAACTATATTCAAAATGCTCTAACTCTGTATATATTTTTTTTTCCAAGTTAGCTTTATGCCTGATGTGGGGCTTAAACTCATGAGCCCAGGATCAAGAGTCATATACTCTACCAACTGAGCCAGTACAATTCAACCCCTCTAGGCTCATTCTTTAATCAGCCCCTTTTTCAATATTTAGAGACATGACTTTCATTACAGGATAGCATTTTAAAATGCATATATGCTTCATGTTTCTAAAAGTTTAATATTATCTTTTCCAATTGTGGTAAAAAAACATAAAATTTATCATTTTAACTATTTTTAAGTGTACAGTTCAGTGTTAAGTATATTCACATTGTGTAATTAACCTCCAGAATTTTTTCATTTTGCAAAACTGAAACTCTACACACATTAAAAAACTCTTCTTTTCCCTCTTTGCCAGCCCCTGGCAACCAGCGTTTTACTTTCTGCTTCTAATCTGACTACTTTAGATACCTCAGGTAAGTGGAACCATACAGAATTTTGGCTTTTTTTGTGACTGATTTATTTCACTTAACATAATGTCCTCAAGGTTCATCCATGTTGTGGTATGTGACAAAATTTCCCTTTTTTTTTTTTTTTTAAAGTAGTCTGATGCCCAGAATGGACCCTAACGATCTCCTTCCCTTTTAAGTTTTTAAATAATATTCGATTCTATGTGTACATTTATCCATTCATCTGTTCATTTATATTTTCTACCTCTAGGCTATTGTGAATGGTGCGGCTATGAACTTGAGTGTGCAAATATTTCTTCAGGATCCTCTTTTCAATTCTTTTGAAAATACCCAGAAGTGGGAAAGCTGGACCATATGGCAGGTCTGTTTTTAAGAGGAACCACCAAGCTGTTTTCCATAGCGGCCGCACCATTTTACATTTCCACCAACAGTACATAAGGGTTCTAATTTCTGCACATCCTTGCCAACACTCTTCAGTTTTTTGATAGTAGCCATTGAAATAGGTGTGAGGTAGCATCTCATGGTAGCTTTGATTTGCATTTCTCTAATGACCAATGTGGCTGAGAATCTTTTCATATACTTCAGACATTTGCATATAATCTTTGGAGAAATGACTATTCAAGTCTTTGCCCATTTTTTAATTGGGCTGTGTTTTTGTTGCTGAGTTGCAGTTCTTTATATAATCAGGATATCAGTCCCTTAGATACATTTCTGAAAATTTTCTCCCATTCTAAATTGCCTTTTTATATTTTTTATTGTATCCTTTGATGCATAAGAGTTTTTAAGTTTGATGTAGTCCCACTTACGTATTTTTGCCTTTGTTACCTGTGTTTTTGTTGTCATATCCAAGAAATCATTGCCAAACCCAATGTCAGGGTTTCTCTTATGATCTCTTCTACAAGTTTTATGTTTTAGGTATTATGTTTAGGTATTTAATCTGTTTTGAATTAATTTCTCATAGAGCATAAAATAAGTTTCCAACTTCATTCTTTTGCATGTGGATATCCAGTTTTCTCAATACCATTTGTTGAAGAGGCTGTCCTTACCCGATTGATTGGTTTGGCACTCTTCGTTGAAGATTATTTGACCATATATACCCCAGGGTTTAATTCAGGGCTTTCTATTCTACTCCCCTGGTCTACATGTCTGCCTCTATGTCAGTACCACACTGTTTTAAAATTACTATAGCTTTGTAATATGTTTTAAAATCTTTTTAAGAACTTCCTTCTGCCTGAAACACTAAATCCCAACTTAACTTGGCTAGTACCTACTCATGGTTCTGGCTTCAGATTTTACCCCTGTTGTGAGGTCTTCCCTAACTATTCTCTCTCTCCAACAGTCACATATACATCTCCTTCCTGTGAATTCCCACTACACACTGTACTTCATCTACCACAGAACTTTGCTTTACTTAATTGAACTGTGTGACTCCCAAGGGTATTAATCCCTGTGATAGAGTACTCATCTATCATTTTTAGCTTCACATCCCCAGCTCCTAGTTAGTCCTTGCCTGACTCACAGTAAATGACCAATAATTATAAAAACTGAAGACAATAGAATATACTCAGCTGGTAAAAAGAATGAATAAAGTCTACGTTATTGATTTAGAAAATGCTAAAATATATGAACTAAAAAAAAAATCAAGGTGCACAACAGTGTACATAGTATGCTACCATTTATATAAAAAGGGAAAAATATAGTCACATAATCTGCATGTATATGATATAGCTCTGAAAGAACAAACAAGAAAATAAAACTGATTATTTCCAGTTGGCCAGGTGGAAATTGCATAGATGGGGGCCGGGGAAGGGAGCCTTTTCTCTGTATAGTTTTTTTATACTTTTAAAATCATGTAAATTATTCCCTCTTTTTGGTATTAAATAAGCTTACTTTTTTAAAAAGTAAAGGAGTAATGTTCCCATAGAAAATCAAATCGCAGCTGGGTAACATGTGGCATTACCTCCCTCCATCTAAGAAATAATAAAAAGAAAATAAAAATGAATAAAATCTGTCTTTAGTGTTACATTTGAACCCAGAATCATCCCACAGAACCCCAGAAACTAAGAATTTTGTGGATAAAGTACATGCTTCATTTAGTAATGTAATCAAATAGCATATTAAGTTAATCTTTAAATATTCTAAATCCATGAGCTGTGTATAAACTGCATATTGAATAAGTATGTACTGCTTATTAGTGACATGCACACATACTAGCTTTTTAAAATGTAGTAGCTAGCTTCCAGGATGGCCTCCAATGATCCTCACCTCCTGATATTCATTCTCTTGTTTAGTTACCCCTCCTATACAAAATCACAGCTGGTCTATATGCTGTCTTTTGGATCACTCATTCTGGCGCAAGCTAGCCTTTAGGTAATAAGGACACTTCAAGTAGCGCTATGGGGAGAAACTTAGGTTTCCCTTCAACAGCCAGAAACAACCTGCTAGTATGTGAGTGAACTACTTTGGAAAGGGGTTCTCCGACCCCAACTGAACCTAAAGATGACTGCAGTCCGGCCCACTATTTGACTGCAACCTCACAAAACTTAAGCCAGAACCTCACAGCCAAACTGTGAGGTTTCCCCAATCCCTTCTGAAAGAAACTGAGAGGTATTTATTGTTTTAAATCACTACATTTTGAGATAATTTGTTATGCAGCCATAGATGACTAGTCTCAAAAATATTTTACTTAAAACAATTTTTTGAGTATTGTTGACACACAATGTTACATTAGTTTCAGGTGATTTGACAGGTTTAGACCTTATGGTATGCTCACCACAAGTGTAGCCACCATCTGTCACCATACAATGCTGTTACAGTATCACTGACTATATTCCTCATGGTGTACCTTTTATTCCCATGATTTATTCACTCCATAATTGGAAGCCTGTATCTCCACTACCCTTCATCCATTTTGCGCATCCCCTCATCCCCATCCCCTCCTACATCCATCAGTTCTCTGTATTTTTATAGGTCTGATCCTGCTTTTTGTTCATTCGTTTCTTTAGACTCTTCATATGAGATCATATGGTATTTGTCTTTTTTCAGTCTGACTTACTTCACTTAGCACAATACCCTTTAGGTCGATCCATTTTATTGCAAATGGCACAATCTCATCCTTTTTATGTCTGTGTAATTTTCTATTGTGTGTGTACCACATCTTCCTTACCCATCTGTCAGTGGACACTTAGGTTGTTTCTGTATCTTGGCTATTACAAATAATGCTGCAACAAACATAGGGGTGCATATATCTTTCTGATTTGTGTTTTCATTTTTTTTGGATAAATACCCAGTGGAATTGCTGGATCATATGGTATTTATGATTTTTTTTTGAGAACCCTTCGTACTGTTTTCCACAGCGGCTATACTAATGTGCATTCCCACCAACAGTACGTGGGGGTTCCTTTCTTTCCACATCCTCACCAACACTAATTATTTCTTGTCTTTTTGATTTTAGCCATTTTGGCAGGTGCAAGGGGATATCTCATCGTGGTCCTGATTTGCGTTTCCTTGAAGATTACTGATGTTGAGCATCTTTTCATGTATGTGTTGGCCATCTGTATGTCTTCTCTGGACAACAGTCTATTCAGGTCCTCTGCCCATTTTTTAATTGGATTGTTTGGGGGCGGTTTTTGGTGTCGAGTTGTATAGGTTCTTTATACATTTTGGACATTAACCCCTTATTGGGTATAAAGCTGGAGGTATCACAATTCCAGATTTCAAGATATACTACAAAGCTGTAGTAATCAAAGCAGTACAGTACCGGCACAAAAACAGACACATCTATGGAACAGAAGAGAGCGCCCCAGAAATTAACCCACACTTATATGATCAATTAATCTATGACAAAGGAGGCAAGCATATACAATGGGGAAAAGTTTCTTCAATAAATGATGCTGGGAAAAAGGGATGGATACATGAAAAAGAGTGAAACTGGACCACTTTCTAATACCATACACAAAAATAAAATGGATTAAAGACCTAAATGTGAGACCTGAAACCATAAAAATCCTAGAAGAGAACAAAAGTAGTAATTTCTCTGACACTGACCATAGCAACATTTTTCTAGATAGGTCTTCTTTGGCAACAGAAAGACAAGCAGTAACTATTGGGACTACATCAAAATAAAAACCTTTTGCAGAAAGGAATCCATCCACAAGAAGGCAACCTACTGAGTATTTACTTTTAAACCACAACCTCTATACTATAACTTAAAAAACATAGTAAAAGCAGCAGTTATCATATCACATAAAACTAACAGGCAACCTCAAATTAACAGAATCATGTAGGCTTGGGGCACAATGTTTTGAAGATAGCCTTCCAATAAAATGACAGGTGCCATAAAAATAATCATGTTGCTGGAATCCCTTTTCAGGCTTAAAGGTGGACTCCTGACAAACTGGTGGTAACATTTATGGAATTGCTGGTATACGATATGGAAGTCATTTAAATACTTATTTTTCTTCCAAAATGACAGATATAACTTTAAACCAAGTACTATAATCTATTTTTTTTTCCTATGGAGAAAAACTTCTGTCCAGGAAATTTTAAAATCAAGACATTGTAAGACGTGTTAAGTGAATATGAAAAGCCACTGTGCAAAGTACATCGTGTTGAAGACAAGCAGAAAGCATAATAGCAGACTGGGATGACGTTTGTGGTGTACAATATACACTGGAAAATTTGACTGATTATACTAACACATATTCTAAGGGTTTCAAGCAGCTGATACAGCACACACACACAAAAAGCAAACGGTTATTTACCTGTATAACTTAAAGGACTAAGACTGCTATGTTTTTATAGTTTTTCTGATTACAATCAGTTGTTACTTTCAAATGTAAGAGTTTATCTGCACTGCTTTTATCCTGCTGCTGTATTTTATAGTAGAGACACAGGAAAGAAACTACTCCTTTGGGTGAAAGCTATTTTAACGAAATAAAGACTATTCATCAAGAGGGCTCTTTTCTTACTTCCAAATTGAGGTTGTATCGCAGAACCTTAGATTAACAGCAACCTGACCTCTGGTTGAATAGCAAATTATTGTGTATTCTTATAAACCTAGTATTACCATTCAGGTAAATTATTTTTTGGAAAACAGAAACACCGAAACAAATGGTCTATTCACCTGAACTCTTTGTTCAAGAACACAAAATAACAGTAATTTAAACATTAAGCTCGCAATACATATATAAGCCTGAAAATAACCACAGCAAGTTGAAATACAGAATGTCTTTTACAGAACAAGAATAGGGAATTTATTTTCCTGCCTATTCACATTAAACTCTTACCATAAGAGAGGAGAATTTTTCATTACCTCAGGAAAAAAAAAAGGCCAGAAATGTCTTTTGTAGGATGGAAATATTAAAATCTAGCTCAAACTTAAAAAGTGATGAAAGGAAGAAGGGAGGTATTATATTCTCCTAAGTTTATTACCTTATCCATGCTTATAGGAGCTTTGCCAGATAAACATATCAACATTTCATCACTCCTGAATCAACAGTCATCACTTTGTCATTATAAAAGGCGCCCACTGATTTTTAGATTTCTTTAGATTCAAAGGTTTATCTTAAAGCTATGATATCCTATTAAAAGGGTGGATGTTTTATTTGTAAAAGTAACATTAAAAACATTTTTTGGAAAAAAAATAGACACATCTAATTCAATAAAGATTGTTTAGTCTTTTTATTGCATTTTTAAAGTTAACTCTAGTACACCTTTTAATTTGCAATTAAGGTTTTATTTCCCAATTCTTTCACAGATAAAATTCTAAGGAATTTTCAGGCCCTGATTAATCCAGTGTCTTCCCAAATTTTGGCCACCAATCAGATATGAAATGATTTTATGGGGCCCAAGGAGAGGGCTAAGTGACACTACTAAATCAGTGAGGAATTTATTCCCTCTTCATTCTAATTCCTCTGACTGCATCAGGAAGTTCTCAGATTGATGGCAGAATGTTATCAATACCTCTGTAATTCTTGCTAATCTCCCTTCTAAACAAAGAACAGTAAGTTTCAGGCTTAAGAGTGTTCAATAGCCAATAGTGTCTAGAATTTAACAAGTTTCGTTTTCATTATTTTCAACTTTATGTCTACCTTTTGTTGATGGCAAGTGATACTTTATGGTGATTATTTCAAGTTTTCTTTTCTTTTTTTTTAAGATTTTATCTATTTATTTGACAGAGGGAGAGAGAGTGTGAGCAGAAACACAAGCAGGGTGAGTGGGAGAGGGAGAAGATGGCTTCCTGCGGAGCTCGATCCCAGGACGCTGGGATCATGACCTGAGTCAAAGGCAGACGCTCAAAGACTGAGTCACCCAACTTGAACACCCTTCAAGTTTTCTTTAAAAATTATATTAATAACTACACAGATATAAAGAAAAACACAGAAACTAAGTCTACAGGAAATACGCAGATATGGTCAAAATTTTGAAGATGATGTAAGAATGACTGACATTTGAGAAATACTACACTTACCCATGTGGTTAAGAAATAAATATAAGTACCTACCATGAACTATGAGCATACCATTCATTGGTTTAGCCATCAAGGACAGAAAATGATAAATGCTGACAGGAAAGTCAGAAGAGAACAAAGTTACTTCAAAAAAGGATTCACAGACAAGGTGCCACTGGAGCTAGGACAGTATAGAGTAGACATGCCAAGGCAGAGAGCATGCATTTGAAGAAAGCAAAAGCATAATAATACAGGCCTGAGTGGTGGCATGTTCTAAATCTTGATTGTGTTGGTGGTTACCCAGGTATGTATATAATGTACACATAAAATGAATGCACATTATCTGTAATTTTTTCCTTAAATTTGGTACCATGTCTTTGACCTATGCAATGAAAACTTATTGAGGTTTTAGGCTTGGATAGCTTAGCGGGGCGGGGTGGCGGGGGGGTGGGTAAATAGGTAAATACAATAAAAGGAAATCACCATTTAAAGACAAGGGAATCAAAAGTACTTATTTTCATAACATAAATTTTCAATAAAACCTGTAAGCTATTACACAAAACTTGCAGCTCTATACTTCTCAACAGTTTCATTTCAGGGAGAAAATCTACCTGAATTAAGGGTCACCTATTAAATGTATTGTTCCCACCCCTGCCCCCCCCCCAAACAAAGGAGCACATTAATAGCACTCACTCCTAACAAAGTAACAAAGAACAAACTAAAATGGCCATACTGGCTGTGTGCTAGTGACATCTGACAGAATTTAGCAAAATAATTTAAGATTGCATTCAACACTTAGATCCCGTTTATCAGCAACTCAGAAATGACTGCCTTAGTATGTGTTTTAACCTTGAACTCTTTCCAATGATCTAAGCTCTTAAAATTTAGTTATTAATTATTAAGTATATTTCAAGTGGCTTTTATTACATTTCATAGTTTTAAAAGCTCATGACTAGAGAGGGAACTCATGCACAGTAAAAATAATGCCATTGTCAACAAGTCTTGTTGGAACTTTATAATGCCATTCTCAATAAAATTAATGACTTAACCATAAAATCAAATCCAAATGTGAATTAATTATGGTTATAGAAAAGCATCAAGAGACCAGGAAAAAAAAAAGATAGTCTTCCTCTGCCATAAATCAAAGCATTAAAGTGCACTGAACCCTATGTGCATCCTTAATATTTTACTAAGGAAAATACAAGCCTTTTGTTACATCAATGCGTTGCCACTATATCCTTATGCCCCAGTAAGCTTAAACTGAAAGCTAGAAAGCATAACGTAGGGAATTTTAGAGCTGAAAGGAGACCGAGCTCTAATATAGGCAGTCCAACTCATGAGAGTTCGATTTACAATTTTTCACAGTGGCAGTCAGCCTCAGCTCCTAGTCAGCCCTGCAATCATGAGGGTAAACAACTGATACGCTTACAACCATTCTTTATCCACACAATCATTGTTTTTCACTTTCAGTACAATATTCAATAAATTACATGAGATACTCAAAACTTTTATAGTAAAATGAGCTTTGATAGATTTTGCCCAACTGTAGGCTAATATAAGTATTGTGAGCATATGTAACATAGATGTATTGAATGCCTTTTCAAATTACATTTCAATTTATGATGGGTTTATCAGGACATAACCCCATCATAAGTAGAGGAAGATCTGTATAGTAATTTTCAAATTGGTATTCTATGTAATTATATTCTATATGTTAACAGGTTGGCCATGAGAAAATAGGCTTTCTGGCCAGGTAAGACCATTTTAACCTTATGTGTTCCTAAATTATTTGTCAAGGAACAGTTTTGGGGGCAGTAAGGCTGTTATTGGACTGAGCACAGTGTTCAGGGGAAACATCAGTTTGGAAAATTCTGATCTTATGAAATTCCCTTAAACGGATGACAAAACTGAGGCCTAGAGAGATCACATCTGGTTAGCAGGAGAAAAAAGAATGCGAACAAAATCTTTCATTCCCAGGCCAGAGCTCTTTTCATTTTAACTACAAAATAAGCTCTTTAAACTGTATATAGTCAAACATTTAATTTACATTTAACATTTTGGTTATGGTGTCACATTTTCTGGTTTGTGTACTAACTCAGATGTTTTTAATTCCTTCAAGACCTGGGTTTCTATTAATTAGACCCACCTGGAGATTTACTATTGTTTAGTACTAATGAGGAATGATTTCGTTCAGAGTGGCAGCTTAAAGTAATCACTGGAATAAAGCATTTGTATTACAACTGGTTTTTAAATTACCCTTGTTACAACTTGTCAGCTCAACTAAACCACTGTGTTGTTTATTAAGTGAATTTCTTAGCATATAATGTCAACATATGCTGTCCATGAGAACAGACGAGATCTGCCTGCGTAGAAGAAAGCCCACAAGATCAAAATTGAGGGATTTTTGTCTTTCTACAGTTCTGGGCTTATTTGCCAGGCAAACACTTAGTTTCCTATCTTTTCGGTAATTATCAAAAAAATGTTTTGACTGCTTTAACTACAGTGTCCAAATCAGATTATCACAGTATAGTTCTCAAACTCCCCAGAATTGTAAGACAGTGTAAGAAACACAATTCGTTCAGCTTTAAAGTAGTTATGTACCACTCCCCCTCCCCCCTCAGGGTAGGAGAGAAGAATGGAAGAGACCGAACAAGTAACTATAGTTATGCTGCAACTTTAAAAGGCTTGAGAATCAAAGGTGATAATGGTTAACAACTTCCTTATGACTACCCTGACTTCCTCTAATAAACTTCTGCACTCCTTTCGAACCTCCCGCCCCCCCCCCCCCGCCATGGAACATTAACTATGGCAGGCATTCATGTCTCCTCAATCTTAAAAGAACCCAACAGATGAATGAGACGGCATGAAGCCTGGATTCCACCAACAAAGAGGTTACTCTGCGCGCCTTGATCGCACAGGTGCGACCTCCACCCCAACCTTGCGCATCGCTGGGCCCCAGCGCAGGAGGCTCGGGAGCGGCCACCCCTGCCTGGGGCCGCCCTGGAGCCTCCGCCCGGCCCGCCGAACCCCCGCGCAGCTCCCGCCTCTCCGGAAACCGGAGGGCGGCCGGCCGGTTTCCAGGCTCCAGGCGAGGCCAGGGCGGCAACACCCCGGACGCCACAGCAGCTTGCCCCGCGGGCCGTCCCCGCGGCTCCGGAACCAGCCAGGCCGAGGAGGCCGCTCAGGGCCGGCAGCCAGCCTCGCGTCCGCGCTGGGGGCGGGGACGCTGTTACCTGCCGTGGGCTCGGCCGCTCCCCGCCGGCGCCGCTCTCCTGGCAACCGCGGCAGCGACGCAGAGGCCGGGAGCCGAAGGGCCTAGTGACAGCTCCCAGTGTGCACTGCGCCCGCCCCCACGCCGGCGTCAACGTCGACGGCCCTCGATCCCCGCCCCCGGTCCGTGCCTCGCCTCCCGGCGCTAGTTGTCGCCACAGCGCCCTCAAGCGGACGGTTGGGGAAGCAGCCCATAGCCACCAACTTCGCGGATGGTGTTTTCAACTCGCCAGCGCCAGCAACATCTTAATGGAGAGTTGGAAGGAATGCTAGGAATTGAGGACAGCTTTTATATATTATTTAAACAATCATTTAAGTGTTATTTAAACGATTCCTCGATATTTCATATGAGGAACTTGAGGCCCAGAAAAGTTGGGAGACTGGTGAAGTTAGGAGATAAATAGTTGTTATAAGATTTGGACACATTTTGAGTTTGTTCTCTCTCTAAATCATGTAGTTACTACAAGGAAGATTGCACTGTTTTGCCTAAACCGTAGGGTCAAAGAAAAAAAAAAGATTGTTTTTTACAAATGAGTGACTGTATATTAAATATAACAATCTTTTTTTTTTTTTAAAGATTTTATTCACTTATTTGAGAGAGAGAGCAAGCGCAAGAGGGGGTAGAGTGAGAGGGAGAAGTGGACTCCTCCCTGAGCAGGGAGCCTGAGGTGGGACTCAATGAGGGGACTGCAGGATCATGACCCCAGCCGAAGGCAGTTGCTTAACCAACTGAGCCACCCAGGCACCCTGAAATATAGCAATCTTTAAAAATAATCAAACACCCAAAAAAAAAAAATAATCAAACACCAAGTATGAAGAGCATGTTGTGCTGAGACTGTTAAATATTTCAATATAATGTGGCAGTATTTAAGACTTAATAGCTTTGAGAACTAAAGGTGGAAGATATTAGGATTTGAAATCATCACCCATGATCACCATTATTTGAGGTGGAATAGTGGAAAACTTAATTCTTTTAACTGCGTTGTTACCTCCATCCATGATTTTGAATTATTGTTGCGGATACAGGAATTTGTGAAGCACCACAATAAACTTTAAGAACTGCAAATACTGACTTTAAGAAGATTCGTCTTAAAATAGTATCTCTAGGGATGTGGATTTGTTATTTGGAAAATCTTCGCATTAAGAGGCTATCAATAAACATGATTTTCTGAATACAAGCCATCGTTGTTTCTGTTTTTAAAACCTAACAGCCTCTTGTTTTTGTTTTGTTTTGTTTTTAAGATATTATTTTTAAGTAATCTCTACACTCAACCTTGTCTCGAACTTAACAACCTGGAAATCAAGCCTCCAATGCTCCACCGACCAAGCCAGCCAAGCACCCTCAGCCTCTTGTTTTTAAAGAATTCTTTATTGTAAGTTTACCACCCTAGCCTTATATTTTAGTATTTCCCCATTTTAAGTATCCCCCTTTTTAAGTACTTACGTTATAGTAGAGCCTTTTCTTTACTAGGTCGAGCTTTCCGAAATTATCTTCTAGAAGTATTAAGATTGACTTGTGTGAATCAGTTCTTACTTCTACAAAACATGGCGAGTGGAAATGTACCTGTGGAATCATTCTCATCCTCCTTTTTTCAAAGATGATAGGAATGGCTAATCCTGTGATTCATGGTACTGGATTTAACCACACTCTCTTCTGTATAGATAACAGAAAACTTAACACTTTCTGCAACTGTTTTTAACTTAGAGTAATTGTGTCTAAATCCAGAAGCCATGCCAGGTCAATCCTGGACATTTGTTGTCTCAGAGGAGAGCTACCAAAGGACTGACATGGTTCGTAAAAAAGATACTGTAGTTTATTAAAATCGAAACAAGATTGTGTTTTGGGTGGAGAAATCTGCTCTCGAATCTCCTGGGGTCAGTGCCCGTCTCTATCTCCTCCTTCCTGGGAGGAAGAGTCACATCCTGGGAGACTAACGCACCGGGCCAGCCCACAAGAAGAAGAGTGGGAGGACAGTTTGGCTCTCCCTGCCCACCTTTGTCCCGGCTCAGACACCAGCCCCGATTTAAAAACGCTCACGCCCCCAGGTCGAGATTTCGCGGCAGCGCGTTCTCCGCTCGGCAGGTGGCGCTGTGGGCTGGCGGGCTGTGTCTATCTCGCGATGTGGTCCCGGAGGCCCGCCCCGCCGCCGCCGCCGCCGCCGCACGTGCAGCCGCTTCGGGCCGTGGTGGCCTGTATTCGCCTGAACCTGCTGCTGGGCGCCGGCAATGGCGGCAGCGGCGGCGGGGACGCGCGTGTTCCTGGAGGTGCGGAGACGGTTGCAGAGCGCGCTGCTGATCCTGGGGTAAGGCCGGCGCTGGGCGTGTGGGCAGCTAGGCGCAGTGCGTAGTCTGTTGTTTCTGCCGGTTGGGGAGCCTCCGCCTCCCTCAAAAGGACCGAGTTCTGAGTTTCTTTCCAGTTGCTTAGAGCCTGTCATTTACTCAAAGTGGAGTTTCCCCTCCTACCCCGTGCTTTTATCCCCCCCCCCCGGTAATCTCGGCGTCACCTGGGAGCTTTTTAGAAATGGAGAGTCTCAGCCCCACACAAGACCTGTGTAATCAGAACTTATATTTTAATACGCTTTCCAGGATTCAAAGTACACACTTTGAGGAGCACTGATGTAACATAACAGTGCCAGGCTTTTCCAAAAACAGTGCAAAAAAAAAAAAAAATGCCTTGCCTTCTTTTTGGGATCCTCATTAGAGGGTAATGTCCAATGTGAGAGCTTCCTCTTTTGTACATAAACTCGGGTTGTTGTTTTTTTCTCCCCAAGCTGTTGTCTGCAGAAAAACTGACACATTCACTGAACGACTAACAAAGGTTGCAGACTTCTTATTGGAGCTCATTCTTGTATTCACATTGCGCGTTCCAATGAGAAGTCAGCAAACGTTTAACTTGTTATTCACTACACATTCAAGAAACTTTTAGGAGAAATGGTCCCTTGTTTGGTAGTATGTGACCCCCTCGATTATTCCCTTGTGACTGCCGTTTCAAATAGAGTAAATTAGATGTTAAAATCCTGAAATTTTTACTACACTGAGCCACTCAAGAGGTAGGTTGACGCTTTCTTTTCCTTTATCGGCCTTTTCCTTAAATCGGCCAAGTATAGGTGTGGCAGTCTGGAAATTTGGCATGAGAACTGAATTCAAATCCTAGCCTCTTCGCAGGAGTAGAATCGTTTAATCTGAATTTTTTCAATTGTAAAATATGGGTGATACTTATTAGTCTTTTTTCTTTCTCTTTTTCTTCTCTGTTTCTCCCTCTCCGTCTCAAATCATAAGTTCAGATAAGTATCTCCAATTCCAGTCCACCTTGTGGGGTTATTAGCAGCCCAATCTTATGCAAAACAAAAACAAGACAAAGTTCCTACTTCCTCTCATCAAAGGGGCCCTTCAAAGTTCCCTAGGTTACTCTCCCTTGTTTAAGCAAGTGAAGAAACCTGACTTTGCTAGACTACTAGTTTGTCCCTAATGGTCTTTGGCTGTTGAGTTTTATCACCAACTTGCCCCTCATGAAAGCAAAAGCAACCATTCTTCTGATTTCATTCAACAAAGATTGGTTTTTACATTTCATGAACTGTATATAAATGGATTCATACAGTATGTACTTTTTTGATTCTGGCTGCTTTCCTTCAACAGTGCTTCTGAGATTTCGTGTTTCATCTGTGTCATTGCACATGTCAGTCTATTTTTTTCTGGCTGAGTAGTTTTCTACTGTATGAATATACAATTTGTTTACCCATTCTATTGCTGGGTATTTTGTGTGTTTCTAGAACTTGATTATTATGAATAAAGTTGCTATAGCATTTTAGTGGTCATACATTTTCATTTCTCTTAGGTAATTACCTAATTCTGTAATAGTACACAATTCTATACCTTTTCATTTGGTTTTTGTTAATTCATACGTGTTCCTTTGGAAAGTGTCTTCTGATTTTTTGCCATTATAAAAAATCAGGTTGTTTGTCTTATTGTTGAATTTAAAGAGTTCTTTCTAGAGTCTGGAAATAAGACTGTTCTTATTTATGCCTTGTAAATATATGAATACTTGTTCCCAATCAGAAATTTACCCTTTCATTTTCTTAATAGTGTCTTTTCAGGAACAGAAGATTTTTAATTACAATGAACTTCAGTTTACATTTTTTCTTTAATGGTTAGTGTTGTTCGTGTCTTAAGAAATCTTTACTTACCTCAGGGTTGTAAAGTTTTTTCCTGTGTTTATTTTCTAGGAGTTAGTTTTAGCTTTTATATTTAGGTGAAATTCATTTTTTGTGTTTGGAACGAGATAGTCAAATTTCATTTTTTTTTTTTTTTCCTATAAGGATATCTGGTAGTTCCATCACTGTTAGTTTAAAAGAGTGTCATTTCTCCCATTGAAATAACACAATGTCTTTGTCAGAAAACCTTTGACTGTACTGTTTGGCATCACATATCTCTTTCTATCCTTTTACTGTTAACGTATGCCTTTATATATAAATTTTTTAAAAAGCATATGCTGGGTGGAGTTTTTCTGAGTCCATTCTGATAATCTCTGCATTTTAAACTTTTTAGTCTGTTTACAGTTACTGTAAATGATAATGATTTTTATTCTTGTTCCTAATCTTAAAAGAAATGTTTCTGATGAGGGAGCAGAAGGCTAGCTGATACCCTGCAATCTCCCCCTACCTCCCACTCTTGGGTAGGACGTGTGTGACATTCTTCCAGGAATCTCCCACTAAATGTTAATACCTTGCTAGAGGGGAAAGCAACCTTGGCTTGACAATGGCAAGACTTCTGATATCTTTTATCTTGTAGGTTGGAGCTCTTTAGCATATGAAAGTTCTTTTGAAACCTCCTTTTTCCTTACTTCCCCCAACTCCAGAGTATATAATCAGCCACTTCTCAAGACCTCCGTGTAGCAGCTTTTTCTGCCCACAGGTCCTGTCCCCATGCTTTAATAAACCACCATTTTGCACCAAAGACGTCTCAAGAATTCTTGGTCGTCAGCTCTGGACCTCACCCCACCAAACCTCACCTATATTCCAAAACCCCATCATTTCTAGCATTTTATCACTAGGTATGATGAAATTGACTTTTGGCGCATCTGTGTGGTAAATTGCATGTTTCCTTTCTATTCCTAGCATACTGTGGGTTTTAATCATTAATAGATACTATATTTTCTGTAATGATTTGTGCATGTATTGTGATGGTCATTTTTTTCCTTTCATATTTACATCTGTGAATTGCAATAGAAAAATCTGTTTATGTTAAGCCATTTTAGTATTCCTGGGGTAAACCTTGGCCATTCATTTATTCAGTCCACAGATGTTTACTGAGTTCCTATTCTCATCCCGAAAACTCAGATTCTAAGTGCTGGAATCCAGCTGTGAACAGTGACAAGGGCAAAGACAAATATACTTGGCTGTCGTTGAGCTTATAGTCTAATGGTGGCAGTGGGTGAGAGGTGAGCAGAAATTATACAAAATAAATAAAATATATGATATTGAATGGAGATAAGTACATAGAAAAAAATAAAACAAAAAGGGATAGGGAGAAAAAAGTATAACCCCTTACTCCAAATCAGAAAGCAACACTTGAGTAATAAACCAAAAGGGGAGAGGTTTAGAACTATATAATATGTGGTGAAAGACTGTTTCCCTCTGAGAGAATAGCAAGTTTGAAGGGGTGCCAAGTTCAGAGAGATGTGGGTGGGCTGGTGGAGCGCATAGTAAAGGGTCTTACAGAGGTATGTTAGTAAATGTTTAACAACCTGCATTCTGAGAAAGCCAATGAAACTAACAAAAAATCTTCCCGATTTGCAGAATTTACTGATTCCTGTGGTGTAGATATTTTCAGTATGGATGATGTCAAGCTACCAAAGTGAGGTCAACCAGTTTGCAATTTTGGAATTTTAACATCTGTCTCTAGTATATTACTGGGTCTTATGGGCCATTGAAAGAATTTTAGCTTGTACTCAGAGTGAGATGGGAAGTCATTGGATAGTTTCAAGCAGGGTGTGGTACCTGAAAGAATATAAGTTCACAGTGAAGAAAGCCTCAAGTATGGAAAAGGTGTGGACAGTTAGGATCGCAAATACTTTGTTTTTGGACAGTCTTTCAACCTTGAGAGTAAGTTACTGTCGCTCCTGAATACATTACTGTGAATTTCCTACAAATAAGAACATTCCCCCATATAACCACCATACACCCTTCAAAGCTGGGGAATAGGTTACTACCATCTTAACACTCAGACCTCACTCAAATTTTCCCACATGTCTACATAATACCTATAATAGCAAAAGAACCCAGTTCAGAATCATGCCTTGCAATTTCATTGTCGTGTTTCCTTAGTCTCTTAAAATTCGAAGAATTCTAAATTTCCCTTGACCTTCACAATCTTGACACTTTTGAAGATTACAGCCTTCCATTTGGGTTTGTTTCATGTTGCCTCAAGATTAGGTTCAGGTTATACATCTTTGGCGGGAATATCACAGAAGTGATGCTCTGTTCTCATTACATCCTATCAGGTGTCACATGAATTTGACTTATTCCATTAAAGTTCATATTAACTTTGAACATGTTGATAAGATGATGTCTGCCTTTGCCACCATAAAGGTATCTTTTTTTTTTTTTTTTTTTTTTTGAGGCTTTGACATTTTTATTTAGGAAAAGATTGAGTGCGAAGCTATAATGGTTCAACCTAAACCATCCCTTTTTAAATAGTGGAGTCAGTTTATGCAAAATATTTTTCCTTGTCTATAAAAAACAAATTGAACAGTGTTTTAATGATAAGGAAATACAAACATAGACTTTAGTCAATGTGCACTATCGTAAAAGAAATAGGATGGTCTTTCCCTTCCCCTCCCTCAGCCAAAGAAGAGAATACTGCAAACTTTAAGAACCCCACCGACTATCATCAGAGTACCTACAGAACAGGGGTAGCACAGGATGAAACTATTTCTCTATATTGCAGAAGGTAGAAGCGTGGATGCTCTGGCTTTACAAGTAAAATTAGCACAGGCAGGCAGAAGCTCCCAGTAAATACACACCGGAACGGGGGCCTCGGTGAAGTCGTCTGACCGCGTTACTTCTTTGACAGGAAAGAAGAAAGACAAATCTGAAGTGTAGTAAACGCGCGCACACACACACACACACACACACACACACACACACACAAACCTTTTGTCACATTTACAGGAATTCAAACCTTTTGTATTCCCATGCTCATGGGTAGTTTTGATATACACTGTAAAGAGCTGCAGTATTCAGGAAGAATACTGTAAGGTTGACAGAGGACAGGAGAATTCTTCATACTTCTGATATCTCAGATTTGCTGAGTCCAATAGCCAATTCTAACTCTTCCTACTCTTACTGATTCAGTTGGGCAAGACTCTTTTTCTCTTTATAATCAGTAAGTATTAACTGAAGAGGTCCTTTGTGACTATGTATAAATACCCTTGTTCCTCATCAGGCTTGCATTTTATTCATTCATTTATTTACATCAGTATGGACCCATGGTCTTCTTTTATTCATTGGGTTACTTATTTTTGCTCAAATTATACCAGATGTGTCCAGGGGGAGTCTCTTCAAGATGATTTTAATATGTTCCTATTATTCTTTTTTTAATATGTTCTTTTTAAATATGTTCCTGTTATTCTTTGATTTTTTTTCTTTGTTTCTTTCAACATGTTCCAGGCTCATCTCATTCTTTTCCTTTTCCATCCCTGGATGTAGTTATTTTTCCAAGGAACATTATTTTGTTCTGTGTATGTTCATTTTTTTAATTTTATTTTTTTAAAGATTTTATTTATTTGACAGAGACACAGTGAGAGAGGGAACACAAGCAGGGGGAGAGGGAGAAGCAGGCTTCCCTCTGAGCAGGGAGCCCGATGCAGGGCTCGATCCCAGGACCCTGGGAGCGTGACCTGAGCTGAAGGCAGACGCTTAACGACTGAGCCATCCAGGCGCCCCTGTTCATTTGTTTTAAAGTGGAAAATCACTAGGGCGCCTGGGTAGCACAGTTGGTTAAGCATCCGACTCTTGATTTTGGATCAGGTCACTATATCAGGGTCAGGGAATCGAGCCTTGCATTGGGCTCCCCGCTCAGCATGGAGTCTGCTTAAGATTCTCTCTCTCTGCCCCTTCCCCCAGCTTGCTTACACATGCGTGTGTGCTCTCTCTCAAATATACTTTAAAAAAAAAAAAGTAAAGTGGAAAATGACCTTTAGAAACCAAAATCTGAGCACAGAGTATCCTCATTACTATTGACGTGTCACTTTTTCCAGGCCCTAATGCACAAAACTAGAGTTGTGTATGTGACCTATCCATGATGTTTATGTACGAATGTATGCATGTGTATTTGTGTTCGTGTATAATACATCCTTCTACACACATATATATCTGTATTACTGTATCTCTATATGCATTGAAGACCATGGGTCCACAGAGGTATTTTCAATTCTAGTCTACCACTGTAGGATCCATTCTGATTTTTTTCCCTTTCCCTCTTTGTAACTCTTTTCTCCCACAGTGACAGTCCTGGCTTTCATTATTCTCATGACATACATTTATTTGGTCACTTCCCCTCTATGTAAGTAATCTCAGGCTGGCGTCCTTTGCTGCTTCCCTCACCCTCCCCACTCAGTGTTGACACCTTCCTCATCTGCCTGGGCTCTGTTATGGAATGAATTTTTGTGTTTTGTTTTGAAACCCTAACCCTCAGTATGATGGTATTAGGAAATGGGGCCTTTGGGAGATAATTGGGTTTAGATGAGGTCATGAGGGTGGAGCCACCATGATGAGATTAGTGCCCTTATAAGATGAAATACCAAAGCTGCTTCTCTTTGCAATATGAGGGTACAATGAGGACGTGGCTATCTGCAAGCCTGGTAGAGGGCTCTCAACAAGCGCCAAATTCCCTGGTGTCTTGATCTTGTACTTCTCAGCCATCAGAACCATAGGAAATGTGTGTTGTTTAAGCCCCCCAGTCTATGGTGTTTTGTTAGAGCAGCCTGAGCAGTCTGAGGCAGGCTCTGGAACCCTATGCTGACTTGCCACACCCCCTCCCCCTTAGATTTCTCCTCATCCCTCTTGAGATCTGACATCCCTGTGGGGTGGCTGTCCTCCTGGTGGATGCCCTCCTTCCTCACTCTGCTGGGTGTCTCACCTCTACCCCAGGCCACTGTGGTTCTCCCACACTTGCATCAATGCCTCCCTCCTTACTCAGCCCTCTAATTGGCTGAATTTTTCATGAAGGGGAAGAAGAGTGGTAAACCAGAGATGACGTGGGGCAGAGGCTTAGAAATGCAGTAACAGCCCTTGAGGCACTTCTAGTGCCAACGGCACAGTCCAGTTTGAAAATAAATGAAGTAGCAAAATGGACAAATTGTGTATCTTTAGAGCAATGTTCGGCAAACTATGGCCCATGGATCAAATCTAACCTGTGGCGTGTTTTGGTACAGTTTATGAGTTAAGAATGAATTTTACATAATTTAAGCATTGTGAAAAATAAAATACACAGTATAATATGCAACAGACCATATATGGCCTGCAAAACCTGAAATATATGCCATCTGGTCCTTCTGACCTCTTCTTTAGAGGAGGATTCTTTCTTTTTTTTTTTTTTTTTAAAGATTTTATTTATTTATTTGACACAGAGACACAGCGAGAGAGGAACACAAGCAGGGAGAGTGGGAGAGTGAGAAGCAGGCTTCTCGCCGAGCAGGGAGCCCAATACGGGGCTCGATCCCAGAACCCTGGGACCATGACCTGAGCCGAAGGCAGACGCTTAACGACTGAGCCACCCAGGCGCCCCTTAAACATCATTTCTTAAAACTAGACTTTTGACTCTGGGGCACCTGGGTAGCTCAGTCTGTTAAGTGTCTAGCTCTTGATCTCGGCTCATGTCATGCTCTCAGGGTCATGAGATCAAGCCCCACATCTGGCACCGCACTGAGCATGGAGCCTGCTTAAGATTCTGTTTCTCTCCCTCTCTCTCTGCCCCTCCCCCTGCCCATGCCCTCTCATGTTCTCTCTAAAAAAAAAAAAATAACTTTTGACTCAAGAGTTTGAGGATCTATTCCTTGGAAAAGACTCAGGTTCTTGCCAGTTAAGTTCAGGTCCATATGCTTTGAAAAGGAACTAGCCAGAAAATAATCTTAAGATTTTCTAAGGCAAGTTAAGAGGCCTAATCAAGATTCACCCCTGAACACATGGTATGATCTCTGTACTTAGATAATACTCAAGTAGATTGCCTGCCTTCTGTACTTAGGTGATTCCAAGTTGCTGGCCTGTCTCTGCTGTCTGCACTTAAAAGGGAGTCAGAGTGCACAGCACCTCTGTTACAATGCTAAGCGTATTTTAGCTTCATATGAGCATCGTTTCTCTATGTCTTCATCCCCTGTTGTACTTCCGGTGCCTGGTGGACAGGGAATGGACTGTGTTTTACTCTCGGTTGCTTATACCAAGAGATTTGTGTTTGTAGTGAATTAGACTAGCCAGTGCTTTCATATCTGGTATTCATACATCTCTAGATTGTTTTATTTTTTTTTTTTAATTTTTAAAATTGGCAAGAAGTTTTTTTCTCCTGTTCCTTTTGTTTTGTGTAATCCTGGTCTCCTTATCAAAATCCTGTATATCAAATGACAATACTTTATTGTAAGTAAAATACAGCATCATTGTAACGCTATCTCAGAAGCAAGAATATTTCCCTGGCTCATCCATTTACTGTTCAAATAGCAGTGCTTGACCTGTGATAGTCACTGCAGCCCTCCGTGTGTTTCCATAGTATTCTCTATTTATCATGAACAAGTATAATGTAGTTTTTGTTTTTTGTGTTTTTTGACAGCCATATCTCTTTTGGAGGGGATAGGGCACTGGGGGTGGGCCCGGGACACCCCTACCGCGCCGCACGTTCGTTGGCGCTGCTTCCTGAGCCCTGTGGCTTCATCACAGTAGGCAGCTCAGGAAGGCTGGAGAAGGGGCCTTGAACCATTCATGTGAATGGGGAGAGCTGCTTAGGAGACCAGGCCCACAGGAGCTGGGGCCTGCGGCCACACCGTCCAGCTGGTGAAGCCACACTCTCCCACTGTCTTGCCGTCATCCAGAAGCTGGTCATCCTTGCACAGCTGCTGCTCATTGGGCGGCCACTTGAGGATGCCCTGGAGGATGCGCTTCAGCCTGAACATGGTGCTCCACTCCTTGGTGTCCTTGAAGATGGTGGTCCTGTGGTTCCGGATTATGAGGAACCTGTCCTGGGGGTGGTGGGCTGCCCACCCCCTCCCAGTGTGGCCTGCTGCTCCCAGCCCCCGCCCAGCCAGTACAATGTTGTTTTAATGCTCCCCTGATCATTCCTGTTTACTTGCCTGTGCCCTACTTGGGGTGGGGGGTGGGGGGTGAGGGGTCGAGAAGGTATCTTGTTTATGGTTGTATTCCCAGTACCTGACATATTACAGAACTCAGAAAAGCTATATTGAATGAATGAGAGAGAGGGTGAATGAATGTACAAACCATGCTAGGGTCAAGGGATGCAAAGATGAATAAGCCACTGTCTTAGGCTGCCTTGAATCCTCTTGCCAAAATATTTTAAAGAACAAGTGCATGATGTACGACAGGCCAGCATTAGATTGTGCTGATTCAAAGAACCTGAAGTTGGGGACATGTGTGGGAGGAAATAGGGGGCTTTAGGAAATGGAAGGTGGGCTGTGTGAGCAGAATGGTTCTGGGAGCAACCCCAGGAATGTCCAGGTTGGAGTAGCTGCAGGAAGCATTAGGATAGAGAATTGGGGCTCAGCAATGGAGAAAAGTACACATTTAAAAATGCATCATTGGGGGCGCCTGGATGGCTCAGTCATTAAGCGTCTGCCTTTGGCTCAGGTCATGATCCCAGGGTCCTGGGATCGAGCCCCGCATCGGGCTCCCTGCTCAGCGGGAAGCCTGCTTCCCCCTCTCCCAGTCCCCCTGCTTGTGTTCCCTCTGTCGCTGTGTCTCTCTCTGTCAAATAAATAAATAAATAAAAGTCTAAAAGAAATTAAAAATAAAAAAATAAAATAAAAATGCATCATTGCCCCAAAAAAAGTCAAGAATAAAAAATATGTTCCAAAACCTTCATGTTACGGTGACAGTGAAAAGTATTCTCTGACCTGATCTAAATCTTACATAGAATGATTTCCTTTTTGATCTATTCACTGCTATTTTTTGGGGGGGACAGTGACTTTAGACCATTTATTGAAGAGGAACAGAGAGATCCTTGGCCGTTTTTGCCTGTTTGATCATGTGGTTTTCATCAGTGAGAGGTAATTTTTTGGTGTGTTTTGTTTTTAATCACCAGGGAGCCTAAAGAAGGAGGTATGCCCATGGATATTTCTCTAGCGCCCTGCTCACTCCGGGTGAAGACCCCGGAAGGCTGCACAGAGCTCCAGCTTCCAGCAGAGGTCAGGCTCGTGCCTTCCTCCTGCCGCGGGCTGCAGTACGTCCCGGGAGATGGACTGCACCTGCGGGTGCAGGTGCAGGC
The DNA here is from genome assembly GCF_054177405.1 of Leptonychotes weddellii. NCBI lineage: Eukaryota > Metazoa > Chordata > Mammalia > Carnivora > Phocidae > Leptonychotes > Leptonychotes weddellii. The sequence continues at coordinate 61,592,427 of NC_138376.1, read as the reverse complement.
AGAACCCGACGACACCAGTGAGTGATCCCAGTGCTCCTGCTCCTGCATTTAGTTTTTCATTGTAGATCAAAGGTGATTTTTCCTTTGAAAAGTTGACCTTTTCCCAGGTGGAAAAGACTGTTCAGCAGCACCATGGAAAGAGCTGGTCAGAAGGTTCTTTGTCAGCTCTGCCACTAGCTGTGCAGTTGAGCATGCCACCTAACCTTTCTGGAGCTTTGTTCTGTAGGCTGGGGGGGCGGTGTCGGGGGGGGGGGGTGAAGCAGTTAGTGTTTTTTTTTCCCTCCTAGTAGATTTTATTTTTTAGAGCAGTTTTAGGTTCACAGCAAAATTAGCAGAAGACACAGAGATTTCCCATATAACCCCTGCTTTGTTTCTTTAACTGTAAAATTACCAAGCTCACAGGGTTGATAGGAAGATGAAATCAGATGGCAGTTGTACAAGACCTGGTGGATTTTGAAGCATTACATAGAAATTCATCCATTCAACAAACACTGCCCTACACTGTGTGTTAGGCTTTGATCTAGGTGCTAGGGATACAGAAGTGAAAAGGCTGGGAAGGCCTCTGCCTTTAGGGAGCTTATGTTCTCGTGGGTGGGAACAGATAATGAACAAATAAGTTGCTTGGATACAGAAAAAAGTGCTCTGGTCAAAGAGGAGGAGAGTAATGGGATAAGGAGTGACTAGGGTGAAAGGTGCTCAGGGAAGGCTTCCCTCTGAGGAGGGGTAATATGTAGCCAGAGAACTGAATGCTGGAAATGATCCAATCCATGCAGAGACATTTCCAAAGAGAACAGTATATATACAGATCCTGAAATTGAGTTTGATGCATAATTTGATTTTGACTATTGCTATGCCTGTTATATTTCTAGTATTTTGTTATTGCCACATTGATTCAGTAAGATGGTAGAAATGTTTCTCAGAATAACTTATTGAATAAAATTATTGGCTCATTGCATCTCTTCACATGTAAGTAATGTGCTTCACAGGATGAAAAATGATGTGAAAGGGAAACAGGCTGTAACAGACCGTGAGATGCTCCTTATCAGGAGAGGATTATGATTCTTTCAACTGCACCCTGAGGCTTTGTGGCTGCCTCATCTCTACTAAGCCGTTCATTTGAGCTGCGTGGAGCCTCGAGGTGGGGTCAGCAGGGTGGATTTGAAGAGCCATGTAGGAGATGTGGAGCATTCCCCTGAGTTCTTGCTGCTTTATTCATTGGAGAGTAATTTTTGCTCAAGTCCTAAATTAGTGAATCACTAGTCTTGAGTTGGGCAGAGTTGGATTTAGGAACAAGGTGTAAGGAACCGAAATGTCATGGAGCTTAAGTGACATATCCACATGCTAAGAATGACTACTGTAATAACCATGGAAAGAAGAATGGGGTCACCAAGATGGGAAATAGACTGACAATGGAAACTGGGCAAAGGCGGGCACGAAAGCCACACTGGGGTGTTTTCAGATCTGCCAGTTTTCTGGATTTGGATTTTAGGTCCCATACTGAGGAGGTGGTATGGAGGCCTTCTAGAGACACAGTTGGTTTGTCGCCTGCCCGTCTTCTGTAACAGTTAATAAATAGCAAAACTTGAATTAGTAAAGAAAATTTAAATCAGCAAGCATGATTGTTTCACTGTAACTGTAGGACACAATAAGTTGACTGCTGAAATGTTGGTTTGCATATTGCTTGCATTCCATTGGTCTGCTGTGGCTTTACACTTAAAACATTTTACTCAAATATCTGAAAAGGAAGACTTTCAAAGCCCTGTTCTGCAGTGCGTGAAAGGGTATGCAAAATAGATCTCAGTACTTAATAGCTTTAGTGCTTTCCACATAATAGGTGGTGAGTAAATATTTGCTGAATGAATAAATACCAGATTGATGCATACTGATGCTGACTTGAATCAAAATGTAGTGTAGGAAGCGACTTGATATTTTTAGCATTCAGTTGTATTTTGAGGTTTTTAAGAAGTTGACTTTTCAACTATAAATGTTCTTTTAAGGACTACAGTAAGCCTATTGTTGTGCTGTTCTGAATGTAACATAGGTCAGATCATGACCCTTGACACGGACATGGCTACAGTAAAGTCTGAGACAGCACCAGCATTAGACTCATCCACAGGGGGCAGTACTCTCCCATGATGCCACCTTGTCAGGAATTCTGACTTGAACTTGATCATGCTGGGTGACCAGCAGGGGGGAGTGTTTCTCTGAAAATTTGTTTATTGGTTTGGAAAAGAATGGATGACTTAACCCAGGTCTACTTATTATCTGCTCAAAATTAAAGAATACTGTTTATTTCACCTTAGTGCTACAGGGATTGTCAGATACCCCTAGAAATTAAAAGGATGAATTTTTAATTGCCGAGGCTTAAACTTTCTACGAAACATCAGTCTTTAAAATCTTAACATATGTACAAAGTAACATAAACCAAGTTCAAATTGCTTGGTTCTAATGAGTATGACCTCATTTCTTTAAGGTGTTTTTTTTTTTTTTTTTATGGACAGATATTTTTGTGTGTGGGTTTTTTGTTTTGGGGGAGTCTTTTTGAAATGAAAGTTTCCTTTCTTCATGAATAAAATAATGGAAACTAAGGGAATGCTGTGCTTCATATAATGTGGGAAATAACATTTTTCCACAGCTTTAATCAGAAATTGAGTTTTGCTCTTAGAAGATTGAATTCTTCTTAGGAGCTATTCCATTCCCAGGAACCTGTCCAATAAAGACCAGTTTCAAGATGATTCTTGTTTTATGTACTGGTAATAGGGCAGAGTGGACATAGACTTTGTTTAAATTAAATTAAACTTAAATTTGAGGGGTAGAAGCTGCAGTCATACCGATGAAAACTGGACGGAGGACATAGCCTCCGAGGAAGGCTGAGGATGGTGAGGCCCCCTGTAGTGAGCTTGATGTGAAAGTAATCGCCCTCTTTCTTCTTCCTTAATGTTGGTATTTATGGAATGAGTGAAATAACTCAGTGGTATGTTGCAGGGATAATCTAGGGCCATACCTAGCTCTGAAACACTTAGCACAATCTGTTGTTTTTGAGAACACGTCACAATATTTGCTTCTCGTTGAGTCATCAGATAATGCTAGTTAAATGTGTACTTCTGGGTGGATCGTAAACAGTGTTTATTGACAGTAATTTATTGTGGCTGTTAAACTCTTTATGTTAATATATTTGTCCCACACTTCTGAGATTTGCTCTTTCATCAATTTCTCTTTAGAACTGATTTCAGTGTTTAATCAAAGCTCACAAGCCCAAGGATGTTGCACATTTTATTGCCAGTCCTGCGGTGAAGTCGTAATAAGGAACAGGTAAGGAATGTATTTTACACTGATTAATTCTGTGCCTGGCAATGGTTTTCTTCTTTTCTATCAGAATTTTTGAAGTAATTACCAGGGGAGCTGTATATGGCCTTAAAATGAGAGCCAGCTTAATGTCACTTTGAGCAAAATCAACCCTAAAACTCTCCAGCAATCATAGAGCAGTTAGACCTTCTAAAGGAGACAAAGGGGAACATAGCATGCTGGCTTTGAGGGAGGAAGGCTTATCTTGATGGAAGCCTGTGTTGATCACCGAAGCATGTCTCTTCTGAAGAGAGGGGCTCTGGTGCATGTTTTATCCATCATGTTGGTGAATGAGATTTCTTCCACAATAAGTGAATTTTCTAAATCCCAGAGGCTCTTGCAACACAACTTTTTATTTGAACTATTTCTGTTAGTCCCTTTCTAAAATCCATTTCCTATTTCCCTGCTTATTAAAACAGAGCATACAGAGCACAAATTAACCTTTTCTTGATGATTAGGTTAATCTTATTACCTGTTCTTGCAGTGTGGTGTGATTACTCTGTTGAGATGGCAAAGGACCCTTTGTATTCCCAAGGTGTCTCTTTTTATTATTTTTTCCATCTTCTCCTTTCCTTCTGTCATCCTACTTGTTTCCTGGGCACAAAGCCTTTCCCCTGAATATTCAGTTTCTAATCACTCATAGGTTGGAAAGACAGATCAAAACCTTACTGTTGTTAACAGTCCTTACAGAAAGAAGTTAGATTTCTTCATTAGATATATTTCCACTGAGCCAGGTGCCTGAGACTTATCTGGGGATGGATCCTTCTCCATATCTGAAACCTGCTCCTCTTTCAGTGTTCCTAGTCTCAATGAATGTCAGACCTCTACCTGCAGAGAGCTTCCTCTCTCCCCTGGGGTGTGCCTCATACTCCCTCTCTCCCTCTGGTTAGGTCCTACCTGAATTCATCTGACAGGGTATCTATTGCCAGGAGCCTTCCCCGCGCCCTGGGTTGGTTTATGTGCTCCTCCAAGGTTTATTTGCCTGTCTTCCCAATTGAGCTGTAGGTTCTGGGGTTGGAGTAGTCTTACTGACCTATATCCCTTATCCCCACTCATATTTAGAGTGCAATGTAGGGTAGCGGCTAGTGGTATAGACTCAGAAGCCAGACTGTCTGGTTTGCATCCACCATTTACTAGCTGTGACTCTGGGCAAGTTACTTAATTAACCACTTCATGCCTCAATTTCCCTATTACAAAAGTATAGATGACAATAGGAGCTACCTCATGGGGTTGTTTAAGGGTTTATAGCAGTGCCTGGCACATGGTAGGCATTCAGTATATGATGGCTACCACTATAATTATTATTTTTATCATCCCTAGCATCATCACCATCAGCCCCAGAATCAGGCCACAGTGCCTGAAGAATAGTGTACTCTCAATAAATTCTTCCTGGGTTGAATTGAATAAACAGTAGGGTGCTTATTTTGGCCTCCCACCAGCCTTTCTTGCTTACTTTCTGATTGGCAGTGCCCCAGGTAGATGAGATCATGGAAAGTTACCCTAGTATAAGTGGGGGGATTGTGAATGGAGCACCTCCGAATGATTATCTTGGGTAAGAGATGAGGTGACTAAATCCACAGAAGAGAGGAGAATGTCCTTGCTCAGATTACCTATGGGCTGAAGTTGCTGCAGAGTATGCAGTCCGTGACAGACCTACTGTAGCCTGAAATGTCCAGAGGATTCCAATTTGCATTGTAGTTAAACCCAGAAACTTCTCCTTCTCTCAGTCTATTTCAGGCTTTGGTTGAATTTTCACATGAAGTTTCTGAAACATGCATGCCTCTACAACAATGGGATGACTTAGAAGTCACAGGAAGAGCAAGTTAAATGCAGTGTAGCACTATTTCCTGGTACTACTCCCTGTAAAGGATATGCTCATCCATTATTGGCTGATATTTGTGTTTCATTGGAAAGGATGATGATATAAAAAATGGTTACCTGTAGTGATTTTTCCTATGCAGGAACTATATCTTCTGTTTTGTGTCAATTCTTTTTCTTTTTCTTTCTTTTTTTTTTAAAGATTTTATTTATTTATTGAGAGTGAGAGAGAGAGAGAGCACAAGAGAGGGGAGCGGGAGAGGGAGAAGCAGACTCCCTGCTGAGCAAGGAGCCTGATGCGGGACTTGATCCCGGGACTCCAGGATCATGACCTGAGCCGAAGGCAGTTGCTTAACCAACTGAGCCACCCAGGCGCCCTGTGTCAATTCTTTTTCTGATCGTGGAATTGAGAACCAGAAGAAGGGCTCACAGGTGAACCTGGAAGGACAGTTTCAGTCTCCCTAACCGTGACCCTCTGGAGGCTGTGTGGTGTAAAGCAGGAGTGGGAGAATGGGACCTTGGGTTGGAACTCCAGCTTCACCACTTAGTAGCTGGGTAACCTTGTCCATGTCACCTCAGCTGCTGCTTAAGTAGACATAAGGAGTCGTCTTAGACATGTCAAGAGACAGGATCTTGGTGATGGAGAAGACTTCAGAGCTTATTTAGGCCTAACTCCCATTCTAAACAGGCACCCTTTATTGGATTTCTTCCTCTTCTTTGTAAAAATTCAAACCTGACCTATCACTTTCCTGCTTAAAATTCTATAATGCTTCCGATTTGTGTTTCTTCTTAAGTAGACATAATAAGGCCTATTTTACAAACTTGTCAGAAGAGTTAAAGGCTGTCATATATATAATAGCAAAAGCTTGACAAGCTCTTTTTAATTGGTTTTATAGACTCCTTCCACCCCCTTTTCCATGTTGGTCTTTATTAGCAAACTAGCAAATGATCTTGTTTAGTGTGTCAAGTCTTTTTGATTCAGGACTCTATTTTTGAGGTGTGCCAGGGAAATGACCCTCCTTTCTCCCTTTTTCTTTTTGAGAAGATAAACATGGACTTGACTTAGCCCTTGCCTCGCTTAAACAAGGTTTACCTGGAAGCCTTTTCCTGTCACACCTGTGTGTCTGGCAAGTGTATGCCTCTTGAACAATGCAGAGAAATCCTTAGTGGGAAAGTCAAGGCTTTACTGACATTTCACTCTTAGGCAGCATGCCCCATGCCTGTTTGTTGGAAAAACAAGCATTCTCCAGTATCTGCACAAGGATTTCATGTTGACTTTTTATATTAAACTCAGTGGTCTTCTCATTTCTCACTCAGTTATCTGTGGGTAGTAAGGACATCTTTTGTGCTTGTTAAATAGAAAACAAAACCAAAAGAGGCTTGTGTGTTCTATAATCAAAACCAACTAATTGTAAGCATCTTTTCCAGGAGGGTGTCTTGGGATAGGTTGATTTATCTGTACTGGGAACTCTTCTAATAAGAGGAGGGAGAAGAGTGAAGATCTGCTTAGTGGCTAGCCTTATTATATGGCAATAAGTAAGTCACTTCAATTTTCTAGGCCTCAGTTACCTTATCTGTAAAATGAGGAGTTGGATTAGATACAACTATGGGAGTCCTACCACCAGAAAATTCTGTGATTAGTGAACCTCATAAAGTTGTACCTTGGGTTCTGTGATTCATGGTCATTTGGGTAGTGCAAGACTAATCCTTGTTCCTTTTTTTCTTTATTGAAAAAATTTCTCATAAAGCAAATTATAGAAATGAGGTGCAGAGGACTCTTTAATCTATTAAGACTCATTAATGGCTTTTAATACCTATTAGAATCAAGGTGCATGAAATCTGCTAATTATTAAGCAGTCTTTTTCTTAATTTAGGAACATGTGATCTTAGCCATTTGTTTTGGTTATTTGAAAATAAATAATGCTTCATTTCCTTGCCATAAAATTCTCCAGTTTACATTTTTACCAGTTCAGAGTATTTGTGTAAAAATTGTCTGACCAGGGGCACCTGGATGGCTCAGTCACTTAAGCATCTGACTCTTGATTTCGGCTCAGGGTCTTGAGATCGAGCCCCACATCGGGCTCCACACACAGCATGGAGCCTGCTTGAGATTCTCTCTCTTCTTTTCCCTCTGCCCCTTCCCCTGCTCTCCCTCTCTAAAAAAAAAAAAATTGAACATACACAGTTTTTGGTTATGCTATTGATTATGCTCTTATTGAGACTAACAGGCCCTAATATCAGGTAACAATAATGACAAAATTTACTTTTTTGAAAATAGTCTCAGAAACAGCTGAATGGTCATCGTGTTTAGAATTTGTTTGTATCTCCTAGGAATAAATTCATGCCAAACTTGAGTTATATCAGTTAGCCAAACAGACTTTCAAACATAAAAGCTTTTGATTTTCTGTCCATTTGCGAGGTCTCCTAAGGTCTCTGGACAGGCCTTCCTCATTCCACCTTCACCAGCAGAGCTGGGTGTTAGCCCAGCAGTTAAGGGAGGCCTAGGAAACTCTAGAAGGAAACAAGTAGAATGGACTTTATGGAAACATAAGAGATGTCAGAATATCCAACCAGTTGGTCCACTTGACAGACCAGCTATAATTAGAGTCTGAAAATAACTACTCTGAATGCAGTCACTTTTCTCTGAAAGAGAACAAAGAGGCGGAAAAAGAGTACAGGCACAAATTGGATTGTTGGTAATATTGTACAAATTTTTGGAAAAAAAAGGATAGTACTTTTATGGTCTAACTGTACTATGTACATAATGGTAGTAAGATGCAAAGCTTGGTTCATAGGATTTGTCGTCTACCAGTTGGATATTACCAGTTGAGTTTATCTAAATTTTGGCAGCCATATTTTGAGCTTTAGATGTTTGATGTTGTTCTTAATGTTCTTAACGTCCACTTGGTTATAATCCAATCTGTAAAAGCTCGATGTTATTACCATTGTTATTGTCACTGAATAATGGCTCATTTTAAAGTTCAGGGGCATTCATTTTCTTGTCTACATGTTTAAGTTTTGAATAATCATCATCAAGCAGTAGTATTGATTAACATTGTGTATTTTATTTGTCCCTAAAGCTTGTGGTTAAGATGCATTAAAAATAACTAGCAAAGTTTAATTTATTATAAATTAACATTTATTATAATTTATTATAAATTTACATGTGTTCATGTTATTTTAAGCTGAGAGATAATTCAAGAAATCATTTCATTCTTTTTCTGAGCTTTGGCAGGTTTTTACCTAAAAACTGCCTTGAAAAAAAATGGTATCTATTTATTTTGAAAGTTCTCTTGGGAAGTAGATCATATCAAAGTTTCGGGGTTTTTGACAGATATACTTTGAGTAGAGCTGTGATTATAATACATTCTCTCTTCTAAAAGGTTTTATGTTTTTCAAAATATCAGAAAAATTCTTTCTGTTGTAAAAACACTTTTATCTTTGCAATGACTTATGAATTAGGCACTTTCTTGCTCCTGATGTCTTATGTAGATAGTTATGGGATATTAATAAAGCTTTTATTCACTGTGATATGGGGTCAAGTTCAGTTTGAAATATCACATTTTGTGCTAGTATGCATCAAGTCTCCCATATTTCTGTCAGTCTTGGTGCAGTTTCATTTCTGTGATTGTGTCTGAGATTTTGGCATGGGTGTCTTTTACACTGTATTGAGGCTCTGTTCATTGGCACTACATGCAGAATGTCAAGAGATAGAGAATCTTAGTGATGGAGAAGATTTAGGAGCCTATTTAGGCCTGCCTCCCACTCTAAACAGGTACTCTTACTTGCTTCTTTGTAAAAATTCAAACCTGACCTCTTGCTTCCCTGCTTAAAATTCTGTAATGCTTTCCACCTATCTACAGAAACCAGTCCCTACCCCTTAGTTTGGCATGTAACACCCCACACAGTTTGCCACCATCCCACCTTCCCAGTCTCCTTTTCTGATGTTCTGCATTGTCAGGGGAGGGAACATATTCCAAGGGAAAGAATTCAGTTTTGGAGCCCGGAAGACCTGGGTTAAGATCCTGCTTTTGTTCATCACCTCTGGTTCTGTGAACTTATACAGATATTTAACATTTCTGAGCCTATCTTTCCTCCTCTGTAGCAGGGGAATAGAAATTCTTACCTCACAAAGTTGTAGTAAGCATTAAACAGAATAAAGTGTGTGTAGTGCCCACCTGAGGTCTTGTGAAATTCAGTTAAATATGCAGACTCACAGGGCGTCTAGGTGGCTCAGTCAGTTAAGCATCTGCCTTCAGCTCAGGTCATGATCCTGGGGTCCTGGGATTGAGCCCCGCGTCAGGCTCAGCAGGGAGTCTGCTTCTCCCTCTCCCCCTGCCCCTCCCCCTGCTCATGCTCTCTCTCACTCTCTATCTCAAATAAATAAATAAAATCTGCAGGCTCACAGTACTACCACAGGCCACATTTCTTGCCAGCTTGCCAGCAGGGCAGCATCAAAAGTTCCTCTCAGCAGGGGTCCTGCTGCAGTTGAAGCAAGTGACAGCTCACATACCCGTCGGGGGACTCTTGTCTTCCCATGTGACACAGTTCCAGGTACAAAGCTCAAGATCCATAATCAAGCAGGTGCGGGAGCTACCCTGAGAAGAAGCCTCATGACCTAAGCAGCCCGTATCTCTTGTAACAATTCTTTGGCATAGTTTCTAGAGTTCCTTGCAAAGGACCGCATTCAGGCAAGTCCCAAGCATGGCACCCTCATCAGATATTTGCAGCTCACTCATACTTCCTTTCAGTCCAGATGCAGTTTACCGGTCAGGGTTCATTTTTACCATAAGCGATGTTGCCTAGCAATATAATTCTTGCCTACCATCTACCTGGTTTCCAGGGCAACAGAGCTCCGTGGTTAAATCAAAGGTAAGATTCTCAAGCAGCAAGGGGAAAGGTTTGTTAACCCTTTCATCCCAGTATGTGACAGACCCAACCAGGGGCCTCACGTGTTATAGTTATCAAAATGTGCTTATTCATTCCTTTAACAAGTATTTAAGAACTTATACTGAGTCAGGCACTGTGCCAGACACTAGGAATATGGTGCTCATCTTTATATTGTTAACTCTCCTCTCCCCCCCCTCCCCCCCGTGATACCCTTAATTCCTTTCATTGTCAGAAGAACTATTTTTCCTTCGAAGGTCAGCTCAGGTATTACTTCTCTGAAATCCATGTCCACTCTACTCCCTTAGCACTTTGTATTTATTTCCCTGAATTTGTGGGTTGGTTTTGTGAATTCATGAATTCCCTGAAGTAATATGCAGATTTTGTGTGCATGTGGGAATGTATATTTGAAGAAAGGGCGAAAACTTTTGTTAAATTTTCAGGGGGGTCTAACCAGCCCCCTTTGGATTTAGAACCATTACTTTGTTATGAACATTTATTATATTTATTTTATAAGGTTTTATTATTTGCTCATAGGTCTATATCTCCTACTAGAACCCTGAGTACCTTGAGAGGCGGAACTGTGTGTATTAATATTTTGTGTCAACAGAGTACCTGTTTCATAGAAGACTTTTAGAAAATGGATATTGAAAGAATCACTTAATATCCTAAACAGGCTCAGCAGCTTGAGTGATGCTATTAGTGAACATTTCCTAATTTGAAAGAGAAAGTTCTTCCTTATGTTAAACCAAAATCAGCCTTTCTTCTTCCTAACTTTGTCCTCTGGATTTATAAATTAAATGTCTACTCTCTTCCATATTGTAATTGCCTTTTTTTTAAAAAAAAAAAAGATGGACACATTTTAGTATATTTTACTTTTATATTGATGTAAGAACAGTAAGAAAGAGATCTAGAAGAATGACCATTAAACAGTAATAGAGGGAATCACATATTCACAAATGCCCCCCCCCATCCCTGATCAAATAGCCAACCAATCCATGAGTGTACTTGCTGGCAGGGCTCCAGGTGGAATGTTTGAGGGTTCCCTGGGTTTGTTGTTGCTGGTGGATCCAGAATTACTGGGCAGAGGCCTGTGGCGGGTCTTGGCTTTGGGCTGATACTTGAGAAGCTGGGTGAGGTGGTAATGGAGATGCTGCTCAAAGACCTGCTTCCACAGTTCCCGTCCAGAGACTCCAGTGGGAGAAAGTGGTGTGTTCACCTGTCATTTCCTTATTGGTGGTTCTTTTTTTTTTTTAAGTTTTTATTTAAATTTCAGTTAGCTAGCATACAGTGTAATATTAGTTTCAAATGTACAATGTAGTGATTCAGCACTTCCCTACAACACCCGGTGCTCATCACAACAATCCCCATCACCTACTTAACCCATCCCCTTACTCCCCTCCCCTCTGGTAACCATCAGTTTGTTCTTTGTAGTTAAGAGTCTTTTTATGAGACTTATAGTTGAGGAGATCAAAGAAAAAGGGCTAACATGGGGGAAATCGTTAAAAAAATAATACATTTGCATCTCAAATATTTTAACTTAAAACATGCAAATGTAGATTAATTTACTAATATTTTATTATGGAACCAATATCTTTTTGTTGAACATGACTCCACTGTTGAGTAGCTTTTTTTTATTATCAGGTATTTCATCCAAAATTCATCATCTACAATTTCTAGTTTGTGTTTTCTTAAATGGAATGAGAAGTAACACAGTCTTAAAGCAGTGGAATTGTAGACTTCTTCTAGATTTTTACTCTTCCTCCCTTTCTCCAATGTTCTGTAATTGTATCTCCCATGTCTTGCCAGTTAATTTTTTTTTTTTTTTTTACAACTGGCTTTCATTTTAGTCTGAAATCTTTAGTTTCAGGGGAATAGCAATTCATATTTCCTTTGTTTACACACTATTAAATTATGTAACTGAAATAAGGTATAAGTGGCATAAACAGGTCTGTAATCAAATACAGTTGACTCTCAGCACATGTTTCTGTGCATAGGAACAGAGGTGTGCAAGTATTCAGGCTGCTTTAAGCATTCACACTGCTCATGGGCATTAGGAAGACCACGAACATGTTTTTATTCTCAGTTTTTCTCAGGATTAATTATTTTGAAGTTTCTCATCATCCTGCCCATGTTTCTTCTCCTCTTAGACTACGGATCTCCCTAATTTAGAGTAGAATAGAGGTAAATCATGTTTAGCTTTTCTTCTGATAAAGTCCGAGGTATCTCTTGTTGTCCAGAAAAAAAATGAAACCATTGAAAAAAAAAACTGGTAGCAAATATAAGGGTCTACTTAATTATAAGGCTCTTTTAAGCATAAAAAATAATAATAGAGTGGAGCTCAATTTCTTTCCCCTTGAGTGTGATCTGGGCTTAGTGATTCACTTCCAAGGAATAGAGTATGCAAAGGGAGGGATAGTAGCTTTATTGGTGGAGAAACCTGGTAGATACCACCCTGGCCAAATGTGCAAGTTTAACAGCACCAGTGATAAGTCATATTGATTGAGAGAGTGTACCCTCTGATAAGATGTGCTGAGAAGGTCACTTCACTTCTGTGGTATTCTTTCCCAAACCCATAACCCCAGTCTAATCTTGAGAAAGCATCAGACAAACTTAAATTGAGGGATATTCTGTGAAACACCAGACCACTGCTCTTCAAAAATTTCAAGGTCCTAAAAAATAAGGACAGACTAAGAAAATGTAGCAGACTAAAGGAGACTAGGGAAACATGATGACTAACGGCAGTGTGTTATCTTGAATTGGTTCCTAGATCAAAGGTAAAAAAAGGACATTAATGGAAAAACTAGGGAAATCCAGATAAAGTTTGTAGTTTTGACAAATCTTCCGTGGTTATAACATAAGATGTTAACCTTAGAGAAAGCTGGGTGGAGTGTATATGAGGACTGTCTGTACTGTTTTTTAACTTTTCTGTAAATTTAAAATTACTCCCAAAAAAAAGGTTATTGAAAAATAATTAATGGGAGAAATCACAGAAGAAAGGGTTAGGTAATTTGAAATTTAAGACAAACCAAATTAAAGGGCAGTAACACTGAAAAGGTATTTGTCACAGATGATGGATAAAGTGCTAATATTCTTAAGATAGAATATACTTTTAAAAATTAGTAAGAATATACTAACACCTCATTGGAAAATAGTCACTGATCACAACTCACAGAAGAAACACGCTGGTCAATAAATATGAAAGCCAGTTCAATCTCACTAGTAATTAAAGAGTTGCCAATTAAAACAGTATATATGGAGAATATTTTCACCCCTTACATGGAAAAGTGATAGTATTCAATTCTGAAGAAGGTAAGTAGAAGAATTAGAGATTCATATAGCCTTTCTGAAAAGCAGTTTGCCAATATGTGTGGGGTTTTAAAATATGGATATCAGGGCGCCTGGGTGGCTCAGTTGGTTAAGCGACTGCCTTCGGCTCAGGTCATGATCCTGGAGTCCCGGGATCGAGTCCCGCATCGGGCTCCCTGCTCGGCAGGGAGCCTGCTTCTGCCTCTGACCCTCCCCCCTCTCATGTGCTCTCTCTTTCTCATTCTCTCTGTCTCAAATAAATAAATAAAATCTTTAAAAAAAA
>NC_138376.1:61551564-61578285 GCF_054177405.1 Leptonychotes weddellii | reverse complement strand
AAAATAAAATAAAATATGGATATCATTTGTGATTGTGGTCTTACTCTTGCAAGATTTTTTTCCCAAGGACATAATCAGGTATGTATACAAATTTTTTAATAGGAAGGTTCATCACAGGGTTGTTGATACCAAAAAACTCAAAACCTGAATATCCACCAGTGAGGGAATGATCTAAAAGTTAACTGGCAAGCTTTGGGGCGCCTGGGTGGCTTGGTCATTAAGCGTCTGCCTTCAGCTCAGGTCATGATCCCAGGGTTTTGGGATCGAGCCCCGCATAAGGCTCCCTGCTCTGCGGGAAACCTGCTTCTCCCTCTCCCTCTGCCCCTGCATGTGTTCCCTCTCTCGCTGTGTCTCTCTCTGTCAAATAAATAAATAAAATCTTTAAAAAAATAAAAAATAAAAAAGTTAACTGGCAAGCCTAAGGAATAGAATGGAATCATTAAGAATCATAATAGAACTAAATAAACAGTGAAAGCAAGATACAGTTTGTGTAGATCTTCTGATCCCAGACTGTGTACATGGGTATAACTATGTTTCTTGAAAGGATTGCGAGGAAATATCCCATCAGTTACAAAGTAGTTACCTGTCTTTGGATGGTAAGGAAAGGATGATTTTTATTTCCTTTATACCTTTATACATTTTCAAACTGCCGATCATAAATAAGTATATATTACTTTTGTAATCTGGGGGGGAATTATCATTGCAGACAATGTAGCTAATGAGTTTCTTTCATTTTCATGCTGATTTAATTAAGAAAATGCTACATTTCCATTTTGTTCTTTAAAAAATCGTTTTTCCTATCATCTGCAAAGAGTGAGAGTTTGACTTCTTAATAAAATAAAATTTAAAAAAAAATTGTTTTTCCCCTCTCTACTAGGAAGCTCCTCAGGGTGCTCCCATTGCCGAGTGAGAACTGGGGAGCTCTAGTTGAAGAATGGTGTTGTCATCCTGACCCCTTTGCTGATAAGCCACTTCATCCACAAGAGAATGACTGTTTTATTGGAGACTCTTTCTTCTTGGTAAATTTAAGAAGTGATTTATGGCAGCCAAGACCTGAACTAGCCCCAGTGGAAACACACTGTCCTTCTTCTGAGAACCATTTTAAACTGGTAAAATATCTTTTCAAAATAAATGCTAATTTGGAGGTTGGCTTAGAAACTGGTTTTTCCTGTCTTCTCTTAATTAAAGCATGCTACACAGACTGTTCCAAGGACCAAAATCCGTGATTTTCAACTGCCTCTATTCACTAGCTCTGCTCTGCTCTGTTGATAGAGGAAGAGCATATGGCTTTAGACCAGAACAGCTTAAGGGGCTGCAGAAAGAAGACTTTTTCATGCATAGAATTGGGAATGTTGCCATTTTACAAACCAAAATGCCCTACTTTCTTGTTTTTAGGACAACATACCATAATCTATATAGTCTGATTTAAATTAAAAGTGTTCTTTTATTCCAAGGTAAGTACTGTACAGTTAGGCCTAGGTATTTCCCCGTGTCTGCCCATTGTTAAGACTTCTGCTGATGTCATAAAAGCAGATGCCATTTAAGGAAACAGAGAAAATGGAGGAGTCAAAATGTGGAAATGAAGCTTGTGCTGCGATTCCAAGTTGGTGGTAAACAATGTGAGGTCAGGTGCCTCTTGCTATAGAAGTCGATTTAGGGAGAAAGAAGTTTCCTTTCACTGCAGAGAACAAGTGCTTTACCTTACTCTAAAAGAAAATCAATGGCATTGACTTGGCCCTTGTGAGAAATCATTCTCCTGATGGCAGGTCAATACAGATGTGATTTAAAAAGTAAAGAAAATCATTGCCAGAGAATCTTCATTTTAACATCTGATTATCGGTAGGAATAAAAGCATTGTACATTAAATTTCATTTAAAACTCATTTAATTTTTGTAACAAAAACTGAACCACTGCAGGAAATGTGCAATAGTTGGGCAGCTCTCAGGTTGTAAGTTAGTTTTTAGAACTGTTTTATATTTTGAGGGTAGATTAAGGAAGTTCATCAAAGATTGACGTTATCAGAATTATTTAAGTGCCTTATCTCTCACCATAAACACCCATCCCTTTACCTAAATATGGTTCGTTTAAAATTATAGTACTTTATCCTTGTATAGTTTTCAAAAATAAATGGTAAGAAGTTAATATAAATCTGTTATGTTTAAAATGGTTATGTTAAAATCATATTTTAATCTAAATTTGTAGACTAATACTGTACTGTTCTATGTATTTTAACTTTCATTCTTGCGATTAAGTTATAAATTTTTAAAATATTTGCAGTGTGTGAATGGAAGAGGAGAGGAGAAAGATTAAATAAGAGAGACCACGAGTTTCCCTTTTTAGATAAATTCTGCACTCTATATGGAAATATATTCTTCACATTTATGTCTGTATCAGTTATATGATGCCATTTACAAGAATTTCTCTCAATTGTGAGCAGCCATCCTGTGCATTAAAGGAAGACCCTTTAGATTCAGACATTATGGTGTTTAGTATCAAGGAGACTCTGGGAAACTCCTGTCATGACAAGCTGCTTTGACAAGATTGTTTCCAAGTTAGCCTAGATGGAAGTTCTCTTTAATTGCATATTGCAGCCATGGAAAGAGTATGCCTGTGACCAAAATAGTAACATATATTTGGAGGGACTGCTTAAACAGTGCTCTCAAGGCTCCTGTGGGAACAAGGCTGCCCTGTGCTATTGAAAACCTATTTCTCATATCAACAAGTCTAGCCATCTAGCAGGGTTTTGAAATGTCACATGGTGACACAGCATCCTAATGGTATCTCTTGGGAAACATTTTTTTGGCGAGACAGTATCAAGGGTCCTTAGAAATTGAAACAACACAAAGGGAAATAAAAACGAGGACAGGAGGCTAATCCACATCTCTGAGCAGTGGTGCCGTCTCTCAGATATATTGATTTAATTAGTCCACAACAAGGTCTGTCTTTGATGTTTGCTCTGTCGAGTTCCCACACTGTTAGGCTCCTTCATCGCACAACCTGTTTTATTATTTCCTTTAAGCATCGGTCAAGAGAAATGCATTACAAAACAGAGTTTCTCTTTAAACAAAATTTCGAATGCTATAAGATTTTAATTAAAAAGGCCTGATTTTAAGAATAGCATAAACAAAATCCAACACTTGTTTCTTTCCCTCAAAACCCCTTTTGAGTGTACAGATGTTATTTGTGCCTGTTAATGTGGCAGTATATAGGGGCGCCTGGGTGGCTCAGTCCCTAAGCGTCTGCCTTCGGCTCAGGTCATGATTCCTGGGATCAAGCCCCACATCAGGCTCCCTGCTCAGCGGGAAGCCTGCTTCTCCCTCTCCCACTCCCCCTGCTTGTGTTCCCTCTCTCGTTCTGTCTCTCTCTGTCAAATAAATAAAATCTTAAAAAAAAAAGTGGCAGTATATGCCTTTTGTTTTCAAAAGATACCTCCTGAAGATTTCCTTATTTCTTGCATTTATTGTTTCATGCTATTTTTTGCGTCTACCAGCATCTTATAATAGCATGATAAAGATGGCACCTCACCCTTTTATAAGATTCATAATAGTATTCTAGACTTAGAAAGTATGGTCACACTGTAACTTCACCCTGTCTTTTAAGGAACAAACGAAATTGAACTTTGATTATATCACAGTGTGACTAACAGCTTTACTTTTTTTTTTCCTTTCCTGGGGTACTTGGCAATAATTTATTGATTTTTAGTCATTTGTTTTGTTAAATCCATAAGGCTAGGTTTTTTTTTTTTTTAATTTTCTTAGAATAATGTGTTGAGCTTTGTAAACATTCACAAATGTAAAAAGGAAAGAATTGTGAACTTCAGTGTACCAATCATCTTGATTCATAAAGTAGGCTTCATCTGTCCCTTTAATTCCCTCCCCTCCCCCCTACTGGAGTGCTTTAAAGCAAATCCCAGACTTTATGTCATTTTATCCCATATGGATTTTTCTTTTTTAAATAGCCACAGTGTCATTTCATATTTGACAAAATGAACAGTTATTACTTGATAAAATACAGGCCATATACAGATTTTACCAATTATATTAAAGGTCCCTTCTACTGTCCATTTATTTGAATCAAAATACACATATTTGGTTGTTTGAGATAATTTGCTTTTTATTGATCACATTTTAAAATCCTGATTACCAGTGTCTTGGAAAGGTAAACTCCTTTTTTTTTTTTTTAAACCAACAAATACCACTTTTCCTGTTTCATTGAAAGATAAAGCAAAATGTGCTGTAAGAGCAATTATAAATGAAATATGTAACAGAGCACCTGATGAAAAATTCTCTGCTTTGAATAGAAAAATTTCTTCTTCTCAAGCATTGCTACTCCAATACCCGGTTTTTAGTAAAGCCTTTTGTTTTTGGTAAGATTTAATGAAGATGGTTTGATTTAACTTGTATAAAATAGATCCTTTAAAAAGTGTCTTTACTACCAGTTTGGAGCTATACAGATCGATTTTATTGTAAGAAAGCGTGAAAATGCCCAAATTTACAGTTGAGCATACCTGCTTTCTGAGCTGTCTTCTTCCTATATCCTTGCCTACACCTGAACAGATTATCACCTGCCTTCGTTTCTATGTCTGTGGCTTTGACTTTTTTTGACCTCTAATTAAAGTAAGAAATACATATTTTTTTAAAGATTTTATTTATTCGTTTGAGAGAGAGAGCACAAGCAGAGGGGCAGAGGGGGAGGGAGAAGCAGACTCCTCACTGAGCAGGGAGCCCAACACGGGGCCCCATCCTAGGATCCTGAGATCATGACTTTAGCCAAAGGCAGACGCTTAACCGACTGAGCCACCCACGTGCCCCAGAAATACATTTTTTATATCAAGATCTGATAACACTGCACACACATGAACACATGTCAAGTAAAAGTTTCTTTTTTTTTTTAATTTTTTTTAATTTGCATTTATTCTGCAGAATTTACTCCTGGGCCATAAGTTTTTGTTTCTTCAGTTTCTTCTGGGATATCTTTTCCTTCCGTGTAACCTCCTCTTCTGGTTTAGGAACAATCTGCTCTTTTTCAGTAAGGATCATCCCAATGTGGCAGGGAGAGCTCATGCATGGGTTAATCCGACCATGAGCCCTGTACATTCTACGCCGCATCTTGGGGGCTTTGTTCACCTGGATGTGCTCAATGACCAGAGAATCAACATCTAAACCCTTAAGTTCAGCATTACTCTCTGCATTTAAGTGTGTGCAGTAAAAATTCAGCATTCTTCTTGGGCCACCGACCCTGTGTCCAGCCCCACTGTTTGGCCTGGGCACACCTACCAACTCCACCATTGTAGTGACGGAATGGCACACACTGCTTCTGTAAAGTGACGTTTTTCAGATACTTGGTGGCTTTTCGGATATGCATACCCTTGATGGCCTGGGCAGTTTCACGTGTGTTCTTAAAGTGAACACGAAGATTTGAACCTCTTGATTTACATGATTTCATAGGGTTTTCTGGGTCAAGCGAATAGCAAACCATTTTCAGAGGTCACCTCAGGCCATTTAGGGGAAGAGCAAGTAAAAGTTTCTTGAAGTAGTACTTACACTGTGTTTGAAGTACTGTGATAGTTCTATTTCATCTTTTTATTTTATTTTTATTATTTTTTTATTTTTAGAGAGAGAGAAAGAGAGCCAGCATGGCAGAGGGTGAGGGAGAGAGAAACTCTTAAGCAGGCTCCATGCCCAGCACAGAGCCTGACACGGGGCTTGATCTCATGACCCTGAGATCATGACCTGAGCCTAAATCAAGAGTTAGATGCTTAACCCACTGAGCCACACAGGTGCCCCTCTGTTTCATCTTTTTTAAAAAAAAAACGCAGGCCGTAACCAATTGAACTGATTCTATGAATTAGTTTGGAAAACACTTGACATAGTGCTTAGAAGCACAAGTTTTATTTATTTGTTTTTAAAATTTGTTTTAATTTAAATTAAATTAATTAATGTATAATGTATTATTAGTTTCAGAGGTAGAGTTCAGTGATTCATCAGTCTTATATAATACCCAGTGCTTATTATATCACGTGCCCTCCTTAATGTCCCATCACCCAGCTACCCCATCCTCCCACCCCCCTCCCCTCCAGCAGCCCTCAGTTGGTTTCCAATGATTAAGAGTCTCTTATGGTTTTTCTCCCTCTCTGATTTTGTCTTGTTTTATTTTTTCCTCTCTTCCTCTATGATCCTCTGTTTTGTTTCTTAAATCCCACATATGAATGAGATCATATGATAATTGTCTTTCTCTGATTGACTTATTTTGCTTAGCCTAATACCCTCTAGCTCCATCCATGTCATTGCAAATGGCAAGATTTCATTTTTTTCTTGTTATTGTTGGCTGAGTAGTATTCCATTGTATATGTATACCACATCTTTATCCGTTCATCTGTTGATGGACATCTGGGCTCATTCCATAGTTTGGCTATTGTGGACATAGAAGCACAAGGTTTAGCATCGAAGGGATCTAGATTAAAATACCAGCTCTATCAGTTACTAGGAGCACATCCATGGAACTCAGTTTAAATGTGCCTCTTATGTAGTTTTTTAGGAAGTAGTGATTAATGCTAAGGAAAATGTAATTGTACTCAAACTTACCTTAATCAGTTAAGATTCTTTAGATCAATACATACGTTATCCCACATTAGAAAGGCACTCATTCCTTACTTAGACCAGCACTCTATTCTGTGGTTTCCCAGAAGAGATGGCCAGAGTTGCAGAAATTCCTTCTCCCTGCCCACTTTTATGCGACTTCTGCCATGTTGCAGTGTATCTTTGTTAGAGGAATGTTGAAGGGCTTTAACAAAGATATTGCTATGGATGTGAAAAAAACATTTTTTTTGGTAGATTCTTAATACAGAATGGCTGTCCAGTAAAAGACAAAAATTGGTCCCTTTTGGGAAGGTATGGGTTTTTAGCCTATCTTGAATGATGTGTGCCAAAAGTATATTTTGTTTATGTAACATCCACTTAGTAGTTACCATGTACCCAGGACAGTGCTTTATAACACTCCTTTTTAAATCCTAATAAACAACACTATGAGTTAAGCACTACTGTTAACTCCCTTTTACAGATGAGGAAACCAAACCAGGTTAATCAACTTGCTCAAGGTCATGTGTGTAGTAAATAACAGGGCTGGGATTGAAACTTAGGAAGTCTGGCCCAGACTCAGGGCTCTTAGCCACCATGCTATTGCTTATAACATAACTTATAAAAAAAACTTAAAAAGTCTTAAAAAAAACTACAAATCAGTAAGTTTTTTTTAACTTGAGGTATAACTGACATATAACATTATATTACTTTTAGGTATATAATGATTCGATATTTGTATGTATTGCAAAATATTCACCATGATAAGTCTAGTTGACATCAATTACCATACATAACAACAAATCTTTTTTCTTGTGATGAGAACTTTTAAGATCTACTCTTAGCAACTTTAAATATATAATACAGTATTATTAACTATAGTTGCCATGCTGTACATTACATCCCCATGACTTCCATGTTCTGTAACTGGAAGTTTATACCTTTTGACCCCCTTCACCCATTTTTACCACCCCACCCCCTGCCTCTGGTAACCACCAATCTGTTCTCTGAATGTAAGAGAACATTTTTGTTTGTTTGCTTAATGATTAGATGGATGCTAGCCATTTAATCTGTATCCCAAATGAATGAATTTGGATTTTTGAAGTTTAAGAATGCATCAGGAATTTGTCTCAGAACACTTTCCGGTTTTTCCAGTTAAAATGCATATCTTAGTGGAAAAATAGAATTAGATGAATGGGTTAAATATTTTTGACTTCTGATGAGTGGTTATGAATCAGATTACTTTTACATAAGTTACACTGGACTAGGAGTCAAAATAATGGCTCCAGGTTTTGATTCTCCTGTTTTCTAGAAACATGAATTGGGACAAGTCACCTACTCTCTCTGCCTTTGTTGTCCACCGTCTGTCTATCCTAAATGGTAATGGTTGTTTGGAAGTGCTTTTTAGAAATGTAAGGTGCTTCCTGTTCAAATTATTTACAACAGTTAGATTATCAAGAAGTGACTAAGTTTGGAAAAATCAGTCTGTTCATTATTCTTTCTTTAGATTTGAAAAAAAAAAGATCTCTGTGCATGTGAATTATGCATACAAGCTAAATGTGTTCCCAGTATTTAGTAGAGGGCAAAATAAAATGTAAAGTTCAATGTATACTCTAGAGACTATGTAAAAATTATATATTCCTTTTAAGAAAAGCTGAATGACATTTAAATGACATTTTTCTGTTCTACAGAAACCAAAGGCAAATACCAAAGTAATTTGTAAGCGTTGCAAGGTAATGTTGGGAGAGACCATGTCATCAGGTAAGAATTTCATAATAAAAAAGCCAAAATGATTGCCTTCTTGTTAAAAAGGAGTAGAAGGAGATTTTATAGGAAATCTATATGAAAGGTAACTAATATATGTTGTAGAATTGATGATTTTTAAAATAGAAATCAGCTAATATATCATCTAATATGCCAAGAAGTTTGTGTATTTTGACCTTTATAAGTACATAGTATTGCGTTTTAAGCATTAAGAAGTTGGGTCATTTTCAATATTTCATATCCTCTCTGTGGATATAAAGCAATAGTATAAAGTTTGTACCTGGGTCTGTCCTAAAGCATAGTGGAGCTTTTTTCTCAGTACAACTCCTCAATCAGAATTGTTGGTTGCTAAAGACGATGAAGAAGTTTTCTTGGCTGCCCTCTGCCTCAGGGTTCTATGTTAGGGCTAGGGGTTGAAATGGAAGAAACCACATTCTGAGTTTTGTACTCTGTTCCTTGTTCTTTTCCCAATCCTGTTCATTATGTTTATGTAAAGTCTGTTATACCACTTTGAAATATAATAAAATCCTGATAATTAAATTGCATCATTATTTAAAGATAAGATTTAAAAAATGGAGAGCTACAATACGCTGCATTAGCTTTGTGGTTGATGAATAATTGTTTTTAATATAATTAACTAGAAGATGTGATTTAAGTGAAGCTAGTGTACCTAAGAGAAGGCAGATGGCGGTCTTTTTGGTTTGTATTTTAAAATTATCAGAATATTGTAAGTTAACTTGCTCAGAGTGAACAGAAAAGGAAGAATGAGTAGGGGTAAAGGATGCCACCTTCAACGTCGTTTTGGAGAATGAAAGCAAGTGCTCTAAGCAACAACTTAGAAAATGTTAAGGCTTCTAGTCAAATTAGGTGAATTGATTTTTTTTTTATTCTTTTCTCTTCTCCCTGAAGGCCAGTTAAAATGTCAGTTAAGGAATAAAAAAGATGTACATCCACAGAGAAAGAAAAATGGAGAGGAAGCAACAGTGATGTAAACAAGAGGTATAAGCAGACTCTTTTGGAAGCTGTAAAGCTGAGAGGTGTGGGAACACGCTTGACAGTATGGAGGAAGTTGAAGCCTCAGTGTCTGCAGATCATCTGAGTGAGGAGTGAGCCAGTACTCACTGTAGAGCCTCAGAGCTGGTCTGCTCAGAATTTGGAGGCAGCAGGTAACAGGGAAAGCAGTCTGAGACAAGGGACTGGAGGAAGGATGATTAATTCAAAATTTTTATATGGAGCTTAAGACAACTAAGATTCCTCCTCTATTTACAACTTGCTTATACTCTCAAGGCAGGAGATTAGATGACTCTTTTCTTGGAAAATGGAAGAATACCAACCAGAGAAGAGATGTGCAGACACTGATTTGTAAGTGTCTTTCCACAGTAAAATGAGATTCAGCCATCCTACAGTCAACAAGCCTTGTACCTACACCTGAGAGTTTCCTGTCAGCATTTATTACCTTACACTTAAATATGAATGGATTGATGAGAATCAACAAGTATTTGAGCAAACCTCCAACTATAAAAGAGACTGAAGTAAATAAATAATGAGGTAAACAGAATAAAGGCACTGAGAAGAAAGACATGTATAAAACAGAAGAAAATCTTTAACAAAAATAATGTTCTTAAAGAAATGGAATAATATTGCCCCCATAATTCAAAGAATGTAGACTGAAAGATGTGATTGCCTAAAAAACCTAATCATAGGACTAGAGAATAAATTAGGGAACTATCTTCTCTCATAAATCAGAACCAAAATGCAGAGATTGAAAATTAGAAAGGAATTATAGGGAAAAAAATCATCATGTAAATTTCCTGAGGATAGAGATATTGTCTATCTCATTTATCACTGTAACCTTAGCACTAAATATAGTGGGTACCCAGTAAATATTTGTTGAATGAATGAATGAATGGAGACTTTTAGGATATTCAACATCTAGCTAATAGAAATTCTAGAAAGAAAGACTAGAGACAACAGAGTTTAGGAAATTATCAAAGAACAGAAATACTAAAAAAACATCGCAAGGCTATTTTCCAGAGCTAGGGCTTCAGTGTCTCAACTGAAAGGGCCCACTACATGTCCAGTAGGACTAATGGGATGGCAGGGAAGCTACTCAAAGCTGTATCATTGAGTAATTTCTGAACACCAAGGAAGAAGTTTCTGGAGGAAAAAAAGCAAGTAGTATACAAAAGATCAGGAATTAGAATGACACTGAACTCTTAATAGCATTGTTGAAATCTAGAAGATGGTGAAGTAATGCCTTCATAATTTAGAAGGGAAAAGATTCTATCACAGTCAAACTATCAATCAAGTATGAAGATAACACATACAGTTTTGGAAATGCAGTGTCTCAAAACACAGACCTCAAATGTTATATTTTCCTTAGGAATGTACCATAGGATATACCTCACCAAACCTAAGGATTTAACCTTTAGAGAGAAGACATGGGATTTGGGAAACAGATTATCTAACACAGATAAGGGAATCCTAGGGTGAGGGACACACAGGCAGGCCCAGGAAATAAGAGCCTAGATTGAAGCAAAGGAGAGAAGATTGCAATAAACATTTTTTCAGTTACAAGATGAACTGATACATTCTTCAGTTTGTTTGACCAGACATAACAATCTTGAGATAAGCCATTTTATCATATGGAAGGAATTAGCTAAAGGTGCTTGGAAAACTAAACACATGAAAAAGGAAGCAGTTATGCACTGCAGGAAAACAGAAGGCTGAACAAGAAAGGGAACATTTCCATGGTATCATTATAGTCATTATAAGGAGCAAGAAGCAAAGGAGAAACTAGAAATTTAAGAGGGAGATTTTGGAAGCAAGAGGCAGGGGGATGGGCTGAGATGATAACTTCTTCACATAGCTCTGACTGACTGTTAAATGCGTACAATAGAGGCCAGAGAGTCCAATAAGAATTAAAAGCTTGGGAGACCTGCACATTTCCCATGTGTTTGATTTCATTTCTCAATCTATACACAATTGGGCAGCAGAAGGTAGGAGCCTTAATGACTTGAGGTATTTGAGCAAAACCTCTCCCCAGATTTGCTGACAGCTAAACTCTGCAGGTATAGTGAATAGTTTCTAGGGAGCCAGGCTAAGCAAAATAAAACTGAGCAGGAACATTAGCAGCTACACGCTGTGGGAAGACATATTTCATAGTTTGAGTCCAGGCTAGTTAATTGACTATTATAAACCAACAACCCTTAAAAGAACAAAACAAAATCCAGAATAGCAACATTATATTACATACAGTGTCCTACTTCCATTTAGAAATTATTAGACTTGCAAAGAAACAAAAGAGTGATTGATACCCAAAAGCAGGACTCAGCAAACAGGTACTGAGTAAGCACGAACATTAGATTTAGTAGACAAAGATGTTAAAGTGGCTATTATAAATATGGCTAAGAATTAAAAGGGGGAAAAAAAACTCTTCAGTGAACTAATGGCAAAGCTCAACAAATTGGAAACTTGAGAGAGAGAACTATTGGTAATTACAGAGCTGAAAAGTACAGTATCTAAAAAATTCACTAGATCAGCTAAACTACATATTTGTGATGACTGAAGAAAAAATAATCATTGAACTTGAAGGTATATTAATAGAAATTAACCAATGCAAAGAACAGAGAGAAAAAGTCTGAATCAAAATGGACAGGACCTCGGAGATTTGTGGGACAATATCAGATGTTTCAGTTAATGTGTAAATGGAATCTCAGAGGTAAGAAGAAAAAAATAACTCAGGAAAAAGTATCTGTAGAAAACAATGGCTGAAATCTTGGCAAATTTGCTGAAAAATATTAACTCTTAGATTCAAGAATTGCAGTGAAAGGTAGGATAAACACACAGAGCACTTCACCAGGCACATTGTAGTTAAACTGATAAAAGCCAAAGATGAAGAGAGAATCTTGAAAGTACAAGAGAAAAATGGAACATCACATACAGGGACTTCCTGATACAATTAAGGCTGACTTTTTGCAGAAATAGTGAAGACACTAAAATGAGATATTCAAAATTCTTGGGGGGGGGTGGGGAAGAAAGAAGAAAAAAACCTGTCAACTAACAATTCTATATCCAGCAAAACTGTCCTTCAAAAATGAAGGCAAAATAAGAGCATTTTCATATAATAGATGGAGGTTATGCATTATTAGCAGATCTTCTCTACAAAAAATGCTAAAGAAAGCTCCTCAGGCTGAAGTGAAAGATACCAAATGGTGATTGGAATCCACAGGAAGGAATGAAGATCAAGATAAATGGAAAATATATGGGTAAATTACCACAAGAGCAAACTCAAAGGTTAGCACAAAATTGAAGCCACCTTTTCCCTGCAATATGCCACTTCTCTAAAATTATTTTGATTGCTTTGAGAAGTAAGGACATAAAGACTACACAAAAAAGGAACCTAGTGGATGACTCTGCACAAAAATTTGGGACCCTAAAGAGCCATACCCTTACTGTGAATGTGGAATTAGGGATAGGTATCAATCCTTTGTCACTTTAAGGAATTTCAAGTCTTAAGCTTGGTTAGTCTGTCTTGGACTAGCTATAACACCCATATGCCTGGCAAAATCAGATGTAAATCACCTCTGGAGTAAAATACCTTCATTGTAAAACTCACATGCCCACAAATAATTTGTCAAGTACAGTGTTCCCCATACAACCAAAGACAAATAAGCACACAAGTAAACTAGACTTCCTTCATCAAGAACTAACAAAAACAGAAACAACAGAAACAGACTTCTCTTACTAGAATTATCAGATGTAAACTAGAACAATCGTGCTTTTGTCTATTGAACAATATGAGAGACAGGTTTGAAGGTATCAAAAGGCAAAGGAAACAAGAGCAAGCATATTTGGAAAAGATCAACAATAGAATTTCTAAAAAATATGTAACAGAAATTTAGAATTTAATGGATGATTTAATGGCAGATTAGGTACAACTTGGAGAAAGAATTAATGAATAGAAGATAGATGAGAAGAAATATCTGTAATCTAGCACAGAGAGACAAGAAGGCAAAAAATATAGGAGAGAGACATAAAACATACACCGAGAAGATCTAACATGCTTTTTGTTTTTTTAGTTTTTATTTGAATTCCACGTAACATATACTGTAATACTAGTTTCAAGTGTACAGTTTAGTTATTCAGCACTTACATAACAGCACCTGGTGCTCATTCAATAAGTGTACTCCGTAATCCCCATCACCTATTTAACCCATCCCCTCACCCACCTCCCCCTGATAACCATCAGTATGTTCTCTTTAGTTAAGAGTCTGTTTCTTGTTTTTCCTCTCTTTTTTCCTTCTATGATTTTTTTTTTTTAAGAGAGAGAGAGAGAGTGGGGTGGGGGTGGGGAAGGGTAGAGGGAGAGGAAGAGAATCTTAAGCAGGCTCCATACCCAGCACCGAGTCAGGTTTAGGGCTTGATCTCACAACCCTGAGATCATGACCTGAGCCAAAATCAAGAGTCTGATGCTT
The DNA here is from genome assembly GCF_054177405.1 of Leptonychotes weddellii. NCBI lineage: Eukaryota > Metazoa > Chordata > Mammalia > Carnivora > Phocidae > Leptonychotes > Leptonychotes weddellii. The sequence continues at coordinate 61,564,469 of NC_138376.1, read as the reverse complement.
AACTGACTGAGCCACCCAGGCGCCCCCATTTGTTTTGTTACTTAAATTTACATATGAGTGAAATCATACGGTATTTGTCTTTGTCTGACTTACTTAGCTCCATCCACATTGTTGTGAATGGCAAGATTTCATTCTTTTTATGGCTGAGTAATAGTCCAGTGTGTGTGTGTGTGTGTGTTGTGTGTATGTATATATACACACCACCATTCATCAGTCAATGGACATTTGGGCTCTTTCCATAATTTGGCTATTGTTGATAATGCTGCTATAAACATCAGTGTGCACATATCACTTTGAATTAGTATTTTTTTTTATTCTTTGGGTAAATACCTAGTAGTGCAATTGCTGAATCATAGGGTAGTTCTATTTTTAACTTTTTGAAGAACCTCCATGCTCTAACATATGTTTAGTCAGACTTCTAGAAGGAAAAGAAATATAAGGGAGCATGGCAATATTTCAAGAGACAATTGCTAAGAATTTTACAAAAGTGGTGGAAACAGTAAGCAACAGATTGAGGAGGTCCAATGAATTCTAATTAAATGAGACCCAAGTAAGATAAATAAGTTTATAGCGAGACATACAGAATGATACTGCAAAACAAACAAAAACCAGAAAATCCTAAAAACAATTGAAGAAAAATGACAGATCACTTTCAAAGGAGCAATAATAATGGAAGTTTGAAGACAATGGGTTGATAGTGTCAATGAGCACAAAGGTTAAAAACTTAACCTAGGATTTTATATGGTGAAAATGTTCTATATGAAAGAATCAAGACAAAGATATTTTCTGACAAAAACTAGAATAATTCATTTCTAGTGGTTTGGTTTTTTATTAAAAGAAATTATACTTGTGGAAGAATAGAATTCTACCTGTAGAGAATAGAAGAAAATGATCCCAGGGCGCCTGGGTGGCTCAGTTGGTTAAGCGACTGCCCTCGGCTCAGGTCATGATCCTGGAGTCCCTGGATCGAGTCCCGCATCGGGCTTCCTGCTCGGCAGGGAGTCTGCTTCTCCCTCTCCCACTCCCCGTTTGTGTTCCCTCTCTCGCTGTGTCTTTCTCTGTCAAATAAACAAAATCTTTAAAAAAAAAAAAAAAAGAAGAAGAAGAAAATGATCCCAGATAGAGGGTCTAAGCTTAAGAAGGATTGGTAAAGACAGTGGTAAATACGTGGAAGAATATTAAGTGGATGCTAACTGCATAAAGCAGTAGTAATACCTTGTAGGATTAAAATAGTAGAATCAAATTATAGTTTAACAGCAGCTGGGATAAAAAGGATCACTTCATAATGTTAAAAGGTTCAATTCTGCATCTAGTAACATGATTTCAAAATAGTAAAATGAAAAATTGAACTTAAAGGAGAAATAGATAACTTCATCATCATGGCTCTAGATATGTAATACTCTGTTAAACTATTGATTTTTTCTGCCTTTTTTTGTGTGTTGAGCAATTGAAAACATTCTCAGAAAATGTACTGAGAATAGCTTTCCATCTTAATTCAGAATTGTTCGGCACACCATTCTTAATTATTGCATGGAATTCTCTTGCCTAAATGTATAATTGTTTAGCCCAACCATTCTCAATTTTTAGACAATTTGTTTTCAGTTTAATTAATGTGAGCATATTTATAGATAAATTTTTATAGACATGAATATTTCGTCGAGATAAATTCTTAGGTGTTTAATGATTGGCATCAGAATATTTTTAAGGTCTTCATCAAGTGGCTTTCCAGAAATGTGTCATTTGCAGTTCTGATAGCAATATGTGAACAAGTATACCCATTTCTCCATATCTTCTTCATTGCTGCATTTTGTCATTCACAAATATTTATTTGATGCTAAAGAATATCTCCTTTTAATTTGTATTTCCTTCATTACTAGTGAAAAGAAACATTTTTCATGGATTTCTTAAAAAATTCAGAATGGTTATGTTTATATTCATTTCTGTAAGATACTTAGTTTACCGTTTAAATGTTTCTGTAAACTAAGTAATTAGATAACCAGATTTGTTGGGAATTGTACATTAATAGACTTGGTGAGATTCTGGGAAATACTAATAAGAGGGTTACAGCATCTTTGCATGGGCTTTGGGACACCGTGATTCAAAAGCCTTTTCCAGTGACTCCTAGGTTTAAGACTATAGAAATGGGGAAATCAAATGACTAGTTTCTACATAAGTGGGCTGTGGCTGTAATGTGGCTGATTTTTCTAACCTTTCATGCGTGTGAACAGAGTGTCGTTGTGCCAGTATTCACTTGTGGCATGTCTTCTAAAACACCAGGCCCTCCCAAGTCTCAGGATGCTCTCCTTGTAGACATCAATGTGTTGGTGTCTTACACTAAGTCATTTTGGGAAAATTTTTACTGAATGTGAATTTTACCAGTATGTGTATGAAATATTTAGTTTGGGATGTTGTAATTAGGACCAACATGCCCACCATAAAAATGTTAGTGCAACAAGGAGATTTTAAGTTTTCTTATTTTTGTTTCTAGAAACCACCAAGTTTTATATAACAGAGATAATTATTCAGCCGTCTGAAAGAAATTTTTCCATCATACCAAGGTACAAACAGCAAATTAAATTTATTCTGTAATTTCAAATGTGGAGAATGATATGTACAATTGATTATTTGGGAATTCATTTTTATTTATACCTTTCTTTATTTGGAAAAGAAAAATAACAACCTTCGAAAAAGGCTTTTAGACAGTTGAACCAAACCACACATATAAAAGACTCGAGGATTCATTTATGGTTTGTTTATTACATAGTGGCATAAATAAATGTGCTCATGATATAAATCTTCTAAATCTGAAAGTTTTTTGTGCTTCTGTTTGTCAGATAATCAAGGTCTTATAACTTAATCAATAGGTTTTTGAATAATTATTTCTGGAATTAATTTGACATTTAAAATTTGAAACATGAGTCAGTTTTCAAATGACTCCTGTGTTTTAAAAAAAAAAAAGTTACTTAGCCACTACATCCGTTAGCGTTTTCTCTCTTTGAATCTTTTTAGTTTGCAAACAGAAGTTAACTATAGTATGTCTTTCAGTTTATTTATGGATATCTAAAAATTATGGCAATCTGAATATAACCTTAAAATTTATCCTTCTGTAAATACTTTGATTCTGTGCCTCAGCTCTGACTCTTTGAGGGGATGCAAATGGAAGACATTGTATTTAATACTGTCTAATGTTTGGGAGGAAATATCTCGCCGCCTTTTTTAACTTACTGTTTAATGTGCTACAGCACAAATGGAATATTGACTAATACAGTATTTTTTTATTCAGTCAAGAGGAATAGTTAGGTTTGGGGTGGGAAGTGTGTTAAGGATTGGAGAATAGGTTATAAGAAGACTGGAGCAAACACAAATACATTAAAATATATTAAAATCCACATTAGCACAGTCTGTGAAGGAATGGGTAGCATATAGAAAAGTCTGGCTGCACACACCTCTGCCTTTTAGGTACCCTGTGGGTATTTTTGGCTCCTCTTGCCAGTTAGAGTTATTATGAAAGGCACATTGTGAAAATTGATTTCTGTTCAAACAGGTCTCAGTTTGTACAGAATGTTATCGCCCAGTGTCTGGTGGAACTCTCCTCTGCTAGAAGCACTTTTAGATTCACTATTCAAGGTCATGATGGCAAAGTGTACATCTTGGTAAGAAATGACTTCTCCCAGCTTTCTGTAGCTTGGTAATCCAGGGTCTCAGAAATTCTTTAGTCTTGCCATTCTCTTTTCTTTAATTCTCAGGTCTAGAAAATAAATGATCAAAAATTGAATTCATAATATCAATTTAATTCCCACATCAAGCTCTCTTAATTTAATAATAAAAGATCAAGTGCCTCTTTGTGCTAGGTACTAGGGATATAGAGAGAAATAAAACCTGATTCCTGCTCACACCACAAAATAAAGTTTTTCACTCCAAGTTGTTAATAGGCTTTTCTTGGTCACTGTAACTTAATTCTGTTTCTTTCACTTTTTTCCCCTATTGATTTTTCCCTTTTGATACTTTTCTGTTTAAAATATGTCCTGTTGCTCCTGTTTTTGTGTATGTGTGTATGTGGTGAGAATGCTTAACGTGAGACCTACCCTCTTCATAGATTTTTTTTTTTTTTAGATTTTTAAGTGCACGATAACAATATTGTTAATTATAGGCACAGTATTACTTGGAGATCTCTAGAACTTACTCATCTTGCCTAACTAAAACTCTATGCCCTTTAGTGAGCAACTCCCCATTTCTCCCTCCTCTAGCCCCTGGCAACTACCATTCTACTTTCTGCTTCTATGAATTAGACTATTTTATATTCCTTATGGAAGTGGCATCAGGCAGTACTGTCTTTCCGTGTCTGGCTTATTTCACTTGGCATACTGTCCTCAAAGTTCATCTGCGTTGTTGCATATTACAAGGTTTCCTTTTTTAAAAAAAAATAATATTCCATATATGTATGCACCACATCTGCTTTATCCATTCATCTCTTGATGGACATTTAGATTGTTTCTGCATCTTAGCTATCGTAAATAGTGCTGTAGTGAACATGGGGGCACAGATACCTCTTCGAGATCCTGATTTTAACACATTGATGTCTGAGAAGTAGTGGCAAGTTTTGGATAAGAGGCCCTGCCGTTAGCAGAATCGTCCCCTGCATCTAAAACATGGTAGCTAGAAGGAGGGAGAGAGTTATGGTTGTTGTTAAGTGTGGCTTTGTAGCTGGCCATCCATTATGGGGACCCCATGCTTCTCTGATTCCAGATCATTTCTACCAAAGCTAACATACTTGTTGACTGAAGTTAATACTGAGTGTGCCTCATAGTCATAGTCTGAAATCAGTTTTAATTTTCTTTTACTGTAAGGTTTTTCAAGTTAAAACTCAGGAATAGGAAACACCTGAAAACCTAAAGCTTACTGCTAATATATATTTAAGTTCCGGGGGTACCTGGGTGGCTCAGTCAGTTAAGCATCTACCTTCGGCTCAGGCCGTGATCCCAGGGTCCTGGGATCAAGCCCCGCATTGGGTCTGTTTCTCCCTCTTCCCCTCACCCTGCATGTGCTCTCCCTCGTGCTCTCTCTGTCAAATAAATAAATAAAATCTTTAAAAAAATAAATTCAAAAAAACTTTGTTGTAAAAGTAATACATTCTTGAAACATTCAGACAACAGGAAGAATGTAAAAGAAGTGGTATTCCCCCATCTTTTCTTCACTCGTCTTGCTATATCACAGTATTTGAAGGTAAACATTATTAACAGTGTGGTATGTGCACTTCAGCATCTTCTCCCTCTCTATATACAACTCTGTGTTCATACGCTCACATTCTGCTTTTCTGTTCGTGAAACATACTCGAGTCACATGACGAGCATTTTTCTTCATCATGTTTACTTCACTCAACAGTATATCATAAGGATTGTTTCCTGTGAGTTTAAGTATAGACCAGGGTCTTGAGTGACTAGAATTCCAGTGTGGCTGTTAAAGACAGTGCTGCGATGAAAATAATCTTTGCGTGTGTATTTTAGTACTTCTTTGGAAATAGACCTCTCTAATCTAAGACACTATTAGAAGTTGTGTTTTTTAAACTGCTAATTATCACCCTCCAGAAAACTTGTACTCACTTATCCCATATAGTGAGACATTCTTGGTGCCCTACCCAGATCTTCCTTACTCAGGCTGGTGCACCCAGTTCCCAGCTGCTGAGACGTGTGGGCTGCTAATGGCACACAGCTGCCTCATCTCCAGAGACATGCCCTTACATGACAGGTGCCACCTTGTTCGGAAAGTTACCTCTTCCCCACCCTTGTCCTGGTCAGTCTACTGCCAGTGATTTGACCCTGGGGGACAGAAAGCAGGGGCCTCCTGTCTCGAGGTGGGACAGACTCTGTAGGTGCCATTCTTGTGTCAGAGCTCCCCATGGGATGAGGCTGAAGCCAGACTCCAGCTGAGCCCCTCAGTGAATAGCGTGCATCCAAATCCCGAAACCCTCTTCTACCAGCAGTCCAGCCCCCTCTACTGAGCTGGATGCTATTATCTTTAAAAAAAAATTTTTTTTTAAGATTTTATTTATTTGTCAGAGAGAGAGAGAGTGCACAAACGGGGAGCGGCAGGCAGAGGGAGAAGCAGGTTCCCCACTGAGCAGGGAGCCCAATGCAGAACTCAATCCCAGGACCCTGGGATCATGACCTGAGCTGAAGGCAGTTGCTTAACCGACTGAGCCACCCAGGTGTCCCTGTTAACCATCTTTTTGTACTTGCCAATCTGATATGTGAAAAAGGGTGGCACATGATTTTTACATTTCCTTATTATATTAACATTTTTACATGTTTATCACTTATTTCTTCTGTTAATTCTGTTCATATTCTTTGCCTTTATTTCTTTTGGGCTGTTTTTGCCCCCTTATTGATTTCTGGGAGCTCTGTATATTACAGATAATAACTTTGTTGTCTACATATTAACTATTTTCTCCTAGTTGGTTGTCTTTTTTTTTTTTTTTTTAACTTTATGACCTCAGTGGCTCTACCAGATGTTACACTTTGAAAGACTTATCATACTTAAAAATTATATACAGGTTTCTTCTGTCTTTTTTTTTTTTTTTTTGGTATTTTTATAGTTTTGTTTGTGTGTTTTTTAGTGGTGGTATGAGATATGGATAGGGTGATGATAATATCCTTATACTTGGACTTTTCTCTCCGTATCTTTAGCTGTGGCTTTTAAACTCAGACAGCTTGGTGATTGAATCTTTGGGAAGTTCCAAGAGTATCAAAAAATTCCCCTTGTTGGAAGATACCTTGAAGGCAGATTCCAGTTCTGCCTGGAATGCTGTCAAGGTCCTCTACCAGCCATGCATCAAAAACAGGAATGAAAAGTAAGTTGTGCTTTTGTTTTCTCATTCCACAGTATGTTTTAGTTTCTTTTGCCATTTGGTGTTGAGAAATTAATGAATTAAATGGTACCATACCACTTCCCTGTTTGAAGCTTCTAGGAGTCATACTGGTAAATATTATGCTTTAAAGTAGATTGAATTATTACAGATGATTCATGCTAATGTGCAGAAAGCTTGCTTTTACTGAAAATAATTGGTCTTTTTCTTGTAATCTCAGCTGTCTGTGCATATGGCTGCAGTACTAAATCAGGCATCAACAGCTATGAATATTTACTGATAAGCACTTCCCAGGCATTCAGGATGCAAAGGTGAACAAAACACAGCCCTTTTTTCCCGGGTTTGTCATTGTAACAGGGGGAAGGCAGACCATCAGCAAAAGAGTCATAAAATCATGGACTGATGTGGCTCCTACTAAGAGCCAGGCACTCATCGGAGGCCTTCTGGCTCATTTAAGCCTAACATCAACCCTGCAGGGTAGTACTATTATCACCCTCATTTTAGAGACAGGGACACTAAGACACAGGTGTAGAAATTACTTTAGTGAAATATAAAGCAAGGCAAAGTAGTTGGGGAGTAGTAGGACAGGTGTAGGAGGTCGTCATTTTATATTGAAAGGTCAAGGAAGTTTTCTCAGATAAGATGATATTTAACTGGAAAACTCGAAGGAAGAAAAGGAGTGAGCCTTATCTGAGAGAACAGTGTTTCTGGCAGAGGGAACGGTTGGAAGTTTAGACTTGTCTTGTACTCTCCAATGAGTTTGATCAAATTTGTAATAAGAAAAGAAAGATCCCAGTCTTTTTCGGGGAAGTAAATAAGAAATTTTGAAAAATCGCTCTTTTCTTTTTTGGATTATACAAGCAGTATAAATCATAAAATATTCAAACAGTTGAGACATACATAGAATAAAATATGAAAATTCTCCGCCATGTCCCTCTCTGGAAGTAAAAGTGTGTTGTCTATTCTTCCAACTCCTTTTTCTATTTATTTTTCATCTTAACATGATTTGAATGATACAGGTGTATTTTTTTACACTTAAAAAAAAAAAAGGCAACACTGCAGAGTCTTGGAGATTCTTTCCACATCAGTGCTTGGCATTTTATGAAATGGATGTACTATAAATAATTTAACTGTTTTTCTGTTGATAGATACTTGGGTTATTACTGTTTTCCTTCTGTAATTAGCATTGTGCTGTGTGTTGTTACACAAATTTGGTTTGTAATTATGTGTACTTTTCTTATGAGGGATTTCTAGAAGTAGAATTGCTGTGGCAAAGGTATGACATTTAAAATTTTGATAGATAATATCAAATTACTTTGTAAAAAAGCATTGCCAGTTTATATATACTCCTACCTGAAGTTTCTATAAATTCCACTTCCCTGAAGCCTCACCCAAACTGCCATTTAGATTTTTGCCCATTTAATGCCAGTCTAAATGAAACAGCTCAGATGACTACCCTTGTGTTGTTTTGAGGTATGATCAGAGAATATGGCTTATGCTTTGATGCTTTGGGGACTTTGGTGTGTGTGTGGCCTAATACATAGTCAAGTTTTAAGCTGTTGGTTGCTTGTATCCTCTGTTTACTTGTGTGTGTTTGTGTGTGTGTGTACTTAGACTTATAAAGTGAAGCTTATTAAAATCTTTTCACATTTTTTATTCCTTCGAAATGTGCATTTTTGAGAAGGGTGTGTTAAATATAGAAAAGTTTTTTTGTTCTGATTTTTATATCGGCTTTTGCATTATATATTTTGAAGCTGTGTTTTTAGGTACATAAATGTTTGTGCCATGACACTTTGCCTAATTACATATTTTATCCATGAGAGATTTTGCTCTTCTTCCATTTGATGCTATTTCCCTTTAATTCCAATCTGCCTGATGTTAATATTGTTATATTTACTTTCCTTTTTTTTTTTTTAATTGCTAATTTGTTATACAGTAGTCCCCTCTTACATGCAGTTTCATGTTCTGTGGTTTCAGTCACCTGTGGTCACTTGCATCCACAAGCAGATGATCCTCTTCCTGACGTATGGTCAGAAGGTCAGTCATAGCCTAATGCAAGGTCACGGTGTCTCCATCACTTGCCTCACTTCATCTCATCACATAGGCATTTTGTCATTTCACATCATCACCATCATAAAAAGGGTGAGTTCAGTACAAGAAGATATTTTGAGAGAGAGAAAGAGACCACATTTACATAGCTTTTATTACAGTATATCATTGTAATTGTTCTATTTTATTATTAGTTAATCTCTTACCATGCCTGATTTATAAATTAAACTTTATCATAGGTATGTATGGATAGGGAAAAGCATAATATATATAGGGCTGGGTACTATCTAGGGTTTCAGGCATCCATTGGGGGGTCTTGAAATGTAACCCCCATGGAGAAAGGGAATGTTTCTCCATTTCTTTCTTTACAGTTGTCCTGTGTTATTTTATCTTAGGTATATGTCTTGCTAACATGTACCTTATAAACTCTGTAGGTGGATATTTTAAAACTTCATTATGACTGGGGCACCTGGCTGGCTCAGTTGGTAGAGCATGCAACTCTTGATCTTAGGGTCGTGAGTTCAGCCCTACACAAAGCCCTACATTGTGTGCAGCCTACTTAAAATAAATTAAAAAAAACAAACAAACAGGTGAATTCAGAGAAAGACAATTATTATATGATCTCACTGATATGTGGAATTTAAGAAACAAGGCAGAGGATCATAGGGGAAGAGAGGAAAAAATGAAACAAGATGAAACCAGAGAGGAAGACAAACCATAAGAGACTCTTAATCTTAGGAAACAAACTGAGGGTTGCTGGAGAGGAGGGGGTAAGGGGATAGGGTAACTGGGTGATGGATATTAAGGAGGGCATGTGATGTAATGAGCACTGGATATTATATAAGACTGATGAATCACAGGCCTGCACCCCTAAAACCAATAATACCTTATATGTTAATTAATTGAATTTAAATTAAAAAAAAAAAACCTTATGAGTGGCAAAAAAAAAAAAAAAAAAGAAGAAGAATTAGCCAAAGATATAGGTACTTATTGGGGTGTTGGAATAAAGCAAATATAAATGGTCCATTAAAAAACAAATAAAAAACAGGTGAATTAGAAGAAAACAAACTCCAATATGACAGTCTATTTTAAAAGTGAATTTAATCCACACTAACTGTGATTATTAATATAGTTGAACTTAGTTTACTGTCTTTTACATTGGTTGTCTTCTCTATCATTTCTTGATGATTTGGGAGTAAAAAAAATATCTATTTCAAGATGATTTTAGTGGTTAACCTGAAACTTCTAATATATGTACTTAAACTTCTTTTTTTTATTATCAGTTTCTAGATTTAACTAGTACGCATACTCTTCACCAGAACAAGAAGACTCTTAGTAAGGTTTTGCATTACTTCTTTCTTTCCCTGTCTCATGCACTTTCCTCTATGTTGAGATCATTTATGATTCTACTGATAGTGGTTCTTTCTTAAAGAAGCCCTACCCCATTTGCTTACCTCTTACACTCATGTATCACAGCCATAAATGTCTTTATATTTTTATTGTGTGTCTACTTCCATGAAAAAATTTGATGTTTTTAAAATATTTATAAATAGTATTATAGTATGTATTTTTTTACTGTTTGTTTTTCACTTCGTAGTCTTTGTTTCATTGTTTGCTTTGATGAAATATGCCCTTTCATAGTTCTTTTAAAGTTGAACTGTAGTCAGTCCTTGAATACCTGATAATCTCTTATATGATATCTCTCTGAAAACCTATAGGATTTTTCTTTATCTTTGTTTTTCTAAGATTTCATACAGATATATCTAAGTGTTAGTGTTTATTCAGAATTTTCTCATGTCACATCTGTTCTTATCTTACAAATGAAGTATTCTCTCAATATCTGAGAATAATAGTGATACTTCAAGTCTTCTGTTTTCTCTATTAACTCTTTTCTTTGGGTGTTAACTCTCTTCTCTTTGAAAAGATTCTTTGTGATTGATACTTTGTTTCATGGTGTTGCTTTCCCCAAACGTTTAATGCTTCCACTAGAATTCTTGTGCTTGGATGTATACTCCAGTGAATCAGGACCTTGTCTATCTTGCTCATTACTACATCTAGATGAGTTTTTTTTTTTTAAGATTTTTTTTTTTTTTAAATGTATGTATTTGAGAGAAAGAGAACACAAACAGGGGGAGTGGCAGAGGGAGAAGCAGGCTCCCCTTTGAGCAGGGAGCCCGATGCAGGCTCAATCCCAGGACCCTGGGATCATGACCTGAGCTGAAGGCAGACGTTCAACCTACAGAGCCACCCAAGCGCCTCTAGATGAGTTCTTGGAGAAGTGTTTAATACATACAATTTATGGTCACATTTGACAAAACATTTGTTAAATGAATGGTTCATAGTTTTCTGCTCATCTTTATATTTGATCGTTACTGTTCATCTATTGGTGACTGTAGGTTCTTGTTCCCATAGTCTGCCTTTATGGATTTGTGAAAGAGAACTCAAAGGATATACCAGTTTGGATGGGCCAGTTTGTCTTTTGACAGCTTTTGGGTGCTAAGGAAAGGGAATTGGTAGATTCAGTTACAGTGGTGAACTTATATTCATTATTGTGAAGGATCTTTACACTGCCTCTCTTGAGGAGAGTGACAAAGATTCAGTGTACTGTCTCATTTCACTCATTCCTAACAAATCCCTGTGACGCTGGAAATAAAATGACTATAGTCAGTTGTGTTCTGCTGTATTTGATTAGTAGACTTTTTTTTTTTAATTTTGTATGTCATGTCTTGGGGACATAATAAATGAGTTTGATGAGTTCAGTTTGCCTGTTGTATATCATCTTTTGTTTTGCTTTTTCTCCTACTACTGGTTGACTCTGTATCCCCCAAAGGTAGTAACGAACTTCATAAATTGGGTAAGCATCCTGCGAGTTATTTGCTTTTGTCTTTAAGGACATTGTCTTTTAAGAGACATTAGTTTCTTTCTTTGGGGGCATTACTGAGTAAACTGTAGACTCCCTGGCATATATTTGGCACGTGGGGTGGTACATTAACTATTTTAGTCCAATCGGCTGCAATTTTAATTTTTTTTTTTTTTTTTTAGTGGAAGTGTGGATTGCCAGATGGCAGTCTAAAAGAGGAAAATAGCAAATGTAACTGGTTTTAGTTCCTTGAGCACACACACAAAAAGTGGCAGGTAATATATTTAGAATGTTCTTTCTTTCTAGCAATAGGCACACATGTCTCTTAATATTTTGAAGTCTATTGTTTTTTTTTATCCCTCTACCCCCTGCCCACAGTTATCCTACAACTTATTTGTTTAGTTTGCATATCAGAATTCAGATCCTAAATGTTAACTTTGTAGCTTTGGACCCTAAGTTCACGTCTGCAGTTTAATTGTGCTAATTCAATCAATTCACCCATGGCCTCATAGTCTCTAGACCGGGGTAATTTTGCCCCTTAGGGGACATTGGCAATGTCTGGGTCATTTTTGGTTGTCACGACTTGAGGGGCTGCTGGAATCTAGTAGGTAAAGCCCAGGATACTCTTAAATATCCTACAATGCCTCAGAGAGTCTCTATAACAAAGAATTATCCAGCCCAAATGCCAGTAGTGCCAAAGTTGAAAAACCCTGTCCTAGTCTATCTCCTGAAATCAGGCTGTGTCTGCCTTTCCCTCTGGGTGTCACAACCCACAATTTTCTTGAAATTTTATTTAGGCCAGCAAATAAGAGAAATTTTACTGCAGCATGAGCTCAATGAACCTCTATAATCCCACATGTTAACTTAGAGTAAAGAGGATAAGTACAAATATAATGTTTATTGTTATACTTCTCTCATTTTCTCTTAAGGAAACATGAAAAATAGATTTATTTGTAATAAATAATGATGAAGAATTTTATAGGTTTCAAGTCCTTTGTTCTTATGTATTTAAGAGAAAAGAACTTACAGGAATATAATCACTAAGTGTAAATAAGTGTTGTTTTTTTTTTGAAGATTTTATTTACTTATTTGACAGAGAGAGACACAGCGAGAGAGGGAACACAAGCAGGGGGA
>NC_138376.1:61523570-61551064 GCF_054177405.1 Leptonychotes weddellii | reverse complement strand
ATTTGTCTTTTTTTAACTGGCTTATTTCACTCAGCATAATGTCCTTAGGATTGTTCATCTATGTTGTAGCATGTAAGAAGATCGCCTCTCGGGCGCCTGGGTGGCTCAGTTGGTTAAGCCACTGCCTTCGGCTCAGGTCATGATCCTGGAGTCCTGGGATCGAGTCCTGCATCGGGCTCCCTGCTCAGCAAGGAGCCTGCTTCTCCCTCTAACCCTCCCCCCTCTCATGCTCTCTCTCTCTCTCATTCTCGCTCTCTCAAATAAATAAATAAATCTTTAAAAAAAAAAAAAAAAAGAAGATCGCCTCTCTTTTTAAGGCTGAGTGCTATTCCATTGTGTGTGTGTGTGTGTGTGTTTGTAAATAACACTTTTTGTTTATCCATTCATCCCTCAGTGGATATTTGGGTTGCTTCTTGTGTATTATGAATAGTGTTGCTTTGAACTTGGGCATGCAAATATCTCTCTGAGATCCTGCTTTCAGTTCTTCTGGATATATACCCAGAAGTGTGATTACTGGATCAAATGGTAGTTGTATTTTTAATTTTTTGAGGAACCTCCATACTGTTTTCCATGGTAGTTGCAGCATTTTACATTCCCACTAAGAGTTGTTCTAATTTCTCTACATTCTCACCAACACTTACCATTTTCTGTTTTTTTAAAGGATTTTATTTTAGTTTTTTTTTTAAAGATTTCATTTACTTATTTATGGGAGAAAGAGAGCGCATGAGCAGGGGGAGGGGGAAAGGCAGAGGAAGAGGGAGAAGCAGACTCCCCGCTGAGCACAGTGCCTGATGGGTGACTCGATCCCAGCACCCTGAGATCATGACCTGAGCCGAAGTTAGATGCTTAACCGACTGAACCACTCAGGCGCCCCTTAAGGATTTTATTTTTAAGTAATCTCTATGTCTAATGTGGGGCTCAAACTCACAACTGCGAGATTAAGATTTGCATGTTCCACGGACTGAGCCAGCCAGGTGCTCCTATTTTCTATTTTTTTAATAGTAGCCATCCTAATGGGTGTGCGGTGGTATCTTACTGTGGTTTTGATTTGCATTTCTCTGATGAGTGATACTGAGCATCTTTCATATACTTGTTGGCCATTTGTATATCTTCTTTGGAGAAATGTCTGTTCAAGTTCTTTGCCCGTTTTTTTTTAAATTAAAAATTTTTTTATTTAAATTCAATTAACATATAGTGTATTTTTAGTTTCAGAGGTGGAGTTCAGTGATTCATCAGTCTCTTATAACACCCAGTGCTCATTACATGATGTGCCCTCCTTAATGTCCATCATCCCATTACCACACCCCTCCCCCCGGCCCCCCTCCAGCAAGCCTCAGTTTGTTTCCTATGATTACAAGTCTCTTATGGTTTGTCTCCCTCCTAATTCCATCTTGTTTTATTTTTCCCTCCCTTCCCGAATCTTTACTTCTCTATTTTGTTTCTTAAATTCCACACCTGAGTGAAATCATGTGATAATTGTCTTTCTCTGATTGACTTATTTCGCTTAGCACCCTCTAGTTCCATCCACGTCATTGCAAATGGCAAGATTTCATATTTTTTTTTTGATGGCTGAGTAGTATTTCATTGTATGTGTATATATATACCACATCTTCTATATCCATTCATCTGTTGATGGACATCTTTCCATATTTTGGCGATTGTGGACACTGGTGCTATAAACATTGGGGTGCAGGTGCCCCTTTGGATCACTACATTTGTATCTTTGGGGTATGTACCTAATAGTGCAGTTGCTGGGTTGTAGGGTAGTAGCTCTATTTTTAACTTTTTGAGGAACCTCCATACTGTTTTCTAGAGTTCTTTGCCCATTTTTAAATCAGGTTATTTGGTTTGGTTTTTTGTTGTTGTTGAGTTGTAGGAGTAAATATATTCTGATGTTAACTCTTTATTAGACATGACCTGCAAATATTTTTTTCTCATTCCATGGATTGCGTTTTTTGATTGCATCTGTTGATTGTGTCTTGTGATGCGCAGAATCTTTTAAGTTTAATGCAGTTTTATTTATTTTTACTTTGTTGCCTGCGTATTCATAAAATCATTGCTAAAGTTTGCTTAATTGAGGTGCCCTACCTGATGTGTCAGGCACTGTCATTGCCTAAGATAAAATTAGGTGATTTTGAGGAGATTTAGAGGAATTTGTCCTTTTTGATTGATGAAAACATATACCAAATGTTAATTTATGCTAATTTTCTATCCAGCAGAATATCTAAGACCTGTTATTTAATAATTATATAACTTACTAGAACACTTCACATGAATTCATTTGGATAGTGTGACTACTGTGCTAGAATGAACGAGCAAGCAATGAATGAATTTGTGTCACTAACCCCTAAAGAGCACTTTATTAAACCATTTAAAAGAGCCTTCTGTGTCCCCACATAGAAGTCACAGGCTGACATTGTCAGTGTACTTTAATTAGGGGCATTCCTTTTGCAGAATAGGATTAATTTAGACTTCAGGTATGAGTGTCCAAGTCTTATACTTTATAAGTGAGGAAACTGAAGCTTAGTTAGAGAAATAGTCACTTTGTTCGTTGGTGATAGAGCCAGAATTTGAGCCAGGTTTTCCTGATTCCAAATTCACTTCTTTTTCATTATATCATGTAGTCCTTCACCATAAAATTTTAGGAGATCTGAAAATGTCACTGTAAATGTATATTCTTCCTCAAGAACAATTCCTTTGGTAGTTTAGAATGTGTCAGCATTTTGATTACTCCCCAAAATATACTGCTTACTATACTATATTCAGTAAATATTTATGCATCTTAATATGTAACATCAGCTGTGGAAACTTCTGATTTATAGTATGTTCATATCTGATCTTCTAGATCAGAATTTAAGGATACAAATGTGATTTTTTTCAGAAGTCAGTGCCTTAGCTTCTTAGAACAGGAATCCATTGAAAGGAAATTAATCTAAAAATACAGGAAAGTTACCAAATTCTGGGAAAAGAAATGCTTCTTTGGAAAGTGCTTTTCACACATTTGTCTGCTACTACCATATTATCACCTAGACATACCCATCTAGAAATTGTTCTTCATTATAAAGCAAGTTGAGCACATGCTTCCTTAATTTGTAATTGAAAAAATTACACTGTGTATGTACAGTGGCCTAAATTCAAATTTATTTTATTTGGAATTCTTATCTATGAATTTATAATCATTAAGGAAAATATAGGAAATAAGACAGTGACATATAATAAAAGTGAGGTTTTTCCCTCGAGATGCTAGTCAAAGCAGGTTTTACCTGTGGAAAGCAATTCATCTCTTGGAATCGCTTTCTGTAAAGAATCTGGTTTCCCTCTTTTGATGCAAGAATGTGAGATAAGTATAATCATGAACTGTGAGAGTAGAAAGGGTGAGGGAACTGGGATTGGCTAAAGCAGGAAGGAGAATGTGTGTATGAAATTGTTACTTCACTTTCCTGTGTTTTCTAATCATGTGTTAGATATTTTTATGAGTCCAACCTGAAGTAGTTGTCTTCACTTTTCACGTTAGAAGGGTTGGGTTTTTCTTTCCTCTTTTTTTATTACCTCCTACTATACTTGGTATTATATGTGATTCCAGAGCAGGAAACCAAAGATTATTACTTTTTTTATTTTATTTTATTTTTTTTTAAAGATTTTATTTATTTATTTGACAGAGAGGGAATGAGAGACAGAGAGCATGAGAGGGAGGAGGTTCAGAGGGAGAAGCAGACTCCCTGCCAAACAGGGAGCCCGATGCGGGACTTGATCCCGGGACTCCAGGATCATGACCTGAGCCGAAGGCAGTGGCTTAACCAACTGAGCCACCCAGGCGCCCGGAAACCAAAGATTATTGCCATAAAGGACTTTGTTTATAGTAAAGGCAGCATGTACAAAGAAAAATTCTTTGAAAAGAGCAAAATCTACATACATGCTAAAAGGGTTTTCATAGAAAATCATATTCATTAGCTGAATCAAAGAAAATGGAAAAGAGTTAAGAAGTAGGTTCCTGCACTCTACCCCTACCCCAGTAAAAGTTGCAGAGGGCTGGGCAGGGAAAGCATGCATGTTTTTTCTTTTCTTTCTTTCTTTATTTTTTTAAAGATTTTATTTATTTATTTGAGAGAATGAGAGAGAGAGAGCACATGAGAGGGGGGAAGGTCAGAGGGAGAAGTAGACTCCCTGCTGAGCAGGGAGCCTGATGCGGCACTCAATCCTGGGACTCCAGGATCATGACCTGAGCCGAAGGCAGTCGCTTAACCAACTGAGCCACCCAGGCACCCTATTTTTTTTTTTTAAGACTTTATTTTTTGAGAGAGAGAGAGAGAAAGTGCACAAGCAGGGGGAAGGGGTAGAGGGAGAGAGGGAGAAGCAGGCTTCTCGTTCAGCAGGGAGCCCGATGCAGGGCCTGATCTCAGGACCCTGAGATCATGACCTGAGCCAAAGGCAGACACTCAGCTGACTGAGCCACCCCAGTGCCCTGAAAGCATGCATGTTTTCATGTAGGGAGCTCCAACAGGCTGCTGCCAATGCAGTGGCAGGTGGCTCGCAAGGGGTTGAGTGGGAAGTGGAGGGTGGCAGTTATCTGCCCGTAGAGATGCTCTTGTTTATCTGTGTGGTCTCTGAGGGTCTCATCAAAAGCTTTTGTTTGAAGAAAGGGTTCCAGAGCTGATACAAAAATGTTTGAGAACCACTGTTCTCTGTGCTGTGCATTTCACCAGACTGGACTTGAATTCACTGGGTCATGGCAAAGTCCCTACTTAACAAGACTGAAAACATTGAAATAGTTCTAATTGACTGAATGGTCTTCCTCTTATTGAGCTGAGATCTATTTCTCAGAAACTCTGATCCAGAGCTACCAAAAATCAGTCTGTTGATTCTTGAATATGACAACTAATATTCAGATAATCTGACATTCAGTCCTAGATTTTCTCTTCTCCAAGCTTAATAGCCTCAAATGGAATGATTTCAAGCTTCTTTTTCCTTGTGCAGTCTCTTTTTTCCCACTTGGTCCCCTTTCTTATTACCATTTTGATTGCCCGTAAAAAGATGTTGCCCCAGCATCCTGTCAGCTTTACACAATAGGGTGAATCAGAGAGCAGCCAGACCTAGGGATTCATCTTTCAGGGCTCTTTTAGGTAATTTAGATGTAAAGTGAAGAAGGCATTTACAGTGGTACCAGACAGGAGAGACAGAATTTCAAGAACCCATTTTTCAACATCAGGTGTTAAAGATGGTCATTTATTCATTCATTCAACAGATACTAAATTCATACTACAGTGCTAGGTACTGGAAATAGAAAATTGAGCTAAAGAGATCTGATGCCTTGCATCATAGACCTTAGTAGAGTCTAGTGGGAAAGACAAATAAATGATCAGTGCTATGAAAAAGAGCTATATAATGCTAAGAGAGCAAATCATAGGGAGACCAGCCAGGTTAGGATAGGATTCCAGGAAGAACTGATGCTTGACTGCTGTCTGAAAGATGAGAACAAGCCAACTATGTGAAGAGGCTCTGGGCTTGCCCATAAGAAAGCAGTACAAAAGGACCTGTGGTGGGAGAGAACATAGTGAGGGCAAGAGATGGGAAGAAGACCAAGGTGGCTACACTGGAGAGAGTGAGATACGGGGACAGGGTAGGAGGAGCCAGACCAACTCAGGATCTTAGAGGCATTTTAAAGAGCTTGTCTTTGTGTTTATCCTAAGAACAATAAGAATCTATTGAATGTTTTGTCCAGAGAGAAGGGTGAGATGGTTTAATGTATGCTTCAGAAAGATTATTCTGGCTGCCAACCAAGGAACAGTTGAATATGGTAGATCAGATAGGAGGCTATTGCAGAAGCCCAAGAGAATTGACTATAGTGGATGATGGCAGTTGAGATAGATTTGAGAGATACTGTAGTAATATTGCAGTGTTTGTGATTGATTGGATTTTGTAACCAAACCACTATTTATTGGGATAGATAACATTGGAAGAAGATCAAGTTTTGGGAGAAGATCATGATGTTTTATACGTGTTGAGTTTGAGTTACTATTTGAGTCATCCAAGAGGAAATAGCAAATAAAAAGTTAATATATAGACCTGGAGTTCAGATGAAAGGTTTGGGCTGTGTTTTTAAATTTGTGAGTCATCTTCATAGTGGTCATAATTGAAGCCAAGGATGGGTGGGATTGTTCAGGAAGAGAGGATGGAAGGACTGAGCTGTAAAGAACTGCCCACTTTTATGGGCCAGAAAAAGGAGGGTGAGCCTAGAAAGGAGCTAGAGGAGCAGCAGGAGAGGTAGGAGGAAAGCAACAGAGTGCTGTTTCATAGAAGCTGAGGGAAGAACAAAGTACTTGAAGAAGGAGGAAGAGGTCAGATGTTGCTGAGAAGTCAGATCAGATGTTGAATGTAAAACGTGTAGTGGATTTAGACTGACACAGCCATCAGTGACCTTAGCAGGGACTGTTTTGTCAGGTGACAGCACTGGGAGCTGGATTGGAATGGGTGAGCAGTGAGTGGCAGGGGATGTGACAGAGACAAGTGTGGACAACTGTTTGAAGAAGTTTGGCTCTGAAGGGAAGGAGCGATAGGAAGGGGATGGGGAGCTGACCGAAGTTAGGCAGGTAGGTTAGACCCTCTTGAGCCTATTTAAAAGCCAACAACAAGGACCCTGTTGAGAGGAGGAGGTTTATTACACATGAGAAAGAAGTGGTGGTTGATTCTGACAGGACAGGAGGGGCTGGTATCTCCAGCTGAGGAACAGGGATAATTTCCTTTCTGTAACAGGAGGGAAGAACAGAATTGGAGTGGATGGAACAGGTTTGCATACTAGGTTTGGGGACAGTGAGAGTCTTGGCCTGTGATGGCTTCTATTTTATCTATTAAGTAGGAGTGTTGGGGGAAGAGGCATAAGAGGAAAAGGGGTGGGTGTAGTGGACAGTTGGAAGTTTGATGAGAATGGAGAAGATTCAAATGGTCATTTGGAGAGGAGGTGAGTGAGATGACTAGAGATGTGTGGGATTGGTAGGCGTCGTTCATTGCCTGTTGAGGTTTGTGGTTGTGAATTTAGAGTGTGACTTGTTCCACTGTATCACTGACCTCAGTATCAGCACAGAGAAAACATGGTTGGGGTCAGCAAGGTTCAAGCTTTATTGTCTCGATGCAAAGGGTATTGTGTTGTTTTTGTGTTATTAAAATGATGGACTACAGAATCTGTGTCGCCTGTTAGAATGAAGACTGAGAGTTGGAAAAGGGCCTTGGCTTCTCAGCTACTGAAATGTAGCTGTAGTAGAGGAGACATTTACTTTTAATTGTAGCTAAAGCTTCTCAAATGTTGTTTTAAAAATATCGGATTACTGATGGGAAATGACCTCTTTTAAATATATTAAGGAAAACTGTAGTACTTTAAATGGAGCTCTAAGCACTTATTTAAATATATGCTCTGAGTTAAATTTTCTTCAAGATTGTTCATATGATTTTGTAATCCCACTTTATAAGGAAACTTATTGGCTTAATGTGGGATAATGAGTATCAAAGAAAAGGTGCTTAATCTTCCATATCTGCCAGAATTTCAGTTTGACATTTGTCATCTAAAGCAACTGCAATGGTCCTGGTTGGTTCTGCTTTTATTCTAGTAATTGAGAGTGAAAAATGAACCTTGGATTCTAAGGTCAACTGAGTAGAGGGAAGAAGTCAGTTTCAGTAGCACTTGGGAATTTTTTTTTTTTTTTTTAATCCAGATGGCTGCATGAGCCCTCCAGGTGCTTACGCCTCTATTGGAAACAAGATACATTGAACATTACGTCATTGGTCTCTCCATTGTTAAGGCTGGCTGCTGTTGTAACATCTGTGAGAGTAAGTGCTTGTCTCAGGGACTTAGGCAGGGCTTCAGGCCCAGGGCCTCCTGCATCACTGCATCATAGCAACTCCCAAGAACCTTACTCTAGCCATTTTCTCTACTGTGTTAGAGGAAAATGATCTCCTTACCTTAAAAAAATTAATCACTCATAATTCCCCGGGTAAATGATAAAGGCATTCTCCTCAAAAATAACTTCAACGTCATGGAATAAAGCTCAAATCCCCTTGGCCACCTCGATTTCCAGTTTCCCCTCTAGAAGTCACCCTTGTAACCACTCTTTATCTCAACATAGACATATGTATATAAATGCCCCAGGAGTGTCTATAGGAATGTTTTGTGTGTTATATTTTGTGTATCTTTTCCTTTTTCTCATCATATATTATAGTACCCTCCCACAGTCTCTGTTTTCACTCAGCATTGTATCTTCTCAGTACATATAGATCTGTCTCATTTTTCACAGCTCTCTGCTGTTCCATAATGTAGATAGTAGATGGTTTCTTGTGTCATTCTGTTACAGTTTTTTACATTTTTTCTCTGATTCTAACAATTCTGCTGTGAAGACCCTTGTACACGTCTCCCCGTGCAGTTCTGCAAGGACTTGTTTAAAGTGGATGGGAAGAAGTGGAGTTGCTGTTCCTGGGATGTATTTATTTTACATTTTTTAAATAAATGTTTTATTTGGGGTAGTTTTAGATTTATAGAAGAGTCACAAAGATAGTACAGATGGCTCCTGTGTATGTACCCTTCACCCAGTTCCAGGTTTGCCTCATGTTATCTTACGTCACCCTGGCACCTTTTTCAAAACTAAAAAACCAACTTTGGCACATTCATATTAACTAAATCCCAAGCTTTATTGGGATTTCACCAGGTCTTCTACTCATGTTCCTTTTTGTTCCAGGATCCAGTCCGTAATGTTACATTGCATTCATTCATTGTGTCTTCTTTGTCTCCTCTGGTCTTGGACAGTTTTGTAGACCTTCCGTATTTTTTAGAAGGACTAGTTAGGCATTTTCTAGAATGTCTTTTAATTTGGGTTTATCTGATATTTTCCTCCTGGTTAGACTGAGACGATGGGTTTGGGAAAGAATACCGTCACATATCAGGAGTATTATCCACAGCCATCACTGGTGATGCACACCGTGATCACTTAGCTAAGGTGGTGTTGGCCAGTTTTTTCACTGTGAAGTGACTGTTGTTTCTTTTCCATATTTTGTTCTCTGGAATCAAGTCACTGAGTCCAGCCCACACTTAAAGGGGAGGGAGGAAGTTAAGCCCCATCTCCTAGAAGAGGGGTGTTATCTATATATGTTATTTGGAATTTTTACATAAGGAAGATTTGTTTCTTCTGTTTATTCAATTATTTTTATCTGATGGACTCGTGTATTTATTTTCTACCTTGGGTTATAATCCAACACCACGTTATATGTTTGTTATTAATTTATTTTGTTCAAATTGATCCAGTTTTGGCCTTTGGGAGCTCTTTTAGGTTGGCTCCTGGGTCCCTTTGACATGCCCCCATACTTTTAATTTTTGATCACCCTTTTACTTCCCGATACTGCAAATTGCCCCAGACTCCTATTTTTCCCTGCGCCAGCCCTAGACTCTGCCAGCCAAGGAGCTCTGGTTCTTTTTATTAGAGAGTGGGAGTGGCCCTTACTACTAATATTTTAAATTTTAATAGATATTGTCTAGTTGTTCTCCTAGGGGCTATTCTCTTTGGCACTTTTACCTTTCTCCTCATACCTATTTCAATGTTTAATACCATCAGGTTTACTAATTTTGGTCAATCTGGTAGAACTGCATCTTTTATAAATGAGTGTTTTCCTTAGTGTGGTTGAACATCTATGTTTATGTTTACCAGCCATTTGAGTTTTCTCTTTTGTGAATAATGTGTTCATGTTATTTTGCCTACTTAAATTTGTGTTTCTAAATGTGTGAGTGTGTGTGTGTGTGCGCACGTGCGCCTGTATTTGGTATTAGGATTTCTTACAGATTGTGAATCTTAGTCCTTTATCTGTTGGAAATATTTTTTTCCAGCCTGTAGCTTATTTTTAAACTTGGTTTATGATGTCTTGTGAAATATTTGATCCTATCAAAATTAGGATCCTATCATAATTTGGTCCCATCAAAATTAAAATCAGAATTGGCAGGCTTTTGCTTTTGTATCATGTTTAAGGAGATCTTCTTTCTAACAAGTCCGCCTATGCTTTTACTTCACTTATTCACTGAATTGATGATCCAAAGATCTCAAATGGTCACCTGGTAAGCAAAATCATTTGCTTTTTCTCATTCCTGAGCATTCATCCTTATTCACCATTTCTTCTTGGACATATTTGCCCTGGCATTCTCCTGGTTTTCTTCTGGCTTCTTTGACCTCCTTCCTTTCCTTTGTTTTGACCTCTTCCCTTCCTCCCTTGCCATCTCTGCTTTTCCTATAGCCTGACAACTGTATCCCCGACTTTTTTTTCCCTTTTGCTAAAGCTCATCTGCTCTCATGTTAGAAACTTTCATTTCTGTTGAGTAAAAACTTTCAACGCTACATTTTCAGACCTTTCTCTAAGTTCTTTGTTTATATCTCCATCTTCTTTCTAGGTTATCTCTGCCAGATATCCCACTGGCTTCTCAAATTCAATATGTGCGAGGTAGAAGAAATTCATTAATGTTCCTGGTGAACATATGTTTTCCTCCCATTTGTATCTATCAATGACATCTTGATTCTCCTAGTCACCAGGCTCAGATCCTGAAGTTGGCCATTAATTGTTTCCCAGTTACCCTACTTCCAACCAGTTAGGTCAATGTCCAGTGTTCTTTCAAAATCTCTTCATATCTATTCTTTTCCTCTTAGTATTGTTGCCAGCCTAGTTCACGTGTTCAATACTCTTCATGTGGAGGTTATGTGCGTCTCTTGAGCCTGCCAGAACTCTAATCCAGCCTACATTCTGAAGCCAGCCTGGCCATCCCCAGTCACATCACTCCCTTGCTTCCTTCTATCTACCCAAAATCTTTATCTCCTTGGATCATTTTTGAGTTCTTCTACAGCCTAGCTCTGATTTAACCACTGTAGCCCTGCCTCGTCCTATGCCTGACACATCTTCTGTCATGTCCAATCAGAATGGAATTCTACAGTTTCTCAAATATTCATTCATCTGTGCAGATCATATATAGTTCATTGTGTTTAAGAGCGCATAATTAGGGGCGCCTGGGTGGCTCAGTCAGTTAGGCGTCTGCCTTTGGCCAGGTCATGATCTCAGGGTCCTGGGATCAAGCCCTGCATCAGGCTTCTTGCTCAGTGGGGTGTCTGCTTCTCCCTCTCCCTCTGCTGCTCCCCTGCTTGTGCTTTCTCTTTCTCTCTGTCAAATAAATAAAATCTTTAAAAAAAAAAAAAGGTGTATAATTACGCATAGGAGTCTAAGCTTTCCATTTCAACCAATGTCCTTATAATTTTTGTAATATTTCTATAAGAAAGGGATTGATATGGAAATAGATATCTTTGTTTATAGATATTGTTACATGGGTAAGGTCTTCATTAACAGACCTATAAAATTTTTTCTTCTATTGTGCATGGCTAATAAACTATTCCTGATATCCTGGGGAATTATATGAAGATAAATATATAAAAATTTATTCTAAGTCCTGTGGGTTTCTGGTTTTTTTTTTAACTCTTATTTTCTTAGCATCTCTTATTTCCATCATTTTTCTCCTTTTAGCGACATAAAATAATGATACCTTTACTGGTGAAGTGACTTAACCTTACTAATTTTATCACAGAGTTTGTTTCTAAATCGATAAGGCCGAAAGGGGGAGGTTGGAAGTCACAGTTGACATTTTACGTGCTAGGTTGTTCAAGTTAACTCTGAAAAGTTATTCAGGCATAGCTGAGTTTTCTGAATAGAAGTGTCTTTGGGTTCAAATAAGGTTTATATAGACACTATAGACTGTCATTCTGCCTTCCTTTTTCTTGGGGGTAATACTTTCTTATTTTTTTGTGCACCTATATCCTCTTCTTTTTTGTAAACTTGCTATAATTCCCCTTCTCTTTAAAGTCTTTAAGGATAAGTATTGTGGTTTTAATTATCTAATAATAATATTTACTATCTTTGAGCTTTTATTATACATCAGACTTGTTCTAAGCTTTGTAATACATCATATCATTGAATGCTTTTAATGTGTGTGGGGAAGTGCTGTGATTAGAACAAGTCATAGAAATTAAGGTTACTGGCCCAATGAGGCACAGCTAAGATGTAATAGATTCAGGATTCAAAAACAGGTCTGTCTTCTAAACCCTTGGTTATGTCCGCTATGTGTCCTTGTGTCAGTATTTACAGACCACCATCAAAAACATTACCTGTAAAGCAAAAAAAAAAAAAAAAGGATGGGAAGGGATTTATTTACTAAGTCTTGCATTTGGACTCTTCAGACTGATATCATCAAGGCTCCTTCCTGTTAGCCCCCAAGTAAGACTAACTAATCCACTCTTTTTACCTACCTAATGAAGCCTAAACTTGGCTTCTGCTTCTAAACCTAATTTCAGTCTCTACTCTTTTCCCCTGCTGGTTGCAAGCACCAGTCTTAATTGGCTGCTCCCAAGCCCATCTTAGTCTATTTTTACACCATGTACTCACAAATGGCTTTTAACCATGTTAACACTTTTTGGGCTGACCTCCTTCACTCTCTTTGCCACCTTTGACTCACATGCTCGGTTCCTTTCCAAATACTTTATTTTTTTCAACATTCTCCATATTGAGTTCTCATTTAGGTCTCCTACCTGATTTGCTTTCCCTGGGCTTCTTTGGACCTAATTCCAATAGCTGCTTGTATATTCACCGCATTCTTCTCCCAGTGTGGGGTGACAGCCTTTTGTCATTGTAAAACCTTCAGATCCACCTTGGCTTACCAGCCACTTTTTACCTCTTTGATGAAACTATTTGGTTGGTGTTTAAAAAACAACTGCAGGGGCTCCTGGGTGGCTCAGTTGTTAAGCGTCTGCCTTCGGCTCAGGTCATGATCCCAGGGTCCTGGGATCGAGCCCCACATCGGGCTCCCTGCTCCGTGGGAAGCCTGCTTCTCCCTCTCCCACTCCCCCTGCTTGTGTTCCCTCTCTTGCTGTCTCTCTCTCTGTCAAATAAATAAATAAAATTTAAAAAATAAATAAATAAAAAACAACTGCAGTAAAAACAGAACTTTAGGGTGGGAGATTATTTGGAAATGCCTGTCATTAGCAAAATTCCTACCTAAACAGTTTTTCATATGCTTATAGATACGTGCAAACTATGTAAAGTTCACTTTACATACAACTCAATAAATGTCTTCTAGAAGAGTGAGCCTAGAAAAATTAAAGCGACCGTGTTATCTTCTGATTGAAAAAGTTGGGCATGGGGCTTCATGAAGCGACCGTGTTATCTTCTAATTGAAAAAGTTGGGCATGGGGCTTCATGATGCAGAAATACATTATTAAATGTATTTCTTAAATTTAATAATCTTATCTGGCATGGGACTTCACTGTGAAGTCAGTCCAGTCACAGGAATGATTCCCCCATCTGTAATTGGGGGTGATTGTTAGGGCATTTGATACTGAGATGACCTGAAACATTTGGGGCACTTAGAAGCTGTAGGAGGATATTTAACATTTTACAACAGGGAGAGTGTGGGATTGGAGTCAGACATGGAATCTCGTCCCAGATTTTCCATTGACTAGCTACGTTGCCAGACCAAGTGATAGCCTTTAATTTGGCCCTTAATTTCCTCATCTTTTGGGGTAAGTATACTTAACTTTATGCAGTTCCATGACTTTGGGACAGTTAGAAGCATTTTAAAGAGTGTGATCTCTGTTGTATTTAGTTTGTCTTATAAACTGAAGGCTTAGTTTTCTCTTGCTACAAGTATTTAATGAATGCAGTACTTAGCCTCAGATTTAGTTCAGCAGACATTCACTTAGGCTTCCTGTGTGTAAAACTTTCTGCTTAGAGATATAGAAGATAAAAATATAAATGAGACAGAATTTTTACTTCCAGAGTTTCAGTGTTTAATCTTGGAAACCCACAAGTTACATAAAAGCTCTGAAAGGTACACATGCTCTGTCCTATGATAGAGATGAACAAAGGACTTTCTCATTAGTTCTAATTAAGGAAAATTCCATAGAGAAGATAGCATTTGATCTGAGAATTAAGGGATGGAAAGATAATGGGGGCTGGAGGTTGAAGAGGAGAATTCTGAGCAAAGATGGGAAATTGCAGGATGCATTTCCCAAAATGTATTTTAAAAGATACTAATAGGTTTTTTTGTGGGAGCAAAAAAGGATGAGATACTAATTAAGATACTAATAATACTAATTAAGATTCATATTATGCAATAATTATTGCTTATTGTCATTTTTGTTAATAAACAAATTTGTGAATCAGTGGGCTCAGTGAAATTGTGTGTAAACATTTTTACTGCTAGACTGCTCAAATAGCAGTAAAGTTCAGGGTGAATTACTAAGGAACATACAGTACTTAGCACGTGTGAATCTTACGTGATTATGGAACCCTTTTTCATGGGAACACTAGGTCTAAAGAATATACTTTTGAAAAATAGCACAAGAAGATCCTATATGTCAGTGGAGCAGAGTGAATATAGAAAGAGAGACTCTCTGATATTAAATGAATCCAAGTTGGAAATTAAGAATTTAAGGAAGAAAGAGATTGAAGAATGTATATACACACAGAAGAGATTTTCTGTCAGCCAGTAGGTGTCAGCATACGCCAAGTACAGCTTGGTTGTATCCAGCAAGGAGAATAGACTGAAGGAGGGGAGTGACATGTTGATAATTTCCACGAGTGCTTGTATACCAAAGGAAGGGAATTCATAAGAGAATTTATATTTATTTAAGGTTAATGTTTTAAGCCACTCAAATAGTGCATTGTATTTTGCTAACACATACACATTCACAAGAACCTTGCCCTACTGTACACACAGGTAAGGTGGAAGATTTGTTTATTTATGTGCTTGTTCATGCATTCAACTAATAGTGTGTCAGGTGATAGGTACACATTGGTGAATAAAAACTTTGCAGAACATACAGTCTAGGAATGGGATTCATCTACAACTGGTATTCATCTAATATCTGTATTATGTATTCTGGTGACTGCATGGAAAATACCCAAAAGGCAAAGTTAGTTCTTATTGGAGGACTCAAATAGAAGTAATTCCTAGAATGGCTTATAAAATATGTCCAACAGCATCAGTATGTACACCAGCCACTCATATTGGACTCTGTCCAGTGTGTTGGGCTCCCAGGATTGTAACTAGAAATAAGCTGGCCTATGAGGAATTACAACTACTGGATCTCTTCTGCAAGTATACATGTGTGGCCAAGTGTTACTCACCGTAGTGCCCGGGTCCCATAAGGAGGAGGGGAGGTGGAGAGGTAACCAACTGTTCCAGCTCACACTTCCATTGGGAAATTCAGTTTCTCCTACTTTATCTTCACTTCCCTAAAGAATGCAGATGTTTTTACAGAGACAGACTAACTACAGATCCCATTTCTGTACCTTGGAGGCATGACCTATAAATGTTGGAGGGCTTATTTGACATCTTGGAATATTTATATAAACTCTGTACATATTTGCACTGAAATCAATTAAAACTAAAGAAAATTTAATGGAAAATTTTTAACTTCTGACTTTTTTTGCATGAAGATCTTAATTTTTTATTGATGCACTTGGGACTTTTGCAGGTGACACTAATTAATGCTAATGTGACACGTACATCTCCTTCTTTCCGATCATATTGATTATGCCTGGCAGCTCTACCTCCTGAGGCTATGTGCTTGGCAGGTTTATAGATAATCAAAGCCTTGGTGAAAAACCTTAAGGGAAAATTCCAAAAGTTGGGAGGAAATGCTCAGGGGAAGATAGTTTTTGTTCAGCCAGTTTGGAAGGTAAATCTTAATTAGCTATGCTAATTGCTATGCTATTGTTCTCTCTCTTTTTTTAATTTTCAAAACGATAACTCTTTCTTGTCAACAAAATTTGTCCTTCTTACCTTCTTATATAAATCTCCCTAAACCAAAATTTTGGGGGGAAGGAGATTTACTTGTAAGCCATGGCAGCATACCTCAGGAATCATCATTGATTCTTTATTTAATAGTTTAATTCATTTGCCCAAGTTAAATAACTAAAGATTCTGTTGATATATACCAAATTCACAGATTATTTTGAAAAACGACCTGATCCCTGCCTAACTCAGTGTATTAATGAATCAGTTCCAGGTATTTATTTGATAAGCATGGTGCTAGGAAAGCTGAGGTATTACAGGCAGATTAAATAGAATCCCACCTTCTTGGTATCATTGGGTGACTTAAAGATATGTGATGGTTTTAAAATATGCCCACAAATTCTTTATTTCTCTCTTTAAGAGATAGAGTTTAATTCCCCTGTCCCTTGTGTGTGGGTTGGACCTAGTGAAACACTTCTAATGAATAGAACAAAGTGGGTGTGACAGAGGGTGAATTCTGAGAGTAGGTCATAAAAGGCACAGTGAATTCCTTTTCTATGTGTCTCGGTCTCGGGATCCAGCTACCAGCATAAGGACCCTGGGGCCCCAGCCCAGCCTTCAGATGACTATAGCCCCTGCAGACATCTTGACTACAGCCCCATGAGAGAGCCTGAGCCACAGCCACCCAGCTGAGTCGTTTCAAGATTCCTGTCTCACAGAAATTTATGTTTGTTGTTTTAAGCTGCCCAATTTGGAGGTGATTATGTAGCAGTAGGTAACTAACTCAAGAGATAAGACAGAAACCTGGAGTTCTTAAGACATTTCGCCCTCACTTCCAGCAAATTTCATGGTGTCTGTGAACCCCATGAAATTGGTTAAAAAATTATGTGTGTTATGTACGTGCATTTTTATGGCAAGTGTTCAAAGCTTGTGTCAGCTTCTAAACAGGGTTTGTAATCTCTGAAAGGCTACAAATCTGTTTTTATTCAAAGGAAATACAGCAGTGGGGCCCAGAGAAATAGAAAGGCTTCACTGTGGGAAACATCTCTTATATATAAGTAATTGATGTGTATTTGCTGATGAAGACTGGAATGAATTGAACTTTAAAAAGTGAAAAGAACTAACATGGTTATATGGAACAATTCTCTTTCAAAGTGTGCTTGCCTGCTTTGGATCAAGGGTGGGCAAATTGTCGCCAGCAGGACAAGTCCAGATCCCCCCCGCCTTGCTTTTGTAAATAAAATTTTATTGAAACACAGCCACGCCCATTTACATGAACATTGTCTATGCCTGCTTTTACCATATACAGCAGCAGAGTTGAGTAGTTGTGACAGATGTCCAACAAGCCTAAAATATTTATTATCTGACCCTTTATGAAAAAGTTTGCTGACCTTTACTTTTTAATACTGAAATGAGGTTGACATTCTTGTGGCAACAACTGGTAACTAAAATGCACTTTCCTAACTGATTAGTGAGTGTACTACATGTCATGTTGCAGTCTGTGTTAAAGGGAAGTAATACATTAATATTGACTCTTCAAGCCCCACAGGAGTAATTGCTGTCCTGGTCTAAGGAAAAAGTGGCTATCTGGACAGCCTCCTGGAGAAATGAGATTTGTAGAGCAGAGGGCAAGGGTTAATGATGCTGGATCCGAGGTAAACACACTGGGGCCTTAAACTGCTAACAAGGCCCTTCAGCCATAAAGGGCATAAGTGGGAGAGGCCTGTGTAATTTTTTACTATAAAGGAGCTCTTGCTTCCTCTGTATTTGTCTGGACAGCCTAACATTTTACTTTTTTAGCCAAAGATTCATAAACCCGATATATAAATGATACATGTTATTTTGAAATAAGGTTCTTGAGGGCAAGATTCAGGTCTGTTTCCTTTCTAATTTCATTTTGTATAAGTGTTGTGAACTCTCTTGTCACTAAGAGTTCTGCATTGATTCTTCCAGATGAAAGTGATACTCACTTTAGTATTGGGCTTAATCCTGGAACTTCTGGTCTGATTCCATTTTCTTGCAGTTAATTTCCTGGAAACAGCTGGTTTTGCTTTGTACTCTTGGTTCCAATGTGCTAAATGTTTATCCTTAAATATCTAAGACATTTCTCAGGCTTTTTTAATAATCTGGTTTAGAAAATGTCAGGAATGGAAATGGCACGTAGTAGATCATGCCAGTGTTTTATACAGTCATTTCATCTTATTTCTGTTGACTGTGGCTGTCCAGGTACCTGCCATTCCTCGAGCCCAATACCCAGTATATACTCATATAGACCTCTGGTGAACACTGGCTGAACACTTCGCTGCTCAGCATGGAAGAGCAATTACCAAATGCATGCATCTGTATTCAAAGCTAATTGTTTAAGAGTTCTGTCTGTATTGCTGGTTATGTCAGTGAGAGTATTTGTTTTCCTCACAAATTATACTTCAGTCGGGGCCAGTCTCTCAGAGTACTTCAACTAATTTCCTAAGAGTTCTGACCAAGTTTATAATCTAATTAATTGCCTTTTGCTATGAACTGTTTTGAATTTATAGAATAGTCATTGGAGAATAATATAATGAATATCTGTTTTCTTCCCTGTGTTTAATACACCTTACCATATTGCCATATTTGTGATAGATAGGTAGGTAGGTAGATAGGTAATTTTTAAAAATAAAACATTAAAACAGTTGAAGCTTCCTCTGAATCCATCCCTTGTTATCTTTCCCTGGAGGAAATGTGGTACCTGAAATTTGGTGTTTTTCATTGCCATGAATACTTGTATCAGTAAGAGTATATACTATTGATTGCCATGCATACTTTTACTAAATTGTATACTTTTATACTTTTGCTAAATATAAATACTAAGATTATATGCTATGAATTTATATGTTTTTAAATGCCATGTAGATGGTTTCCTGTTGTATTTATCTTTTTCAACTTGCTTTTTAAAACATTTTTAAAGGTTTTTCCATGTTGATACTTGTAAAATATTCCTTTATCAAAATATACTACAATTTATTGATTGATTATCCTTTCAATAGACATTCAAGCTGTTTTCAGTTTTTTTCCATTACAAATAATGCAGCAGTTTGCATTCTTATTCAACTCTCTTTGTTAGTTTGTGTGAACTTTTCTTTACACTAAGAAATGGAATGATTGGGTCATAGAGTACATTTCAATATGATTAGATACTTCCAGGTAGCTGTCCAGAGTAGCTGTACAGATTTACACCCTCACCAGCTTTATAAGCCTTCCTGTTGCTTCACGTCATGGTCAGCATTTTGTAACTTGCCGATTTGATATTTTGTTATTATAAATAGTATTTTTCTAATTATTAGTGTGATTAATTTAAGCACTGGCTCTATTTTGACTTTAAAATTTTTAACTCTTTCACATTGTGTTGGAGATAGTAGCTACTTCAGTGAGACAAGAGAGTTTGGCATAAGAATTATAAAAGAAGAAATAAAACTATTTGAGGGTGTTATGATTACATATCAGAAAAAAACAAAAGTATCCATGAAAAAACTACTATAAACAGTAAGATAATTTATTAAATTAGCAAATTATGTAAAGGTTATTATTTTCTAATATATAATCAGAAGTCACTTAGAATATATTATGGAAGGGAATAGTCCATTTACAATAGAAAAAGAACACATTGACTTAACAAGAAATGTTCAAAACTTGTATGAGGAAAATTATAAAATACTCTTGAAAGACACTTCAAAAGTGATCTAAAACAAATGGAAATATATACCATATTCTTGGATAAGAAGGTTAAATGCATTGAAATGTCAGTCATCCCTAAATTAATATATAAACCCAATAAAATAAAACTCTGTAAAAATACTATAAGATTTTGTTTTGTTTTCAGCTGGACAGTTTGATTATAAAGTTCATTTGGAAACAAAAATAATTAGGAAAACCCTGAAAAATAAAAGAAATCATGGGAGAGATTATTAGCCCTATCAGATACTAAAGCTATTAAGGTATTGTAATTAAAATAGTATGGTACTCACCCATGAATAGACAGACCATTGGAATCCAGTAGAAATAGACCTGATCTCATATGGAAATAGAATATATAATAAAGGTGGTTACACAAATTGGTGAGGGAATGTAGAATTTATAATTAGTATTGGGATAATAGGGTACATAAAAGGAAAAAATAAGATTTTAGTCTTCACATCAGACACTGACACATTCCAAGTGGATCAGACGTTTTAACAAAAAAAATTATGGGTGAATTCTTTTATCACTTTGGAGTGAGGAAAATTTTTCTGTCTCAAAATCTAAAAGCAATGAGAGAATGATGAGTTTGATTACATAAAAATAAAAAAAAACTTCTGTTCAACAAAAAAGCATCATAAAATAAAAAAAGAATATCTATGAAAACTCTGTAAATTCAACAACAGACAAAGGCTGATAACCCTCATGTATGAAAATCTACACAGAGAAGAAAAAAAGCTAACAACCCTATAGAAAAATGGACTACAGATGTGCACAGATATTTCATAGGAAAAGAAATGCAAAAGAACTCTTAAACATATGAAAAGGTGTTCAATCGCACTTTTTTTTTTTAAAAAGATTTTATTTATTTATTTGACAGAAAGAGACACAGCGAGAGAGGGAACACAAGCAGGGGGAGTGGGAGAGGGAGAAGCAGGCCTCCCGCAGAGCAGGGAGCCCGAAGCAGGGCTCGATCCCAGAACCCCAGGATCATGACCTGAGCCGAAGGCAGACGCTCAACGACTGAGCCACCCAGGCACTCCTGTTCAATCTCACTCTTAATAAAAGAAATGCAAAGTGAAACATTATATTAGATTTTATTAGTTTGGCAAAAATCCAGAAGTTTGACAACATATTCTACTGGTAAAACTATGCAGAAATGGGAAGTCTTGTACAATACTGGGAACACAAAATGATAAAATCCTTATGGAGAGGAATGTGGCAAAATTATAAGTGCACTTACCTTTTGATGGAGCTGTCTCACTTCTGTAAATTTATTTCAATGAGACATTGGCCAAAAATGAAAGGACAAACACACAGGACTGTTCTTCTTAGTACTATTTGTATTGTCAGTAACGTGATTGAATGAATGAAACAAACAACCCAAATGTCTATCAATAGAGGACTAGATAAATTTTGAGGCATGCTTGCAGTTAAGAACCATACAACCGTAAAAAGTCATGACAGGTAGCAGTTTGGCAAAGTGAAGAAAAATATGTGAAGAAAATGTGAGGAAATTTTTGAAGAAAAGTATGTAGTAGGCTATTGTTTACTGAAGAATAGTTAGAATATGAATATATTTGCTTGTATTTAAAAAAATGAAAGGATAAAACATAAAATTTAAATGGTATTTATAAAAGGAGGATAAGAAGACGAATAGAACAAAAATAGAAATAGATCTGTCTTTGGAACAGGCATATATTTTACTTAATTATAAGACAGAATATAATTTTTAAAAGCCATCCTTAAAAATCTAAAGGAAATTTAAAAAGAAAGAATGTAAGTTGGTAACATAAATGCATAAAGAGGAAGGGCTCCGAGAGACTTTAAAATACGGTAACTGGATTGTACATCTTTCTTGGGACATACCGTAATGACACAAAAGAAAACTTTAAGAAAACCTTAAAATCTCTTCAATAATCATACTATTGGGGATAGTGTGGTACTGATACACTGAGACTGTTTTATGTGCATTTTAGGGTAAGTCAAATGAGTAATTTTGTTGGTGTCATGAAAACTGGGCGTTTGGGCAAGGGAAAAAGATACAGATGCAAGATTGATGAGGTTAAGTAAAACTGTTGTCCTGGATTTAAAATAGAATGTTAAAATAAATACATGACTTATTTTAATCCTAGAAGATGATACTTTTTAGCTTTATTCGCTGAGAAAGGCCTAAAAACATTGACTAACCCAGTGACAATGCATTCCTAGAACCCAGATTATTTGGTTTTTAGTTGCCATTTCCCACTAAAAGCAACCAAGATTCCATCGAGAAGTGGGTATGTACAGGCAGTGTACAAGAAGAACTTGCAATATCTTGTTCTAACTAAAAATAAGTTATCAGATATCAGGGTCATGTCAAAAGGACTCAGGAGGCAACTTGAATAGGCTCCACTAGCTAAAGATGAGTTGATTTGAGTATCAGTAAGGATAATAACTTAATATAAGGATAAAACAATAAATACGTTTAGATCCATAAGTTCTTAATGATACTAAAAAAAAAAAAAATCCAAGAAATTTCATTGGTCATTACTTTTGGAAGATGCTAGTGAGCCATCTCATTGCTTTTGAAAACTGGATGATAAAGGGGGAAAAAAATCTACCATCCTGCTTTTCTTCTTTGAACCCTACCTCAAAGTAACCAAATAGATAATGAAGGGAAGTTTCTTTTTATAGAAAGATTCCAGCTGATCAATCAGAAAGAAATCCTAGAATTAGGGTATCACCATTTACTGATCCATCATGAAATCATGGAACTTGGAAACATCACAAAAAGAAAGACAAAGGGTGGTGGTGGGGGTCATGATTATATGTCTCCTGGCAGAAGTATATAACCCTACCTATGAAGTAAGCTTCCCCAATGCATCAAACCTCGTCATGTCTCCAGATCCAACCCTCAGCTTGCAGGAAATTCAGGAGAGAAGAACATACTAAATTATACCATCAGGTTGTAATTGGCAAAATTCAGACTGAGAAACACTATAAGACAACCTGGTTTCCAATGAAAGTTAGCAAGGCGGGGGGGAAGATAAAGAGAAAGAGAATCTATTGATTAAAAGAAACATATGACTTAACAAACAATACATTATAGAACTTATGTGGGTCTCAATTTAAACGAACTCAAAAAAAATTTAAAATTGTTGAGGATGTGAACATTTGATGACATTGAAGAGTTACTGTTAATTTTTTTTAGGTATGATAATATTGTGGGCATATTTTTAAGTGGGTCCGTATCTTTCAGAGTATGTACTGAAAGATTTACAGGTAACATGATAGTATTTGTGAAATTTACTTTAAAAAAAATTCAGGGGTTGAGGGTATTTGGTGTATACAGCTGAAACAAGATTAGCCACTGATAATGTTGGAGCTCGCGATGGAGATGTGGGTGTTCATTATGTTTCTTTATACTTTGGTGTATCTTTCAAATTTTTGACAAAACACTTGTTAAAATTTAGCTTAAATCATTTTCATTGAGAAACAGGCAATTTATTATAGGTTTCTGCTTATTTATCAATTCATACTTCTAGAAAACAAATGAAGTAAATCCTCGTCTTATTGTGGTGTTTTTGCAGCAGTACCTGATAAAATATACCTGAATTGAAAGTCAATTCTCCATTCATCAACTAGCTCTAGGATAAATACTCCTACTTTATTCCCCTTGAAAAATAAGACCAAAGTAATTATTTAAAAATAGCTTATTATGCCTTAGAAAATTATTAATAGGCCTTAACAAAGGGGAAAAGAAAAGGTTCTTCTCGCCTTACAAATGGGTATATCCCAAAGTTTCTTTCCTAGAACTAGAACAGTGTTTCTCATAGAATTATGTTATAAATGTCAAATAAATTTCCAGGTTAGTCCACAAAAATCCATAACATACTGTAATGTATTTTACAAGGCTGACAGAGTACTAAGCATTTATTACAAGCAAAAATTAAATAATTTTTCTAGGAAAGTGCTTTCTTAATTGAATTCTAAATTCCAAAGGATGAATGACTTTCCCATATCTTTTTAGGGGTTAGTCTCATTATATTCCTAGATCATTTAGTTGCCATATGCTTTGAATTCTGGAAGCAAAGAACGATGACATTCACATTATCTGTGACTTGGACTTCTCCTACTCATAAATTAAATACTTGAAAGAGCATAGATTTTCTGCATATGAATGATCTTAGCAATAAAAACCTGCTTTTTATGTTTTTTTCTATACATTGTCTCATTTGATATTCACAAGAAACCTTTGAGCCTTAAAGGGCAAATACTGTTTCCCCCATCTTACAGGTGAAAAGACTGAGGTTAAAAAGTGTAATGGAAAACACTTGGGAATCAGAGGTACTGATCTGAGCCCTGATTCTTTTGTGAGAACATATGCATGTCATTTAACCTCTTGAACTTAATTTTGCTTATCTCTAAAGTGGGTGTAATGAACCCTCATTTTACAATGTTCATGTGAAGACTAAATGAACTGATATATGTGAAAGAGTCTGATGACATACAAGATCCTTCGCAGATTTTCATTCTGCACTGATGAAGATAATGGTAGGGCTGTTTTAATAAATGGTCATAAAAAAAGGGGAATGTTTAGGAAATGGGATATATTTCCTGTTAGAGGAAATGGGGAATGTTTATCTTAGAGAAAAATCAGGAGAAAGTGTTAGATGTTGTGAGATATTTTCTGAAAGGCTCAGGTTCTGAAGAGTAGATTTCACTCCGGTTAAAGAACTGCTTTGCAGTGAGTCTACCTGTTACTGGAGTTTTTCAAGCAAAGACCGTATAGTCACATGTGAGTAATATTGCAGAGGGGCTTAATTCCTCTCAAGGTGGATTTGGCTCTAAAGTTCTATCATTGAAATCTAACAAATTTTCAGAGTTGGGTGAAGATTCCTGGTCACTGATTCCAAGGCCTGAGAAGTATGAATGATGATTGTCCCATAATGGGATAAAATGGCAGAAAATGATCTATAAGCTGATTCCTTTCAAGTTCACTAAGTAAGTATTAATTAGGCACTTAACCATATTGCAAGATGAGGTGCTGTGTACTGAAGCATTTTTAAAAAGCCATTTCTAGTGTTTTATTGTTTGAACATATAAGATTCTGCTCTGTTTTCAATCCTTCTCTCACCTTTTAAATATACTGTGTCAGTCTTGATCTTCTCAGGTCCTGTGAGGGATATGAAGAAATGTTAACATTGCCCACTACTTATGTTCTTGTTATTTCAACTGAGTTAGTTTCCAATTTTGTTGGAACTTTCTTGTGTGGACTTTAATTCTCCAGAGTAGAGTAAAAAATGTGTTGAAATGACCTCCTAAAAAAAGAAAGGGAAAATAGATCACCTAGTACAAAATATGTTTTTGCATCCTAGGCTGTGCGGATAAAATATGTGGCTAGATAAGTAACGTATAAGAACCTTAGTGCTATTTAAACATACGGATGAGTGCATTGTGTGTATTTGTGTATTTAAAATTGAAATTTTTGTTTGAACAGTGTCTTTCATTTGGTGTACTTCATGGTGATTTATCATAATAGACTGCTTTAAATCATCAGAAATAGCAAGACATATGAATTTCAACAATAACTTCCCCAAGGCTAGAGAAGTCAGCAGGAGCTCAAACTGCTAGGTAGACATTTTTTTTTTTTCAAACTCATATGCAAGTGTAAAACTTTTATGAGCCTGCTTTAACACGGTCCTTTGGGATTTAGGGTTATTTATCTAAGCTTTTATTAAAAATGAAAACTTTTCTATGTTTAGCGCTGTGAAGCAAAACCGATCTTAATACTGTAAGCTGGAAGAATGAATCCTGTTCTGCAGACCGACTCAAACACAAAGTTAGGTAACTTCGGGGCCGGTGTTGCACTGACATCGTGGTAATGGGATAGTGACAGCAGAGCCAGTATTTCAAAGTCTCCTTTAATTAAAAACTTCAGCTTTACCATGCTGGTAATTTAGGGTTTGACATGACGTATTAAAATGACTTCCAGCCCAGGAGTCCTGTTTCACAGAGCACTCCAATGTCTGCCTTGGAGTCGCATTGCCCCAGGACTGTGTTGCCGGGCATGAGGTCTGTGAGCACCTTTTCATTTATGGTATCTGCACTTGTTGAAATGTATCTTTGGCTTCCGCCCTTCCCCGCTGAGAAGTGGGGCACGGGAGAGGGGTTGTTTCTAAGATTAATGTGCCAGAATCACGCTGTACATAACTCAGCGGAAGAGCTGGAGCCGCTGCAGGAAAAAGTTTGTAATCTTGAAACGTGTTCAACGTCTTTGTAGGTATGTTCTGGTTTGATGAGTCTGGGTCCTGCCATAAATCTATTCTTAGACAGACCCTGGGAGCCGGGATTTTAAATTATCTGCAATGCAGTACAATTTAAAGGAGTGAGGACATTATGAGGGGAGAAAGCAAATGTTACAAAATCAGGGTCAAGACCTTTTGCAGACTTTAAGAGCATATCAGAGTCAATTTAGTCTGCGTATATCCAGTCCACTTGGCAAAATTTTAAGATGAGAAGGTGCTGGAAAAATGACTGCCTGGATGGAAAGGTTGGGTAGAGAGAGGGACAGACAGACAGAAGTACTGACTCATTATTGGTAATAGGACTGTTGGTGAAAAGGTTTCTCAGCTACAGAGTAAGTATTTAAAATTGAACAGACATATCTGAATGAGATCATGGTGACAAGTTCAGAATTTTGAAAACACTTATAAAATGACCAAAAATGAAAACCATTAGCCAGAGAGCATTTTAAGATTGTTTTTAAGGTTCTTACTTCAACAGTTAACCTTAATAGTGCTAATGTAAGTCATTGGAAAGAATATATCACTTAGTGGAGTCTGGGAACTCCTGAGTTACCACCTCTGTTTCATAGGAAGTAAAAATACTTCCAAGACAATAGAGAGAGGAATAAGAGTATAAAGCACACAGATGATATTTCTAAGGAGGGAAGTACAGAACCCCCAGCTGGTAATTATGGTTTAGAGTATGAAGGAGACAAAGGGCAAACACCAAGAGAGATGATGATGGCAGAAATATTGACAGAAGGTCAGAGAGAGAGGCAGTGCAAGTATAAAATTTTAAACAGGTTGGGAAATGTCAACATGAACTTAAGTTTAGGAACTTCTATTCTGGAAGAATCTCATAGCAGTTGCAAATGGGAAGAAGACTGTATGTACACTTGGTTTTACCTCTTCAACTTGAGCAGCTGTTTCAACAGTTGAGTTGCTAGGCTCTGTCAGGAATAGAATATTTTAATTTTGGAGAAACCCAACTGTTAAAACAGCTGTTTGGTCTGATTAAACTTAAGCTGGCTCTGCT
Source organism: Leptonychotes weddellii (assembly GCF_054177405.1). Lineage (NCBI taxonomy): Eukaryota > Metazoa > Chordata > Mammalia > Carnivora > Phocidae > Leptonychotes > Leptonychotes weddellii. The sequence continues at coordinate 61,524,252 of NC_138376.1, read as the reverse complement.
TAGGTTGTAAGACCTAATGGGATCATAGCACCAGGCAGATTGGCTATTATTATGATTTTATTGAACATAACAAAAATATGAACGGATGCTTGGTTGGACACTGACTTTCCAAAGAAGTCACATTCCCTGGTTTGTTTTGGCAAAGGGCTAAGGCAAATAACATGGGCTTTTACCTTGTTCCAAGTTCATGGACATTATCTGAAATAATTGTGCCTTATAGTCTTTGGATGCAAACGTTTTTCCTAGCATAAAAAAAAAAAAAGAAAAGAAAGAAAGCTCCCTTGTACTATTAACACCTCTTTATTTAGTCTCTTAATAGATAATATACCTGCTCAAGTCACTTCAAGTAGTCACTTGTTTTATTTCCTATTCTTTGTGATCTAAGTAAAGAATCCTATTAATAGCAACCACCAAATTAGTCAACTTGTAGGCAATGCATTTTTAATATTGAGATCAACTTGAGTGATGCTCAGTGATAAAAATCTTGAATTCCAAATTTATCTCAAGTACCTTTTTTCATGGAAAAGACTACCCATTAGGTTAGTTTCAGGTAAATGAAAGATTTAAAGTACTTGTTAAGATGATTTGATTGTTTCTTGCTTAAAAAGCTGATTTTATTTGATATAACATTAATACACATTTTAAACATTCCAAGATAGGCCTCATTTCCTTTCTTTAAAAA
>NC_138376.1:61475211-61523070 GCF_054177405.1 Leptonychotes weddellii | reverse complement strand
GGACTTGTCCAAGAGTGCTTGTCACTGGTCAGTGACAAGGAATGCTAAAGAATTTTAATTTCTACTTGAGTGTCCTTTTTGATAGATCATACCATAGCCACTTAGCAGCATGTTGACACCTTTGAGCAGCGGTTAAACATTCCTTTGTGTGACCCAGAAATCCCATTTCTGATTATAAGAATAACACTTGGAAAATAAATTGAATTATTGAACATACAAATGTAAGTGGAATGTTTTTCTTACAGCCAGTAAAAGGTTAATACCTGGGTGTGTGTGAGGAAAAACAACTAATCTTATCTTTATTTCCACACTGGGCAGCAAAGTTAGAGGAATCCACAGGTTATGGCTGCTCAGGTCTGATTTAGGATGAGTCGCACAGCTCAAATAAGAATACAAGGAGGGTGGTGGTTAAGTGTTGTAATGGATACAAATATGGTATTAGGCAAGTAGTTCATTCTTATAAAGGAAACAAGAGGATGTCTCCAAGGAAGTGATACCTACGTAGGTCTTGCTGGATAAACAGAAGTTCACCGGGTAGCCTAACAGCCTTCCAGGCCCAGAAAACTGCATGAGCAAGACATAATGTGTTGAGTGTAATGCCAGTCATGGCGTGATTTGTAGAGGGCATAAGGAAGCGGGTAGGGAGAATGAGCTTAGAGCCACTGCGCTAGCACTACGTTTGACTTCTACTAAAGACAGTGAGATTTTTATTTCCACCCCAGAGAAATGTTGACAGTGTTGTATCATGAATAAGAGGAGAAAGAATAACATAGCCAATCAATATAAGATAACGAGAAGTGTTTAAAACATGAAGAAGACACTCCAAATGCGCCCTTGCTGAAAACAGACCATTTTTGGGGGAAGTGGGCAGTGTCGTATTCCAGTCCAAGTAGTTGGCAACTGCTCCAAAGAAGAGTTAATTCCCCACCCCACGTCAGAAATGATAGCACAGGTAACCTGACTGATGACCGCTAAACCATCTGCTACGACTTATCATATAAACATTAAAATCCATTATTCCCTTAGCTGATGCTCTCTGACATTCCAGAATTCACCGATTGGGTTAAAGGCCGCTTCACAAAAAGAAGTTTATGTAAATGGAGAAGACTTTCAAGTCTTCTTTTTAAATATTTAGGATGAGTCACACAGCTCAAATAAGAATACAAGGATTATTGTATTACTTTCTGTCTTTGTCCACAAATACAAGGAGTACTGTATTATTTCTTTTTAAAAATTAGGACAGTGATAAGAGCTACTTTGATAGGGGCACAGTCAGGAAATACTCATGTAAATAGAAGAATTGACAGCTAAGACACATCCTATTCTTATTACATTGTTTTCCCATAATGACTTTCTGATTTTCCCCTTTACTGTAAGCACTAGATAGGAAGTCAGGAAACCGGGATTCTAGACCCAGCCATATCATTTCTCAACACATACCTCATCCCAGAGAAGTCTCTTTACTTTTCTAGCCTTCGGTTTCCTCATTTCTTGAATGAAATAATTTTCAAGTAGGTTCAATGGGATGTAGCAGAGATGCTTCATAGGCTGCTTTGGAAGATAAAGGGAGCCTCCTGCCAACCTTTCCCGTTCCAACAGAGCAGCTTTGCTTTTATTTGTATTATAAATGGAGCTTTCACAAGACTTTTTGATAAAAGGATTCCGTCACTTTTTAAAGGTTTGAAAATCAATGAACTAGACACTTCATAGGGCATATCCAGCTCAGAAACAATTTCCACATCTGTAGAATGAGAATAGCGATAGTTTCATTTCATAGGTATCTGAGGGGTGATTGCGATGTTACATATAGAAAAGGGCATAGAATATAGGAAGCATTCAGTATGTTAGCTGTTATCCATCCCCCAAGTAGGTCCCTCACAAATAAGACTGCATTTCATGTGACTCGTGAACTTTGAGTATGAAATACTGACCTGAAAAAATTGCCTAATCTGTTTTATATCAAAAACACTATAAAGATGTCTTGGATATTTACTCTGAATTTTTAGTAGAACCATTTTATTTCTATTTATTTGTGCGTTGCTTTTCCCTTTCACACTTGAAAGTCTTCTCCTTCTCCATCAGACTTTTGAACTAATTATGACCAGACACATTTATGAAATTTTTTTTTTTTTTTGAGAGAGAGAAAGTGTGAGCGGGTTGGGGAGGGGCAGAGACATAGGGAGAGAGAGAATCTTTAGCGGGCTCCATGCTGTGCTTGGAGCCCATCACTGAGCTGGATTTCACGATCCTGAGCTCATGACCTGAGCTGAAATCAAGAGTTGGACGCTGAACTGACTGAGCCACAATTATGAAATTATACACATCAATGTGTTTCAGGCTTTCCAGTGCTTGGGAAAGTGATATCAGCATCCACTCTCTAACCCTGCCCTCTGCAACCTGCTTGGAGCTTCTGTTGATATTATCAAGGAATAATGCCACGCTGCCGCCATCCCTTCGCTCTGTGAATTCCTTTCAGGTAAGTACAGCTCCTTTACCAGGTGTTGACTTTTCAGTTTTACTTGTAATTGTTTTTTAAGGATCTTGTATTTCACAGGAGAGAGCCCACAGAACCCACACTTCCAGATGATAATAATAATAAGCACAATGCATGTAATGCCTTGTCTGTCTCTTTGAAATAAATAAACAGTAGAGGCTCGGAATTGATTAGGTAATAGTCTAATAGTGGCAGAACCTGTACCTTTCTAACTCCAGAGTTTGTTCTCTTAACCTCCATCTCTCCTGCGTCTGAGAGAAATGGCAAAAACACCTGACAAAGACACTGTGAATGCCACTTTCCCTTTCCTAGCTTTGCCCTAGAACAAAGATTTTCAACCATTATTAGTAGCTTTGCTACTGTTAGCTTGCAGTCAAATTGCCAAATAGATGTTTAACACAGATGGTGTTACCCACTTCCAGCACCTTTTCCCTTTCTCCCAAGTCCCTCCCTCATCACTTTGACACTCCTCTGGATATTTATCTGTGCTCCTGGTAAAGGACGTGGTCAGAATAGAATAACATATGTGGTCTGATCAACGGGAAGACCTCCTCCCTGGTAGGCAGCTAATTGTCACTGAGGTGGCAAATGGGAATTAAGATGCTAACTAGTTGCTTAAGTTATGACCCGTAGCTACTGAATGTAACGTTGAACTTATCTATGACTCTTGACAATGGAAAAATACTCATGAGCTCTCTGAGGCTGATGAGAAGGTCACATACATTGCTGAGAAATGAGTAAACATGGGTTGGCTCTACTTCTGAAGGATTGTGGCTGTATCCTAAGATAACTTCAGGATCAGTGTATATTGCTTGATATACCTCTGTGGTAAAACAAGATGGATTTTCCTATGAATTATAGCTCAGGAAATTGTTTTAAAAAGTTGCTGCAAGGGAATGCTTCCGAACTCATTTTACAATGCCAGCATTACCCTGATACCAAAACCAGACAAGAATGCCACTAGAAAAGAAAATTATAGGGGCGCCTGGGTGGCTCAGTCCTTAAGCGTCTGCCTTTGGCTCAGGTCATGATCCTAGGGTCCTGGGATCGAGCCCCGCATCAGGGTCCCTGCTCGGCGGGAAGCCTGCTTCTCCCTCTCCCGCTCTCCCTGCTTGTGTTCCCTCTCTTGCTGTGTCTCTCTCTGTCAAATAAATAAATAAAATCTTTAAAAGAAAAGAATATTATAGGCCAATATCCCTGATGAACATAGATGCAAAAATCCTCAAGAAAATATTAGCAAACTGAATTCAATATACATTAAAAGGATCATACACCATGACCAGGTGGCGTTTATTCCAGAGATGCAGGGATAGTTCAACATCTGCAAATCAATCAGTGTAATATACCACATTAACAAAATGAAGGATAAAAATTATATGATCATCTCTAATTGAGTTAGAAAAAACACTTGACAAAATTCAACATCCATTTATAATTTAAAAAAAAACCACAAAACTCTCAACAGAGTGGGTATAGAAGGAACATACCTCAACATAATAAAGGCCAAATAATGACAAGCCCATACCTAACAATCATACTCAATGATAAAATCAGGAATAAGATAGGGATGCTCACTCTCACCACTTTTATTCAACATAGTATTGGAAGTCCTAGCCAAAGCAGTTAGGTAAGAGAAAGAAATAAGAGGGGATCTAAATTAGAAAGGGAAGGAAGTAAAACTCTTTGCAGATGATATATTACATAGAGAAAATCCTAAAAACTCCACCAAAGAACTGGTAGAACTAGTGAAAGAAATAAAGTTTCAGGATACAATATCAATATACAGAAATCTATTGTGTTTCTATATTCTAATAACAAAATACCAGAAAGAGAAATTAAGGGGGACCTGGGTGGCTCAGCTGGTAAAGCGTCTGCCTTCGACTCAGGTCATGATCTCAGGGTCCTGGGATTAAGTCCTGCATTGGGCTCCCTGCTCAGTGGGGAGCCTGTTTCTCCCTCTCCCTCTGCTGTTCCCCCTGCTTGTACTCTCTCTCTCTTTTTCTCTTTCTCTGTCAAATAAATAAATAAAATCTTTAAAAAAAAAAATTAAGAAAACTCAGTAGCAAAAAAAACCACAAAACACTTCAATTAAGAAATGAACAAAAGATCTGAACAGACATTTTTCCAATTAAGTCATACAGATGGCCAACAGGTACATGAAAAGATGCTCAACATCACTGGTCATCAGAAAAATGCAGATCAAAACCACAGTGAGCTATCATCTCACACCTGTTAGGATGGCTGTCAACAAAAATATAGGAAAGAACCAGCGATGGCGAGGATGTGGAGAACATAAGGGAACCCTTGTGCACTCTTGGTGGGAATGTATATTGGTGCAGCCACATGGAAAACAGAAACCTGTTGGCCAAAAAATTAAAAATAGAACTGCCGTATGAACTAGCAATTCCACTGCTGAGTGTTTATCCAAAGAAAAAGAAAACACTAACTTGAAAAGGTCTATACATCCCCATGTTCATTGCAGCATCATTTACAATAGCCAAGATACGGAAACAAACTAAGTGTCCAACTATGGATGAATGGATAAAGAAGTTGTGGGGTATATAGATGCAATTCAACCATAAAAAAGAATAAAGCCCTGCCATTTGTGACAACATGGATGGACCTGGAGGAGATTATGCTTAGTGAAATAAGTCAGACAGAGAAAGGCACATACCATATGATCTCATTTATATGTGGATTCCAAAAAACAAAACCAAAGAATCCCAAGTTCTCTCTATGGAGAGCACAAAATGGGTAAAGGTGATCAAAAGGTACAAAGTTCTAGTTATAAAATAAGTCCTGGAGATATAATGTACAGCATAGTGACTATAATTAATAATACTATATTGCATATTTGAAAGTTGCTAATAGGTAAGATTGTAAAATTTCTCATCACAAGAGAAAAATTATTTTTGTAACTGAGATGGTGCTGGATGTTAACTAGACTTATTGTGATCATTTTGCTCTGTATATAAATGTGAAATCGTTGTATACCTGAAACTAATATAATGTTATATGTCAGTTATACCTCAATTAAAAATATTTTTTAAATAACTGCTCCAGTCTAATTTGCATCCATATTCTCCTGGTAAGCCGTGATACTATGTTTGATTTTCTTCATGATACCAATTTCATACTTTGGCCTTGGTGTACCTGTTTTATTTATCACTACTTGATTATCAGCTTCAATCCTGAACTCTCAAAGGGACTTCTGAAAATACCTTCTCATTTTATAAGAGAGGAAACTGAGATTCAGAGAGATGGAGTGAGTTGGCCAGGGAATACCCACCGTGTTAGAGACAGCTGGACTCACCAGGCTTGTGCCCTGGTAATTCCACCTGCTACCCAAATGCAATACTTGCTCAAGTCCTGGAAGGTGGAGGGGATGTGAGTGGTAGATGAAGGCAGGTTGTGTCTACCTTGGAATGTACACACACACACACACACACACACACCCCTGATTTTGCAGTAACTTAAAATTATTTATATACTACCCTGAATCAGAAATGATTTAAAATTCTGTATATCAATCCATATTTCTTTTAAGGTTTGCTCATTGGATTGAACATTGAATAACATAAAAGTTTGTATATGCCCACAAACATTTATGGAGGGAGATACAAGAAACTTAATAGTGGTTATCTTTGGGGAGCAAGGCTGGAAGACATTTACTATTTATGTCACTTTCTCATGTACTGTTTGAAATGTTTATATGATGGGTGAATGGGATTCAAGAGGGATGACTCGGACTTGGAGGATGTTGCAGCATATGAGGGAGTTAGAATAAGCATCCATGATTATTGTGTGATATAAATTGAGAATAATTTTATTACAAAGTAGCCTCAACTCACGCCTTAAAGAGATTAGGTAGAAGAGTAATTTAAACTGGGTGTGGGGGAATTGAGAGGAGGCACATTCTGTATTGTCCCTGAGACAGAGGAGGTCTTAATCCCTTGACCGATCTCAGCTCAGGCTCATGTTGGCACCTGCGCACAAAAGCCCTGCGTGCTCTTAGTGGTGTTAGTGTCTTCTCATAGCAGCTCAACCACAGGAGCTCTGTGACTGACTGTCCCTCCCTACTAGTGATTATACTTCATCTGGGTTCAGCCTGGTTGCTGAATATTATTAATCAGGAGCACAGACACTTTCCCAGTTTCCAAGGTTCCGAGAAACTTGGCACAAGTTCACGAACAGTGTCTGCTAAAGCAATGTAGTCCTTGCTGCTGCCTCTGGAAAGAAGCATTCTTATCAGGAGAATACCAGAAATCAACTTCCTTATGCAGGTCTTCACTGCAAGATAAAGGATCAGTGAAGAAGGGGAGGATGTCTGTCAGTATTAGAAAGAGATGGCTCTGCTTTTTCATCTTTGTAACACCTACTTAATCATGTATTACAATGACAAGGAGTGGGGCTGCTAATTTTGCCCATATTTGGGGTTTACTTTTTCAACTGGAAATTGACTGTAATGCACATCTTTTAAAGTGCTGTATTGGCAAGAGCTGTAAAATAGTGGAATGACACTTGTTAAAGATACCATCTTTACATTTCCAACTCTCTTACTTTCCAGGCCAAGTTAGTGACTGTGAACACTGCTGCTTTTGTTTTTGTAAAAATGTTATTTTAGGTTTCCAGGGATTCAAATGGCACTCCTGCTTGAGCTGTTCTCACTGCCAAATCCCAAAAGGAAAGGTTTATCGTATTAATTAGAGCTATTAACGTATATGAAATTCTAACTTCTTAAATTACAGTGTAACATTTCTTTCAGGCCAATAGGGATATCTTTTGGTGGATTTGTTGTAATATTAACATGTACCGTGTCACCATACCTTAATATCCATAGTGTAACTATGAGCAAACAGAATCACCGATGCATTGCTAAGCACGTACTGTAGTTGTTGTACCCCAAGAAGAAGGATGGACTTATGTCACTCTCTGCTTAAGATTCTTCCATGACCTTCCTGTTGCAATGAGAACAAAATCCAAACATCTTACCAGAAACAAGACCTACCTTTGGCACTCTTGGTGTACACTCAATCAGGCCAGAGGCCCAAAGGCCCCCAGCTGAGCATTGTTTTCCCAGTTTGTGCATGCTTCCATTTCTTCTGCAGTTGGGTCTCATCCACTCTAAACGTGGAATAACTAAGTGGTATTAATAGGTGGAGCCATCTGGCTAAACTCTCTCTCTCTCTCTCTCCTAACTTACGGTTTGACTTCCACAGAGAATTCCCAAGAAGAGTCTTCCTTGGAAACTTATACTCAACTGAGAGATATGGTTGTTCCACCACTCGAGCCCTGAGCTGAGGAAATCTTTCTTGTTCTTTCCCACACCTTACCTCATTAACTCCAGCTCCATCAGCTGCTCCTGGCCTTCCCAACTGTGCAGGTGGCATTTCTAAGGGCATAGAGCCCCCCAATTAAAGCTTCTTTGTTTCCCCCAGGTAGATAGCTAGGTTCTACAATAATTGTAAATGTTTTCACAGACATCATCCTTTTTTAAATCCTCACAACAACAAACCCCATTTTAAAGATACAGAAAGTAAGTAATCTAGACAAGTTCATGTAACTACTAATATGCAGGGCTATTTTTTTTTTTTTAATACCTACCTAGGTTCTCTGATTCTGAGTCTGTTATTTATTCCATCCCATGACCGTTTCATCAAAGAAAATGGCAAAGGGTCCTTTTTCACAGTCCTGGGTTTGGTATCATCTTATTTTTACCATCTGGCAGCAACAGTTTTTCTTTTATTAATACATCCTTTAGAGAACCACAACCTTCAAACATGGGCACGGTGTGAGTAACATTCTCAAGCATTATGGATCCTAGCAGAAAAGTTGAGTTTCATCAGGTTACAGTTTTATGTATATGCTGTGTGATTGAATTATATAGTGAAAATATGTAGAAAAGAAGAAACAGAAAAGCTTTATAGAGCTTATCTATTACCATCTGATAATTAGGGTTGGTCAGGGATATTTTCTCAGCTCTAGATGGATTTGAAATCATACACTGTTCACTGAGGAAGGATGAAGCAGATGAAGCATCTTGAGTAAGGGACCTGTATACTATGTAGAGAAAAAGATTCTCATTTATGTTACTTGTATGTAGTTTGATTTTTAACTTTAAGAAATCCACTGATAGTTGAATTTCATCATTTCCATGATGTAAAAACTATATATTCAAGTTCTCAATTGTTCAGAAATTAATAATTTTACAAGTAATTCTCCCATCCATCTGCTTTTTCACTGCCTGCTAAGACCTCTGTCATGAGAGAAGAGGGAAGGAAAATAACACATGAAAATTTGGTTTAATCATTTGGCCATTTGTTGGAATCTCAGGTAAAAAGTTTTGATGATACAGTAGTTTGAAGGAAGTTGTGGTTTAATTTAAAACTTTTTTTTAAAAAGATTTTATTAATTTATTTGACAGACAGCGAGAGAGGGAACACAAGCAAGGGGAGTGGGAGAGGGAGAAGCAGACTCCGCACTGAGCAGGGAGCCAATGCGGGGCTCATGACCTGAGCCGAAGGCAGACGCTCAACGACTAAGCCACTCAGATGCCCCTAATTTAAAACATTTTTTAAAAAAATACAATCTATAGGGGCTCCAAGAAATTGTTAGGCAGAGGCCTGAGACCTTTACAGACGAGTAGCAACAAAGGGCTACAGAGAAGAGAAAGTGAGGTTTCTAACTCTACACCATTTTTTTCATCTACTTTTCAGACACCGCACAACACAAATGGCCTTATCTGTCTCTTGGGTGCCATGTTCATCTCTGGGTAAATAATAGCCATTATTACCTTTTAAAGTAATATTTTACAAATTGATTAGGAAAAGATCACTTTCATGATAAAAATTGGAAAATACAGAAAAATGTAAAATAAATCAAAATCTCTGGGAATAACCAATAACGGCATTGTAGGGTAATTCTTGTTAGTGTTTTTTGTGTGTGCTTCGAAAACACATGTGCCAATGTACATACACAAATACAAATATATTTTAGTATAAAACTGGCCTCATTGGAAATGCTGGGAATGAGATACTGGCAGTATTCTGCGCTTTCCTTTGCTTCATCTTCTGGCATGACGACAGTCTTCCTGGAGATTGCTAAAGGGCCTTGGGGGTACTTTTATATAAAGGTCCTATTATTAGTTGAGCATGGATAAGATAGGAGGCTGTAAGCCATTGCAGATGTCCAGGGGTTGCTGGAGACATAACAGGAGGTGGATAGACCTTCATCAAGATGGGCAGGCACTTGCTAGAATTTGTGCTCAGCTCTCGTTGTAATCCTTGTGTGCATTCCAGAGAGTTAAGGGAGTAGTGTTGGCACCCTCAAGTCCTGAGAAGTGTCAGCCTTCTTTCTTTCCTGCTAATTCCTTTGTCCTCAGTGGGCAGAGATAATCAGGAGTTGAGTGCTACTCATTGTATTTAGGGAATCCAGTCTCAAAGGTAGTGATTACTGCTCTATTTTCAATCTCTCAAAACAAATTTCTGAGAATTGCCTCAGCAATTTGGGTGTGAAAAGGATGTTGCCTTCTTCATCCCTTGTTGCCTGCAGGGCATTCTTGGTTTGGGAAAATGAGCAGGTATCCTTAGCTTAATACAGTTCTCTCGTGTGGATTCTGCCTTCCTCTGCCTCCTTTCCTACCTGACTACCATGCTGCCCTACTCTAGAGAGCGTTTGGAGGATGGGGCCAGGCAGAGAGCCAGCCAGAGGCCGCTCGCTCTGCCACGTGTCCCGCTCCTCAGGAATTTCTGTCCCCACCAAGGATTTAGGGTTGTAGGCAGAGCAGGCTAGTTCTTTGACCATCCGTGGCACCGGTCTATACTCTGGGGAGCTGCTAGACTTGGGTTTGGGGAGCTTGACTAGGCTGGGGGTGCTCTGCCTTTGGTCTCACTGAGAAAAGCAGGAATTACGATTTGCCCCAGAAAGTCAATAATAATATCTCTTGTTTTGCTTGTTTTTGACACATTTACCCCCGTCGCCCAACTTTAAAGGAAATGCATACTCATGGCAGAAAATGTGGTATGGGTTTCATTAACACAATGATACGTATTTGCACTTGTAGCCTACAGAGATAGAATCTTAAAATTAAACCAACTACTGCCTAGCCCAGTTCAGTCCATCTGTCCTTCCTGACATGGTGGGAAGAGAAGGCCTGATGGCAAGGCCTGGCAGGCTCTAAGTAACCTTCGTGATTTGAGGGCACTCCCTGTCTCTGTACCTCTAATTCTGAAATGGGTGTGGGGAGGGCTAGAAAACAGATAGGGTCTGTCTAATTCTGTGATGATGGGATTATGGCTGGTTTTGATTCTTATTTGTCAGTATCTATGGGAGGTTTGTTTGAAATTCAGGTTTCTGAGTCAGTAACCCTGGAGGAGAGCCCAGGAATCTGCATTCCAACAAACATCCAAAGTGTTTCTAATAAAGGTTTTCCAGAACCAAGGTAAAAATCACTTACATGATAATAGAATATACTCCCAGTAAATGTTAAGGAAAAAAATCTTTTAATTATGATGAAAACCTGGTCACTAGCTCAAATAGGTTATTTTCCTCTTGTCGTCACTTTTCATTATTAATCTGCACTTAACACAATCCCTGACTATTGAAGTAAAGTGAATCAGTGTCATGAAGCTTTTATTTTTTCTTTCCTTTTTTTTCCTTCTACCATGACCTCTCCCTTTTACACTCAGGTGCTTTGTAGAATCCAGGTGTTGGTTACCTCTGTAAGTCATCTTGCTGCCATTCAGGATGAACACCTAGCATCCCAGTGTCTCCCAGCCTGAGTTTCTTCCTTCCCTGGGGGATGTACAACCTCTGGAGTCCTCTCTCCCTCTCACGGCAAGTCTGGTCTGTTAGGACAATCGCTCTCCCTGAGGTAGGACACTCAAGGTGTCGTGTAGTCTTAGATCTGCCACCAACTGGACTTGTGACACTGGTCTAGTTAGGTAACCTGTATGGGTCCCAGTTCCTTTATCTGTACATTAAGGAGATTGGATTAGATTATGATGTTCCTTTTAAAGTAGATGCACACAGAGTCATTTTGTCTGTTCCCAGCTGTTCCTAATTTATTCACCAAGGCTGAATAATATAACTTTATTCCTTAAAGGGACTAGGTTTCTCCTGAATGTCTTGAAAGTGTTTAACTGAAGAAAAGCATAGATAAAGCCACATTATGTAGTTTCTTTTTTCTCTCCAAGAGAATGGAGTCCATGTCACAAGACCTTCCTAACAGCCCCAAAGAAGGGTCAGGAATGATGAGACTAGAGTGCTGCCTGGCCTTCGGCTCTTCCTGTCTGAGAGACCCAGGTCATTACTTCATGGGAGGACCGCCGGCAGATGGGCTGTCTGTTAGAGAAAAGGAAGGGGAAGAAAGCTGGGATATGCTCTGGACAGCCCTTCCCCCCTCCCTCAGTCTTTTTCTGCTTTCAAGTTCACCTCCTCTGTCCGACTGTGGATCCTGGTGCACACTGAAACATTTGTGACTTAAGGATTTTCCAGTGCTTTTGTATTTGCGTTTATTTGCAAATATGGTTATTCCAAGAAAGTTGTCTAAAATGTGAACCTTTCCCCTTGCCTGGAGCTATTAAGGAGAGGACTTGGTTCTTTCTCACACATTTAGCACAGCTGTGGTTCAGTCAGGTGGCTTCCTGGTGGCAGGTCTTGCTTCCTTAAAAAGGCGGCTAAAGATATATGTCTGCTTTTATTTTTTTTAATTTAATTTTATTATATTATGTTAGTCACCATACAGTAGTACCTCATTAGTTTTTGATGTAGTGTTCCATGATTCATTGTTTGCGTCTAACACCCAGTGCTCCATGCAGTACATACCTGCTTTTAGAAATAAAATAGCATCACAATTGAAATGACTGGACTTGCTCCTCCCATGGAGGAAGCCACTCTGTTGTTCACAGGAGCTTTGCTGGCTGGAGGGGGAAACAACAGCCTGGGACTGATGCCAACCTTCAAGGGAATGTTGGATTGGAAGGTGTCACTGTTCTGAGCCTCCACCGAGAACCTCTCGTGAGCCCGCCCAGCAACAACTAATAGCTTCAGCAAAGTGAAGAGATGTAGAACAGGAAAGGTGTTGGGGAACCAAGCCAAAGGGACCATGAGAAATGAAATGCCTTTCCGTCCTTGCCCTTCTAGACCTGATAAGTGACACAGTGGGGAAAAGCCCTGGCATGGAGGTGAGAGATGGGTTTGGGTTCTGAGCTGCTTCACCTGCATCGATGTGACGGGGTACACGTCACTCACCTGCCTAGATCTCAGGTTTCTCAGAAATCCACTGATGCTAAGTATCAGTAGTTAAAGGATTCACAGTACTGTGAAAGCTTATGAATTAAGTTCACCTGAAGAAGGAAGACTGGCATCTAATCTAAGGCTCGAATCCCTTTAAAGATAAAGACCAGGCTGTTGCTTCTTACTAGGTTAGAAGCTGGGAATGATGGTTGCAGAGGACTGATTATGTTGGAATGGCAGGGAAGGTAGGTCTGTAGCTTCAGCTGGGGCTTCATGCGGTTAATATCTGCAGTTGGCTTTCAACAATATAGGGCAGTTGGATTAATCTGTAGCATACAAAAGGGTTCTGGTGCATTGTCCGAAGCTATAATAAAGGAACACAAACTAAACTGGAGTAAAGAATTAGCTGAGGGCCACCTGGGTGGCTCAGTTGGTTAAACGTCCGACTCTTGATTTCAGCTTAGGTCATGATCTCATGTTTGTGTGATCGAGGCCCACGTTGGGCTCCATGCTGGGCATGGAGCCTGCTTTAGATTCTCTTTCTCCCTCTCCCTCTGTCCCTCTAAAAAAAAAAAAAAAAAAGAGCTGAGCAATATTTAGGTGCTGGTGCCTTTTCTTGTCTCTTTAGAGCTGTACATACATAGTTCTTTATAAACAACTGCATTTGTCCATACTTCCAATGTTTCTGACTCTCTTCCTTCTGGTCTTAAATTATTATTTTCTTCTCATTTAACTTCAGCTTGAGTATCATTTGTAAAGGGAATAAACATTTGAGACATTGTCCATTTGAACTATCAGCTGCTTTTCAGAAAGTCTTGCTAATATACTAATATTTTTAGCAGAAATCAGAGCACTGCAAACAGAAGACATAGTTCTTAATATTTTTATTTTAAATAGATTTGTTAAATCTGCCTACATGATTGTAATTTCTAATATAGTGGGAATGATGTATACCATCTTTGTATATGTGAGTGTGATGAGAGGAGTATGCATTTTTTTGGTTGTCATACTTTTCTTCCTTTTTTCTTATTTCTTATTCTCTTGTTATCTTGATTTTTTTCATCCTTTTAAAAAAAAATTCTCTGCTGTCTTGGAAGCAATAGTGTGCAGGGTTTTTTTGTAGTGGTTGCTCTTAAAATTTTAAAATACATAGAATAGAAAGTTTTCTAGCAAAAACAAAATTGTTCAATATCTTTACCTTTTTCAAACAGGCAAGAATTTTATCAATATTTTATCTATTTTTTTATTATTGACATATAGTTGACATACAATGTTATTATGTTAGCTTCAGGTATGCGATGTAGTGATTCAGTAATTCTATACAGTACTCAGTGCTCATTACAATTAAGTGTAGGCACCATACAAGGTTATTACAATATTATTGACTATGTTCCTTATGCTGTACTTTTCATCCCTGTAACTTACTTATTTTATAACTGGAAGTTTGTTCCTCTTAATCACCTTCACGTATTTCGCCCATTCCCCCCAGCAACCATCTCCCCTCTGGCAACTACCATTTTGTTCTCTGACTTTTAAAAGTCTGTTTTGTGTTTGGTTGTTCATTTGTTTTGGTTTTTTGGATTCCACATATAAGTGAAATCATACAGTATTTGTCTTTCTCTGTCTGACTTATTTCACTTAAAATAATCCCCTCTCTTCCATCTACGTGATTGCAAATGGTAAAACCTCATTCTTTTTGATGGCTGAGTAATATCCTGTTGTATGTATAAACCACAGCCCCTTTATCCATTCATCTGTTGGTCCCTTGGGTTGATTTCACATCTTGGCTATTGTAAATAATACTACAATAAATACAGGGGTGCATATATCTTTTCTTATTAGTGTTTTTGTTTTCTTTCAGTAAATACCTAGTATTAGAATTACTGGATCATATGGCATTTCTAGTTTTAATTTTTTGAAGAAACTTCATACTGATTTTCACAGTGGTTGCACCAATTTACGTTCCCACTGATAGTGCAGGAGGGTTCCTTTTCTCTATATCGTTGCCAATACTTGTTATTTCTTGTCTTTTTGATATTAGCTGTTCTGAGTGGTGTGAGGTAATGTGTCCCTATGGTTCTGATTTGTATTTTTCTGATGATTAGTGATGTTGAACATCTTTTCATTTGTCTCTTGGCCATCTGTATGTCTTTGGAAAAATGTCTATTCAGATCCTTTGCACACTTTTTAAATGGATTGTTTGTTTTTTTGAGTTCTGTAAGTTTTTATGTATTATGGATATTAACTCCTTATTGGATATAAATACCTTCTCCCATTCAGTAGGTTGCCTTTTTTATCTTGTTGGCTGTTTCGTTTGCTGTGCAAAAGCCTTTGATATTGATGTAGTCCCAGTAGTTTATTTTCACTTTTGTTTCTCTTGCCTGGGGGGAGATATATCCATAAATATACTGCTAAGAGTATGTCCAAGAGATTACTGTCTATGTGTTAAGAGTTTTATAGTTTCAGGTCTCACATTTAGGTCTTTAATACATTTTGAATTTATTTTTTAAAAGTCATAAGATAAGTATTCCAGTTTCATTCTTTTGCATGTAGCAAAATTTCCACTTTTTCCAACTCCATTTATTGAAAAGACTGTTTTCTCCACTGTATATTTTTGCCTGCTTTGTTGTAGGTTAGTTGACCATTTATGCATGGGTTTATTTCTGGGCTTTCTATCCTATCTCTATGAGTCTGTTTTGGTGCCAGTACCATACTGTTTTGATTATTACAGCTTTGTAGTGTATCTTGAGATCTGGAGCTGTGACACCTCCAGCTTTATTCTTTCTCAAGATTGCTAAGATTACTTTGGCTATTTGAGGTCTTTTGTGGTCCCATACAAATTTTAGGTTATTTGTTTTAGTTCTGTGAAAAATGCTAAGAGTATTTTGATAGGGGTTGCATTTAATCTTTAGATTGGTTTGGGTAGTATGGACATTTTAACAATATTAATCCTTCCAATTCATAAGCATGGAATATCTTTCCATTCATGCCATTTTCAGGGTTTTTTTCATATTGCCTTCTAGTTTTCAGAGAATAGGGCTTTCACCTTCTTGGTTAAATTTATTCCTGAGTATTTTAATCTTTTTGGTGCAGTTGAAAATGGGATTGTTTTCTTAATTTCTCCTTCTGCTACTTCATTATTAATGTATAGAAATGCAACAGATTTCTGCACATTGATTTTGTATCCTGTGACTTTATTGAATTCATTTATTAGCTCTAGTAGTTTTTTGGTGAAGTATTTAGAGTTTTCTCTATTATAGTATCGTGTCTCCTACAAATGGTAAAAGTTTACTTCTTCCTTACCAATATGGATGCCTTTTTTTTTTTTTTTTTTTTTTACTTATCCGATTGCTCTGGCTGGGACTTCCAGTACTATGTTGAATAAAAGGGACAACATCCTTGTCTTGTTCCTGATTTTAGAGAAAGCTTTTAGCTTTTCCCCATTGAGTATGTTGTTAACTCTGGGTTTTTCGTATATGGCATTTTCTTATGTTGAAGTATGTTCCCTTTAAGCCTACTTTTTTGAGAGTTTTTATCATGAATGAATGTTGTATTTTGTCAAATGCTTTTCTGCATCTATTGAGATAATTGCATGATTTTTTTTATCCTTCTTCTTGTTAATGTGATGTATCACATTGATTTATGAATATTGAACCACGCTTGCATCCCTGGAATAAATCCCACTTGGTTGGGTGAATGATCCTTTTAATGTATGTTGAATTTGGTTTGCTGATATTTTGTTGAGAGTTTTTGCATCTATGTTCATCAGGGATAATGGCCTGTAGTTCTCTTTTTCTGTAGTGTCAATGTCTGGTTTTGGTATCAGTGTAGTGCTAGCCTTGTGGAATGAATTTGAAAATTTTCCTCCCTCTTCTATTTTTTGGAATAATTTGAGAATAAATATTAATTCTTATTCAAATTTTTGGTAGAATTCACCTATGAAGCTGTCTGTCCTAGACCTTTGTTTGGTGGGAGTTTTTTTATTACCAGTTCAATTTTGGTGTTAGTAATTTGTGTATTCACATTTTCTATTTCTTCTTGATTCAGTTTTGGAAGGTTGTATGTTTCTAGATTTATACATTTCTTCTAGGTTGTTCAAGTTCTTGGCATATAGTTTTCCTTGTATTCTCTTGTAATTCTTTGTATTTTTGTGGTTTCAATTGTTATTTCTACCCCTTTATTTCTGATTTTATTTATTTGAGTTCTCTCATTTTTTCTTGATGAATCTAGTAAAGGTTTATCAATTTTGTTTTCATTGATCTTTTTTTCTATTGTTATTTTCATCTCTATTACATTTAGTTCCATTCTGATCTTTATTATTTCCTTCCTTCTACTAACTTTGGACTTTGGTCATTCTTCTTTATATTGTGAATGGTATTATGCTTGATGACATCACAGAGGTCCCCTAACCTCTTCTCAATTTTTATTATTTTTTCTTTTTACTATGCAGCTTGGTTGCTTTCCATTACCCTGTCTTCTGGATCATTGATTCATTCTTCTGCATCCTGCAGTCTGCTGTTGATTCCCTCTAGAGTATTTTTCATTTCAGGTATTGTATTCTTCAGCTCTGTTTCTTTTTTGTATTTTTTATCTCTTTGTTGATGTTCTCACTGAATTCATCCATTCTTTTCTCAAGTCCAGTGAGTATTTTTATGACCATTACTTTGAACTCTTTATCAGGCATATTGTTTATCTCCATTTCATTTAGCTCTTTTTCTGTGATTTTTGTCTTGTTCTTTCATTTGGGACATATTCCTCTGTCTCTGTATTTTGTCCAACTCTGCGTTTGTTTCTGTATATTAGGTGAGTAAGCTACATCTCCTGGTTTTGAAAGTAGTGTCCTTGTATAGAAGAGATCCTCTGGTGCTCTGTAGTGAAATCTCCCCTGGTCACCAGAACCAGGTGCTCCAGTGGTATTCTCTTTGTGGGCTGTGTCTGCCCACCTGTTGTGGTGGAGCTGCAGTTGCCTTCAGCCCTGCAGGCTGCAATAAACTGATTTGCCTGCTATGGGCACACTAGGCATGGTTTACTCCCTACACTGTTGAGAGGACTGGCTGTGACAGCAAGGGCTCATTGGTAGGTTGGGACAGTGCTCAGCCTGGCTCTCTGCAGTTAACCTCTCTGCCACAGCTGCAGGTGTACAGAAGGCAGGGCTTACTCCCTGCACAGGAAGCTGAGAGGCCTGCCCGGCTGCTGGAACTGTGGGCATCCTGGTCTGTGAGGTTACCTCCCCTGCCTTCCCAGGGCACAAGTCACTTTGGAGGTGGATCTGCTAGGGAATGCCAGGTGGGGCATTTGGTGCTTGCAAGGTAGATGGAGAGTGTTAGAACTGGTTTCTGCAAATACCTGGCTATGTAGGCTGGGGGAGAGCAAGAGAAATGGCCCGTGCCTAGAGAAGTCTCCTTTAGATTGCTGCCCCTCCTGCATGGATGTAAGATTAGTCTGTAAATCTCATTCACCTATACCCCAGGCACTTTTCAGACTGCTGCTTCTCTGCTGTGTCTCAGGCCGAGTTATTTAACATGAGCTCTCTAAGGGTGGAGACTCAATTTCATTGCACCCGCTAGCTCTCCTGGAGTTAAGCCCCACTAGTTTTCAAAGCCAGATATTATGGGGATTCATCTTCCCAGTGCAGATCCCCAGGATGGGGGTGCCCAGTGTGGGTCTGGTCCCCACTTCTCTGTTTGTGATGCCCTTCAGAGTTTGGGTAGTCATCTAGGGGTTTGGTTCCCAACTGTGTGTCTGCCCCTCATACCCTTTTCTCTGTGGCCTTCTCTCTGTGACGAGGTGTGGAAGGTCTTTTCTGCCAGTCTTCGTTTTCAGAGTTAATTGTAATGGATGTACTTGTCTTGGTGTATCTGTGGCACGAGGTGAGCTCAGGATCCTCCTACTCTGTGTCTTCCCCAACATGTTCCTTAACTCTCTGTTAAGCACATTATTCCCCTCACCCCACATTTTCCCCATTATTGTCTACTGTTTTTGTTTCACTTAAAAACAAATAAATTAGTTATTAATTTAAAGTATTTTAATGTTCATTACATACATATCAGTTGTTATGCTTTTTGTTTTTCTCTTGCATCCCATATCCTGTAGTATTCCTTCCACTGACAGCCTATGAATAGCACACTTTCTTAGTCTTTCTATGTCTAAAATGTCTTTATTCTGTTCACAGTCTTGAATAATGACTAAGTTAGGTATAGAATTCTGTACCTCTTTTCAATTTGAAGATCTATCACTCATTGCCTTCTGCCATCTATTTCTGTTGATAAGACAGCTGTTGTAAAATTATTTGCTTTTCCTCTGAAGATAATCCATCCTTTTTTCCCTACCAGTCTGTAAGAGTTTATCTTTGTGCTTGATGTGCTGTAGTTTTATAGTGATGTCCAAGTGTGGATTTTAAAAAAATTTTTTCTACTTAATACTCTGAGACCACTTCATCTGAGGACTCCTATCTTCAATTAGTTCTAGAAAGTTGTTAACAGTTGTATAGTTAAGTTTCCATTATCCCTCCCCTCCCGTTTCCTTCTTTTTACCTCCTATGAGGCATATATTGGAGTCTTTCAAGATATTCTCCTTTGTCTCTTAAATGTTTTTTCATATATATATTCCCTCAGTATTGGGTTTTCCAGTTCATTCATTCTGGTGTTTATCCCTATCATTGAGTTTTCTTTCAATGGATATATATTTTTTATTTCCAAGACACCAAGTCTTGGAAATCTTTCTGGGAATTTGAAATCAGCATGCTCTTAAAGTCTTTTTTATTTGTTCTGTTTTTCTAAATTTGTCTGCAGCTGCTTAATCTTCTAGTTGTTAATTTTGTGGCTAATATAGGGTCGATTTCTCATGTGTTTTAGAATTTTAGTGTCATCCTTGGCTTTCTATGACTTAACCCTGGTTTTCATATCTGTAGTAGGAGAATAACTACCCTTCCTGTCTGAAAGCACTTTGTAAAGAATAAAGGCAAGATCTGGCCATTTTGATAATTAATGTAATTGGTATCACATTTTACCACTACTCTCTATCTTTGAAGTCAAATTTGTTGAAGATGGGTGGGTGGCATGGGGAGGAAATGAAATATGTTAGGTCATGATAGAAGTACACACCCCCAGATTTTTAGTTGTCTGCTAAATGTTGTCAGCAGTTCAGGCCACAAATTGCAGAGTAGTTTCTAGAAGCAAATGGATTGTGGCTTTGTTTTTACTTTTAGAGTTGTATGAAATGGAAAGGAAATTGTGTTTAATGACAGTAGAGCTAGCTCAACCATTTATATTTTCAGTTTTTCTTGACTCTGTTGTTTCTTTTTTAACCCAGTAATAGTGTCTACAATGTACCTTGCTAGTTAGTGTTTAGGTGCTTTTAAAAATCCATTTAAACTAAACTTGCTCTGGATATACAAGAGTTTCTTATATTACGTCTTTTTAATTATTACTTTCATTTCGTAATGTCGAGGGCTTGGAGAGTCTCACTGTGGATATGATGCTTTCTATCAGTTTTATAAACCACTTGGTTTGCGTCCTTCCCTCCCTCCCCACCCCCAAAACAGAAACAGAAACAAAAACTGTGCCTTGGCAGGTGTTGAGAGTCAGTAAAGAAGTCACAGCCTGAGTTTGACGCTGGATACACAAAATTAAACATTTTCTTCTCATATTGCGGAGCGTCAAAATGTTCTATACATTTTCCAGATAGCAGAAAACAATGGTAGCTATGTAATAATCAGTCTCAAAAACTGAAAACAATATGAAACAACTTCCCAATTATGAAACCTCTCCACACATACTTGGAGACAGACAATGCCAAAAGTGCAAAATAACTGTGAGTAAATAGGAAAAAAAAATCAACAAGTTCTGGTGTTCAGTTCCTTATACTTCCTTTCCACCTCCACTCTGCCATAAGGCTTTTTGTGAGCAAAAGCAAAAAAAAAAAAAAAAAAAAACTGCAAGGAAGACAGAGAGGCTAGCAAAAGTGCCTAAGGGTGATTTTGAATGGCCACTAGAAAAGTTAAACCCATCCTAAATTTTAAAATGCTGGAAAATTGTCCAAGCAGATAAGAGCTTGGAGTGTAGGGAAGAGATTTTAAAGTACATGTGATGTAAAGGGTCAGGTGACATACAGGACCATGTATAACATTTTAAAAGACAGGCACAGTTTAAAAGGGTAAGCATTAGTTACTGGAGCAGTCTTTCTTCTGGAGGAGGGGGGGGAAGGCAAAAAAAAAAAAAAAAGAAGTGCTTTTTAGCAATTACATGAAGGAGAAAAGAAGAAAAGTGGTTTGAAGGTGGGGGTGGATTTAGGGTTCTCTAAGACAAAGAGAATCATATAATCAGGACTTACAGCTCTTTTCCTACCACCAAAACAAACCCATTGACAGAAAAACCCACTAAAGTACCTGGGCTTTGCTAGGCTGACAGAAAAGAGCTCCTTTCAAAATAGGGATTTAAAAAAAAACACTCCAATATCATAAAAATGAGAATAAGAAAGTCAGTAGAGAAATTTTGCAGAAAATCAGAAGACACAAAATCACAACCACCAATTCAGGAAAATCCTTCCCTGCAAAATGAACATGAAGCAAAAGAAAAGTGTAAGTTCACACTCCAGACAGAATTAAGGACATCAAGCATTTGAGGATATGAAAAACCAACTCTGAGTGAGAAATGCAAAATGGACAAAAACCAGGATAAATAAAAAAGGAGTTGATTGAACTCAGGAAATGGAAAGAAGAAGACAAAATGGTCTCAGAAATGAAGCATAAATTTAAAAGTGCCCAATTGAAAATAGACTCTAATGAAAATTTAATAAGGGGTTTGAAGATAGACAGGAAAATGAAAATGACATAAAGAAGAAAATAAGGGTCTGAAGGAGAGGCAGATTTTTACCTCTGCCCTCTTAGGGTTTTTTTGGCTGGCTCTGAGAAACTGACATAAGACAGATTAACAGGAGAAAGGCATACAAATTTATATAAGTTTTGCATGACACGAAAGTCCTCATAAGGAATAAAGACCCAAAGAAATGACCAAACCCACATTCTTTTATAGTTGGTTGAACAGAGAAGCAATTGGGAAAAACTATGTGAAGAGGCTAAAGGAAGATAATAATTATTTTATTTTTTTATTTTTTATTTTTTATTTTTTATTTTTTTAAGATTTTATTTATTTATTCACGAGAGACAGAGAGAGAGAGAGAGAGGCAGAGGGAGAAGCAGGCTCCCAAGGAGCAGGGAGCCCGATGTGGGACTCGATCCCAGGACCCTGGGATCATGACCTGAGCCGAAGGCAGACGCTTAACCATCTGAGCCACCCAGGCGCCCAAGAATTATTTTAACAACGTCTCTTTGCACAAAAATTTTTTTGTCTCAGCTTCTGGTCCTTCATAAAAATATTACTTTCCTTCTGGTTTAGGGAGGACATCTTTCACCTGGGAATTTCATATCCTACTTTTAAGAAAAACAAGGAAGGTCAATGTGTTTTTCCTTGATTTGCTGTTTTTCAAGGGCTTTAACTCAAAATAATTTTTATATTAAAGTGACATATTTGGAGTGCCTTATTCTGCCACCCTTCAGGTCCAAGAGAAATGGGAATGAAAGATAGGCAAAGAAGTCATTTAAAAAAAATTTTCAGAGTTCCGGAAACAAAACAGTGATACACAGCTAATATTTAAAACTATAATTTAAAAATAAATTATAGAAATAGAAAAAGACCTGAATCTACACAATGAGAGAATTCACTGGGTACTTGGGAAAATTAATGTAGACTGACCTGAGACATATCAGACTAAATCTCTTAGATTTCAGGGATAAAGATAAAATACTCAAGTGCTGTAGATCAAAAGACCAAATAACTTGCAAAGGCAAAATATTTAGACTAGCATGAAACTTTAAAATCTAAAATTAAGACAATAGTGGGGGCAGCATTTATTTTTTTTAATTTAAATTCAATTAATTGACATATAATGTATTATTTGTTTCAGAGGTACAGGTCTGTGATTCATCAGTCTTATATAATACCCAGTGCTCAGTACAACACATACCTTCCCCAGTGTCCATCACCCAGTTACCCCATCCCTGCACCTCCGCCCCTCCAGCAACCCTCAGTTTGTTTCCTGAGATTAAGAGTCTCTTATGGTTGGGGTGCCTGGGTGGCTCAGTTGGTTAAGCGACTGCCTTCGGCTCAGGTCATGATCCTGGAGTCCCGGGATCGAGTCCCGCATCAGGCTCCCTGCTCGGCGGGGAGTCTGCTTCTCCCTCTGACCCTCCCCCCTCTCATGTGCGCTCTCTCTCTCTCTCTCTCTCATTCTCTCTCTTTCAAATAAATAAATAAAATCTTTAAAAAAAAAAAAAAAGAGTCTCTTATGGTTTATCTCCCTCTCTGGTTTCATCATGTTTCATTTTTTCCACTCTTCCCCTATGATCCTCTGCCTTGTTTCTTAAAATCCATGTATCAGTGAGATCATATAATTGTCGTTCTCTGGTTGACTTACTTTTCTTAGCATAATACCCTCCAGTTCCGTCCACGTTGTTGCAAATGGCAAGATTTCATATTTTTTGATGGTTGCATTATATTCCAGTGTGTGGGTGTGTGGGTGTGTGTGTGTGTGTAATAGAATTTAAGCCACAGAGCATTAAACCTGACAAAGGACACTTTTTAATGCTAAAAGCCACTGTTTACCAATAAAAACAAAAAAGAGGAAAGCCTTTATACCTAGATATTAATAAATTCTCTTATTAAACAACTCCTGGGTGGAAGGGGACACATAAATTGAAATTACAGAGTTTTTAAAAAATGATGACAGGGTAGTCTTTTGTGATCGGCTTCTTTCAGTGAGCATAGTTTTCATGGTTTTTCTATGTCATAGCATGTATCAGTGCTTCAGTCTTTATTGCTGAATAATATTCCATTGTATGGCTATATCACATTTTATTTATCCATTCATCAGTTATTGGATATTTGGTTGTCTCTATTTTTTTGCTATTGTGAATAATACTGATGTGAACAGTTGGGTAGCTTTTTGGAAAAAGATAAAATTAGATCCATATGTCACACCATATATAAAAACAAACCCCAAATTAATTAGGGATGTAAATGTAACAAATGAAAAATGATAGTGGAAAAACTGGTGAAATTTGAATAAGATCTGTAGTTTACTCAATAATATTATACAAATATTAATTTCCTGGTTTTGATAATTACCGTGTGGTTATGTAAGATGTTAATATTAGGAGAAGCTGGTTGAGGTGCATATGGGCATGCTCTGTACTTTTCTTGCAACTCTTCCCTAAATTTAAAAATATTTCAAAATAAAAGTTTTAAAATATCAGGTAGCAAACCAAAAAAATAAAGTAAAAATATTCCCCACAAGATGGGGGACTAGACCAAGGCTTATCCTTAGAGCCTTAAGAAAGGAAACATACTGGTGCCAACTAGAGAAGAGAGGTGTTAGAGGCTGGCCAAGCTCTTTTTGAGAGTGGGGACCAGGAGGTAGCTGGTTACAAATCAAGAAGGCATCAGACTGAGGGCAGTTTACTTTATTACTATAATATGTAAGATAATATGTAAGCCTTGAGGTAGAGGTGGAAATTTTTCATGTATATACCATAGTTAATTGTCTTTCAGTTTGGCCACCATTTATTTCAGAGCCTTGAACTTGTAATGGTGTGAATTCACATTCTGAGGGAAGGATGGATGGAAAAATGCTGAGGAAGTAAATGTTGGTTATCTTCATCTTTTTAAAGACTCCAGGGTCTTCACATCAATGTTCAAAGAATAGCTGGTGGTGTTAAGGAGCTGGAATCTTAAGAAAATTGGAAATCTTCTGGTTTTTAGTTTTAGAAAGCCCATATCTAGGTCTTTAATTATAAAAAAGCTTAGCAAAAATGATATTTTCTCAAAAAGTATGAAGTAACCCTTTTTTCCCAAAAGTCTTAGTTCTACGATAAGATAAACAGTTCCATTAGGTCAGAATTTATCCAGTGTGATCAGGGCCCAAGGTCATGCAGGATAAATATGGCTATTGAAAAGCCACTCATTCCTATGAAGTAAGAAAATCCTTAAGAAAGCGTTTATTGGTTTGTAGGCTAAATGGACATCTTATGTTTCTCCATAAAAGGTTTGTTATTTCGGTGGTTCTGATTATGCCATTTCTGATTTTTATCATAAAATCAAGCAGGAATCATAGTAGGATGTTTTTATTATTTTGGTTGCCATTTTGGTGTTTTGGAATTATGTTTGAAATACTGCAAAATAGTTGATTAAATGAGATGTTTATAGTCATTACATATAAAGTTCAGACTAGGTTTAGTTATGCAAGGCTTTGTTACAATAGTGTCTCTATAAGAAAATCAAATTCATATTACATCACCTAACTTAGAGCTTTTTGTTCCCCCAAGAACATAATTTACCATATGTACAAAGACTGCTGCTATTTAGAGTCCCCTGGATATCTTTATCCAGCATTTTGTCAAAGGAGAAATTGCCTTATGCATAATCTGAAATAATTGAAATAATTGGAAGTATAATGAGAGCCAATATTTAGAAGCTCCCTTGTGTTTCTTTCTACTCTGTAAAATAAAATTATCACTGAATGCATTCATGTTTTAAGATTTAAGTGGACTTGGTAAATGAATCTTGTTTTCTAAATGTGCAGAGGGGCTAAAATAAGGTGGTTGGTCTCCTTAAAACAGGTGTTAAAAGATCTTTTAAAGTTTCCCAGTACATTTGCAAATTTACCATGATGAAGTGGCAATTTGCAATATAGAGCTGATTACAGAAATCAGGATATAGTTGAACTGTATTTTAAAAAATTCATATTATTTCCTGTTCCTCTGCTTTTTATGATATATGTAACATCATTAATAATGTTCTCAGATGTCCCTGAGAGATTTGTAGTCTTGTTTTGTTTTTAGTGATTGATAGGAATTGGCTTTGAAAAGAAAGTCATTCATATGTGTGGTTCCCAGGATCCATTTCAGCATCTGACCAAATTTCCATTCTTACTCACTTTTTATATGGATTTCATTCCATTTCTACATTTCAGTTTAGAAGTCACAGTAAAGTGAACTGAAAGGTCTGAAAAAGGGCTTGGGTAAAGCACACCGGGATTTCCCTGCTTAGGAAGTATTTTTGAAGTGTCATTGGATGTTTGTTTTATATCCCCTGTTGGGTTGTGTCAGGGGAGAGGTTTTATGTCAGTTACAAGATTTCAGACTCTGGAGTCAGAAATATGTGGATTTGAATGCCAGTTCTACCATGTGCTTACAAGTTGTGTGATCTTGGGGAAGTTTCCCCACCTGTAAATGAGAATTTCATCTCTACTTAGTAGGAACAAAGGACCAATCAGTCAGTGAAAAGACTAGTTATTTATTATATATTTATTATATTTTATTTATATTATATATTTATTATATTACTATATTTCTGTAATTTTGTGGGGCATCTACTGTTATTCCTCGTATTTTCTGGTTTCTTTGAAAACAACAGAATCTACCCTGGCTAGTTTGAGTGGAAGCAGAATTTATTAAAGGATATCTGGTAGTTACGTGTGCAGCCAGGAACAGAGCCCAGTACACCAACCAGGCTGTTTAAGGGAAAACATCACTACATCACTTATCCAGGAGACCCTACCATGCTACCCTCAGAAAGTCTGATACTTCCCTCCATGGTCACTGTAGGATGGATTCTCCATTATTTCCTTCTCAAGTTAGTTACTTCCCAAGCTAAGTGCTGAGCAGGGCATCTGATTGGTAGAGTCTGGTCCCATCATGCTATCCTGGCTTCATGGAAGGCCCGGGAAACAAGTTTTCTGGCTCTGACCTAGGAGAGTAGAACCAATAAAGAAAGAAATTCTTCAAACATTTCAAGGGTGTTCAGAAGGTGCTGGGCAGGCAGAAAATATGACAGCACTCCAGGGACATTTTTGTTACAGTAGATTGATTCATAAAGACTAAAATATATCTGAATTACAAGAAAGGTGACTTTGGTTTATTATTCCTTCTTCAAATCATGTATTTTATTTTTTAAAGTAGACTTTGTTTTCAGACATAACTGTATCATTTGCCCTTATCATTCAAATATTTGTCTTTATACATATAGGACATCTTGACTTTGTGGGCGTTAATCACAAAAGCTAAGCAAGCTAAAACCAAGGGGATAAAAACTCATCTTCCTTACCCCCCAAACTTCTGTTGGCTTTTAACATGAGTGCCATCACTAGCCAATTTGTTTCTCTGCATGGAAATATTGAAACTATTTCTCTCCTCCATGACATGGGAACCTGCCAGTTTTTCCTTTCTGATATTTTTTTTCCTTTAGACATCCTTCTTGTATCTTACCTACCAACCTGAAAATTATGTGGCTAAACTGGGTCTCTGTGAAGAAAATGAGCATGCTAGCATGGGGGAGGGGGGTGGTACTGGGATTCAACTAGAAGAAACAGGAGTCTTTTTTTTTTTTCTTTTTCAAGTATTTCTAATTTTACAAGAAATATATAATGATTGTTGGAAATTTAAAAACTAAAAGATCTAAAAGGAAAATGAATTTCCCAAGTCATATTCTACAGAGTTAGCATTTTGGTGTGTTTCCTTCCAGCGTTTTCTCTGCAGGCATGCTTGGGCGTAAGGAGGGCAGTTGTTTTTACAAAACCAGAATCAGGTTGTGTATAATGTTAAATCCTACTTTCTTCATTTATGTCATAAATAGTTTCTCATATCATTTAATAATAGCTAACATTTATTGAGTATTTACTATGTGGTAGTCGCTCTTCTGAGCACTTTATACATAGTAACTCATTTAATCTTCTCAAGAGTCCCTCTGATAAGTACTATTATCATCTACATTTGTTCCATAAGGAAACTGAGTCACAGAAATATTTTCAAAGTTGTCTGTGCTCACAAAGTGGGTAAGTGATAATGACTGTGAACTCACATTCTCCCTGGTATTCAACTGTGGGAGCTCTTTGAGGCCTGGGTTGAAAGTATGTTCCCGCAAGAAGGATTATTTGTGAAGTCCCATAAATAGTATGAATTCTATCCCCAAACATTCCTAAGAGTAGGCTTGTGATTAGGAATTCTCAGAGGTGCCTTTCCCTCCACCCTCCTTGCCAGACTCTGACCAAGGCTGAGGCAGGCAAATAGCCTCGTCTACTGTCTGCCTCTGGAAGGCAGTGTTTTTCCAATTCATTTACCATGGGGAAATGGCAGGGAAGGAGGGGCAGATATCTCAAGGGCTTGTGATCCAACCTTTTATTTTCCAGGGCTCCAGGCTTGTCCTCTGACCCCCAGCATTCCACAGGTTAAAGCTCATGCTCTAGTCCAGACCTTCAAGGATGAGCAGAGTCCTCTGGGAAAACTCTTTGTTCAGCCTTGGCTTTCCAAAGGGTTTCAGAATTCTTTCCTACCTCCTAGGATTCGGTTATTCTCCTGACAATTCAACTATGTACTTAAGATTTTTAAAATATTTATTCAGCATTTTTAGTCTTTTATACTGAGGGCTACTTCTGACCTCAAGTCTACCATATTGGAAGAAAGGGAGTACGATCTTTTTTTTTTTTCCTAAAAGAGAATATAAGTTTTCAATTTTATGTGGTAACTTCAGAAGTTAAACTTAGAGGTCAACTCAGTTTTCTAGATCACAATCTTGAGCAGAGAAATACAGTAAAAAGAAACAGTAACTACCATTTTGGATCTCTTGATAGTGTAAAGGGCTCTATGCTAAGTGCTTTGCAGGGATGATCTCATTTAAACCATCATCACTATTCTATAAGATAGATACTACCATTCCCATAGTAAAGATGAGGATGCTGAAGGTTCAGGTGATTTGCCTAAGATCACACAGCTAATAGGTAATTTATAGTACTAACCTTGGGTCATAAAGAAAAGGTTAAATTATGCTTGATAAAATCTTTTTAGGCTTGGTGCATTGCTGTTTTGAAAGACAGCAAAATGTGTAATATATCTTAAATTTCCATTTAAATTGTGTTGTTGCAGATCAGCGTGCTGTTATGTATTAAAAAGATAAGCATATCAAAGAAATACTGAAGGCAGTTCACCTTGCCTTCCTTACTCCTTTGCCTCCTCTAAGAAAAATTACTCTTAAAATACCTCCCAAGGATTTTTCTGGCTATCAAATCCCAAAACACATTTGTCAGCTTGGATGAGAAGAGAAACTTTGGCCAAGGACTTGAGAGATTAATTGCTTAGACGTGGATACCTTTTGTTCCATAAGTAATCCCAAAACACTTCTCTCTCTCAACTTCAGCCAACTGTGTGGTATTTGGTTATAGTTTAATACATACTTCCTTCAGTGGAAGTGTTTCTTAGAAATTTAAATATTTTTCCAGTTGAACATTAATGTTATGAATCAGACTTAGAAAATGTGGAAAATTTCTTAGTACAATAATTTCATGTGGTAGTGTTTGAAGTACTGTTTTCTCAGGTAGTCAGTGTTTTCAGTGGACCTTCTTTTTCGTGTGTGACACTGTTTCCTGTTTGCCAGTTAGGGAATAAATATTGAGACAACAATGTGTGTTTTTCTCAAGCAACTTTTCATTCCCCTAAAGTAGCCAGTCTCTGTCAGTCCAGGAAAATCAGAAAAAAAAGATTTCTGGTAAGACACTCAGCT
The DNA here is from genome assembly GCF_054177405.1 of Leptonychotes weddellii. Taxonomy (NCBI): domain Eukaryota; kingdom Metazoa; phylum Chordata; class Mammalia; order Carnivora; family Phocidae; genus Leptonychotes; species Leptonychotes weddellii. Next base: position 61,493,733 of record NC_138376.1, on the reverse strand, counting down.
CAAATTCAAAAGTAGGCAGTTTCCCTGGTGTTTTGACTCCCTTGGTGTCAGACTAGTTCCGGAGACCCATGCTGCTGCCTTCAGGATCTCCCCTGGCATCCTTATAATCATCTGCCCTCCCTGGGCTGATACTTCTAAGGCCAGACACTAAAAACAGGGCCACCCCTCGAACTTACCAACCCACCCTTCCCCTGACTTGCATCTCAGGAAGCCTGCTTTCTCCTTGTGGAGTGGCCCCGTTCCCTCGCCTCTGGAAACTCTAGCCTCAAGGAAGGGTAAGGGAGGCCAGTATTCAAACTCACTGGGGTCTTTCTGCCTTTCCTATGCATGGGGGAATGGCAAGGAGAGTGAAAACTCTTAAAATTTGCAAAGGAATCCGTAGCAGCAAAGATGGTATGCTAGTTTATGTCTCATTAAGTCATCCTGTTACGCCAAACCTTATGTTTCCACAGCACTGTAATTATCTAAGCTAAACTAGGAACCTATTCTGGAAAATGCTCTGGTCTTCTTGTCAGCTTTTTCATCGAGTAAATTCAGGTATGTTTCTTAGTAGCTCTTGCCATCATTTTCTCATTTGTAAAATGACTTTGAGAAGCTCAAATCGTAGAGTTCCTATGACAGTAAGATTCAGGACATCAAGGTCTTTTGCTTGCTCTTTCCTTTTACTTCCCTAGGAGAAGGGCCAATGAGTATTGTGCTTTCAGGAATTAAAAGATGCCTCAAAGGCAAATACAAAACTGTTGCCAAAACAAAGAAGTTAACTTCCTCTCCTCCTGCCTTTGCTGCTGCCTTTTGCACCAGGCTTGCCCTCCTTGCTGTGTCCTTTCTTCTCTGTTGAGCTTCTGTAATCTGTCAGGAGAAAGTGGAAATTCATTTCCTTATGAGAATTGGAGAAAGTTCTCCATGTGAAATGTCATTTTCGACATCCTTTAGAAAAGGAGGCTCACACGCAGGATTTTTGAGGCGGAAGCTTAGCCTTTCCTTTGTTCTCTAAGTGGCCCCGTGTACTCCTTCTCTACTGTCAGCCTTAATCTCCAGATTCAATCTGTAGAAAACCGGCTTTTAGTAAGTAGTGCCTGACTTCGAATGGGACACTGCAAGTGCCAGAAGCTGGGTAGATGAAGTGAAAGGTTCCTTCTAAAATGTAATAATCTAAAACTAAATAAAGTTGGCATTATGGGGGCTGGCTGAACACGCCCAGGCATGACATGAATTAGTTGCTGCGTCCAGAAGTGAATGTACCTTTAGCTGACTTTCTTCATGCAGCAGATGGGACTGTGATAAGTGTACTTTCCTTATACTGAAGATAGAGTCCATTGTATTTGTTCCTACTTAAAAGTTGTTCATGAAATGTGTGTAGATGTTGTTTACAATTACTTTCTTATAACAGTACCATTAAATACATCAGACTTGTATCTGCCTTCACCCACCAACACTGAATTTAGCCATCCCAATGCTTAAATATCTTGAATTCATCTCAGTGTTCCGTTCATCAGAGCTAAATAAAATAACAAAACAATGTACCAGTTATGAATGTATTCTGAATGATATGAACCTTCAGAAATGAAATATAATGTATATGTTATGGTCCTCTATTTCATTATCTTAAAGATGCTCTAATAATAGTCTTTACGATATATTAATATTGAAAAGTAAAAAATTATTACATACTGAGATGTCAGTAGAATTTCTGCAAAAATGTCTATATACTTTATGAGCTTTGCTATATTTCATAACTGAACAAGGTATCATTATAGTTGTGTTAACATATTTATAGAATCTTGGAAATAACAGGACTGAGGAGTTGGGATCAAAGCATGGGCTTAGAAATCAGACAGGTTTGGTGTGAAATCTCAGCCCCTTTATGTGCTGGCTGTAGGACCTCAGGCAGACATGCCTCTGAGCCTCTGTTCATTTATCCATATATTAATAGTATTATTTACTTTATGGGTATTGTAATGATAAAGTCAGTGAATATATTAGGGAATACTTGGAATATAATAAATGCTAAATAAATGGTTGTTACTTTTATCTCCGTGACTCTTCCTTCTATTTCTAATTTTGAACATCTACTTCTATTACTATGAGAAACATGGCCCCTTATATCGCAGCCCAGGGCTATGTTATGTTATGTTATGTTCTTCTAGTGCAACAGCTACATTATACATTATATACCTCATATTGGCTACTTACTGTAAAGGATACCAAAGAAGGCAATAATATTAACATGTGTGTTTTCGTCACCCCCCTGCTCTGGCTGCCACCACTTAGAATGACTAACAGCTGCTTAAACGTCTGTCTAGGGTTGCCAGTGGGATCATAAATTTCTCAAAAACAGGAACATTATCTTATACTTTAAAAAAAAAAGATTTATTTATTTGAGAGAGAGAGGGAGAACATGTGGGGGGGAGGGGCAGAGGGAGATGGAGAGAGAGAATCCTAAGCAGGCTCCATGCCCAGAGCGGAGCCCCACACAGGGCTCAATCTCACAATCATGACCTGAGCTCAAATCAAGAGTCGGGTGCTTAACAGACTCTGCCACCCAGGCGCCCCTATCTTATACTTTTATAATATAATTCACAATACCCAGAAAATCACTGGGTGTAGGCCCAGCTAGTCAATGAGAGATTATCTTTGAAAATCCTAAATCTAGGGTGTACCATACTGACAAGTAGAAACGGTTACAGTTGTGGAGAGCAGGAGACGTGGAGTTGAACTGACTGATCTCTCACTACCCCTCCAACCCTGGGGCTCTCCCATCCTTCATAAACATGGTAAGTGAAGGGCAAAATGCAAAACAAGAGAAACATCAAACCTCAAATAAAATATCTTGTGGGATGGCCATTTTTCTATATGGTACTTATTTTTGAAGTCATGTATTTATATGCGAATTGTGTCCAAAGTCACACAGGCCCAGGCCATGATCTCGATGTTTATAACTCAATCTGTAGGAGTGATTGCTTGCCAAAATACTCCTGCTAGCTGCTGCTAATGTTATAACTGTTTTTTGTGATTTCCTGTAATCTACTTTTGCCATATTATAGCTTAAGGTTAATGCAACACAAACAACATTATTTAGGCTTGTGTCTTAGGGGCATGAAGTTCTAATTTTGGGTGAAAATGACCAAATATATTGCTTTCTAAGCTTTATTACTTTTTGCTAGTTCTCATTTTTCCCCATCCCAAGTTATTGAACATTCTATAAAATTTAAAACTCCGTGTTTCTAAATATATACTCTCAGCTCTTTATTATCTGAGAAAAATGAAGGGGAGAACTTTTCTCAGGTTATAAAGAAAAAGGTGGACCATCCACTTGGGGTTTCTGATATAGCTATAGCAGCACCTAGGCCTTTGGGATGACGATCATCCTGTGAGAAGCCAGGAAAAAGAAAAAAGTGATTTCTCTTACCCTCACGGAATAAGAAGGATGGACTCAGTTCTTTTTTCCAGCCACTTTCAATTTCTGGTCCTCATTTTCTGGCCGCTAGCAGGTGTTCATGAAGACGTGGGGAAGACAAGAGATACCTTGATTGTTAAACACAGAAGTAGAGAACAACAGATAGAGTCAGGGGAAGGGGCTTTTGGCAGAATGCTGAAGATTATTTTTTTTTAAATGGGCGGAGGGTCGCATCTTTGCTGAAATGTTATAGAACATGGTCCAGCAGTGGCTTTCATTCCCCCTACTGCCAGCAGCAGCAGCAGCCTTCCCTTCAGCAAACCGAGCAGAACACCAATGTGGAAAGCAGGTTTAAAATAAAGCCTCCCTTCTGGAAAGCAAGGTGAGACCACAGAGTTTGCTTTCCCAGCCAGCCTCTCCGTACCCCGCATCCTCCATGTCTGCACTGGAAGCATCCCAGCCTGCAGCAGCTTGGAAACCCCTGGTCTTACTACTCTTGTCTCTCCCCAGTCCACTGCACTTAACTTTGTTTTGCTTGCTGATACTTTTGAGACTATGTCAAAGCTTTGGACCTTATTCCTAGGAAAATGCACATCCACAGGGCACCTGGGTGGCTCAGTCGGTTAAGGGTCTGACTCTTGATTTTGGCTCAGGTCATGATCTCAGGGTCGTGGGATCGAGCCCCATTTCAGGCTCCAGGCTCACTGATGAGTCTGCTTGGGATTCTCTCTCTCCTCTCCCTCTGCCCCTCCCCCTGCCCCTCCCCCTCTCTCGCTCACATTCCCTCTCTCTCTAAAAATAAATAAAATCTTTAACAACGACAACAAAAAAGATTCTCTTTCCCTCTGCCCCTCCCCTACGCCACTTAAAATTTTGCATGGAATTTCAGGGCATTCATGGACTGCTCACCACCACCACCAGGCACATGAAGTAAATTGCCCAGTCCAGACCCCTTTTAAAAGTCAGACTGAATCTTTTTCACACTAGACATAAACACAATAGCAAACAGATACAACCACCTAAACACACTGTACCCTAGTCATTTTAAATTTTTCTTGGAATGAAAATGTGAGAAACCTAGATTTTAGAATGTTCTAGTTCTACAGCAATTAGCTGGGTTGCCTTCAGCAAGATATCTCAGACTTCTCTGGGCCTCAGTTTCTCTATCTTTAAAAAGATGGGATTTAACTAAATTATTTTTGACATCTTTTCCAGCTCTAGTGTTGTGTAATTTTGCGAACCAAATTGAGGTGAACACGTGAAATCAATAGTCCTCTCTACAACCAAGCATCAGTTTCTGTTGCTAGGCTTGGATCATTAAGTCCCTCTCTTTGGGGGCCCAGTTATCCCTACATCCTTATTATTCTCTTCCTCACATTTCCCTCACCTCCATCCCTAAGCAAAAAGAAAATTGATTTATCACCTTCCCTTTTGTTGACTCATGTAAAGTAGCTGACTACTTCCCTGTGTTCAGCTATCTCTAAACAAGTTTGGGCTAGAGAGAGAAAAAGAAAATGATGGCAAATAAGAGTCAGTGAGTTGGGTGCTCATGTGGAGGGCCATGTATGGAGATAATAAATGGGGTGCTTGGTGAGAGAAATAGCACAACTCAGGAGGGGCAGGGCTAATACATGGGATACACTGATTTTCAACCTGTGTCTCCTTGAAATCAACTTTATCATTCCCCTTCTGAGAAGAAAAGAATTCATTGGTTTAGGGCAATCATTGCTCCTAGCCTGTAAACCTCAGTCATGATAATGATACCGCTAAAATTACAATTTATTGAGCATCAACTTCAAGATGGGCACAGTAATAGAAGATGTGTGGATTTCATTTCATCTGTGGGGACTGGTGCAGCTAGTTCTGTTTTTCACAGAAGGAAACTGAGGCTCAGAGGGGCTAAGAAAAGCCACACAAGCAGCAAACCACAGAGCAAGAATCTAACCCAGAGCCTTTCCCCCAGACTGTGGTCCAGGCCCACCAGGCTGCCAGTTAATGACTAGTGAAACAGTCATGGGTTTTACAGAGTGCTGTGAATCCACGTCTGCCTTCATGAATCTGCCTGCAGGGAGGTTTATTATTACTGCTTCTCCTCATTTTCTTCAGGTAAACACAGTTTATGAGATGATCTTTGAAGTGAGTGACAGACATGCCTAGAATAGAGGCTAACCATTGACATGTTTCTCAGGATAAAAAAGATTTTTTATTTTTATTTTTATTTATTACTCTGGCACGTTGGAAGAACCCATTGAATATGTTGGACAGGTGAGTAACGGATGTGTGTGTGAGTAAAAAGCAGGTCAGTTTTCAATGTTTAAATGAACTGATCTTGCAATAGTGAATCCAGAAAGCAAAATTATAGCATTCCAGGCCAGTCTGGCTTTATCATCTACACTGTAGGAACAAAATATCATGTAACTTTGCACCTAACTCTTTAAAGCTCTTGGTAGGTTTTTTATATTACATTTCCTAAATCCTTTTGTGCAGTTACAAGTAAAGTATCACACCACTTTTGTTGGAAAAAGGACTAATTTTACATTGTAATGACTGCACCTGCTCTGTTGACAAAACCTTGATGTTTTTTTAAAAAACCGTTTTCCAATTTAATAGCTCGAGGAAGAAGATTGTCCCTAGGGGAACTGTGACACAACTTTACAATTTACTCATTGTACAATTGTCCTTCAGTGCTAAAATGGGGGAAAAAAATAAGGATGAATGTGGAAGGAGAAGGTAGAGAATAACTAAGCTCGAAGGTCATTAATGACACTAAGAGGAGTAAAAATGATAAAATGAACACAGAAAATCATATTCTGTAAAAAAATGAAATAGAATTGCTCTGAGCAAGAAGAAAGGAAAAAAAAAAAAAGGAAAGAGGAAAGCTTTTTTAGTATATTTGCAGGGAAGAGAGGAAGGACTGCACCAAATGAGTACCTCAGAATTGGAGCCAAAGAATGGGTTCTAGCCCTTACCACAACTTTAGAACAAATTTCTTTAAAAATATAGGTCAATAAGAGCACACAGTTAGGAGAGAAGCCTGGGTTCCTGGAGATAATTTATCTCTTCCCCAAGAAGCAGGTTGTGTCAGTCAGTCTGTGAGCCCAAGTGCCTGATTGTAAAGAGCCTCAGCAGTGACCTGGAAAAGCAGCTGGTGTGGGAATCAGTGTTGTGTCTTTCTGACTGATGACAGGACAAAGCCTTAGGCAGTGTGGATTTCGGCCTCTTGATGAGTTTCCTGAGATTACAGAGTCATCCATGTCAATGTCATGGTCCCCCTTCCCAGTACCATCCGTCCCTTTTTTCTGCCCTCTTCCTTGGCACTGGGAAAGGTATTTTTATTATTCAGAAGGCAACAGCATGAGTGCAATGCACACAACTCAGATTGTTTTTGCAAGGTCTGTCTGTTGAGTTTAAATAGACATACGGACAGAAATAAAATGCCACCCCACGCGTGCCATATGCTGAGTTTAAAAGGTTGCTGGAAATGCTGTAACCTTTAGCCTCTATGACTATATTTTGCCTAGCTCAGACTCCTGATAGATGTGCTAATTTATGATGATAGGTTTTATTTTCTTGTCAATGGAAATAAAACAACAACAAAACCAGTGGCTGCCTCAAATCCTCCAGCTCTTGTTAGTTCAGAAGCAGCATTCTGGTAATGGGGCTTTTTGCTGTATTTGCAAATATTGCATTTCAAAGCCTCATTCTCGTCCCATTATCATGTAGGGAGATACTTAGAGAGTAGAGTGTGAACCAATGATCACGTCTTACTTTCTCACACTGAGTTGAAAAATTAAAAGATTATGTCACAAAACCCATTCATGTCCACTCTGGGTTTTGGGGTGTTTTTGTGTGTGTGTGGGGGGGGATTTTGGCCAAATGTTCTTGCTGTGACCTACTTCTGCAGATAAGAAAAATGATTTTGCCATCCTTCTATGACATTATGGCAATAGTGAACTGTTCCCAAGTGTCTTGGTGTAGGTGGCCTTGTGAGGATAAGCATTAATTATTTTCAGACTGCTGATGCATCACCTCTGTGGTGTCTATATTTGTCTTCTAAGAATGCATCATCACTCTCTAATTATAGGTGATCTTGTGGGATTAAATCTTTTGAGTTAAACAGACTAGAATGACACAAAATATGCATGGAAAGCAAACACTTGAAAAACCGGCTAGCCATGGTCATTGTTAAGAACCAGACTCGCCTCAGTGTTCAGAATAACACTTGGAACAATCTTCACGTTGTCAGTGTCGCCGCTTGACTGATCCCTATATTTTAAAGCACTCGATGATTGAGGCCATCTTTAGGTTCTTGTTTTCAATATGAAGACTCTTATCCCCTGATTCTAATTGAAATCCTACAGTGTTACCCCAACAAATAATTTTTGTAAGAAACAAAATCACCCCGGAATCCTCAGGACCCCACTAGTGATAGTTAGCTCTTCATAGAGCTGGGAAGAGCAGTGAGGGTGTCTGCCCCTTGGTCTCAACTTTGAGGCCTATGAAGCAGTGCTGGGCAAAGCTCCAAGCAAAGGCATTTTCTGGCCAGCGTGCTTTTTCTGGTAACATAGTAGAATTATTGGAGTACTGGGATGGGAAATATAGAATTCCCAATCTCTTTTTAGCTCCATCCTAGAAAACATGATTTTCTTTGATACTCCTATAGAAATTAGCTAAACCTGGATTCTAGTTACATAATTCATTAATTCAATCATTTCTTCCTTCCAGCCAACAAATATGTATTGAAAGCATCCTGTGTGCAGGACAGGGATATATAGAGATTTAGATAAGACATCACCATTCCACATGCAAGTTTGGTTTTGGGGGGCAGGTGGTAAAAGAATGGTTTTACTGGGAAAACAAACACCGAGTGTCAGCAAGAAGAGGCATGTGGTCTCCCTTTCAGTGTCTGTGTGCATAAGCAAGGGCTGTGGGACATACCAGGGAGCTATATCATGTGCAAGGTTTGAGAGTTAAAAATCACTAATGCTTTTTCTCTTGAGTCCCTCTCTAAGAAGTAGCTCTCTGAATTCAGTGGTTCAAGTGTCTAATCGATGATGAACATAAAGCTGGAGTATTTGAATATGTCAAGGATAGTGACCAAAGTATAAGGATGCCTTTCTTGTCCACCGCCTACCACTTCTAAAACTCAGTGCCATTTTAAACAGTAAAGTTAGGAAGTGGGGGGAGGACTGCATCAAATTTCATTCCCCTACTGTGCAGCAGATGTGCCCATAGGAACAACTGCACAGTGTGAGGTTGTCAGGTTTCCAAAATAATTTAGCAAATGGGCTTCATTGTTCATAGACCTCGAATCCTGGAGAATCAACGTGAGGGTTAGAGACAAGTATAGAACATCACGCTTCTGAGAGTGAGTGAGTGACGAAGTTTTCCTGGACCATTTTTTTAACTTGGGAGTTCTAGTTTGCCCCACCAAAAGGTTGAAGCAGCAACTCTTACATTAAGGGAAAGAAAGCAGACGTGGATTTCCTATATTAAAAGTCAGTTAATTTAAACTTAAAGAAAAAGTTCTTGGCAGGGGAGAAGGCCAGAATATTGAAGGAGTTCTACAGCATCTCCTCCAGAGGCATTTCTGAATAATATCTCCTGAATGGCTTAGGTGTGCAGGTAATAGGAAAAGCTGACTCAGGGCTGCCTCCAGGCTTATCAGAGAATGTATTCCAGGTACCACTGTAAGCATTAGGGAAGGCCTGAAAGTCACGGGCAGGAAGGCTAGTATTATACAGTTCAGATTCCCCCAAGCAAAAAAAAATGTTTATGAAATTCAACTTTTGTAACCCAAGTCATGAGCTCCTTGTTTTCTGCAAACATCAGAGTTAATAGTACTGGTACCATACACTAGTTCACAGCATTACATTTTTGGATCCATTTTTCTTTCCACTTACGAACTTTTTACTCTGTACTGGAAATTTCCTCTGAGATTCAGATGGAACCACACAAATCCGTTGCCAGCCTGTTCCTGTGACCTGTGGGACAAAGTAACACCCCTTTGCAATTTGTCACCCTGCTCCATGCCTGCTGCACCCCGTGGCATGTTTGAAAAGAGTTATTGAAATGACTCCCCAGACCCCATCCATCTTTCCCCCAGTATTTTTTTCATACTTTATAAGTCAAGTTTTTATTGAAGTATAACATGTAGGAAAGTACACAAATACTCATCAGTGAATTTTTTTAAAAGATTTTATTTATTTGAGAGAGAACAAGCAGGGGGCAGGGAGGGGCAGAGGGAGAGGGATAAGTGAACTCCCTGCTGAGCAGGGAACCCGACGACGTGGGGCTCCATCCCAGGACCCCGAGATCATGACCTGAGCCAAAGGCAGATGCTTAACTGACGGAGCCAATCAGGAGCTCCTGTCAGTGAATTTTTAAGAAGTGGGTCCACCTATCTAACCAGCATGTAGATCAGAAATAATAAATGGAGTGTGGAACCTGTCCTTCAAAGGGCAACCTCCACTCAGACTTCTGTCATAGTTCGTGATTATGGCCTATTCCAAAATATCCTGTCAGTGGAATCATACAAGAGGTGCCCCTTTGTGTCTGCCTTTTTTCAACATTACAATTGCATGTGGCAGTCGTTATTCGTTCCCATTGCTGTATAGTATTCTAGTTTATGAGCGTAAACTGTAGTTTATCTATTCTTCCATGGACAGACATTTGGGGGGTTTATAGTTTGTCACTATTGCAAGTGGTACAACTATGAACTGCCCTATGGTGTCTTTGGTGTTTGTGTGTTCTTTTCTGGTGGATATTTACCGAGGAGGAAAATTATGGATGTTCAGCTTTAGTAGATATTTGGCAGTTTTCCAAAGTACTTGTACTAATTTAAACTCCCACCAGGGTGTATGAATTCTGGTTCCCCTAAATCATCAACAACATTGAGTATTTTCTGTCTTTTTTGTTTTAGCCATTCTGGTAAATGTGGTGATAGCTCATTGTGCTTTTAATTTATTTGCCCTAGTGACTAATGAAGTTGAGCACCTTCTCTGTCCGTGGGCCACATGGATATCTTTTTGGTGCAGTATCTACTCAAGTCTTTTGCCCATTTTAAAATTGGATTTCCTATCTTTTTCTTAATGATTTATAGTTCTTCATACATTTTATTCTGTCCTTACTGATTTTCTGCCTGCTGGATCTGTCCATTTCTTGATAGAGGGTGTTGAAGTCTCCAACTATGATAGTAGATTCATCTGTTTCACCATATAGTTCTCTTAGTTTTTGCCCCATGTAGCCTGCATTGTTGTTGTATGTATGCATGGTTAGAATTGTTAGGTCTTCTTGGAGAATTGACCCCATTATCATGATGATAATGTCCTTGCATATCTGCTTTGTCTGAAAATAATAGCTACTCCTACTTTCTTTGATTGGTGTTACCAAGGTATATTTTTCTCTACCCATTTACTTTTAATCTATATGTGTCTTTCTACTTAAAGTGAGTTTCTTATAGACAACATTTGGTTGGGTCTTATTTTTGATTCACTCTGACAACCTCTGTCTTTTAATTGGTGCATCTATACCATTGATGTTCAAAGTGATGATTTATAATAGTTGGGTTAATATCTACTAATTTGTTGCTGTTTTCTATTTGTTGCCTATATTCTTTGTTCCTGTTTTTGTCTTCCACTCCTTTTCTGTCTCTTATGGTTTTAATTGAGCATTTTGTAAGATTGCATTTTCTCTCCTTTGTTAGCACGGCGGTTATACTTTTTTTAAAAACCTTTTTAGTAGTTGCCCTAGAGTTTGTAATATACATTTACAACTAATGCAAGTCCACTTTCAGATAACACTATACCACTTCACAGGTAGTGTGAGTACTTTAGAATAACAAAACAATCCTAATCCACCCCTCCTTTCACTTATATCATTGCTGTCATTCATTTCACTTATATATACGTACACCCACACAAGATATATGCATAAGCATACATAATCAAATACATTGTTGCTATTATTTTTTTGAACAAACTGTTATCAGTTAGACCAGTCTAAAAAAAGGTTGTATTTTACCTTTACTTACTCCTTCTTCAGTGTTCTTTCTTTCTTTATGTAGGTCTGAGTTTCTGACCTATATCATTTTCCTTCAAAAGAACTTCTTTTGGGGTGCCTAGGTGGCTCAGTCGGTTGAGTGTCTGACTCTTGATTTTGGCTCAGATTATGATCTCAGGGTCATGGAATCAAGCCCAGAGTTGGGCTCTGCCCTGGATGTGGAGTCTGCTTAAGACTCTCTCTCTCCCCCTTCTGCCACCACCCCCCCCCCCGCTTGTGTGCTCTCTCTCTCCAAAAAGAAAAAAAAGAACTTCTTTTGTAACATTGCTTGAAAAGCAAGTCTACTGGCAACAAATTCCCTCAACTTTTGTTTTCCTGAGGAAAATTTCTATTTCTCTTTCACTTTTGAAGGATAATTTTGCAGGGTATAGAATGTAGGTTGGTGGGGTTTATTTTTCCTCAATACTTTAAATATTTTACTTTACTCTCTTCTTTACATGGTTTCTGATGAAAAATCAGATCTAATTCTTACCCTTACTCCTCTGTTGGTAAGTGTCCCCTCACCCCCCAGCTTCTCTCAGGATCTTTTCTTTATCTTTGATTTTCTGTAGTTTGAAAATGATGTGGCCAAGTGTAGTGGGGTTTTGGGGGCATTTATCCTGCTTCATGTTCTCTGAGCTTTCTGGATCTGTGGTTTGGTGTCTGACATTAATTTGGGGGAAATTCTCAGTCATTATTTCTTCTGTTTCTTTCTTTCTTCTTCCGGTATTCTCATTACACATATGTTAAATGTTTTGTAGTTGTCTCACAGTCCTAGGATATTCTGGGTTATTGTTTCTTTTTTTTTTTATCAGTCTTTTTCTTTGCATTTTGGTTTTCAATGATTCTATTAATATAGCCTCAATTTCAGTGATTCTTTCCTCAGCTGAGTGTGGTCTACTATAAACCCCATCAAAGGCATTCTTCATTTCTGTTAGTGTTTTTGATCTCTAGCATTTCTTTTTGCTTCTTTCTTAGGATTACCATCTCTCTGCTACATTATACATCTGTTCTTGTGTGTTCTGTTTTATCAGAGTCCTTAGCATATTAATTCGTATTGTTTTAAATTCTCAGAATAATAATTCCTTCATGCCATGCCTGGCTCTGTCTCCTCAAAATTGGTTTTTAACTTTTAGTATGCCTTGTAATTTTTTCTTGATAGCTAGACGTGATGCACTGGGTAAAAGGAACTGCTATAGATGGGCCTTTAAGAATATGGTGGTGAGGTGCATGAAGAGGGGAAGTGTTCTATGGTCCTATAATTAAGTCTTAGTCCTTTTTGAGCCTATGCCTCTGGACTGTGAACTACACAACTGTTTCTCAGTTTTTTTTCTCCCCTCAGGTTGGACAGGATGGCTAGAGCTGACTAGAGTTGGCTATTTTCCTTTCCCCAGGTAAATTAGGCTCTGATAATACCCCAGCAGGTTAGGCTGTGGTTAACTTGTTTCCTCAGAAGACAGATCTTGTTAAGAAGAAGAGAGTGCTCTGGTATTTCTGAATAGAACTTTTTCCCCTTCCCAATCTAGAAGCATGAGAGGATTTTTTTTCCCTTGATATTTGCTGTGAGAACGTGGTAGAGCCCTAGGAGGTCAATCTCACAAAGTTGTGGATGCTCATTATAATGGATCCCCCTGGAGTCTTTAGCTCTCAGGCATGTCCACACTGAGCCTCCAGCACTTCATCAATTACAAGTTCAGGTTTCCTATTGTGACACTAGTTCCCACAGCAGTTTCTGCTCCAGTAAGCCATGGCTCCCGGTATTCTGTCTCTCTGATCTTGGAGGCAGTGGTTTGCCCTGTGTCCTCCCCACTCATATTGACCCAAGAAGAGTTGTTGGTTTTTCAGTCTGTTCAGCTTTTTACTTGTTTGTATGGAGTGGCAACTTCTAAGTTCCTCACATGTGGAACCAGAAACTGGAAGTTCCTTCAATATTTTTTTGTTTTAAACATTAATTGAGTACAGTTTGGATATGAAATGCATTTACTGAGCAGGTGAATTCTCCTAAGTTTAAAATATGAAATTCTTTTTTTGCCAATCTTCTCCAACTACATTTTGGGGGTGAGGAGGGAGTTATTGAGGTCTCTTTCTCTTTCTTTCCTTCTTTCAGTAATAATTAACATTTATTTAAATGTGCAGACCTTAACTTTTCAGTTTGATGAGTTTTGACAATTGTATATATACTAGGTTTCTTGGCCTTGGCACTATTGACATTTTGGACTAGATAATTCTTTGTTGTAGGGAAGCTGTCCTGTTCATCCCTGGCCTCTCCCCACTAGACACCAGTAGCATCCCCCTAGTCATGACAATCAAAAGTGCCTCCAAGCTTTGCCAGATGTCCCCTGGGAGGCAAAATCACCCTGGCTTAGAACCACTGATATATAGCCATGTAACTACTGTTGAGAAAAGAAGATACAGATCATATCCATTCCTCTAGAAAGTTTTCCTTGGCCTCTTTCATTAATCCACCCACCCTCCAAAAACAGGGTATCTGATTTCTATCATCTTAGGTTCATTTTGCCTGTATTTAAACTCTGCATAAACTGGATCATACACTGTGTATTCTTTTTTTTGTCTGGTCTCTTTCACTGTTTTTGCAATTTATCCATGTTACTGCATTTATCAGTGGTTTATTCTTTTTCGTTGCAGAATAGTGTTCTATTGTATGAATATGCCACAATTTGTTAATACATCCTGCTGTCGATGGCCACTTGGCTTGTTTCTGATTCGGGGTTACTTTGAAAAAGGCTGCTACAGATATTCTGTAGATGTCTTTTGGTTGACATATTTTCATTTCTCTCTGTAAATATCTAGGAATGGCATTTCTGGGTTGTAGGGTAGATGTACATTTAACTTTTCATAAACTGCCAAACACTTCTGCAAGTGGTTATGCTGTTTGATGCTCCCAGCAGCTGTGTCTGAGTGTTGCAGTTGTTCCAAGTCATCATCCACAACATCATTTGGAGTTGTCAGTCTTCTTTATTTAACTTTTCTGGTGGCTATCTCATTATGACTTTTGTTTGTGTTCCCCTGATGACCTAGAATATTGAATAGCTTTTCAGATGCCTTTTGGTCATTCATCTTCTTTTTTGAAGTGGCGTTTTAAGTCGTTTTATGGTTAATTTGTAGGAGTCCCCATTAAACCCCCGGCCCCCACATAGTAGTCTTACAGGAACCTGCTACTGTGCCTCAGGGACTGAGAAACCTTTTGCCATCTGAATAAATTTGGTCTAAATTATAAAAAGTACTGTGAAACATACCCTTCTGTTTTTTGTTCTCCTTTCTGTTTTCAAATATATTGTGAGGCTTAGAGAGTATTTTCCTTTAGTGAGGTCAGAAATACTCCTCCTAATTAGCCAGACAAGTATACAAAACTATTTCTATTTTCTTTGGGATAGTTTTCGAATGCCCACAGCCTCACACAACAGTCAGCCTTATGTCATCCTTTCACAGCTTTGACAAACAAATTACCAGCAGGGACATGTCCCCACACAAGGCAGTGAGTCACCTTCATAATTCTATGTCCAAAGGAGGTTCATGGTGAGTCTTTTTCTGGAAGCATTTTTCTTCTACTCATATAGGAATGTCTTTACCTAGTTAAAAAAAAAAATGTAGAAAGATTCCTTTTTCCATCTAAGTTCTCAAAATGGAACTACGCTATTTCCTTTAATTCCAGTGGAAAAGGAAGGGATTCATGAGCTTTCTTTGTTTTTAGTTTCTGTCCACCAAAAATAGTTTGTTGCTAATGTGGTATTTTTTTTAACCTGTCCCCTGGCTGACCAGACGAAAAGATTCATCTCTGAGTTGTTTAGGACCTGGTTTCTGAATGCAAGGGTGCTTGAAGCTCGGTGTTTTCTCACCGAACTTTGAAAAGGGAACATGCTGGGTCCCAGGAGAGTGTCTTGTGTATACATGCATACATGAGGTAACAGGTACAAAGTGCAATCTGTAGTTTTGATCTCTAAATACCATCCCCTTTTTAAAGGAACCAGACTCTTTGGGGAAATGGCTGATTCTATGTCTAGTTCTATGTCTAGGATAAGAAATAATGTAAGATGAGGCTGAGTCCTCCTGAATCCTTCCTACCAGAAGGAAAAAAAAAAGTAAGTAAACAAAAAACTATTATAAACTACTAGGATCATATCAATAGGATACTCAGGCTCCAAGGTGGAGAGGTTCTCACTGACCAAGATAGTACAACTTGAGTATCAATAAGAAGAATGACTGCATTGGATTAAAGCATATCAGATATATTTTAAATCCATGAGTTCATAATGACGAAAAGCTACAAAAACCATCACCATATTCCAATCTATGGAAAACCCGACAGGACAAAAGATCTGCTTTCTTTGAAACATAAAAGCAAAGGGAGAAAAGAGGAGAGAAGAGGAACTTAAGATTTAAAAGACAGGAGGAGAAGCAAGATGGCGGAGGTATAGGAGACCTAAATTTCGTTTGGTCCCAGGAATTGAGCTAGATAGGTATCAAACCATTCTGAACACCTACAAACGCAACAGGAGATTGAAGCAAAGAATAGCAGCAACTCTCTGAACAGAAAAGCAACCACTTTCTGGAAGGTAGGACATGCGGAGAAGTGAATCCGAGGTGAAGTTTGGGAAGATAGACCGCGGGGGGAGGGGGCCTCCGTCAGCCGCTACCAGCAAGTGATAGAACAGAGGAGCACAAAATCAGAACTTTTAGAAGTTGGCTCTGCTGAGGGACGTCGCTCCAGTGGCTAAGTGGGGGGTGGAACCCTCACTGGGACAGTGTGGTCTCAGGACCCCCGGGGTCACAGAAAGACTGGGAGTGCCTGAGTGCAGCAGAGCTCCCAGGTATCAGAGCAGGGAAGCCGGCTGCAGAGACGGAGCCAAGGAGTGGGCTCTCAGCTTGGGGTTGCCATAAACTGTGATCCACAGCACAGTCGGGCCACTCTTCTTCCAGCAGGGACCCAACAAGCCACAGATCCAGGGAGACTCCCCTTCCACCCCCAGGAGGAGTGGTTTGAAAGCTCACTGCACGAATCTGCTGGGTTTGGAGACTCCAAACAGGGTTGGGTGCCAGAGATAGAAATGCTTGGTCACAGGCTGGGTGAGCACGGAGTGCGGTCCAGAGACCAGGGAGACAGGAGTGATTGACTGTTTTTCTCTGGGGACTCACTGAGGAGCGGGCCCCGAGTTCTTGGCTCCTCCAGGGCAGAGATTGGGAGACCGCCATTTTCACTCTCGTCCTCCAAAGCTGTACGGAAAGCTTGCAGGGAGCAAAAGCTACCAAGAGCAAACCAGAGAGGATTACTTAGCCTGGCCCCCGGCAAGGGCAGGGCAATTCCGCCTCGGACAAAGACATTTGAGAATCACTGCAACAGGCCCTCCCCCAGAAGATCAGCAAGAACCGCTGGCCAAGACCAAGTTTACTGATCAGTGAGAATGGCAGAACTCCAGCACTAGGGGAATACAGCACATAGAATTCATGGCTTTTTTCCCCATGATTCTTTAGTCTTTCAAAGATAATTTTTTTAAATTTTCTTTCTTTCTTCTTCTTTTTTTTTTGTTTTCTTTTTCCCTTTTTCAGCCAACATCTTATCAATCCCTTCTTTTAAAATCTTTTTTAATTTTCATTTTTAGAGTCATATTCTATCCCTTCATTGTAGTTAACTATTTTTTGTATATATATAAGTTGTTCTCTCTTTAAAATTTTGGAATACAGTTTCTTCTATCAGACCAAAATACACCCTAAATCTCTAGTGTATGGCTTTGTTCTAGTCTCCTGCCTGATCACATTCTCTCCCTTTTTTTTTAATTTCTTTTTTCAACCAACTTCTTCTTATCAATACCTTTTATAAAATCTTGTATAATTTTCATCTTTACAGTCATATTCCATACCTTCATCGTATTTGCCCTTATTTTTGTACATATATAAGTTTTTCTTTCTTTAAAATTTTGGGAGGCAATTTCTTCTAACAGACCAAAATACACCCAAAATCTAGTGTGTGGTTCTGATCTATTCACCAGCCTGATCATTTTCTTTTTTTCTTTCTTTCCCTTTCTTTTCCCCCTGGTTTCAGGTCTCTTCTGATTTCTTCAGTGTATATTTTTCTGGGTTCACTGTTACCCTTTTAGCATTTTGTTCTCTCATTCATCTATTTTCCTCTGGACAAAATGACAAGACGGAAAAGCTCACGTCAAAAAAAAAGAGAAAGAGGCAGTACCGACTGCCAGGGTCCTAATCAATATGGACATTAGTAAGATGTTGGAACTTGAGTTCAGAATGACGATTATAAAGATACTAGCTGGGCTTGAAAAAAGCATGGAAGATACTAGAGAATCCCTTTCTGGAGAAATAAAAGAACTAAAATCTAACCAAGTTGAAATCAAAAAGGCTATTAATGAAGTGCAATAAAAAAATGGAGGCTCTAACTGCTAGGATAAATGAGGCAGAAGAGAGAATTAGTGATATAGAAGACCAAATGATGGAGAATAAAGAAGCTGAGAAAAAGAGAACTACTGGATCACAAGGGCAGAATTTTAGAGATAAGCAATACCATAAGATGAAACAATAGTAGAATAATTGGGATCCCAGAAGAAGAAAGAGAGAGAGGGGCCAAAGGTATATTGGAGCAAATTATAGCAGAGAACTTCCCTAATTTGGAGAAGGAAATGGGCATCAAAATCTAGGAGGCACAGAGAGCCCCCCTCAAAATCAATAAAAATAGGTCAACACCCCGACATCTAATAGTAAAACTTAACAAGTCTCAGAGACAAAGAGAAAATCCTGAAAGCAGCTTGGGACAAGAGATCTGTAACCTACAATGGTAGAAACATTAGATTGGCAGCAGACCTATCCACAGATACCTGGCAGGCCAGAAAGGACTGGCATTATACATTCAGAGCACTAAACAAGAAAAATATGCAGCCACAAATACTATATCCAGCTAGGCTGTCATTCAGAATAGAAGGAGAGATAAAAAGCTACCAGGACAAACAAAAACTAAAAGAATTTGCAAACATGAAATGAGCCCTACAAGAAATATTGAAAGGGGTCCTCTAAGCAAAGAGAGAGCCTAAAAGTAACATAGACCAGAAAGGAATAAA